>NW_011494879.1:6952179-6955467 GCF_000754665.1 Bison bison bison
ACACGACTGAGCGACTTCGCTTTCACTTTTCACTTTCATCCATTGGAGAAGGAAATGGCAACCCACTCCAGTGTTCTTGCCTAGAGAATCCCAGGGACGGGAGAGCTTGGTGGGCTGCCGTCTATGGGGTCGCACAGAGTCAGACACGACTGAAGTGAGCAGCAGCTTAGCAGCCATGTGTTTCTTGACTTCCTACTTTTGCATTCCAGTCCTCTATAATAAAAAGGACATCTTTTTTTGGGTGTTATGTCTAGAAGGTCTTGTAGGTCTTCATAGAACCATTCAACTTCAGCTTCTTCAGTGTTACTGGTCGGGGCATAGACTTGGGTTGAATGGTGATATTGAATGATTTGCCTTGGAAACGAACAGAGGATCATTCTGTTGTTTTTGAGATTGCATCCAAGTACTGCATTTCGGACTCTTTTGTTGACTATGATGGCTACTCCATTTCTTCTAAGGGATTCCTGCCCACAGTAGTAGATATAATGGTCATCTGAGTTAAATTCACCCATTCCAGTCCATTTTAGTTCACTGATTCCTAAAATGTCGATGTTTACTCTTTGCCATCTCCTGTTTGACCACTTTCAATTTGCCTTGATTCATGGACCTAACATTCCAAGTTCCTATGCAATATTGCTCTTTACAGCTTCGGACCTTGGTTCTATCACCAGTCACATCCACAACTGGGTGTTGTTTTTCCTTTGGATCCATCCCTTCATTTTTTCTGAAGTTATTTCTTCACTGATCTCCAGTAGCATATTGGGCACCTACCAACATGGGGAGTTCCTCTTTCAGCGTCCTATCTTTAGGCAAGGGGGCATAAAATGACTGATGGGGAGTGATGGGAAAAGTTTGGTACAGTTCACTCTATTTAGGATTTTATTCTCATGAGCTTTATGTATATTTCTGACAGACAAATATGTGAAAAAAATCATTACATCTTAAAAAAAAATAAAAGGAAGAAATTGAATCAGTGTAATCCATAGTGCTTTCACGCCTGTGTATTCACAAGTAATTATTAGCCTAATAATAACAGCCTGAACATGGCCACTAGGATAAGTATTCACGTGTTTTGGTGTCAGGTGTTCATTTCCTTGTAATTATTTTTAAAACTTGAAGCATGACTTCTCCTTACATTATTGGGAAAGGGATGTTTTCCTCTTGAAAATTACTCAGAGCCCAGAGTTGTACCATCTTTTCTTAATGAGAAGTTTCCTTTCATCATTTTCTTCATGAAATTTCACTGCTCCTGCCCACATTTTCCATCTTATTCTCCGTTCCAGGGCATGGAAACAGCTTTATGGAAAGGCTGGCTTTGTGCCATTACCAAGAGGACAGAGCAACCTTGAGGCCCTTGGACATGAAACCCCACCCCTGTTGCTCTGTGCCCGGGCTTGCACATCGGACCTCCCTGGGACACGGTGGCCCTCCAGGTCTGCAACTCCACCATCTTTCATGAGTCAGCTACAGTGAGATGAAGAATGGCCCTCTCAGGTCCTCACTTGTCCTGCCTCTCATGGGCTTCCCATTTGGACCCAAGAACATTGCAATCAGCTCACCATGACAGAGGTCTGTTCTGAATGGTTCTCCTTCCTCCACAAAATTCCTTGCAGATTTCTGAAGACAGTCCACTGAAGACTTCAAAGTCTGGGAGCCCAGGCCTTGTGGACCAAGACAACTGAACCAGTGCAACCTCCTCCATGGCTGTCCCTGCTCCGGAGGATGGCTGGCCAGGAGGGCCATATGGGTAAATTGTAAATGGGACTGAGAAAGCCCTGGGCATAATCAGAAGCCTCCACATTGTTACTGCTGCCTCTAGGACTGGCTTAGCACACAGAGGAAAGACATGCCCTCGGGGACAACATAGTCACAGCCAGCTGTGTGAATTACCCATACCCGGCTCCAACCTCTCCACTTCTTAACAGAATTGATACACAGGCAAGGACAGCTAGGATCATTGGACACTAAATCCTGAAGACAACAGCACTGTGACCATATTAGGAAATGAATAGCGAAAGTGTTGTAACTTCTCACTTTCTTGTGCTCAGTCGCTAAGTTGTGTCCAACTCTTTGCCACCCCATGGACTGCAGCCCGCCAGGCTCCTCTGTCCATGGGATTTTCCAGGCAAGAATACTGGAGTGGGTTGCCATTTCCTTCTCCAGGGCCTCCTTTTCTTAATGGAAGATAAAATCTGTGCATCCCCATCTATCTCTCTGGGAGTTAGAACTCATTTGGCTGTGGCTGCAGTGTTCTCGGAAGGCTGGAATGCTCTGGATTCCTCCATCCACCACTATGCCAGCACATGGATCAGACAAGGGTCCTCTGAAAACAGCAATGTGCCCCCTACCATGCAAGGAGCCCCTCTGGTGGACTGATACAGATTCAAGCCTAAATATCTGATCAGTTACCATCTCAAAGCAGAATTCAGATCCACCTCATTTCTATTAGATTTTTCAATTTATCAAATACTTATAGAGTATTTACTATGTGCCAGTTCTGTACATTACAAATGCTTCAAAAGTAAGTATGTAGAAGCACTAACTCATTTAATCCTCATACAAAAACCCTACACATTTTTTATTGTCATTTTTGGATACATCTTTTCATCTTTCCAGTCCAGTTCCCACTGACTACTAGGACCAAACTGTGAACCCAGACTAAACAAACATGTGTGTTCCAATGCAATTCCAAGCCACTTTTGAGAAAGGAATGGCTACCCACTCCAGTATTCTTGCCTGGAGAATTCCACGGACAGAGGACCCTGGCAGGCTACTACAGTCCATGGGGTCACAAAGAGTCGGACACAACTGAGCGACTTTTACTTTCTCTGGAAATTTAATCAAAGTCATTAAAAGCAAAACACCCTAGTCCGTAACTTCAATATAACCTATACATTTTCTAGAATGGCTGAAGAAGAAAATGAAAGTAATCTTGTTTCAATCTAAATGTCCATTGACAGATGAATGGACAAAGAAGATATAGTACATATATACAATGGAATACTACTCAGTCATTGAAAACCAATACAATATTGTAAAGTAAAAAAAAAATGTGAACAGTAAAAAGCAGAGACATTACTTTGCAAACAAAGAAAAAAAAAGAATTAAACAATACCATTTGCAGCCACATGGATGGACTGTCTTATTAGGTGAAGTAAGTCAGACAGGGAAAGACAAATACCATGTGAGATCAACTTCCATGTGGAATCTAAACTACGGTACAAATGAACTTATCTATGAAACAAACAGATTTGCAGACACAAAACACAGACTTGTTGCCAAGGGGGA
>NW_011494879.1:6955567-6979505 GCF_000754665.1 Bison bison bison
GGGGGGTTTGGAATAAGCAGATGCAAGCTCTTATATATAGAATGGATAAACACCAAGGTCCTATTGTAGAGTGAAGGAAACTATATTCAATATCCTGGGATAAACCATAATGGAAAAGAATATGAAAAGAAAATGTATGTATAGCTGAGTCACTTTGCTGTACAGCAGAATTTAACACAACATTGTAAATCAACTGTACTTCAGTAAAATACAAAAAAAATACTTCAGTTTCCTTGCCAGTCGTCACTTCTCTCCTCAAGCCCCCTTCACACCAGCAGGGAGAAACCTGATATTTCACTTCAGTTCAGTTCAGTTTAGTCACTCAGTCATGTCCGACTCTTTACGACCCCATGGACTGCAGCACGCCAGGCCTCCCTGTCCATCACCAACTCCCGGAGTCCACCCAAACTCATGTCCATTGAGTCGGTGATGCCATCCAACCATCTCATCCTCTGTCATCCCCTTCTCCTCCTGCCTTCAATCTTTCCCAGCATCAGGGTCTTTTCAAATGAGTCAGCTCTTTGCATTTTCGCATTAGACCATTATATCTACTACTGTGGGCAAGAATCCCTTAGAAGAAATGGAATAGCCATCACAGTCAACGAAAGAGTCCAAAATGTCGTACTTGGATGCAGTCTCAAAAACAACAGAATGCTCTCTGTTGGTTTCTGAGGCAAACCGGTAATCCAAGTCTATGCCCTGACCAGTAACGCTGAAGAAGCTGAAGTTGAATGTTTCTCTGAAGACCTACAAGACCTTTTAGAACTAACAACCTGATATTTACTGAATGCTTGTTCTAAGCCAGGTGCCATGTTTCCCACCTCAGGCCGACCATTTTAATGAGTCATCACCCTGAACTCAGAGAGGTTAAGTAAAGGACGTATAGGCCTCTGCCATTAAGTGGAAGATCCTGGATTCAAGCCCCCTCTGTCCCCCTTTTAGAAGGCGGAGACCTTGCCTGTTTGTCTGCGTGCATCTAGCATTTGCACGATGTGCAATTCGTGTCTGCAGAATGGAAACAGATTCCAGTCTTCCTGACTCTAAGGCGCTCACTAGGATTATATGCTATTGTCTTTCTAAAATCCTAGCCTGACCTCACCGCTAACTGGTAAGGAACAGCAGCCCTTTATTCTCCAGGGACTAGAGCGTCATGGAGGCTCTATCACAATGCTTTTCAAACTGTAGCTTGAGAATGATGAAGTCTTCAAAAAAAATGAAACCTGTGGAAGAATGTATTGCAGGGGAGTGAGGTAAGTGTTGCCCGGGAAGCATGTGTGTGTGCACTGAAGGTTGAACGTCATCCTTGCTATCCTTTGACCTCTCTCTCTGCCTTTGCACATATTGTTGCCCCATCTGGAATGTTCCTCCTCTTGCTCGGTCTGGGGACCTCCAGCTGTCCTTCAAGTCAGCCACTCCATTCTCACCTGTTTAATTCTCACCCCTTCTTCTGTTTCCTGGGTGGTGGTCACTTGTTTGCAGCTCTCTCCCAGTGCTGTGGGTAAAGGCGGGGACCAAGTCCTGTTGCTTTTTATCTTTCAAATGCCTGTAACAGAGCTGGTCTCAGGAGGACTCTGAAATGTTCAGTCTTTCATAGATCCCTGCCTGCAGTTCACCTTTATTGAACATCCATTTATTTCTTAATATGTCATAATTTCCCATTATTGTCATATTCCGTTTTTAACAGCAACATAATTCCTCTGTGACCAAAGCTTAAAAATAATGAAAAGGTTGAAGACAACTCATATTCATTAGGATTCTTAGATTTGTCTTGAACGAGCTGAGGACCACATAACACATCGGTGATGGCATCTGCTTTTTGTTTCCCCCTGCTCCCAGTACTGATGGAAGTGTGTTAGTCGCTCAGTTGTGTCTGACTCTCTGTGACCCCATGGCCTGCAGCCCACTAGATTTCTCTGTCCAGGATTTCCCAGGCAAGAATACTGGAGTGGGGTGCCATTCCCTTCTTCAGGGGGATATTCCTGACATGGATTGAACCCAGGTCTCCCACATTACAGGCAGGTCCTTAACTTTCTGAGCCACCAAGGAAGCTCCAATATTGATGGAACCCCATTTAAATTAAGAATGCCATTGATGCATATTTCAGAAGATCCATTCACTTTTTAGTGTAAGGAAGTGGTGATCAGGGAGCTCAAACTGGTGCTCTGTGACAACGTAGAGGGTGAGATGGGGTGGGAGGTGGGAGAGAGGTTCAAGAGGGAGGGGACATGTGTATACCTATAGCTGATTGACGTTGATGTGTGGCAGAAACCAACACAATATTGTAAAGCAGTTATCCTTCAATTAACAATAAATTTTAAAAATTATTAAAAAGGAGAAGTCAAAAGTATGAGGCAATTAGATGAGTAGATAAGAGTGTATTTTTAAGAGAGCTTTTGTGGCATGTGTATCTCCTTCCTAATGTTTGAGCAATTTAAATAAAAATTTAGGTTGTTAAAAAAGAAAGAAACATGATCAAAAAGAGGCTGATTGACACTGTAGAAATAAAGCAGGACAAAAAGATGAGTGAAACTTACACTCTGGGATTTGAAATTCTCTCTTCATAAATAGATTGATTACAGGCAACAAAAGACACTTAAAGGTAAGAAGCCTCATGGAACTCTGGCTAAACCTGAAAATAATTCCCCCCACCCCATCAATTTCATGCTTGTTCTTTATTTTTCCATTACAACAGCTGCCTTTGGGAACACCTAGAGTAAATTCGAGAAAAATAAGTAAAGAAGATCAGTTACCAGTCTAATGTGGGGTGGATGGTTTGCTTTTCTTTCCGCCTACACAGCACCTATGCTTAGGACTGAAATGCTGCAAGAATGCTGGGCCGCGCTTTCCAGCCCAACCGCAAGGCCACTCCATTCATGAGCGGAGTGGCTCTGTGCTGGAACACGCTCAGCGCACAGACTTGTGGGCTACATTCTTGGCCCCACACTTCAGGGCAGTGTAAACAGCTGAAGTGGCCACCTTTGTAGATACCAATCCCGGGTTTTTTACAAATGACTGTAAGGTTTCACCTCCTCTCAGCAGAGTTTCAGGCTATAAATAGAAGAGAACTAGGTATTTACCTGCCTTCCCCACAGCTCCAGCACCGACTACAGAGAATGTAAGGTAACCTTGGAGACAGCCATGAATCACTGCGGCCGATCCTTGTCCTCATCTCAGTAAAGGAGAGTGGAGATGAAGGACGGAGATGACAGCTCCCAATGGGACTGGCTTGTACTTATACAAGTTCAAACCTTCTTACCATCACACACCATCAGAATGCAGATCTCCCAGAAACTACCCCTATCATAGCCATTTGCTTGGACTGAGGGTCACTGAGGTCATCTTAGATTCGGCAATCAATTTAGAATCATAGGCAATGAGAACTAGAGCAACCCCTTGAACAATGTGGGGCTTTAGGGGAGCCCACCCTGTGCAGTTGAAAATAACTTTTTCTTTTTGGCTGTGCTGGGTCTTCACTGCAGTGCGGGCTTTTCTCTAGTTGCAGAGAGTGGAGGCAACTCTCTAGTTGTGGTGCTCGGGCTTCTCATTGCAGTGACTTCTCCTGTTGCGGAGAAGGGCTCTAGGACTCACAGGCTTCAGGAGTTGCAGCACATGGGCTCAGTAGTTGTGGCTCCCGGGCTCTAGAGCACAGGCTTAGAGTTGTGGCATATGGGCTTAGTGGAAAAGACTCTTGAGAGTCCCTTGGACAGCAAAGAAATCAAACCAATCAGCCCTAAAGGAAATCAACCCTGAATATTCATTGGAAGGACTGCTGCTGAAGCTGAAGCTCCAATCCTTTGGCCACCTGATGCAAAGAGCTGACTCACTGGAAAAGACCCTGATGCTGGGAAAGATTAAAGGCAGGAGGAAAAGGGGACAACAGAGGACGAGATGGTTGGATGGCATCACCAATTCAATGGACATGAATTTGAGCAAGCTCTGGGAGATGATAAAGGACGGGGAAGCCTGGCGTGCTGCAGTCCATGGGGATGCAGAGTCAGACACAACTTAGCAACTGAATAACAATGGGCTTAGTTTCTCAGAGGCATGTGGGACCTTCCTGGATCAGGGATCGAACTGAGTGGCAGGTCTCCTGCATTGGCAGGCAGTTTCTTTACCACTGAGCCACCACATACAACTTTATAGTCTGTTTTCCTGTTTGTGGTTCCCCTGTGAGTTCCGCATCTGTGGGTTCGACCAACCTGGGATCATGTAATCCTGCAGTATTTGTTGAAAAAAAATCCACATGTAACTGGACTTGTGTTACTCAAGGGTCAACGGTTTGATGGAATTTTACAGTTAGCCTCCAGGTGAGATTAACAGGGTGGTTTCTCTTATGCCATAGCTGGCCAAGGGCCGGGCTGGGGCTGCCACACCTTGGGGCCATTACAGTAGAAAGTTTCCTCTCCTAGATCCAAGCCCACCCTTCTACACTGTTCTGTCCCCCTGGGGCTGGGCCCTGCAGACCCCATGGCCCTTCCTTCCCTGAGGGCTGGCTGGGTGCTGAGAAGGAAGCAGTGGTGGGAGAATGGATGGCAAGAGAAGAGACTTCCCTTTTTCTAGCTCCTGTCAGCATCCCTGCAGTGACAGGGCGCTGCGTGGCTCATTTGCAGATACCTTTGGTCACTCCAGCACCAGCCATGGTGTTCTCGGAAGGGCCAGCACTAGTGGCTGTAGCCCCATTAAGTGTGTGTACCAGTGTCCCTCCCCGATCAGACTTGAGCACCAACCACTAGCTGGGTGTCTCCTTCACCAGAGCACTGGTGTGGCATCACCTCCAGAGATGTGAAGACCTCTCCTGTGGGCTCCCGCGTTATGTGAATGCTACTTCATCCTGGTGGGTGGCACCTGCTCCCTGAACTATTACTATTTGCTACCTCGAGGTCCCTTTTTGCTACTTCAGCCTCCTTGTATTAACTCCCTCTGAAGCAATACCTACCGTGGTTTTTCTACTGGACCCTGCTTGGTACTTGGTATTAAGAGCGTGTTGTACCATCTTCAGAACAAATACATCTTACTGAAAACATCTAAGGCATTTGTTACTTTCTGTTCAATAGATCCAATGCATGGACAAATGTGATGCTCTGAGAGGTGTAAAGATAGGATGTCTGCAGACTAGATTATGGCAAGGACAGAGAAAAGGACACTCTAGAATATAGTGCTGATTCCTTAACAGTTGTAACTTCTTTCTCCCCAAATTATTTCATTTAAATCTTAATATGCAAAAGTTAGTATGAATTCACTGTATCAACAAGAATGGGCTCTGAAAATTTAAAGTCAATGTCATTCATTCTCAAGCAGCATCTGCTTAATTGGAAACAAGAGATCTGGCAACTGTTAATCCTCCACTAGGTGGCAATCATTACACAAATTCATGTTCGACTCCCATGACTCTAATAGCCAACAAACAGATTTGACAGTTAAATTTTACTGCTCTGAAGCAACCCACAGCAATTGGGGGTGTGCCAAAGGTACAACACTGGTTTGGTGTGAGGCTGTTTTGAGTCTTTCACTCACTGACTTGTAGCAGAGACTGCTGTGTATGCTTAGCCTGCTAGGCTCCTCAGTCCATGGGATTTTCCAGGTAAGAATACTGGAGTGGATGGTCATTTCCTCATCCAGGGGAATCTTCCCAACCCAGGGATCGAACCCTCATCTCCTGCATTACAGGCAGATTCTTTACCCACTGAGCCACCAGTGGAACCCCACAGCAGAGACTGCTAGTTGTCCCAAAGCATACTAGTTAGGATAGGCTCAATTATGTCACAGTAATAAATTATTAATAGCTCCAAACAAATTAAAATGATTTGACACATTTCATGCTGCATGCAGACTGCCAGGGCAATTCCATGCAGTCAGTCTCAGGGATCCAGGCTGACGGGGACCCCTGGATCTTAGAGCTGCATCACCTACAACATATGGCTTTTCTGCATCACCTACAACATATGGCTTTCTGGGGCAGGAAGAGCTACTGCAGAATGATGTGTGGTCTTTTCACATCACTGCCTCCTAGTAGCTAACTGGCTAGAACTTCTCACGTGGTCTTACTAGGAGGTTGTCTTCCTGCCTGGATGCGAGAATCAGATCATCGTGTCCAACCACATCGTGTATCTATTCTTCTTTCTTCAACAGCAATAGAACTCTGTTAGCTGGACATGAGGCTGCAACTCCGTCAATGAAGATTCCACTTCTAAATCTAAGGGGCTATGTTGGGTGTAACCTGATGTGGGGTGTAGGAAGTGTCTTCAAGGAGAGGTGTACCCTTCTCTGTAGCAGGCAACAATGTTTGCTAACGTTTTACCCAACTGCCGAGCTTCTCAAACCCTGCTGCTGCTTTATCAACTAAGTTTATACAATATTCTCAACCCGGTGTTGTCACTTCAATTTTCACAGCATCTTCACCCAGATTAGATCCCAACTCAAGAAATCATGTTGTTTCATCAATAAGAAGTAACTCATCTATCAAACTTATTTTTTATAACAAATGTAACAATATGAAAAAAAATTGACATACTGCAAGAATTACCACAATGTGACACAGACATGAAATGAGCAAATGATTTTAGGAAAAGTGCTCATGGACTTGCTGGACACAGGGAGGCCAAACCTTCAGTTTTTAAAAATCACAGTATCGCAAAGCATAGTAAAATGAGGTATGCCCGCACACAGAGATGGGCAGTGCTGTTCAGGACAGAGTGGGGAGGAAGAGCCCGGAGGCCAGGTTTAACGATGTTTACTTTAACAGCTGTAAAAAGAAGAGACGAAACACCAGAAGTTGGAGTGAGGAAAAAGATTCATTTATGTAACGTCTATAATTTACAGAGGGCTTTCGTTTACATGATCTCACTTTACTCTCAGAATGATTTGCAAAGTAAAATACTGTCACATTTCACAAGTAAGGAGCTGCTACTTAGAAAAATGCTACCACCTGTGGCCATGCTGCCTTTGTGGGTTTTGGGGGCATCACCTTCTTTAGCTATTTTTTCCCTCCTCCTCTTTTTTTCTCTCTTGGGAAAGGCTTTTTCTTTGGTGAAAGTGTTAAGTTGCTCAGTTGAGTCCAACTCAGCAACGCCATGGACATCTCCAGGCAAGAAACTGGGTGGGTACCTCCCCTTAAAATAAATGCTAACGGGCCTTTCCTCTTCTCCTGCCGGTACCCTCTCATTAGGTGGCCTCATCCACTCTCATGTTTAGCCATCACACGCAACTGACAGCTGCCAAATCTACAATGTAGAGCCTGGAATCCTCCGCAGAGCACTTGACCTGTACACACAACTTTCTGCCGCATGGCAAGGCCTGCAGAGGCAACCAGTAGGAACTGTGAGGAGGGAAGAGGCTGGTGTTCAGCTGAGGGACAGGACTGCAAAAGCCACTGGAGCTCGGAGGTGTGAGAATCCTAAATACTCGGCATGATTTTCCAGCATGTTGATTTTTTATTCCTAAGCTCTTTTTTTCTACATGGTCCTAATCACACGTTGCTTCAATTCTTTCAAAGCGAGAAAAGTTTAAAATATCAATCTGAATGATGTAAGAATCTTGTATGGTATGAGCCAAGTATTATCAGTCTAATTAAACCATTCACTCACTCACTCACCCGTTCAAACATTTATCGAGTGCTTTTCAATTGCCAGGAGTGGCGCAAGGCGCTGGGCTTAACAATGATTAAGACAAAGTCCCTCAAGGAGCTCACAGTCTAATGGTAAACTACTGAGTAAACTGAGGCACAGAGTGGTAATGACTTACCCGATGAGGTAGAAAGAGCGAGGTGCTCGGGAACGTCAGACTAGAGCTGGAGAGAGGGCAGGGGACCACTGACTCACTGTAAATAAACCCCGCTGGTTGAGAAGCAAGGCTGCGTACAGAAACATATTACAAAATCTTGCAAGAAAGGTTAAAATAGTTTTCAACTGTCACCATGACTGAATTAATTCATGTCTTGCACGGAATTCAGTCATGAGCTGATGGCATGTCTACACCTGTCCCCAAAGCTTGGGGCATGTCACCAGTCTGCTTGGACACAATGACTCTATAGAGAGCCTGAAGTCCAATTTTAGCACTGGGAAACCATACTGAAATACTTGCATTAAATCCACAAACTTTAACTGTACACACACATTTATGGTACTTCTACATGTAGAAGTTAGGGAAAAAACTCTCCTCTAATGCTCATTCAGAGGATTCTAATAAGTTATAGATAGACCACAGAAATTAGAGAATATGTCTGTTACTTTCACTATTTACATTATTTTGGCTGTACAAGGGTGAACACTCTCACTTAGATGTATTTCACAAGTGATCTGGACATTATACAAATATGTACAAAGACATCACATCAGGTGCGTGCGCACACCCATTCATGCAGACATGAACCCGTGTAAGGCAACTTCTTTTGTGACGATACGTGATCCGCGCGGCAAAGGGCAGAGTCCACGAGGAGCTGTCCACCCTGCCTGCCTGTCTGTTTCAGTGACAGCTGTGTAATTCAGTAATTTCTGTAGGCAAGATGACGGCTTCACTGGCAGAAAAGCAGTGAATAATTATAAAAAGAGCTGTTTTCAAATGCAGAAACCGCCATTATCCAGGAATCTAAGGAGCAAAGTGCCTGGAGGCACTCCTGGCCTTGCAGCTACCAAGAATGAGGAACGGCAGGGATGATTTATTGCTCTGAGGATTTTCGTCCACATAGGAGTCCAAGACACTCAATGCATGGACCCTCAAACACCATCAGTTGCTCACTTCAAGCACTTCCTCACTTTGCTGTGGAGGATTTTCTTCTGAAAGATAACAAACACGGGAGAAATCTTCCTAAATGAAGGTCTCAAAGGCAGGCAGCTAAGAGAACATTCAAGATAAAATAGGAAGACCTCAGTCAAGAAACATATTCTTACGTGAGTGGCATAAGGCTAATGTTTCCAGTCTCACAAGGAGTAAACCAGGACTCAAGCATGAGCCTGAGGGCCTGGGTCAGAGGATCAGACAGCCTTCTCTACAGAGACCACATTCCGAAACCAACAACAATTCTAACTTTTCACAGATATCAAAATTACGTGGGATTTAACAACAGGGTTGTTAGAAACAGTAAGCAACTATAGTAAGAATTACCCTGTAATTTTTAACTCATGTTTTTGTAGCTAGGAAGAGTAAAAATATCTGTAAGGTCATAATATTCTTATGAATATTATTAATAAATATTCATATTCATAATATTCATTTGTAAAACTATAAACATTTAAAAAATCATTAGAATCTTAAATTTTCCTAATAACAAAATCAGCCTGTTTACCTTTCTCAGGTTGAGGGTGCTCCAAAGGCTTGCTTTTGGATGAAGAGGTCCCTACATTGTCTGAAGTTTTATTACTTGAGTGGGAACCCTGCTCCACTTCACATAAATAAACGTCAATGGGTCCTTTGGTGCTCCTGATATGTACTGTGATAGAATCCTAGCAAAAGACACAGAAAGCATTAAGAGGAATGAGAGGATTCATGAATTACATTTTTTCACTTATTACAACTGTGAAAGTTTCAAGGGACACTTTTGGAAATTCTCATCCAGGTAGTTTCTTCGCTGTCATATACTTGAGAATATCGTGTACTTGCTTAGCCTGAAGCACAGGAAGCACTCACTAGGAGCATCACCTGAAGTCACAACTTGAGTGTGGCTGGAATAAACAAAAGGTGTTCCTTAACTGTCCGTCATACACTGTCCAGTTAACAGCTGGGGTCTCACGTGGACTGTGGCCTTCTGGGGATAAAAGGCACGGTGGGTGAGAGCTGCTTCACTGAGGGGGGTTAAGTCCCCTATTGCAGTGAAGAGGACACAACTTCAGCACCGACGGGTCTATCGGGCCATCAGCACTCCATCTGTCCTAAGAATGGTCTCACTCCTTGGTTCTGATTCCACCCTGATCACGCATCTTCGACAAGTATCTTTCAACACAAACTTTCCTGCAAGCTGTGGACAGTATTTCCATACATATTAATTTTACTTTTCATTTTAAGTGTTTAATTTAGTGTCCTCCTCTATCTGTGAGTCTTTTATGAGTTTGGCTAGTGAGTTAATTCCCCAGAGCCCTGTTTGACACTGGATCTTAACACTGAGGCCAATTTTTAGCGATTCCTCTAAGAGGCCATGATCGTACGATGGCTAAGAACAGACTCTGAAGCCAGACTGTCTGGGTTTGAATTCTGCTTCTCTCACTGTACGACGGTAAGAAAGTTTCTCTTTCTGTGCTTTAGACTTCTCATCTGTAAGAGGATAATAATCAAGACTACTGAGTTTGTTGTGTTACTCAAAACACATTAAGCACATTAAAATGGGTGGAGTGCCTTGAGCTGAGCATCAGGGACGCAGCTCACATGCACACACTAGTCACTAAGCTCCCGGGGCTGCAACGACGCACAGCCCAAGCAGCTGGCTTGCCTCCCTCTCTTGTTCAGTCACACAGTGTGTCCAGTTCTTTGTGACCCATGGACTGCAGTCCACCAGGCTCCTCCGTCCATGGGGCTTTCCAGGCAAGAACACTGGAGTGGGGTGCCATTTTCTTCTCCAGAGGATCTTCCCAACACGGAGTGAACCCACATCTCCTGCATTGTAGGTGGGTTCTTTACTGCTGAGCCACCAGGGAAGCCCGTTTCCCTTTAAACCTTCGTAAGAATGGGGGTGAGAAGGCAATGGCACCCCACTCCAGTACTCTTACCTGGAAAATCCCATAGACGGAAGAGCCCGGTGGGCTACAGTCCATGGGGTTGCTAAGAGTCGGACACGACTGAACGACTTCACTTTCACTTTTCACTTTCACGCATTGGAGAAGGAAATGGCAACCCACTCCAGTGTTCTTGCCTGGAGAATCCCAGGGACGGGGGAGCCTGGTGGGCTGCCGTCTATGGGGTCGCACAGAGTCGGACACGACTGAAGCGACTTAGCAGCAGCAAGAACAGGGGTGGGGGTGGGGTGGAGAATTCTTGCTTGGAGAATCCCCACGTACAGATGAGCTTGGCAGGCTAAAGTCCATTAGGTGGCAAAGAGTCGGACATGACTTGAGCAACTAAGCACGTGCACACACACACACAAACATGCACACACACACACAAGCAGGGCTACCTACCTCTCTGGGAGCTGGAACGTCCAGTCTGGTTTCTGCCGGCGCTTTAACTGCAATCACAATCTGTTCATGGAAGGCTTGGATGCTGTGAATGTCTTGATACGTCACATACGCTAGTGTAAAAATCAGTTAAGGGTCTCTAAACAGAGGATGGAGATTAAAAAATTATTTCATATGTAATTCTTACTATTTCATCAACGATCCTTAGGATTTTATGAAGTGTTTTACATTATAACTCAAAAAAATTCCTTTACACTACTGTGATAGTGATGACACTTTCTGGAGAAAAAATAGTAATAAAGTCTGGGTGTTTAAAACAAAGACACCACACGAAGGTATTCAAACCTCCCTGTACTTTTCCCTATCATTGCTACATCTTATGAGAACCTCTAGGGAAAAAGTGTTTTGATGAGACTCTCCTAAAATGGAAGGGAGAAACAATCTGTTGGTAGCAGAAACAACTTAGAACCAGTTTTTCAGGACTATCATGTACTTGTGGGAGTGCTCACATCCCAAACTCTTTTCCATCTCACTACCTGAATTTTTCTCATCTTTTATTTTATTGCTTGAAATTTTACCACTTACCTTATTTAAAGGGTTTCCCCAGCATTTTTTTTTCAACTCCACAGACCTTTTTGACTGAGTCCAGTGACAGCATTTACTTTCCTTCTAATAACTGTATTGTGCAAACAGGAGTTTTTGGCTGGTGTAGAACTTAAGTAAATTTGAAACGTGGACTAGCTCAGGATTGGTGACACCTCAGAAAGGTGCTACATGGGGAACACGACAGCAAAACTGTCTAGGAGACTTGGGAGGAGATCAGAGTCAAAGACAATCTCCCCCTCTGGTCCCAGAGACACTGACCTCAAGAGCATGGCCATCCAACTGTGTCAGGCTTGGTGGACTGGAAAGGCAGTTTCAGTATCATTTCTATGGCAGTTCATTCACTTCTAAAGGTCTGGTTTTGTATCTTAAATATATTAATTAAATTTCCAAGCTGAGCCTACTATTTAAAGTAATTGCTTTGGGAGATTTTTTTTTTTTTTAAGGTACAGATTAAAGGATATCTTTCATTTTCTTTGTCATCTGTTAGCTCAAACAACTGCTGAGCACAATCCTTGATTAACTCATCCAGGGCATCTTCCATTGCTGATAAGTCAGATAGCTCCTCCTGCAGCTTCTTCTGTTGGGGCACTGCTCCAAAATTGCTAAGATCAGATCCTCTTTAAAAGAAAAAGATCACTATCAACAACATCTGGGAGATTACAAATTAATACAAGTTAGGTTACTGGAATGTCTCTCTAAGTTTACACTGGTGTCTCCCACAACAACAGACAACAGGCAACAAACTCCACTCCTGTTCTCCTGTTGTTCTACACAACTATTACTTCTCGTTGGTTTTTGTCCCCATTTCTTTTCTGACACAGAGACTTTAAAAACAAAACCAACATTATAACCCTCTGGAAATCAGAAGTTCTACGGAAAGCTTACTGAAGTTCAATGAGCAGGGAACTGAGTTAGTAGCACCCAGTTTCAGCCCAGCTCTACTTTCCACAGTATAACTTTTGACAAGTTCTTGTCCATTGGTATTTGTGCTCAGTTGTGTCTGACTCTTTTGCGACACTTTGGACTGAAGCCTGCCAGGCTCCTCTGTCTGTGGGATTTTCCAGGCAAAGATAGTGGAGTGCTATTTCCTCTTTTAGGGGATCTTCCCGACTCACAGATCGAATCAGCGCCTCCTGTGTCTTCTGCACTGCAGGTGGATTCTTTACCTATTGAGTCATGGGAGAAGCCTTTTGGCAAGTTATAGTCTTTAAACCCTTTAGTTTTTACACATGAAAAACAGCACATACTGGCCAAATGACAGTTCATCTGCTAAATTCTGAGTCTTAATTTTTCCCTACAGTGCATATTTAATCTGGTTCTACCTGAATATAATATTTTTTCAAAGATTTATTTTATTACGGTCTGCCCCAATATGATGTGACAAGCAACTGCTGATACTCATTCTTTTCTTTGATCTTTATAGAAAATTAAGAGGGGAGAGGCTGTTACAATTTTACCTTTTGCTTGCTAGTTCTCAAATCTGATTCTAATTAATGATTTAGAACACAATCCAACATTAGCCCCTAGAATGTTAGTTATTATTCAGCAAACATGTTCAAATTAGAATTTGCATTTCTGTACTACTAAAAAAAGAACTTCCTTTTTGAACCCCTTTCCTCTAATAGCGAAGTTAACTACTGAGAATCATTTAATGATGTTTGGTGGTAGATTTTTCTTTTGCCTGCAAGGTATCTAGGTACTTATATGCTGGAAGTGTTTCTTACTGATTCAAAATACTTGTGTGTTGTTAAGTATAACAGCTCCCTTCCTTTGCGCGCGTGTGTGTGTCCCCCACACTTATCTATACATAATATCTACATTTATACCATAAGGTCTTCTTTTCCTGAAATCCTTCCTAATCATATGCTAAGTCCTTACCAACTGACTCTGAGATAGGCAGCCTCCTGAATTTTTTTTTAACATTCAGGGAATTGTGTTTCCAAGCCTGACCTGCACCATAACCACTGGGGGTCGCTGTTAAGAAGGCGGGCATCTGCCTTCTCCCAGAACTGAACTACAGCTCCTTGGGAGGAGGCCTCTCTGTGTTCACACTCTGGTGCAAGAACCAGTTTTACCACCTTAACTGATCTTCCCCCTGCTATCAGTGATCAATTGGAACTGAAGAAACTTTTATTTTTTTTTTTTAATTCCTACACAATCAGATGCCCACTTACCTTGAAAAGTGAAATTCCTAAAACTAAGCATGACTCCACTCAGCTTTTCCATAATATTGGGATGGTATTATATGGCTTTTAATTGGTACCAAGTAGGAAAAAAAAACAAAAAACACTGATAGTATCTACTTTGTTTTAAGCACAGTATTGTCACTTATTGAGGAAAAAAAAAAAAAAACATGAAAAGTTTGAAAACAACTCACATCCACCGAATATGGTTCTTAGACTTCTTTTCAACCAGGTCGATTCCATCTAAGACGTTGGTGATGTCATACACTCTTCGTTTTCGTACTCCCAGTTTCGTTGCAACCTTGTTTAAGTCAAGAATGCCCCCAGGAGCAGATCTGACAAGATCCATAAATTTTCGAGTTAAATAAACCAGTGATACATCAAAACGAGGTCTCTTCACTTTTAGTGCTTCTGGGAAACAAAACAAACACAATTCGTAAAATTTTAAATAGCATTTCTTTCTCAATTCATTAAAAAGACCATTTATTTCTTCTTGATCAATAACCAGAGACACCTACAGATATTCTACCCACTGACCAAATCATAGCTAATTTTTACAAAATCAACTTCTCAAAGTGGATGAAATATTAGCCTATTCCAGGTAAACAAAGGCTTTAGACTTAAAGGAGTATTTGAAATATGCAACCAGTTTCCACTGAGTATGTCAGTCTGATCGGCATCATACCAGACATAAATGGTGAGCCTGCATCTGTATCCATACCACTCTCGGGAACAGGATTAGAAATGATTTAGAATCAAATTTCTCATTTGGTCCTCAAGTCAAGAAATTCTTTATGAAGCAAAGTTAGAGATTTAGCTTTAAAAAAAATGTTTAAAATGTTCCTATACATGTCATAGTCTAAACCAACCTGATGAAATCTGGAAAGGGCTTAATCAGTCTTCTAATTAGCATAGTTAGGCTATACCTTGAGGGAAAGTGGTGTGACTATTTTTTAAAATATTCAGTATCCTATATTAACAGATAAACAAATGAATAGGGGAAAATCTCTTTAATTCCCTCATTTATTCATTACTATGGTTTTCCAGATACCCCTTGACACTATGCACACACTTTCACATGCTCACGTATATATGTAAATATATATAGTCTTAAAAAACGAGAATAGAAACATACCACTTTTTAACATATTGTTTTTTAATTCAGTATTATGAACATTCTGATGTGTCAACAAATTTATTTCAACTTTATTCTTTACGGCTGCACATTTAACTGCACAGAATATTTGCTCAACTCGGCCCAATGCTGGAAATTCAAATTATTTCTAATTTTACTATTTTGCACAATACTTCAAGAAATCTCCTAGAAGCTAATTTTGCATGTGTCTTTGTTTCCTTTAGGTAGGTTTCAAGATGTGGACTTGTTGAGTAAAAGCTTATTTTTAAATGCTGCCAAACCTGTTATTCAGGATGTGTGTTCTATCAGTTTTACAAAGTTTATAAGGGCCTCCTCTCTTGCCCTTGCCAGAACTGAATATTATCATTCTTTCCATCTTTCCCAGTTTGATACTAAAATAATAGTTCTTATGGTTTAGTGTGCAGAGGAAATAAATTCTACAAATAATTTAGTTGTCCTCCTGGTGTGGAATATGTGATTAAACTTTTTTTCCTACTTCACAGCACACCACAGAATGCTTCAAAGGACAGTCATCCTATCTTCAATCAGAAATGCTCTTCTTCAGAACCTCTATATTATATTCAACTTAAAGACCACTGGTGGTTACTCCAAGAAACAAAAGGACATATTTTATAATGTAAATGTCTTCTATGTGGAGACTACTCTTATACTTAAAGATTAAACAGGATTAATAGGAATTAAATTTTTTTTTAAAAAGTAGAAGATAGTCACCATTCTATAAAACCTTCCAAGATTACAAATGAGAAATTCTGACTTTTAAAAACATTTAAATCTGACTCTTGACCACGGCAAGAGTTAACCTGTGTATAATTTATATAATTTAAATCCTATCTGCAGATTCAATCAACCCATCTGTTTGGCTAAGTGAAATCACCATCGTGTTTCTTTGGTAGAGAGACCCCATGGGCAGCAGGGAAGGCCTGGCAGAGACAACCAGCGTGGGCAGCTGTGCCAGGGCGGCTTGTGCAGGAAGCAGAACCTGACCCAGGGATGAGACTGCATGCTCAAATCTGAGCAGGAGGATGAATCCTGACTGGACAAGTTACTTAATCCCTCTGGGCCTCCGTTTACTCGTCTATTGAATAGGAATAATAATCCATAGCTTTACTTTGAAAGGTTGCTGTGATAATCCATGCAAAGAGCTGAATACAGGCCAGGCACTGCATGAGCTCGAGACATGAGTCTAAGTCATGGCATGGGGCAGACAAAGGAAACGCTTCCAGAGGAAAACTGGGGGCCACATATGGGTGGGACTGTGGGGGGTGCCAAGAAGAAATGAAGGCTGACGTTAAGATTCATACTGGGTGTCTAGGCACCGTCTATCCCGAGATTAGGACAGGAGTAGATGGAAGCGCACAAGGAACCACAGGAAACCAGGAGGGCAAAGACTGTCCTCACGTTTGTTGCCAAACCGCCTTCAGTTCCACTGATGACAATAACTGCTCTCATCGATCTCTGGGAAATATCCCTAACCACGGACCATTTAGAAAAAAAAGACATTTCCAAAGCAGTGAAGAATAAACTGGTATTTGTGCGGTTTTGTGTGCACGACACCCTACAACCTCAGGAGTTTTTGCTGAAATTCTAAGCTTAACATTTCAGTCTACAAATAGCACATTTTATTTAAGTTACTCATCAACTCAAGTACCTTTAACATAAACCACTGAAATCATAGAACAGCAAAACCTAAAACCTATTCAGGAATCAACTTACTTCTCATGGACACATACTGTACATTATCTTCTAAATTAATCCTTATTTTTGATGGCTGGAAAAGAGAAGATACAGAAATTTAACTTAGTAATTTAAATACAAGCAAACGAATAGCAAAAAAAAAAAAAAAAAAGCAAATGAACATTTTACTGGATAACACAAAGGTTTGTCCTTTTTTTCACCCTGGGAAATAATTACGGTGTAAGGAAACCAGTCCTCCTCCTAAACTACATTTATGCCAACTGTCATCACATCTGACAGGGTTTACACACTTGCGTCTCTGAAACTGCACAGGCCTCCACAGGTATGCAAAGTGGAAGTCAAAGTCGCTCAGCTGTGTCCGACTCTGTGCGACCCCATGGACTATACAGTCCATGGAATTCTCCAGGCCAGAATGCTGGAGTGGGTAGCCTTTCCCTTCTCCAGGGTTTCTTCCCAACCCAGGGATGGAACCCAGGTCCCCCTCAGTGCAGGCAGATTCTTTACCAGCTGAGCCACAAGGGAAGCCCATAGCTACGGAAGCAGTAGTTAGAGAGATGGGGTAGGGAGAGAAAGGAAGGTTGGTGGCAGTAGAGGAGTACGAATACTGGAATTTATTACTACATGGACATTAATTTATTGACTGTATCAGGTACTGGGGATAAAGGGGAATTCAGAGGTGATTAGGACTCTGTCTCTGACTCTGGAAGGTGCGGGAGAGATCTACACCCAAACTAACAAACGCTCACCCTTTGCTAACTCACTGTTAAGTGGCTCCAGAGAAATGAGCTCACAAACTTTCATTTTCACAAGCAGCCATGCAGTCCCACGATAATTAATGTAAAAACAGCGTTATCTAATCATGGAAAATAATGCATGTAATGTAACTGGAAACTTCAGTATTAGATTAATAAAACACTTCTTATAAATCCCTGAGGCAACCACGAAATTAATATAACAGGAGCTCCACTGCCAATGCTCATCATTTTACTAGCTACCTGAAGGCTATGAAAGCTTACATAAACTTGTTGTAACATTTGCAGTACATTTAAAAATTGTTTCTTGCAAAACATATATAAATCCTAACCATGAGACTAATAAAGAGAAACCCATATTAGCCTTTTGCTTAGAACAAAGTGTAATGATGTTCTGTGTCTCCAGACAGGCTGTGGGAGGGTTTAGTTTCTGTTTAAGTGAAAAAACTGCCCTCAATGGGGCCACAACAAAATTGGGGGAAGAGGATTTCATGAGCAGCTCTAAGACAATAGTCACCAGAACTCTGGGGTGTAGCCAGCAATTCTCAGGAGGGACCCCCAGCCAAGCCTTGGAAAACAAGCCAGATTTTGCGGAACCTGTGGGAGGTTGGGGAGAGAGGATAAATAATTCTTGGTGCAGGAAGTGACATGAATAAAGGTATGGAAATACAAACCACCTGGTACCTTTTGCAAGGCGGCCTGGCTGGCCAGTGTGAAATCGACTTCTCACTGAGGCTGGAAGGGTCTGCCAGTACCACGCTCGACACAGAGGATTATGAAAGTCATGCCCTGGAGTTTGGCCTTTAGGTTGTAACCAGTGCAGAAATGCCACAGATTTCTGAGCAAGACACGACACCCTTGGGCTCTTGGTTCAGAGATCCAAGTATGGTGGCAATATAGCAAAAAGACTGAGGAATGCGGAAGCCTGAAGGCGAGGTGAGCAGCAAAGTAGCTCTCTCCTTGCTGGTGTTACTATACAAGCCTTGGCACAATGGTTCCCTTATCATTCATGACAAGGTGATGGCATCTGTCAGCAAGCTAACTTGATACGGAATAACTCCCCTGAAGCAGAATTCCACTGTAAAATTAACTTAGTTGCTGGAATTTAAACACCTGCAGGTACCCCTGCTGGGTGCAAAACCAGAATGGGGAGCCCATCCTGGGGCAGGGACTTTGCCTGGCTGGCTCTCAGCACAGTGCTGACAACAGTGACACACTGAAAGAAAGAAAGTGAAGTTGCTCAGTCATGTCCAACTCTTTGCAACCCTATGGACTAGCCCACCAGGCTCCTCTGTCCATGGTGATTCTCCAGGCAAGAATACTGAAGGGGGTTGCCATTTCCTTCTCCAAGGGATCTTCCCAACCTAGGGATCAAACCCAGGTCTCCCACATTGCAGGCAGACTATTTACCCTCTGAGCCACCAGGGACACGTTGAAGGGCAGTCCTATTGAAGCCAAACTTCAGACCAGGGTGACCAAGTGTCACTGCTTTTTTTACATTCAACCCTTCTACTAAAAGACTATGAAACAGAGTTGAACTATTGATGCAAGATTCTTAAAAGAAAAAAAAATCCATCCTCATCACAGGGACCTGAAACACCCATCAACAGACACCCTAAGTTGCTGCTGCTGAGTCACTTCAGTCGTGTCCGACTCTGTGTGACCCCACAGACAGCAGCCCACCAGGCTCCCCCGCCTCTGGGATTCTCCAGGCAAGAACACTGGAGCGGGCTGCCATTTCCTTCTCCAGTGCATGAAAGTGAAAAGTGAAAGTGAAGTCACTCAGTGTCCGACCCCTAAGTTGCTACACTACTTCAATCACTATAGTGTCACAATCAACCCTGAGAATGAACATGGACGGGATTAACAGAGCAGCAGCCCTAGGGGTCGTGCTGCAGATGAGACTTCTGTTCTTGGTTCAGAGCGGCAGGGCCCAGGCCCCCACTTGGACTGCCTCCCTATCTGCTCTCCACATGTGCCCCACGGGCGCCTTCCCTGCTCCAGACCCCTCCCTCTGGTCTCCTTATCTAGAAGGCTGCTATTCATGGCTTGGCACGGGGATGGTGGTACCTCAATTAGTAACATGAGAACGTATGACTTTCTTTCCCCCACATTCTTTGCTATAAACCACATATTGGGTATACTTAGATCTGTGGGAAACAACATCCATTCATTTGGTACCCTCCCCCCCGACCCCCCGCAACCAAACAAAAAAACCCTCTCTCTTTATTTTGGAGGACTCACGATAGTATCATGGCCTCTCAAGGGCAGACCTCCCAAGTTAAGATCGTGTAAATCCTACAGACCTACAATTCAGGAGATTTCCAATGTGTCAACAGCAATGACACATTCATCTCATTTATACTCAAGTTCGTGGCTTAAGATGGGGTTCAGGACCACCAGGACTTCTCAGGTGCAGGGAGACTCTTCCCTCATCTGTAACACAGTGTAGGGACAGACCTCTATTACAGCCCACTTTCCAAGCTACTGTGAAGCTCAAACGACCAATTCTGTAAACTGTAAAAATCCCAAGAAAGCATACACACACACACACACAGAAGTCGCTCAGTCGTGTCCGACTCTTTGCGACCCCATGGATTGTAGCCCACCAGGTTCCTCGGTCCATGGGATTTTCCAGGTATGAATACTGGAGTGGGTTGCCGTTTCCTTCTCCAAGAAAGCATAAGGGACTATTATTATTGTTGTCCTGTTTGAACCAGAACAGTTCTTGGTACATTCAGGCACTTGGTAAACATCTGTTAAACTAATGAATGGAAGAGTGAAACAGGACCTTGTCACGCATGATGTCAACTGATAAACAACAATGTGTATTTACAGACACAGGGACCCCGGGAAAAGACGCCCTCTTGGATACCCCATCCGTAAGGATCACTGAGACTAGAAGGCCTCATGTTCTGCTTTCAGTACAAATTTATCACCTGGAGAGACTCAGTCTGACAATCCTGGTGAGCCTTTCCAGCTATGCTAACTCTGGTGAACCACATTCGACAGACAGGTGAGGAGCTTTCCCTTGTCTCACAGGCCTAAAGATCTGGAGGAACTATATTTGAGGTTATACTTAACGAGCTACACCGAAGGAGCCTGAATTCCTACCTTATTCTGAGCATAAAATCTGGTATTTTGAGGGTCAAATTATCCCAGATTCGGCCAATGGGAACCTTTTCAAAGCGGCTCCTGCACAGGACACATCTTTTACCTTCTCGGCATCTCGAGGATGGCAGTCCTCAGAGGAACACCCTCAAACTGCTATGGCACTAGATGCTGCTGCTTCTAGTGCTGACAACCCACCCCCGGGGGCACTGCCAACATTTCTGTTCCTTCAAGGAGTCTCCCTGAGAGGCTATGCTAAGGCATTTCCTTGAGGACCTGCCCACGGACAGCCTGCTCTGCTCAGTAGCATATGACTCTGTGACCCCCCAGACTGTAGCCTGCGCGTCTCTGTCCATGGGACTTCCCAGGCAAGCATACTGGAGTGGGTTGCCATTTCCTCCTCCAGGAGATCTTCCCGACCCAGGGATCCAACCCGCGTCTCCTGCATTGGCACGATTCCTTACTGCTGAGCCAGCAGAGGAACCCAAAGGAGAGCCTGGTAGCAGCCAAACCTCAAGACTGGGCTTCCTAAAAAAGCTTGCGGTTCAAACACTCAAACTGCTCTCCTCCCTTGCTCGGGTCTATTGGTCTGCTTCCATCTTGGCAGAGCCTTCACCTGAAACCACAGAGGCTGTCAAATATTCAAACTGCCCCTCCCACTTGTTCGGGGCTATTAGTCTGTCTCCATCCTGAAACCACGGAGGCTGCACTCAGCGCACACAGCTCTCTAGGAACCAGCAGCTCCTGGTGGGCAGGTCAGCACGTCCCAAGTCATTTCACTGATGCTCCAAGTTCCCACATCTCAAAACCTACACTTTGCAATTTGAGATCTCAAAGGAGAAAGAAATAAAAGATGAGTTTTAGGGGCTAAAATCTTAAACACTGCTTATAAATTGGTTAAAAATGTCTCTATACAGAGATGCTCGCTTATCCTGAACCAGCCTGCTTGGGGGAGTAATATCCCTTTAAGAGCTCTGCAGACACATACCTTTTTCCAGCGATCTGCTTTCTAGTCATACATGCAAGTTTTCCTAATTTTTCAATGTGTAGACTAAATTCTATCTCTAATCATATTGTGCCTTCATAAAATTCCAGTTTTCAAGCCATTTACCCCTGGGGGGAACATCAAATACTCAGCTGTACACATAACTATTTTTTTGCATAGCATTTAATAATACATAGTCTACTAAATACTTCTAGTCATAATCCAGTTTTTCTAAAAAATGCTGAGAGAGGTGTTGAAATCACCATTTCACAGCCAGGAAAATAAACATTCATGCATTCAAACATTTAGAGAGTACCTACTTCATTCACTTAACGGCTATTTACCAAAATAGCTTTTTTGTTTTCGCAAGAAGCCCCAGATATGCTGGGGATGTACCAATGAAAGGCCGGAGCTGCTGCCCAGGGCTAGAAGTGCCCCCATGCTGAGGAAGGGGTATGCAGGAGGCTCACAGGAGTGCCCAGCCCAGAGGCTGGGTCAGCAAGGCTGCCCACAAATGACCTGTAATGGGAACCACGGGTGGTAATAAGGGAAAGTGTGCTCTGAAGAAAAAATTTCTTACAGGTGGAAGTGCAGAGATACAGACGTCCTGAAGAATATAGACATATGGAAAATTCAGCAACCATAAGCAGTTCAGCAAAGATAAACTTAGGAGTCTGATGACATTAAGAAGTTGCTCCTCTATGATAAGAGCTGCTGGGAACCATGATAGATTCTTTAAGCCAAATGACGTGATTGGAAATACACTTTAAAAAGACCATTATGGTTAGTTACTATGTGGAGAATATACAGAAAAATCAGGGACAAGATGAGAAGCAGGAAAACTAGTTGAGAAGATAGCAATTCGAAAGGCAGACGACAGCTAGAAGTGGCAAGTACTGGTGATTAACTTCTATTAGACAGGATGGAGGGGGTCCATTTGGAAAAGGTAAAGATGACGTGTAGGATACCCGCTAGGTATTTGTTGCAATATGAGATCGAGAGTTGTTGCTTAAGTATGACAATGAATTCCACTTCAGGTATATGAGTCTGAAATCTACGTAGAGGTGTGTAGTAGACAATTGGAAAGCTCTGAGCCCAATTTACAGATTTGGGAGTCACGACATGGTAACCAAAACTACCAGAGTGGATTGTTGTTTAGTCGCTAAGTTGTGTCCCACTTTTGTGACCCCATGGATTGTAGCCCGTCAGGCTCCTCTGCCCATGGGATTTCCCAGGCAAGAATACTGGAGTAGGTTGCCATTTCCTTCTCCAGGGGATCTTCCCTACCCAGGGGACTGAATCTGTGTCTCCTGCACTAGCAGGCAGATTCTTCACCACTGAGCCATCAGAGAAGCCCTACCAGAGTGGATAAGATTATCTGAAACTTCAAGGGATACGTGTATCTTCTGATATTAAATGCAAAATAAAGTGCTTTTTTCCAAAGT
This sequence comes from Bison bison bison, assembly GCF_000754665.1. Classification (NCBI taxonomy): domain Eukaryota; kingdom Metazoa; phylum Chordata; class Mammalia; order Artiodactyla; family Bovidae; genus Bison; species Bison bison. The sequence goes on from NW_011494879.1 coordinate 6,978,600, forward strand.
AAGAGTTCAGAGCTTTTATCAAATTCTAAAATAAGAAGAAGAAAGCCTATGACAAACCTAGACAGCATATTAAAAAGCAGAGACATTACTTTCCCGACAAAGGCCCGTCTAGTCAAAGGTATGGTTTTTCCAGTAGTCATGTATGGATGTGAGAGTTGGACCATAAAGAAAGCTGAGTGCTGAAGAACTGATGCATTGGAACTGTGGTGTTGGAGAAGACTCTTGAGAGTCCCTTGGACTGCAAGGAGATCCAACCAGTCAATCCTAAAGAAAATCAGGCCTGAATATTCATTGGAAGGGCTGAAGATGAAGCTGAAGTGCTAATACTTTGGCCACCTGATGCAAAGAACGGACTCAGTGGAAAAGATTCTGATGCAGATTGAAGGCAGGAGGACAAGGGGATGACAGAGAATGAGATGGTTGGGTGGCATCACTGACTTGATGGACATGAGTTTGAACAAGCTCCAGGAGTTGGTGATGGACAGAGCAGCCTGGTGTGCTGCAGTTCACTGGTGTGCTGCAGTTCACGGTGGCAGAGAGTCAGACACAACTAAGCTGAACTAAAAAGAATAAGACCACCAGTACAAATAGTAACAGAAGTCACAAGAGTGCTGAATGACATCCCATATTAAGAAACTGTGGAGAAGGCTGAAGAGCCAAGTAAGACCAACATGGAAGGGATGGGAAAAGGAAGAGTTTACAAAAGAGAACACGAGAGGCCAGAGAGGCAGACAGAGTGCTGAGAGTATGTGCCCAAGGGGACGTCAATGGTGAGTTTCCAACAGAGTGAGTGGTCCATCGTGTTAAAACCACATCCGCTGGACCTGACAAGGTTGCTGGGGACCTTGGTTAGGACAGTCCTGGAGTTGTGCATAGGGCTGAGGTCCCCCAGCAGCAGGTCAAGGT
>NW_011494879.1:6979605-6981863 GCF_000754665.1 Bison bison bison
TCAAGGTGGTAATGAGATGTGAGCAAGAAAACCCAGAGTGCAAACAACTTTTTCAAAGAGTTTGGCTGTGAAGAGGAAGTGATATAGTAGGCGGAAAGGCATAAAGGATTAAAGGAGGGATCTCTCAAAATGGAAATGGGATTTAGGACATGGTTGGGTCAGGAAGATCCAATGGAGAAGGGACAGGCTACCCACTCCAGTATTCTTGGGCTTCCCTTGTGGCTCAGCTGGTAAAGAATCCGCCTGCAATGCAGGAGACCTGGGTTTGATCCCTGGTTTGGGAAGATCCCCTGGAGAAGGGAACGGCTACCCACTCCAGTACTCTGACCTGGAGAATTTCGTGGTCTGTATAGTCCATGGGGGTTGCACCAGCGACTTTTCACTTCACTTAAGTAGTTGAGAATTTACCACCTGGAATTGGACACTGGGAGGTTCAACCCAGGCTTTTCTACTTACTAACCACAGAAAAACCACTTAACATCTCCAAGTATATCTTGGCAACTGTCAAACAAGAATAATCCCTTAGGACTGCTGTGCAGAATTAAATGAGATGGCACTCATCAACTATTCTGGAGCACTGAGTCCTCCTTGTGTCTGGATAATCTGACTTCGGGAAATGTTTATTTACTAGTAATGGGAAGAAACCAGCAGAGAGGTCGAGAATGCGGGAAGAAATGGGAACTGACGGGTTCCTTCCATGGAAAAGTCCTGATAATCAAGAAGAATACACGGCATGCAGTCCAGAGCAACAGAAGAATTCAATGTTTCACAGGGAGTCTTACTCTCCCTTGCGTTTTCGGTGTCAAACAGGATGCAAGACCACAACCTGTTGAATGAGGGGGGCAGAGATACCCCACGCCCAAGGTAAGAGAAACCCAAGTAAGATGGTAGGTGTTGCAAGAGGGCATCAGAGGGCAAACACACTGAAACCATACTCACAGAAAACTAGTCAGTCTAATCACACTAGGACTACAGCCTTGTCTAACTCAATGAAACTAAGCCATGCCCGTGGGGCAACCCAAGACGGGCGGGTCATGGTGGAGAGACCTGATAGAATGTGGTCCACTGGAGAAGGGAATGGCAAACCACTTCAGTATTCTTGCCTTGAGAACCCCATGAACAGTACGAAAAGGCAAAATGATAGGATACTGAAAGAGAAACTCCCCAGGCCAGTAGGTGCCCAATATGCTACTGGAGATCAGTGGAGAAATAACTCCAGAAAGAATGAAGGGATGGAGCCAAAGCAAAAAGAATACCCAACTGTGGATGTGACTGGTGATAGAAGCAAGGTCCGATGCTGTAAAGAGCAATATTGCATAGGAACCTGGAATGTCAGGTCCATGAACCAAGGCAAATTGGGAAGTGGTCAAACAAGAGATGGCAAGAGTGAATGTCGACATTCTAGGAATCAGCGAACTGAAATGGACTGGAATGGGTGAATTTAACTCAGATGACCATTATATCTACTACTGCAGGCAGGAATCCCTCAGAAGAAATGGAGTGGCCATCATGGTCAACAAAAGAGTCCAAAATGCAGTACTTGGATGCAATCTCAAAAATGACAGAATGATCTCTGTTTGTTTCCAAGGCAAACCATTCAATATCACAGTAATCCAAGTCTATGCCCCAACCAAACGCTGAAGAAGCTGAAGTTGAACGGTTCTATGAGACCTACAAGACCTTTTAGAACTAACACCCAAAAAAGATGTCCTTTTCATTATAGGGGACTGGAATGCACAAGTAGAAAGTCAAGAAACACCTGAAGTAACAGGCAAATTTGGCCTTGGAATACGGAATGAAGCAGGGCAAAGACTAATAGAGTTTTGCCAAGAAAATGCACTGGTCTTAACAAACACCCTCTTCCAACAACACAAGAGAAGACTCTAGACATGGACATCACCAGATGGTCAACACTGAAATCAAATTGATTATATTCTTTGCAGCCAAAGATGGAGAAGCTCTATACAGTCCGCAAAAACAAGACCAGGAGCTGACTGCGGCTCAGACCATGAACTCCTTATTGACAAATTTAGACTTAAATTGAAGAAAGTAGGGAAAACCACTAGACCATTCAGGTATGACCTAAATCAAATCCCTTATGATTATACAGTGGAGTGAGAAATAGATTTAAGGGCCTAGATCTGATAGATAGAGTCCTGATGAACTATGGAATGAGGTTCGTGACATTGTACAGGAGACAGGGATCAAGACCATTCCCATAGAAAAGAAATGCAAAAAAGCAAAATGGCTGTCTGGGG
>NW_011494879.1:6981963-6983979 GCF_000754665.1 Bison bison bison
GCATCACTACGAACAAAGCTAGTGGAGGTGATGGAATTCCAGTTGAGCTATTCCAAATCCTGAAAGATGATGCTGTGAAAGTGCTGCACTCAATATGCCAGCAAATTTGGAAAACTCAGCAGTGGCCACAGGACTGGAAAAGGTCGGTTTTCATTCCAATCCCAAAGAAAGGCAATGCCAAAGAATGCTCAGACTACCCCACAATTGCACTCATCTCACACGCTAGTAAAGTAATGCTCAAAATTCTCCAAGCCAGGCTTCAGCAATATGTGAACCGTGAACTTCCTGATGTTCAAGCTGGTTTTAGAAAAGGCAGAGGAACCAGAGATCAAATTGCCAACATCTGCTGGATCATGGAAAAAGCAAGAGAGTTCCAGAAAAACATCTACTTCTACTTTATTGACTATGCCAAAGCCTTTGACTGTGTGGATCACAATAAACTGTGGAAAATTCTGAAAGAGATGGGAATACCAGACCACCTGATGTGCCTCTTGAGAAATTTGTATGCAGGTCAGGAAGCGACAGTTAGAGCTGGACATGGAACAACAGACTGGTTCCAAACAGGAAAAGGAGTTCGTCAAGGCTGTATATTGTCACCCTGTTTATTTAACTTATATGCAGAGTATATCATGAGAAACGCTGGACTGGAAGAAACACAAGCTGGAATCAAGATTGCCGGGAGAAATATCAATAACCTCAGATATGCAGATGACACCACCCTTATGGCAGAAGTGAAGAGGAACTCAAAAGCCTCTTGATGAAAGTGCAAGTGGAGAGTGAGAAAGTTGGCTTAAAGCTCAATATTCAGAAAACGAAGATCATGGCATCCGGTCCCACCACTTCATGGGAAATAGATGGAGAAACAGTGTCAGACTTTATTTTTCTGGGCTCCAAAATCACTACAGATGGTGACTGCAGCCATGAAATTAAAAGACGTTTACTCCTTGGAAGGAAAGTTATGACCAACCTAGATAGCATATTCGAAAGCAGAGACATTACTTTGCCAACAAAGGTCCATCTAGTCAAGGCTATGGTTTTTCCTGTGGTCAGTATGGATGTGAGAGTTGGACTGTGAAGAAGGCTGAGTGCCGAAGAATTGATGCTTTTGAACTGTGGTGTTGGAGAAGACTCTTGAGAGTCCCTTGGACTGCAAGGAGATCCAACCAGTCCATTCTGAAGGAGATCAGCCCTAGGATTTCTTTGGAAGGAATGATGCTAAAGCTGAAACTCCAATACTTTGGCCACCTCATGTGAAGAGTTGATTCACTGGAAAAGACTCTGATGCTGGGAGGGATTGGGGGCAGGAGGAGAAGGGGAGGACAGAGGATGAGATGGCTGGATGGCATCACTGACTCGATGGACGTGAGTCTGAGTGAACTCTGGGAGTTGGTGATGGACAGGGAGGCCTGGCGTGCTGCGATTCATGGGGTCGCAAAGAATCGGACACAACTGAGCGACTGATCTGATCTGATCTGATCTGTGGGGTGGGATGTGTGGACACGGTTTTAAGCGGCTGCAGCTAAGTAGGAGCATGGGAGAGGAGGCTGCAGAGAACACGAAAAGAAAGCTTGCAGAGACCCACTGAGATAAAGAAGGGTGAGCATGCCAGTGTCTGGCAAAGCTGTGCAATTTTCTCCAACACTGTTCTGTGGCCCGAAGGAAAGATGGAGAGCTGTGGGGTGGGACCTATGAGGTGTGGACATGGTTTTAAGCGGCTACAACTCAGTAGGAGACGGTTAGAGGAGGCCGCAGAGAAACCTAAAAAGAGCTTGCAGAGATCCACCGAGATAAAGATGGAAGAGCATGCCAGTGTCAGGCAAAGCTGTACAATTTTCTCCAACACTGCTCTGTGGCCCGAAGGAAAGATCGAGGAGGCTGACAACGTTATTTTGGAACACATGTAAAGGATAATGCAAAGGGTTTCAGCGGACGACGATGGCTCTGGTTCAGAGGATGTGACAGGCTGTGCGAGAAGCCGGGAGCCCGAGGGAGCAGCCCCGGGGCCACCCTGGGGCC
>NW_011494879.1:6984494-6989086 GCF_000754665.1 Bison bison bison
TGCCGCCGCCGCCACCGTATCATTCCCCACGAGCCGCGCGCGGCCCCCAGCCGGGCGGAACGAGGGGGAGCCCGGGAAATCAAGGAGGGCGGGGTCCGCGGAGAGGACGACACCGCGAGAGGAAGATACGGCGCCGGAGATCCAGACGGAGGGGTCGGGGCGGGAGGGACCCAGACCGCTGGGACAACTGGCTTGTGCCCCTCGGAGTTCTTGACACTAACCACACTAATAACTGAACGTTCTCAGCGCGCAGGGAGTTAATTTACATCTCAGGCACTTGCCCACTGCTGATGCTTTTTCGTCAGTGTTGGTCACCGAACCGTCGTGGAATTATTTACTGATGTGCGTCTTTTTTTTTTTTTTTTCCTTCTCCTTCTTTCTTCCTTCCAAATGAAAATTTGAGAAATAAATGATTCCCTATGGTGTCAGAGATCGTGGTGGACACAGGAGTTGCTCCTTTGAATTTGGCACTATCTCCGATTCCAGTGGAGGAGACAGATAAAGGAAATGTTTAAAGCTAGAAGAATTGATGCTTTTGAACTGTGGTGTTAGAGAAGACTCTTGAGTCCCTTGGACTGCCTTAGCCAACAAAGGCCCGTCTAGTCAAAGCTATGGTTTTTCCAGTAGTCATGCATGGATGTGAGAGTTGGACTATAAAGAAAGCTGAGCGCCGAAGAACTGATGCTTTTAAACTGTTGTGTTGGAGAAGACTCTTGAGAGTCCCTTGGACTGCAAAAAGAGATCCAACCAGTCCATCCTAAAGGAAATCAGTCCTGAATATTCATTGGAAGGACTGATGCTGAAGCTGAAATTCCAATACTTTATTGGAATTTGATTCGAAGAACCGACTCATTGGAAAAGACCCAGATGCTGGGAAAGATTGAAGGCAGGAGGAGAAGGGGATGACAGAGGATGAGATGGTTGGATGGCATCACCGACTCAATGGACATGAGTATGAGTAAACTCTGGGAGTTGGTGATGGACAGGGAGGCCTGGCGTGCTGCAGTCCATGGGGTCGCAAAGAGTGGACAGGACTGAGCGGCTGAACTGAACTGAAAGCTGGAGCCACTTTGCTCTATAGCGGTAATTAATACAATGTTATTTCCCAGGTAGCACTAGTGGTAAAGAATCCGCCTGAGGAGTCAGGAGACTCAGGTTTAATCCCTGGGTCGGGGAGATCCCCTGGAGGAGGGCATGCAACCCACTCCAGTATTCTTGCTTGGAGAATCCCATAGTCAAAGGAGCCTGGTGAGCTACAGTCCATAGGGTCATAAAGAGTTAGAGATGACTGAAGTGACTTTGCACACATGCATGTAAATTAACTCAACTTCCATTACAAAAAGAAAAAGTGTTTCAATAAGAAAACTTAGTGAGTGAGTGAGTGAAGTCGCTCAGTCATGTCCGACTCTTTGCGACCCCATGGACTGTAGCCACAAGAAAACGTACATGTGCCACAAATCCAGGAAGCAGGTAATAAAAAGTGGAGTTAAAATGCCTATATAAATAATAAAACCGGAGCCAGACGATGTGTTTTCTGATCCTGGCTCCCCATGCTTAGAAGTTTACAAGACCTGAAACAAGCTGTTTAATCAGTCCCTGCCTCAGCTTCCTTATTTGTTGAATGGGATTAATGACTACTTACCTCCTAAAATTGTTGTAAGGATTAAATGAATTAATGAATGTAGCCTACTTAGAACTGGGAATAGCTAGGATTTGATACAAAAAGGCATTTGTTGTTGTGTCGTGGTCGAGTTGTGTCTGACTCTTTGGCAATGCCTTGGGCTGTAGCCCACCAGGCTCGTCTGTCCATGGGATTCTTTAGGCAAGAATACTGGAGTGGGTTGCCATTTCCTTCTGCAGGGGATCTTCCTGACCCAGGGATCAAACCTAAGTCTCCTGCATTGGCAGGCAGATTCTTTACCATCTGAGCCAAAGGCAGCCTAAGGTGGGGCAGGAAGGCTTCCAGAGGAAGGTGGTTTCCCAATAGACTTAAAAAATTTCTTGAGAGCGAAGATATTCTTTAATCTTTTTATCTCCGGCATCTAGCACAGTTCCTGGCAAATAGTAAGTGCCCCGTAAGTGTTTGCTAGATGAATTACTTTAAATGAAGGATAAGCTAGAGAAAGTCTCTAGAAGAGTGGGTTTTATTGCAGGATGGAGAATTTCCCAGAGTAATTAAGAGACACCTTTATCAACCGCAGTCTCTGAGAAGGCAAGCTCTGGAGACCAGAAATGGCTGTTTTTAATGAAAAAGAGACACAATCCAGCATTTGCTCTCTGTTTTGCATTCTGCTAAATGTTCTGTACACATTTCCTTATGTAAATCTTTCATCAAAACTGAAAGATACGTATTTTTCTGCCCAATTTACAGATTAGGAAAATAAAGATTAGCAAGATTTGTAAAAATTACCTGAAGTCCTGGCTAGACAGTGGCAGGATTTGACTTCATAACTGATTGATTTAGTATGGATCCTTGGGAAGATTCTTGAAGGGTGACTAGATTTTCTACAGCCACAGGTGGGGCCAGGGAGTGAGGGTGGGTGAGTCAGGGTTGGGGTGGTCAGCACTGCACTTCAGGCTGAAGGCAGAACAAGGGCACAGCTGTGGAGGGTCGGGGCTGTGACACTGCCCTCCAGACACAATACTGTGACTTGGCTTTACTCAGTATATATATGTATAAAAGGACGGATAGGTGATGACCAGTAGAATAGAATGGCTTGAGAAACATAAGATTTGGGGTTCCACCAGAGATTATATTACCTCTGCAGTCCATGGCTACTCCACAGTGTCTGTGATGGACATATCTGCATATGAGAATTGTAAGAAAAGGAGGGTATATAAAACACGGCCAAGGAGAAATGGTGGGACCAAGGACCATTCCACATTAGTTTTCTGTGTCATAGAAACTTAAGCACAGAAAAAGTTCTTGGGGATGATTTAGTGAAAATTTCTCATCTCACAGGGGAGGGAACCAAGTGGCTAAGTGACTTGCCTAAGATAAAAATAATGGTGTCTATGATTAAAAAATGGGCAGAAGAACTGAACAGACGTTTTTCCAAAGAGGAAATGCAGGTGACCAATAGGCACATGAAAAGAGGTTTAACATACTAATCATCATTGACAAAAATCAAAACCACAATAAGATATAACCTCACATCTGTCAGAATGGTTATCATCAAAAGAGAACACAAGTTAGAAATGTTGGTGAGAATGTGGAGAAATGAGAACCCTTGTACAGTGTTGGTGGGAATATAAATTGGTGTGACCACTGTGGGAAGCAATGTGGAAGTTTTTCAAAAAACTAAAAATAGAACCACCATGTGACCCAGCAATTCCACTCCCAGATATAACCAAAAAGAATGAAAACATTGACTCTCAAAGGTACGAGCCTCCCAGTGTTCATAGCAGCACTGTTTACAATTGCCAATATGTGGAGGCCGCCTAAGGGTCCATCAATAGATGAATGGATAAAGAAGATGTAGTGTACACACACACACACACACATATACACACAGAATGGAATATTACTCAGCCATAAAAAAGGACGAAGTCTTGCCATTTGCAGTAACATGGATGGCTTTACAGGGTATTAAGCTAAGTTAAATAAATTAGACAAAGGCAAATACTGTATGATGTCAGTCATATGTAGAATCTAAAAAATATGACAAACTAGTGACTAAAAAGAAGCAGCAGATTCACAGATATAGAGAGCAGACTTGTGATTACCGGTGGTGAGAGGGAAGGGAGAAAGGGAAATAAAAGGGTTGCAGTGGGGGGGAAGCGTTATTATGGGATGACATGAAATCATGTGCATGAAATTCTGAAAACTCTAAAGCACTCTAGAATTTTAAGAATCTTTTATTCAATAATAACCATAAAAAAGATGATTTCTGGTCTTCTACTTTCCAGATCAGTACCTTTTTGAGGGAGGTGATGCGGTGTCAGGACAAACATGTAGCAGAAGAGGGTTGTTCTAGAGATGGAAGGATGCTGAAAGGGGAGAGGTGGGATGGAAGGAAGCACAGACAGTCCTGGGCTGGAGTGAGTCCTGCAGCCCTCATCAGACTTGCTGGCAAGCATCTTAACCTGTAGGATACTCAGTTTCTGTATTTGTAAACTGAGGGTAAACCTACCTGCAGTTCTGCTGTATTAGAGATAAAGGACGTCCAGTTCCTGCTGCGTTGACTCCATCTTCAATGGTAGTGCAAACTTCCTAATTTCACAGGGGCTGTCTCTAACCAAGTCTCAAAGCTCCCTACTCCAGAGACTAAAAATGGTTCTCAAGTGACATCAAATGGAACAAAGAGCCGGGCGCTGACTCTTTGTTCTGAGGTTTTGTTCAGGACTTGACAAGCCTTCCTGAGAGCTCCCGAGAAGTTGCTGGCCCACGAAAGCTTTCATTGGTCCAGACGCAGGGATTCAGTCTCTCCACTTAGCAACAGTATTTGCCTCCTGCTTCAGAAAAGGAAACAAAAAAGTAAGCCTGCAGTTAAATACACCCACAAGGGCAAATCCCCATGAAAGCCTGTCAAAAAAGAGCTGTGGGAAAGATGAGCTATAGCTGTACGCCTGGATGAACTCCAATGAGGATG
>NW_011494879.1:6989186-6998619 GCF_000754665.1 Bison bison bison
CCAGCCCCCCAAGAGTTTCAGCTCTTCCCTCCTCCTAACTCCCGCTGCCCCACCACTGCCCTCTGTTCCAACACTGTCATTGTTCCAGAACTATTTTAACTGCTTCCTAATTCATCCCCCTGTCCTTCCATCTACAAGGCACTCTATACTATCACTGTCAAATTAAACAGCTGCCTTTTAGGGGGTAGCTGTTGACCTCACATGGCAGGAGAAATCTTTCTGAAGTGTGGATCTGATATCACTCCTCTGCTTAAAATCAGTGTATGTACTTTGTCTGTATTATACTCTAGGTTAATATTTTCCTCTGCTGCTGCTGCTGCTAAGTCTCTTCAGTCGTGTCTGACTCTGTGCGACCCCATAGACGGCAGCCCACCAGGCTCCACCATCCCTGGGATTCTCCAGGCAAGAACACTGGAGTGGGTTGCCATTTCCTTCTCCAATGAATGAAAGTGAAAAGTGAAAGGGAAGTCGCTCGGTCCTGTCCGACTCTGTGCGACCCCATGGACTATAGCCTACCAGGCTCTTCCTTCCATGGGATTTTCCAGGCAAGAGTAGTAGGATGGGGTGCCATTGCCTTCTCCGCTTTTCCTCTGGGCACTGGTCATTTGCCTGCCTGGCTGTCTCCAGCATCACACTTTTGGAGGGAGGCCAGGGCTGGGTTGTGGGGACTCAGGGGTCCCCGCCATCTTATCAGAGCCATTCTATGCATCGTTTTCTCTGGTGCAGTCACATTAATCTTCCTTCAATTCCTCGAAAGCCTCCCCTCACTGCTGAATCTTCTCACATATTGTTTTCTTTGCAAAATCGTTAACCCTTTGATGCTTTCCCTAGCAAGTGTTTCTTCCTTATTTTACACCTTCTTCCCCCCAGAAAGCGTTCCCTGAACCCCTAAATGCTGCTAGCACCCCAGCCTCATCCCCATGTGTTGTCTGATGGGCCCACAATGTGGACTGATGCCCTTAGTAATATTTTACCACCAGCAGGTATATTACATAAATAGCATTTGGAAAAAATGTTATCTTTGCCATGTTGACTTTGAAATGTAAGTACTAAAGCAAAACATGACAACCCAAAATATAGAGGTAGTATTTTGTCTTAAATCTTCGAAGCATACCTTACAATGGATTTTCTTTTAATTTGGTGTTATCAGATTATTGATGAGTTTAGCAAATTTTTCCTTCTACCAAATTTTATGATGAACGATACTAGGGTTCTTTGGTAGGTCTTGAGTATTGTAGATGTACATTAGTTTCATTTGGGGGAAATAATATTCATTTTATTAATTGTGTTATGAATTGTGCTATTGTAAAAGCCATTTGTATTAATTGTGTTGGAAGGAGAAATACAATCAGTAAACTTGAAACTTTTTGTTTTATTAGGTAGTTACACATCATTTTTATAATGAAAAAGATAAATTACAATACCTTCCCCTAAAAGAAAAGAAAGCTGCCAAATATTAGAGAATAACCACATTGGTTTCAGACTTACGATACCAACAGTTCAAGAACATCATTAGACCTTTGAGAAATTTTACTTGATGAAAATTAAGCAGAAAAAACTTAATTTTTTGAAGAGTTTCATTTGTATGACTCAAAATTCAAAAGGCACCAAAGAGTAAACAAGAATGTCCCATCCATGCCTGTCTCTCAGTAGTAAAGTCCTGTCTTTGAGGTTATTGCACTGGTTTTGTATGGATTCTTGCAGAGATATTTTATGCATAAATAGACATCTATATTTCTTCCCTGACTCTTGTTTGAACACTGGTAAATCATACTATTTCTCAATTTTTTTGAACCTACCAAAATATCTTGCAGACTGTTCCCTAACAGCCCAATGAAAGTTTTCCTTACTCTTTTTTTTTTTTTTTTAATGTCTACAGAGTATTATATGTGTGTATGTGCTATAAACCACCCAAGCCTTTCTCTGAGTCCAAACAGTTGGGTTATTTCCAATACTTTCCAACCATAAACAACACCGAATACAGAACAATGTCCTTCAGCCTTCCTTTCACATAGGTGCGAGTAATCTGAAAGATAAATAGCTAGCAGTGAATGATGAGGCCAGAGGTGATTTTGATAGATAGTTAAATTACCCTGCAAAGAAGCTGAATCAGTTTACCTCCCCTTTAGCAAGAGCTAAGGTGGGAAAATATGACAAATCAATTTTCACTTGGCCTTTAAGAAGCAGCGTTGCTTCCTCTGTCTTAATACATTACTTCAACAAAAGCATCATTATTCTTCAGGATAGTAAGAAACTACATCAAGAGGCTATCAACTGCTAGAACACTAATGTTTCTTTGCAGATGCTGTCAAAGTTTTTTCCAGTCATTTTGACTAAAAGGCTGACATGTTGGTGAGATATACATATGAATTTGGGAACACATCCCAATAATTCAGGTCTGTTATACATTGGTCTGCTATAGGGGCTTCCCTGGTGGCTCAGATGATAAAGAATCTGCCTTTACAAATCTGCTATGCAGGAGACCCGGGCTCGATCCCTGGGTCGGGAAGATCCCCTGGAAGAGGGAATGGCTACCCACTCCAGCATTCTTGCCTGGAGAATTCCTTGGTTACACTATTACATTCCTGGAGGATTGAACTCCCAAGAAGAGTTTTTTTGGGGAAAAGAGAATGTGTGTGCTTAGTTGCTCAGTTGTGTCCAACTCCTTGCAACCCCATGGACTATAGCCTGCCAGACTCCTCTGTCCGTGGGGATTCTCCAGGCAAGAATACTGGAGTGGGTAGCCCTGCCCTCCTCCAGGGGATCTTCCCAACCCAGGGACTGAACGCAGGTCTCTTGCACTGCAGGTGGATTCTTTACCATCTGAGCCACCAGGGAAGCCCAGGTTAAATGTGATGGCTATGGTGTTGTTGACATTCTTTGCATTTATTCAGTCTTACATAATTTTGTTCTGTAAATGCCATTTGGGATTATGAAGGGGGTCCTTAAATCTTGTTGCACAATTGGCAGATGGTTTATTTCTATACATTTTCTCAGACAAAGGATCTTCTCCATCAAACTTTTATATAATTTAATCCTTTCTGGTTATGAAGGGCCAGTGTTACATTGCTAGTGTGGCTAGTTGCAGCCAGATTATTAGGGTCCCATGAAAGTTGAACTACTACATTTTATTCCACCTGAATTTTTCTATACAAATTCAATTTAGTTTGTTTGCTGATGTGTTACTGTTAAATGTGTTCAACTCAAAAGTTCACCTCCCATGCACTATTGCTATGATATGAAATGAAATATACCGGTTACACCAAATTTGTTCTGCCTTCCCTGTTTCTTTTCCCTTGTTTATCTGATATTTGATACCAGACGATGAGGTGCTGCTGCTGCTAAGTCACTTCAGTCGTGTCCGACTCTGTGTGACCCCACAGACGGCAGCCCACCAGGCTCCCCCATCCCTGGGATTCTCCAGGCAAGAACACTGGAGTGGGTTGCCATTTCCTTCTCCAATGAATGAAAGTGAAAAGTGAAAGTGAAGTCGCTCAGTCGTGTCCGACTCTTCGTGACCCCATGGACTGCAGCCTACCAGGCTCCTCCATCCATGGGATTTTCCAGGCAAGAGTACTGGAGTGGGGTACCATTGCCTTCTCCGGATGAGGTGCTAGCTGCCCTATTACAAGCAGGGCTACCCTTTGCTGACATGTAGTGCCTTGACATTCCACCAGGTGGAGCACTTTCACCTTAGGGAGCGCAGTGAGTGAGGTCTCTGAATTTGGGGTGGTCTATGTCCGCCTCACATGCGAGCAAAGTAATGTTCAAAATTCTCCAAGCTAGGCTTCAACAGTATGCGAACCGTGAACTTCCAGATGTTCAATTTGGATTTAGAAAAGGCTGAAGAACCAGAGATCAAATTGCCAACATCCGCTGGATCGTTGAAAAAGCAAGAGAGTTCCAGAAAAACATCTACTTCTGCTTTATTGACTACGTCAAAGCCTCTGACTGTGTGGATCACAACAAACTGTGGAAAATTCTGAAAGAGATGGCAATACCAGACTACCTGACCTGCCTCCCGAGATACCTGTATGCAGGTCAAGAAGCAACAGTTAGAACCACTCATGGAACAACAGACTGGTTCCAAATTGGGAAATGAGTATGTCAAGGCTGTATGTTGTCACCCTGCTTATTTAACTTATATGCAGAGTATATCATATGAAATGCTGGGCTGGATGAAGCACAAGCTGGAATCAAGATTGCTGGGAGAAATATCAATAACCTCAGATATGCAGATGACACCACCCTTATGGCAGAAAGCGAAGAAGAACTAAAGAGCCTCCTGATGAAGGTGAAAGAGGAGAGTGAAAAAGCTGGCTTAAAGCTCAACATTCAGAAAACTAAGATCACGGCATAGGGTCCCATCACTTCATGGCAAATAGATGGGGAAACAATGGAAACAGTGACAGACTATTTTCTTGGGGCTCCAAAATCATTGCAAATGGTGACTGTAGCCATGAAATTAAAAGACACTTGCTCCTTGGAAGAAAAACTATGATCAGTCTAGACAGCATATTAAAAAGCAGAGACATTACTTTGCCAACAAAGGTCAGTCTAGTCAAAACTATCGTTTTTCCAGTAGTCATGTATGGATGTGAGAGTTGGACTATAAAGAAAGCTGAGCACTGAAGAATTGATGCTTTTGAACTGTGGTGTTAGAGAAGACTCTTGAGAGTCCCTTGGACTGCAAGAAGATTCAACCAGTCAATCCTAAAGGAAATCAGTCCTGAATATTCATTGGAAGGACTGATGTTGAAGCTGAAACTCTGATACTTTGTCCATCTGATGGGAAGAACTGACTCGCTGGAAAAGACCCTGATGCTGGGAAAATTGAAGGCAGGAGGATAAGGGGACGACAGAGGATGAGATGGTTGGATGGCATCACTGACTCGATGGAAATGAGTTTGAGCAAGCTGTGGGAGTTGGTGATGGACAGGGAAGCCTGGCGTGCTGCAGTCCATGGGGTGCCAAAGAACTAGACACGACTGGGAGACTGAACAACAACAATAATGTTCCTGGTAAAACAGAGGTGGAGAGTGTGGAATGCAGTTGGAGTCTGAAGTTTCAAATGAGCAAGTGCCACATCTAGGTCTCAGATGCATCATTGGTCCAGGTAAGTTCAGCATCTCTGGTGTGAACCCCCTGTAGAACCAAGTCAAATCCTACTGTTAGGGGCTGAATTGCATCCCCCATTCCTGCCTCCTTCCAAATTCATACACTGAGGTCCTAAACCCCAGTACTTTAGAATGTGTCTTTGTTTTTAGAATGTGACCAGAGAAGGTTTTTACTGAGACGATCAAACTAAAATAAGGTCGCTAAGGTGGGCCCTAAGCCAATATGATTGGTGTCCTTATAAGAAAGACATCTTGGACACTGACATACCTAGGGGGAAGACAGCCATGGGAGTCAAAGAGAAAGGCCTGGAACAGATCCTTCTCGCACCACCCTCAGAAAGAACCAACCCCACTGACACCTGGATTTTGGGCTTCTAGCCTCCAGAGCTGTAGACCATATATTTCTGTCATTTAAGCCTCTCAGCTTGTAGTATTTTTGTTATGGCAGCTCAAGAAAACCAATATACCCACCCCCCTCACATTTTGGGAGAATTTAAGTGAGCAGAGTTTAAGCATTTAATAGGCTAGAGAAGTATTTGCTCCACAGAAAGTGAGAGCTAACAATGTAAACTGAATTATACTTTACAGATATTTATCAAAAGTGAATAAACTTGATGTACAGAAAGCCATGCCGAAATCCTCTTCATATGGAAACAAGCGGTAAGCTAACTCTATATTGTTTGACACACACAAATGGGAGCTGCTAAAGGCTCCAGCCAGCTCTTACTCTGTGGCATTTTAACTGCACTGCTGTGATGGAGGTGAAAAGAGGAACCTGTGGTTGGGCAAGAAATTAAGGAGATGGTGTATATATTTCTATGTGTGATGAGATAGTTGAATGGCATCACTGACTTAATGGACATGAGTTTGAGTAAGCTCCAGGAGTTGGTGATGGACAGGGAGGCCTGGCATGCTGCTGTCCATGGGATCGCAGAGTCAGACACGACTGAGTGACTGAACTGAACTGAACTAAGATAAGCAAATATACATATCTATGAAAACCCACGAGAGAATGCATTTGGGTCTGGGTGTAGTTGTGTGAAAATATGTGTATGTTAGAAAGAAAAAGTAGAGAAGAGTTGAATTTGCAAGAAACAGATATGGGAGTAAGGAGAATGTATGTGCTAAGGGGAGAGATGTTTGTGGGGCAAGTGTGTGTGTAAGAGAGAGAAGAGAGAGAGGAAGAAAGAGAAATCTTTAGTGTTGGTGGAAAGAAACATATGCGAGAGACGTATGTATGTGGAGAAGAGCCACGTGCATATTTGAAGCGTGTGCGCTACGTGCGTTTAAGGAAGCAGATATGTTTGTAAGGAATACATGTGTGCAGCACGCACAGACATATAAAGGGGACATACGTGTGAGTATGTGTATGTGAGAGGGAGAGAAGACTGTGTGTGTGATTCTTTAGGATAATGCTGGTGAAACAAAAAATATGCCCAGAAGCCATGTCTAATTGCCTTCCTGACCCCACGGCCTCCACGAACCCTGCTTACCGAATGGGCTCAGAGATTGACAGTGCCTTTGTAAGTCTGAGGTTCGCCACCACAGTTTTTTTAGTTTGGTCCTGTTTTTGTCAACATTTTAAACTAGGTTGAGTCCCCTCATGTAAGAAAATTTCTTGAAATTACTGTTTTCAAGTTTTAGTTCAAGTTCAGTAAAGACAAAATAAGTAGGTCAGGTTCATTTCAGGAAGAAAAAGCTAATTATTTGTATTTGTGTGCTTGTATTTAAATCAACGAACTAGGAGCAGAGGGATGATTCATCAGGCAGGAAAAAAATACACAACAAAAAATAAAACACATTCATTGAGTGTCATTTCTTATCTAATTCTTAATTGATAGGAGTCTTTCCATTTCTAGAATTTATTATAGAGTTAAAAAATAGGATTCAGTGGCTTCCTCAAAGTCATTGTATCAATCAGCTGAGGCATGGGACATCTTCCTAAGAATTTTTCCCTAGCAGGAATCTCATATTTGATTCTTCTGGTGAATCCAATATTTTTGTCTTTATTAAAAATGACTTCCTGGGGACTTCCCTGGCAGTCCAGTGGCTGGAAATTTGCCTTCCAGTGCAGGGGGCGTGGGTTTGATCTCTGGTTATGGAGCTGGCCTCCCGCATGTCTCATGGCCACAAAACCAGAAAACAAACAACAGAGACAGTATTGTAACTAATTCAGTGCAGACTTTAAAAATGGTCCACATCCAAGAAAATCTTTAAAACTGACTTCCTTTTTAATGTTGGTTTTCAAGGAAAGGGATGCATTTTTTGAATGACTTTCACATAATGGTGGTTAGGCAGACAAACTATGGCCCATGGGCCAAATCTGTTCTGCTATCTAGCTTTTTTGTGGGGGAGGGTGTCTTTTTTTACGACCCATGAGGTAAGGATGGTCTTCACATTTTTAAAAGATTATACTTTAAATGGTTGTATAAGTACTTACATAATCAAATAGTGTGAATTTTGCCTCCTGGCTGGCCTAAAGCCTAAAATATTTCCTTTAACCCTTCAGTAAAAGGTTTCCTGACCTTGTTCTGTAGAATTTTATTTGCTTGATAAAATTTAAGCTGTCAAAATGCAAGGGAAAAAAAGTAAGTGTAATGATGATTCGTTTAGCAATTGTACTAAGTAATCTACACCATAGAATCATATTAGTTAAGATTAACACAGTTATTCTACACGTTTTTACTGCAGTGCTTGAAAAACAGTGCATTCCCTAGAAACACAAATGCAGTTGAAAATGTCCATTGCAGTCTTATTTCATTTCTTGCTTGTGTGTGTGTGTGTGTGTGTGTGTGTGGTCAGGTGGTATGTGGCATCTTAGTTTCTCAACCAGGGATTGAACCTGTGGTGCCCTGCAGTAGAAGCATGGAGTCTTAACCACTGAACTGCCAGGGAAGTCCCACAACAATCTTATTTTTAATCATGGAAAACTGATCAACTCAAACATCGATCAACAGAAAAATGTCTATACAAGCCAAGCCATTCACGCAATGGAACACTATCCAGCAGTTAAAATGAATAGCCTAGGGTTATATGTATGATGGGCTTCCTAGGTGGTGCAGGGGTCAGGAGTCCACCTGTCAAGTAGAAGGTGTGGGGTTTGATCCCTGCGTGGGGAAAATCCGCTGGAGGAGGGCATGGCAACCCACTCCAGTATTCTTGCCTGGGAAATCCCATGGACAGAAGCACCTGGTGGGCTACAGTGCACAGGGCTGCAAAGAGTTGGACACACCTTAGTGACTGAACAACAACATTTGTATGACGAGATGGCTCTTAAGCATAACATTGAGTGAAACAGCATAAAACAAACTGACTGGGTTACATAAGGAAATGCAGAACATAACACACAGAAAGCTGTAAGACTGGTAAACATGTTCTATTTGGACACGTGTATATGTAGTAGTAACATGAACACATGCATATGTAGTAATGGTGTGAAAACACTGATGAGATGTTTTAAACGGGTGCTGGGGGTGTTAATTCGGGAGAGAACCGGGATCAGGGAGGGCTGTCCAGGGGCTTTAACTGTATTGTGATATTTATTTCTTAGGAGAAAATCTGAATTAAGTACGGCAAGAGGTTAGGGTTAGCTGGTTCTTGGGCACACAGGCAGGGGCTGACAAACTTACTTTCTCTAGTGTGCCTCTGAAATATTTTATAATAAGAAAAGTGATGGTACCGCCAACCAGAGGACAGGAAATCTACAGAGATTAAGGCAGTATTTTTACCCAGAACCTGTTGAATGCTGGCACTGGCTGGGGGCCAGACCCTCATTCCCTCATGTAATGATTCAGCTCAGTGAACTGTGGCTGTCTTCCCCATCCTCAAGGACAGTGTCAGACTGGCCCAAGGCCACGGTGCGAGTCGTGGGGGTGAGTGCCCCTGAGGTTTCAGGGCTGGTCTTTGACTCTACCTCTGTGCCAGGCACGCAGGTTCCTGAAATCACAGGGGCCCCTCTTTTGGCTTAAAAAGATAAATCTGGAGTTTTCCTCCTGTCCTGTGCTCATCCCTCGGGCTACATCAGCACCAGTCTCCCGAGAGAGGTCTGCAAAGATTTCTTGGAGGTTCGTGGGTTCCTTCTTTCCTTTCATTCATTCTACCCGACCCTGGGGCCAGGCAAGGTTCCACCCGCAAATGCCTGGCATTTCAGAAGCTTTCTCTTCTGCTGGCCTCAGACAGGTTCCCTGGTGAGAGCCTCCCAGGGTCAGGTGGGCCGCTGGCGGTTGGGGACCGTAGTCCCCCATGCCCTGCTTTGAGCCGTTGGCAGGGAGAAAGGCGCGGGGAGCCGGTACCGCGGGCGCCCAGGATGGCGCCTC
>NW_011494879.1:6998719-7036480 GCF_000754665.1 Bison bison bison
ATGGCGCCTCGGGCCCCCGACTGACGTGGCCCTCCGCCGGGCTCATTCCTGGGGGCCGGGGTCCTTGGTGGGGAGCCTTTGGGAAGCCTGGGCTCCGCTCCTGCAGCCTCCCAGACTTGCCTGGTCGCCTCGCCACTGGGCGCCTGGGTCCCAAGCAACAAAACGATCTGTGTTCTCCCAGGGTTCTCCCAACGTCTGTCCAGGCTCTCGCCCCTACTCAGCCTTCGGGGGCCGGAGAGGCTCCCAGCGTGGCCCCGCGGGACGGTGGGCGGTGTGCTGGGGGCGGAACGGGGAAGCTGCCGGAGGACTCCCCGGGGGAGATCGGAGAAGAAAGCCGGGGGCGCCCCCTAGTCCGCTGCCGGGCCCGGCAGGTGGGAGGTCGCTTCGGCGAGGAGGGCGCAGGGGTAGAGCGAGGGGACCCGGCCTGGGCCGGGGGCGCCGCGTCCTCGGCTGGGCGAGGACCCGGATCGGCGGGCGGGCGCCGGTTCTCGAACCTCCGGCCCTAACCTCCTCCCCTCGCCCGACGCCTCCCCGCTGCATCCCCCACGCCGCCCTCGTCGCTACCCTTGCCCAGCGGGGTCCCGGGGGCGGCCGAGCCCACCGCCGGCCCTCCTCCGCTGTCGGCTGGAAGACCTGGAGAAGCGGACTCCGGGGGCGGCGGGGGGTCAGGGGTCAGTCCCGGGCGCTGGCAGCGGTCCGCAGATCCGGGCTTTGCCGCGCGCCCCCGGCCGGCCGAGCCCGGGAGCTGGGGAGTGAGCGCGCGGGCGGCTGGGCCGGCCCTCCGACGGCGGCGGGCGCACCGGAGCCGGTCCGCGGCGGCGCGAGGACAAAGGGCCGCGGTAAGAGCTGCCGCGCGCCGTCCCCGGGGCGAGCGGGGGGACCGCTGGCCGCCCAGCGCCCCGGGGAAGAGCCGGAGAGGGTACGGGTGGGTGGACCGGGGCACTTTTCCTGCCCCGATCGCCGGAAGGCTGCGGAAGTGTCGGGGTTCAGCCCCGAGGTCGCGTGGGGATGTGGATGCGTGCGCGTGTATGAGTGTGTGTGTGTGTGTGTGAGAGAGAGAGGGGTCGGCCAGGGTTAGAGTTGGATGGACTTGGAGCGCGCGCTGAGCGCGCGGCACAAGGTCCCCGCTCGGTAGGTGAGAGCTGATAAAAATGACACTGATGGTGGTGGTCACTATTTTGAGGATGTGCACGCGTGCATGCATGCGTGTCCACGCCTCTGTGTTTGGAGAAGCTGGGGCCGGAGGTGCCGGCTCTAACTTCCCGGCACTTGGGACGCGGCAGAAAATGGGGCTTCTTTCCAAAACCGCCCTGGGACCTTCCTGGAGGGGCTCCGACCCTTGGAAAGGCTGGTTCCGAAGAGGCGAGAGCTTAGTCGCTGGATTCCAGTTTGGGGTCTTGGGAACAAAGGCTGCTTCCCTGAAGTCCAAGAAGGGGTGTGTGTGTGTGTGTGTGTGTGTGGCCGCCCAGGCGCCAGGCGGGGTGGAGGCGATGGTCATTCATGGAGAAGGATGTTGGGCCATTTTGCTGTCAAAGCCTCTTTGATCCCTGGTCTTGAAGACCAGCAAAAAAGAGGGACTACTTAATTTGGGTACTGAAGCTTTGTTTAATAAACTTTGCTTATAAGGGTAAGTGTTACTCAGGACTTGGAAGATTTCTTTAGTATCTCTTTTAAACCATGTGCAAATTTGTTAAAAACTTTTATTCCTAGTGAGAGCATTTTAACACTGCTGTGTTAGATCTGGGGGAAGGGTAGAGGTCTGGGAGGGTTCTGACCTTCATCTGACATAAACCAGTTGTTTTAATGTCACCTGGTTTGCAGCATTTTGTAGGAAAACGTTATTGGAAGTTTTAAAGGCCAATTAGACTCCTACCCCTGACTTAGAATGTCTTAAATCTCTGGGCAGATTTGAAGAATTCCTTATATCCAATCTGTTGCTTCTAGAGCACTGTTTTGGGTTTGCTCAGAAAAGTTTGTTTCTAGAAAATGAAAACCAAATTAAAAATGTGAGACAATTAAATGAAACACAGGTGAGGAGCTGTTTCTAGGAGACTTTTCATACCGAAATCTGGTTGATTTAAAGTTTGCATTTGCGGTCTGTGACATTTTCCATCACCCACAGCAGTGGATGAGGTGGGCTGCTGTTCATTCTGGAACAAGTTTTTTGTTGTTGTTGTTGATGTTTTTAAAGGAAGTGTAGTTGATTTACAATATTATGTAAGTTTCAGGTGTACAATATAGTGATTCATAATTTTAAAGGTTATACTCCATTTATAGTCATTATAAAGTATCGCACAATATATCCTTGTGGCTTTTTTTATACCTAAGAGTTTGTACCTCTTCATCCCCTTCGCTTCACCCGTCCCTCATCACTCTCCCCACTGGTAACCACTGGTTTGTTCTCAGTGTCTGTGAAGCTGCCTCTTGTTTGTTATATTCACTAGTTTGTTGTAGTTTTTACAGTTCATGTATAAGTGATGCTATACAGTATCTGTCTTTGACTTATTTCAGTAGCGTAATACCCTCCAGGTCCTTCTGTGTCACGCCAATGGCAATATTTCATTCTTTTTATGGCTGAGTAATACTCTACATCTTCTGTATCTGTTCGTCTATTGACAGACACTTAGGTTGCTTCCATGTCTTGGCTGTTGTAAATAATGCTGCTATGAATATTGGGTACCTGTAGCTTTTAGAATTAGTGTTTTTTTTTTTGGAAGAAGTATTCTTTAAAGGGTAAGAAGTAAGTTCAGGCTGAAATTGAAATTCCATTTTAGCCTTTTTTGTTATTGCTTAACAAATGGCTTATCTGTGGTTTAAGTCGTTTTTAGCTAATGAAAAGAGCCACTTGCACCAATGCCTCTAATCTTTTACTGGGTGGGTAATTTGAAGCTACACTTTAATATCTGTATTTTTGCCTTGTCATTTTTGATAGGAGAGTTTATATCTAGAGTCTATCTAAAGATTTCCATGCTTAGTATGAAGTTGATGACTTGTTCATTTAGTAAGCGATTGGCTGAACTGTTATGGTGTTACAGATACTCAGTGTGCTACTACCATTTTAATTGACATTAGAAACCCCATTTTAAGAAAATTGTGTCTAGTTTGTGGATTCAAAATTTGAATTAGTTGGCAATTCCAGAATGTTCAGAGGCAATCTCAAAGTAGAGCTAATTAGTGATGAAAATATTCAGAATGAAAAGATGACAGACTATAGTTTAAAGAGAGAGGCAGGCTCCCCGCACCCTGCTCCATGCCCAAGCATAGTCCTCAACGATTGAATGGGACCAGGATATTTAAACAAAGAATGTGGTATGGATGCTTCATGTTTTAAGTGGAGAAAGGGAGCTTGCTTTTAGTAACCCACATTTCCCTGTCCAGCATGCTTCACTGGTTCTGTTCTGTTTCCCCTAGGAAGCCTCTAGGGCTTTTGTGGGGGTAACTGACTATTAGGGTTGGCTGAGGGTAATGCATAGAACCCTGGCCTGGCCATTCCAAAGAGTCCATGGACTTTGAAACCCTTCAAAAGATTCCGGTTAATCTTTGCAGTTTGTACACTGCTTAATGGGCACACTTATCTTTTAGGTTTAGTTTCTGAGTATACAGCTAAATTATAGTACTTTAGCTAATTACCCTTAAAAAAAAAAGTACAATGAGGAAGACTATTGTAGAAGTTATATTTGTGATATAAAATTGAAAAACCTGCAGAAGAGTTAAAAAAAAGAAAAAAGTTGGAAATCTACGATCCAGATATAATTACTGCTAATTCTTTTGTGTGTTTTTTCTAGTCTTAAAATTAAGTTCTGTATGCTTCTGAACATTGGCCAAGATTATGTATATATATTTATCCACATAAGAGAATACAAAATTGTAATTTAAAATAACATCAATGAAATAATAAGTGTAATCTGTGCCATTTTGTCATTATTATGAATATGGCTTCCCTGGTGGCTCAGTTGGTAAAGTGTCTGTCTGCAATGCGGGAGACCTGGGTTCAGTCCCTGGATCAGGAAGATCCCCTGGAGGAGGAAATGGCTACCCACTCCAATATTCTTGCCTGGAGAATGCCATGGACAGAGGAACCTGGTGGCTATAGTCCATGGGGGTCACAAAGAGTTGGACACGATTGAGTGACTAACACTTTTGCTTTTCATTATGAATATACTTATTATTTCATTGATATTGTCATTTTAAATTACAATTTTGTATTCTTTTGTGTGGATAAATTATATATTATCTAGCAGACTCTTGGGCTTTTCCTTTTATGTGTGTTTTTGATGTTCTTTCCATCTTGATAAAACATAATTGACTGATGGTAATATATATTTCTGAAACTTGACTGCCTGTGTGTGTGTGTGCGCGCGCACACGCGTGCTCTGTGCACATGCTCTGTTGGATCCTTAGAAAATGGGAAAAAAGTTTAACTTCAAGGATATATAGTGGTAAAGGATGCAGTTTTGCCTTAGTCTTCTCACTCTCTTACTCCCTCTTAATTATCTTTTATGCCATTTATTTGTCTCTGTAACACAATAATTTTCTTTATCCCACCAAATTATGGACTTGAGGATAGCAATTTGTGTCTTCATTTTGTTTGACTCCCTCTAGTGGTCAGCCAAGGCCTGGCATGTCACAAATGTTCAAAATAGCCTTTGCGGGGAGTATATTTCAGGGCCTTTGTGGGAACCGAAGTCCTCTTAAAGATGTGCAATGACAAATCTTGATCCAACTGACTCCTGTTACCTTTTTATTGTGGAAAAACTTCAAATGTCTATGAAAGTAGAAAGGTTGTCTAATGAACTTCTGTGTGATCTCACCCAGTTCTACAATTGTGAACACTTTGTCAATTTTGTTTTTTCTGTCTCCTCCCTCCCCACACTGCAACCCTCCTGAATTACCTTGAAGTAAGTCCAAGACATTACAGCATTTCATACCCCAGTTCTCCAATTGTAGTTGCTGGACCAGCAGCTTTGGCATCACCAGAGAATGTGTATAAAATGCAGATTCTCAGGCTCCACACTCAGTGCTACTCAGAAGCTCTGGGAGGGGGGAGATTGGCCAGAAATCTGAGGTTTAGCAAGCCTTCCAGATGATTCTGATGAACAGCCATGCTTGAGAACCACGGATCTATGAAGGTAGCCAAGAGATCTGTTATATAAGCTCTAAAAACCAGAAACAAATACTGCCCCCCCCCATGCACACACAGAAGCAAAAACCTGCTGGAAATTGTGCATTTACCCATCACTGAGTTTGATAACTCAGTCCTATGTCAGTTTCTCCCCGTTGTGCAGAGTGATCTTAACTGTGGGATGACTGTGAGATCTTTTGTTGATCAGGAACTCTGATTGATAGTTACAGTTCTTGACTCAAAAAGATTTGGAAAGGAAATTATCAGATAAAATTTTCTGAACTGAGGTATATGTAGGCAATTTTCATTTCAAAAAATAAGAAAAGGTTGAAAACCACTTCGTGGGACACACCAGATTTGCAATTCCATATTCCTTTGTTTGATGTCTTATCTCGCCTGTGGCACATGGCAGTTGCTGTGAAGGATCAAGTCTGCCTTGCTCACCATCCTGCTCCAGCACCCAGCACCCAGCACCCAGCACCCAGCACAATGGCTGGCCCACGGTATGTGCTCAGTAAATATTTGAGGAATGAATGAGCTTTGTTCTTTAGGGAACTTGCAGAGCTTTGCACAGAGCCAAGCCTAATACTGGTAGAAACAATTGGAGAACTATTAAGGGTTCTATTTTGAGGTCTTGACTACAGTGTAGGAGGAGAATTTGAGCCACAAGGTCAGTTAGTTTTGAATCTGTCAAATGAAAGTATTTATTATATTCTTAGCAATGTCTTCTGGAGAGATGTATAAAGGGCAACACAAGAGAAGAGTAAAACAAGGAGCTCATGCATAGATGAGTATTTCATTGGTTGGTAACTACGTTGCATTCCAGTGCTTTCAGGCACAAGAATTAGCTGAATAATATTAAATAATAATCGTTATAGCCACTACAATCCTTGGGCATCTACCAGGTAAAAAGTACTTTAAGGAAATTACCTAAATATCTGTTCCTTGATATGAACTAATTGGTACATTTTGAAATTTTGTATTTTAACAAAACAAATTAAAAACCCATTGATGTCTTCATTTGTAAAAATTAAAAACAAGGTTAGAAAGTTGTTTCCAAAATTTTTAAATCTGTTGGCATTGGTGGTCTATAAAGGCAACAGGTGTTTCAGCAACAAAATCCCATCAGTTATTTAACACATAGGCTTTCCTCATGGCTCAGTGGTAAAGAACCCACCTGCCAATGCAGGAAACATGAGTTTGATCCCTGGGTTGGGAAGATCTCCTAGAGAAGGAAATGGCAACCCACTCCAGTATTCTTGCCTGGGAAATCCATGGACAGAGGAGCCTGGTGTGCTACAGTCCATGGGGTCGCAAAAGGGAGTAGGAGATAACTTCGCAAATAAATGACAACAACAACATTTAATATATAAATATTTATCGAGTTGATATTTTGTGCCAAGTACTGGTCTAAGTGCTGAAGATACAGTAGTGAACAAAAGAGGCGATTCCTGCCCTGATGGAACTTACATTTTAGTTCCAATATTTCCTTCTTGCACTGCCCTGTAGTAGCTTGGGCTGTCATAACAAAATACCATAAACTAAGTGGCTTAAACAGCAGAAATTTATTTCTCACAATGCTGGTGGCTAGAAATTCAAGATCAAAATTCTGCTTGATTTGATTTCTGGTGAAAGCTTTCTTCCTGGCTTGTAGGTGGTCAACTTCTTGCTGTGTTCTCACATGGTCATTCTTCCCGTCCTCTTCAAGGGTGGAGAGAGAGTCCTCTGCTGTCTTTTCTAATAAGGACACTAACCTTATTGATCAGGACCCCACCCTTATGACCTCACTTCACCTTAATCACCTCCTTTTAGGCTCTTCAAATTCAGCCACACTGAGAGGCAGGGCTTTCATATATGAATTTTAGGGGGACATAAGTCTTCAGTCTAGGGCACACTCCCAAGATTACCCCCTCAGGTGAGCTCAGTTTTGGAGCCTGCAGCTTTAGGGTTGGTTTGCAGTTGCACACAGGGTCTCCCAGCCCTGGTTTGGAGTGCTTAGAGGAGGAGTGGGACTCTCAGTCCGTAGCAGGTGGGGCAGGAACACATAGAGGTGACTCTGTTGTTGTCAGTGATTTTTTTTGTGCCTGGCACAGACTGTGTATACCTGTGTGCAGCCCAGGGCAGGATACTTACCTGTAGATGTTTGTGGGTTGTTGGTAAGTAGTTTTGGACTGGAAACAGCACACAAAAATTGCTAAGTCCTTCAGAAAGCAAGCACTCCTGGATTGGAACTATCTAACGAATTCCCTGCCACACTAAGAAGATTTCCCACTGTTATTCATACATTTCTTAAAGGTACTGGTTTATTTTAATGTTGAAGGCACACATACAGACCATCTTTTACAAAGGGTTCTGATTCATGGCCTCTGCTTCTGGCCTGAGAAACGAGTCTGTGCCTCTGCTTCCCACTTGACATTCTTGTCTTCTGTTAGACTTGAATGTGACTCAGTTTGGGAGTAACATATCAGGAGACCCGTCTGGGCCTTCAATTTACTAGGACTTCTTTGCTCTGTAGAATCTATCATTTCTATGTTTTAGATTGAGAAGCTACTACAAAACTGGTCAGTTGCAAAAGTGGGACCAGATCCTCAAACTCTATCTCCTAGGTGGCGAGGGGCGATCTGTGCGCGTTTCTGTGCATTTCTCTTCACCCACATTCACTCTGAAAGTGATTCTGCAGATGGCCATCCTGTTGCATTTCTTTTGCAGTTTTGACACCGAAAGGTGATCCTGTGTATCCGGGATTAGAAACTAGAAAATGGAAGCCCAAAGAGTGACCCCGGGAATGGATTTGAGTAGCTAATTGTGGCACCTCTCATAAAATTTAAAACTTAAATACCTTTTAGTTACTCAAAGACATTGAGATAACAGAAACAGGGTCCAGCAAAGTTAGTCACCCTCATTCTGTGCTCCACTGAGTTTGGTTGCATTACCACATTGGAAGAGTTTCACAGGAGTTTTATGTGGCTCTTCTGGCCAGGTTCTAGGTTGGGCTGGTAGTGCCCATGAGGTGTAGTATTGTCATTCTCATTTTATATGTGGGAAAACCAAGTCCAGAAGCTTGGTTCAGGAACTTGATCCAGGTCATAGAGAGATAAGATGCTGTGACAAGGTTGATCACACATCTATCTGACCACAAAGCTATACAACTGTGAAGCCAGATCTTAGCACCAAAAGAAGAGAAATGTTTTGTTCATTCTGTCATCTGTTTCAAGTTAATTTCTACTTGGACTTTTTTCATTTGTCTATCATTCAGTCTCCCTTTCTCGGCCCCGGGGCTGGTCAGAGGAACACCCATATTTCAGGATAAACATTCTGCCTTTTTCCTTTCTAGCACCTCCCTTGTTTCTTTCTGAGAACTTGCATTTTTTCATAGGCTTTTGTGGGGGTCCAAAAAAAATTCTTTATTTGGCCTTTTCTTTTACTAAGATTTTTGTTGGTTTTGTCTAGATAATTAGGCATTATGATTTCTGTAGCTTCCATAAACCATAATGGAAAAGAAATGAAAAAGAAAGTATAGATGTCTAACTGAGTCACCTTGCTATACAGCGGAAATTAACACTGTTAATTAAATATACTTGAATAAAATAAATGTAAAAAGATAATTCATTCCTTTTTATTAGTGAGTTGTACTCCAAGCTCTGAACATAACCACAATGTAACCATTAACCTGTTAAAGGATATCCAAATTGTTTCTGGTTTGGGGCTATTATGAGTAAAGCTGGTACTGATATTTGTGCACAAGGTTTTGTGTAAACATAAGTTTTAATTTCTGTGGGACAAATATCCAAGAGTGCAATGACTAGTTCTTATGCTAGTTACAGGTTTAATTTTATAAGAAACTGCACAACAGTTTTCTAGAATAGCTGTACAATTTCCCACCAGCAATGTGTAAATATCTAGTTTCTCTGTGCCCTTGGCAACACTTGGTATTGTCACTTTTTATTTTAGACTTCTGATGGTTGTATATTGATATCTTATTATGGGTTTAATTTGTATTTTCCTATTGGCTAATGATGCTGAACATGTTTTCATGACTTACATGCTTTCTATTTATTCTCTTTGGTAAAATGTCTCTTTATGTCTTTTGCCCATTTCCTAACTGGATTTTTAAAACTATTCAGTTAGGGAGTTAAAAAATGTGACAGGTGCTAGTCTTTTGTTGGATATGTGGTTTGCAAATACTTTCTTCTATTCTGTAGCTTATCTTTTGATTTTCTCCACAGGACCTTATGCAGAACAAAAACTTTTAAATTCTGATGAAGTCCAGTGTATCAACTTATCATTTGAAGGATTGTGCTCTTAGTTTCAAATATAAAAACTTTTTGCCTAGACCTGGATCATGAAGATTTTAAACTGTTTTCTTGCCTTTTTTTTTCACTATAAATTTTATAGTTTTGTTTTATGTGTAGGTCTGTGATCCAGTCTGAGCTGATTTTGGTATAGAAGTTAACGTTTAGGTTAAGATGCACTTCTTTGCCTCTGATATCTAATTATTCCAGTGCCACTTGTTGAAAAGGCTGTCTTCCATTGAATTGCTTTTGCATTAATTTCTTCTCAGAATTGGTGCTTTTTATTATCAGGCAAATATATTGGGCCACGTAAGTGCCTATGATTTGTACAATAAATTTGAGCTGCTCCTGTTGCTAATTACAGTCAGGAGATCCATAAGGAGGGTGCAGCTCAGGGACCCTGGGAGTCAGGACTTGATGGCAGTTGTGGGGAATAAGAGTCAGGCCAGGGAGCTCTGGGTGGGAGACTGAGTTCCTCTGAGGTTTTGTTGCTGCCGTGCAGCTGGGCAGCTTCCTCTTCCAGGCAGGGGTGGTGACACTGGGTGTTCTGGGTCAGGCTGGGGCAGGCTGACCTGCGGGTGGAGATGACCTTCTGGAAGGCTTGGGCATGACCGGGTTAGGTTCCCACTTGGTCTCTTCCGTCAGTCACAGCCCCGCCTGAGCTCCGGTGATCTCAGCTGTCCGCTCCTGTGAGGTCTCCCCCACCCAATCCCCGTGACGTGTGACCTCCAGCAGCTGTTTCAAAACTGGTGTCCAGAACACACAGAACTCCAGAGCAATCTTGTTTGGGCTTACCTTGAAAAAAACTGTGATTATTTTTAAATGTTTCCATAGTACACATGTCTTCATTGGAGAAAGAGTAGAAAGCACAGTTCAACAAAATGTATCTGTAATCTCCATACCCTGAGGTATGTAAACCCCAAATTCTTAATTTTGGAAGAAAGTTTTTTGTTTTTTATTTTTGCTTGTTTGTTTTTAGCTTGTTTCTTTCACCAGCTGGACCATCAAGACACAAAGCTGGTTTGGAAAAAAAAAAAAGGAAAGAAAAAAAGAAAGTGTCTTCTCTTGGGTTGAATGTGGAGAGAGGTTCTGACACTGCAGGTCACGCTGCCGCTGAGGCCCCATGTGTGGGGGAGCAGAGGTCAGCCCTGGGATACACAGCCGCTCCGAAGGGGGGGAGACCCCAAGGCCGGTGGGGCCAGTGCTGCCAGAGCATTCTTTTGTTTCCCCTGCTCAGCTGTCCAGGATCCTGGCTGAGGACATCAAAGACGTGGCTAAACACTGTTATCTGGCCCTGTCATCTGCCCTGACTCTGGAAGGGGCCTTCCCACAGGGAATCCTGCAGAGCAGAGCCTGTGGCTTGTATCCCACCATTAATTCCAGGCAAGAGCGGATCAATAGTATTTGCATTAGCCGCATACATACCTCCCCACTCTGTTTTGTTCTGAGAAAGATTTATTTATTTACTTACACGATTAAAAGATTATACATTTTATTCACATTTCAAACGTTACTGGTGTAAATTGCTGGAAACTTATTAAACAAAAATACAAAACCTAAAAACGATAGTTCCTCTACCTAGACACAGAGGCATTATCCATGTTTTGGAAAGTTCTTGTCTTTTTCATGTTTATATGCAATAGGAATTTAATAAAAGATGCTATCAGCCTGTGACTACAATTTCCCTGGAAGTGTAGTTAGAGTTTGTCAACCATGTCATTGCTGTAAACATTCAACTGCACAAAATTTGTATCTGCAGAGTATTTGATCACATCTGCAGAGTATGTAAATCACTTTTACATAATTTCTTTACACTTCAGAACTGTTGCTTAAAAAAAAAAATCAAGTTGGTATCGTTGCCTTTTCTGCTTAGCGAACAGTTCTTATTGTAGAAACTAAAAGGTTGTATATAAAATTGCCTGCTTTCGCTCATGGGAACTTCCGAAGTAGATTGTTACGGTATTAGTTAAAATGGTTCTGGCAGCTTGAAATAAGGGAACCACTGAGACTGACTCAGTTTTGCTGAGCAAATAATGGGTACTTGATATCTTTACAGCAGGGAATGGATCCTGGTCAGACTTCTGAGCACGTGGGCACCTCTGTGGGAGAAGGGTGATGAGGGGCCAGTAGGTCGGTTGCCAACCTATTTTTCTAGGCCAACTTTTGGCTAAGAAACAGAGAAAGGGTAGAGAGTCCTGGCAAGCTAGTTTGATTTCAGTGTTAGCCTGAGATGTAAGAAATGTTAACAGATCATGAGATACCGTTTACTCCACGTTATCATCTGTGATGTGAGTTGGCCGTGATGCAGGGCTCAGGTTTGCGGTCCTATCTTGAGTCACACGCTGTGCCAGGCTCTGTCTTTGTCTTGACCACCCTGCTTGTCATGCTTATTTGCCTGTGGCTTCCCTGCATGGATTGACCAGTTTTTGAAGGCAGGAGCCCAGGCTCTATCACTCGGGCACCCGCGGGATCCCAGTGGAGTGCTGCAGCCTCCTGGCCAATGAACATGTTCAGCCCCATTAATTCAGTGGTATGCCCTAAGACTCTGCAGTTTATTCACTTCGGTCCTAAGCTCTTTTGAGTAAATTGCCATTGTAGTTGGGATATGAGAGGCAAGAGTGTGTGACTGAGAGGGGGAAGTCTTATTTCCACAATGGGATTCTTTCCAGAATGGGATGTGAAGTATTGTAGACAGGTCTCCTAAGGTGCTGTAACCCAGTTGATTACTAAGAGAAGGTGCTTTTTAGATTCTATATTATACTGTACTTTTACTAAAGGAAAAGATCATTTTGAGTTGTGTCCAATCACAAACACCTGTGAAGTACCTGCTTCCTGTCAGGTGTGCTTTATCTTGTTTTCAGGAATCAAACTGTTAGGGTTCCCTTTTTATTATGTTTGGGCAGAACTGATTTTTTTAAAAAATTAGAGCCTGATTTTCCTCTCAAGTTTATAGAACCAGGACAACTTGGCGCCTTGCTCAGTTCATCTGTATGTTCCTTTTTTAGTCTATCTGAATAAAGGCAATGATGAAAAATAGGATGAAAATATTTACTGGCCACAAACATTTTATCAGGTTCTTCATCTGGGCCTCCATCTACATGATGCATCGTTTCATCTGTAGCACTTTGTATAATGAAGGCTCATAGGGGGTTGAAGGAGTGTAAAATTGGATGCTTTTAATGAGCCCACAGAGGTTAAGTTTTACTGTCTCCATTTCACAATTCAGGAACAGAGGCTGAGAAAGCTTCACGGACAGGGTCATGCTGCTGGAAAGAGTCTGCTGGGATTCCAGCTGAAGTCTGTGTAACCTCAAGGCTGTGTTGGTGTCACTGGGTTGTCCAGCTTCCAGGGTGGTGTGCAGGCTTCACAGACAGAGCTGGAAAAGCAGGGGCAGCAGCGCTGACTGACACCAGAGATCTCCAGAGGATGGAGAGGCCACGTGGTTGTGGGGGTCTCATCTCAGCCCCCAGCTTCAATAGAGGTTTCATGCGTGCCTTAGGTCACAGAAGACCTCCCCAGCTTAGACACTCTGGTAGTTTTAATGTTTTTGTTGTTAGGTCGCTAAGCTGTGTCTGACTCTTTGTAGCTCCATGGACTGCAGCATGCCAGGCTTCCCTGTCCTTCGCTATCTCCCGGAGCTTGCTCAAACTCATGTCCTTTAGATCATTGATGCCATTCAACCATCTCATCCTCTGCCGCCTCCTTCTCCTCCCACCTTCAATCTTTCCCAGCATCAGGGTCTTTTCCAATGAGTCAGCTCTTCACATCAGGGGGCCAAAGTATTGGAGTTTCAGCTTCAGCATCAGAACTTCCAGTGAATATTCAGGACTGATTTCCTTTAGGATTGATTAGAAGATATCATTTACTCTTTTATTGGTTTCCTCAGAAATTCTCTGAGGAACTTCTGTGGGGAAAAAAAAATAAAAAAGGGGCTGCTTCCTAACCCCAGTAATTCCTGATGTGGTAGAAAAAAATCAGCCCATGAGCCAGAAAAGTTTCAGATAGCGGCAGCTGCCACTTCTCATCTTAAAATTACCTTTAGATGTTGATCTATTTCAGCAGAATGACAGTATTTCCTTACAACTTTTAATTTTGATATAATAGTCTTTTTGCAGTGATAACACAAGAACATTTCCAAGTCTCTGTATTATATATGATGAGTTTAGAGAAAGGCATGCATACATCAAAATCACAATCAATAATAGACACAGAACCAGAATATTGATTTTGTCCTTGAGGAAATCCAATAATAACAGATCAATTCATTATAACACATGGTGAAAGTGATTCACCTTATGTGGAAGCAGACACTGGAAGGAAAGCAGTAGAAAGTATGCCACTTGGTTGTTGTTTTAGTTGCTAAGTTGTGTCTGATTTTTTTCGACCCCAGGGATTGTAGCCCACCGGGCTCCTCTGTCCCTGGGATTTCCCAGGCAAGAATACTGGACTGGGTTGCCATTTCCTTCTCCAAGGGACCTTCCTGACCCAGGGATTGAACCCAAGTCTCCTACGTTGCTGGTGGATTCTTTATCATAACTGTTAAATTGGGGGAAATGAGTGTGTAGTGTTGGCAAGCTTCAGTTTGCAGGGGGCAGAGAGAGCATTTGCAGTTCTGCAATGAAGTGGCAGATTGGCATGGAAGCTGCTGTGTTTGCCTATTGCTACAGTAATTATTTATTGAGCACTTGTTGTGTGTCAGGCACCAGGGAAAGACTGGTGAAGCCAACCCCCACCCCCACCCCGGCTCCTGTGTATAAGTCTGTTCAGCCAAGTGGGGGAGACAGACTTTAACACACAATCCCTGAATGAATGGGGAAGGAGGCACTCAGTTAGGAAGAGAGCTCCAGAGAGCAGAGACCAACGAAACCTGACCTAGATTGGAACTTGATCTGAAGATGACTTGGTGGTCACTGCAGGGCTGGCAAGGGGGTTTGTGGGGGAGGAGTGGTGTGGGGAAGGTTTGTCCTGACCCAGGAAGCAGTGTGAAGGAAGGGCTTAGCCATGTGGCACGTGCCTGCGATATCAGGGGGAGTGGATGTCTGGTGTGCAGCCTACTGAGCAGGTGGGAGACTGCACAGCCAACCTTTGGGGGTTATTAAAGATGAGAGAACTTAACCACAGAGCAAGAGGAAACTACTTCCCAGGCCTAAGAGGGTGGGGTGGGACCGAGCTGGCTGTATAAGCGGGTGGTTAACAAGCCAAAAAGCCAGGGAGGGAACAGGCCAGGCTGCATGTAGACAGTTTCTCTGGGGACTGAGCCTGTTTTAAGGGCCTAAGGGACACCAGACACTCTTTCTCATCAGTAAGGCCAGTGATGACAGCCCCTCCAGCCTGTGAATCTATGCTTCTCTTCCCATGATTGATGGTAGGCCATTCTGCACATCTTCCCCAGATCCGTGGTTTGTTAATTAGGTTATGAGAAACCTACTGTGGCAAATGGAGACCATGAGGGCGTTGGATGGTGTATTTACTATCTTTCCATTAGACCAGATAGATGCCTTTGCAATTAGTTCAGAACTGGTGGTGGCCTTCCCCTCAGTTCAGTTCAGTTCAGTTGCTCAGTCGTGTCCGACTCTTTGTGACCCCATGGACTGCAGCACGCCAGCCCTCCCTGTCCATCACCAACTTCCAGAGTTTACTCAAACTCATGTCCACTGTGTCAGTGATGCCATCCAACCATCTCATCCTCTGTCATCCCCTTCTCCTGCCTTCAATCTTTCCCAGCATCAGGGTCTTTTCAAATGAGTCAGCTCTTCGCATCAGGTGGCCAAAGTACTGGAGTTTTGGCTTCAATATCAGTCTTTCCAATGAACACTTAGGACTGATGTCCTTTAGGATGGACTAATTGGATCTCCTTGCAGTCCAAGGGATTCTCAAGTCTTCTCCAACACCAGGCCTTCCCCTAAGTAGACAGAAATAATCGCATGGTCCTCCCTCTCTCTCATTCGTTCATTTATGAAAAGTTTCTTATGCTTAAATGTTGTGACCTATGCTGGGGAGGAAAGAATGTGGCCTGGAGCTCACGGCTTGGTTCGTAGGAGAGGGGAGTGAATGTGCAAATATGGAATATGGGTGGAAATGTCTCAAAGAGCTTCATGGAGAAAGATCACCTGAGTTACTGCTTTAGAGAGATCACTTCATGGCAAATAGATGGGGAAAGAACAAGGACAGACTTGTATTTTCTTGAGCTTCAGAATCACAGTGGACAGTGACTGCAGCCATGAAAAGACTGGCTCCTTGGAAGAAAAGCAATGACAAACTTAGACAGTATATTGAAAAGCAGAAACATCACTTTGCCAACAAAGGTCCGTCTAGTCAAAGCTGTGGTTTTTCCAATAGACACGTGCAGATCTGAGAGTTGGTCTATAAATAAGGCTGAGTGCCGAAGAATTGATGGTTTCAAATTGTGGTGTTGGAGAAGACTCTTGAGAGTCCCTTGGACTGCAAGGAGATCAAACCAGTCAAACCTAAAGGAAATCAACCCTGAATATTCACTGGAAAGACAGATGCTGAAGCTGAAACTCCGATACTTTGGCTACCTGATGCGAAGAGCAGACTCAGTGGAAAAGACTCTGATGCTGGGAAAGATTGAGGATAGGAGGAGAAGTGGGTGGCAGAGGATGAGATGGTTGGATGGCATCACTGACTCAATGGATATGAATTTGAGCAAACTCTGGGAGATGGTGAAGGACAGAGAAGCCTGGCGTGCTGCAGTCCATGGGGTTGCAAAGAGTTGGAAACCACTGAGTAACTGAACAATAGCAACAAAAATATTTCATATTGTATATATATATTTCAGATTCATTTCCATTGTAGGTTATTACAAGATATTGAATATAATTCCCTGTGTTACAAGCTCTTATCTATTTTACGTGTAGTAGTTCAGTTCAGTTCAGTCGCTCAGTTGTGTCCAACTCTTTGCGACTATACACATATAGTAGTGTGTATCTGTTAATCCCAAATTCCCAATTTATCCCCCCAGCCATTGTTTAAATGTAAAGTATTTATGCCACTTTATATGTCTTGCATGAATCAGATATACTGATTTTGATACAAAATTGCACAATAATTAATAACTCATTTAATCAAGAAATTAAAATACATATACCAGCTTTGCTGAGTGATGATATAACAGACATTGACATTTCCTCATGCTGAGTCCATAGTAATTCATAGTAATGGTAGCAAAAGTGATTGTCTACTCTGCTCTAGGTACTAGATTAGGTGCCTTATATTTAATAACAAGAAATTATGACAGTGGGCATATCAACCATGTTTTACTATACTAAAGAAGTTGCCTAGAACTTGCAGATCTGTGAAATGGGTATCATTATTTCTGACCCAGGAGTCCCCAGGCATGAAGCTCCAAGACTCCATCCAGGCCCTGGCCCAGCGCTTCTCAAAGTCCCTTCTGCCCTTTGAGGGCCAGGTTGAGTCATGTCCAACCAAGCCTCTGGCTGTCTCCACTCGAGGCTGAAGTCCTGAGACCACGGAACTCGACTTGGTGCTGTCATCATACTGGCCCTGGAGTGGGTGGGAGAGTCTATTATTATCTCCTTTCTGGTATTATTCTAAGTGGGGATTCTGGCCCTTTAATTCTTCTTATTAACTCATTGAACAAGAACTGTATTGCTTTCCAACAATGAACTGAAGACATTTTCTCAGGAGGGCATTGTAGCCTGGAAAACACAAAACCATGCCTGAGACATGTTTCCAGAGGCTTCTTAGAGTTTCTAGGCCATTTCTCCAGTAGTGGAGGCTTGTCCTCTTCACCAGTAAAGGAGGGGTGTGGAGGGGGAGTGGGGGGGAGAGAGAGGAGGAACAGGGGCAGGCTCCGCCAGGCTGTCCCCAGCCCCTTGTCCCAGGCCTGCTCTCCTGGTCCACTTTCCACCCCTAGTGTCTGCTTTTCCAGAGATTCTTGGAAGTTACAATTCCTGTTTCCTTTGGGATGGACAGCCCCACCCTTTATAGCCAGGGTTGGCCTTGCTCCCCGCCACCCCTCCCAACTCCCTCCAAGGGAATGTTTCCCAAAGTCTTTATTTTCCAACAAACAACAAGACCCCCACAGATGCGTCCACAGAATGAGCTCTCTGGGTGTCGTCTCCTCTCTGTCCTTCACCTAGCCTGGGGAAGGCTTGTTTTCCTGTCCTTCCTGACATTTTTGCATGTCCCCTCCCACTTTTATGTGCCTGATTGAGAACACACAATCCTTCTGGAAACAAACAGTCATCTTCCAGAGCAGTGTAGATTAAACCCCTATTTAGAATGGAAGAAAACAAAACATCTTTTCAAAGCCAACATAAACTATAGAGATTTGATTTCAATGCATGGAAGCCCATTTCTCTTCAAGACCTACACCATTTCATATCATCGTTTGTGGGGTTACACCCTCCATTAACCCTTGCTAAAACATGGCCCACCCAAAATGCCCTTTGAAGTTGTCTTCTGTACCCAGAGACTCTGCCTGAAAGGTGAATCCAAAATTGTTCTCTTTATCTTTGATTTGCCAGAATTACCAGCCCAAAAGTTCCAGGGCCAAATCAGCTTTTTTGCCTTTTCAGTCTTTTATTATAGAAAAATGTAAGCATACACAAAAGAAACAAGATTGATACATGTAGTCAGGTGGCTCAGTGGTAAAGAATCCGCCTGCCGCTGCAGGAGATGCAGGTTTGATCCCTGAGTCAGGAAGATGTCCTGGAGAAGGAAATGGTAACCCACTCCAGTATTCTTGCCTGGAATATTCCATGGACAGGGGTATAGTCCATGGGGCTGCAAAGAGTCAGGCATGACTGATCATGAGCACATACTGTCTTTCCTCTGTGTCCATGGGTTCCAGATCCTAGGATACAACCAGCTGTGGATTGAAAATATTTGGGGAAAAAAATTCCAGAAAGTTCCCAAATGCAAAGCTTCAGTTTGCTGCTGTGATAACTATTTACATTGTATCAGGATTATAAATTCTCTAGAGGTGATTTAAAATACTTGGGAGGATGGGTGTAGGTTATGTGTAAATACTATGCCATTTTCTAAAAGGGACTTGAACGTCTGTGGATTTTGGTATCTGGTGGGAGTCCTGGAACGAATCCCCTGTGAACACCAAGGGATCACTGTATGTACTTTCCATATTAAAAAATTAGCAACACATGGATAATTTTGTTTTGTGTACTCCCCCAGTAGTTTTCCTTTCCCTGATGGATTATTTCAAAGCAAATTCCAGACGAACTGTTTCGTGCAAAAACATTTTTGTGTTTATCTCGGAAGGTATTCTCTTTTCAAGAAACTATCGTGTCACCAAAATAAAAAAATGAACAGTGATTCCATTTTATCCCAAATGTCCAGTTAGTGTTCCATTTCCCCTAAAGTTTCATTGACAAGTTTTGCAGTTGATTTGTTTGTTGGAATGAGGATCCAAATGAGGTCCATGTCTTCTGATTGATAACAGTTTTTCTCCCTCTGCCATTTCTTTATTGAAACCACCAAGAGGTCTTTGGCCTCTTGCATTTCCCTGCTTTTTGGGATTTTTCTGGTTATATCACTGGGCTGATGTTTAGTTTGTTCGTTTGTTTCTGTGTAATCAGTAGACTGGTGGTTTGATAGGTTTGGCATCTTCCCAACCCAGGATTCGAACCCAGGTCTCCTACATTGCAGGTGGATTCTTTACCATCTAAGCCACCAAGGAAGCCCTCCTTGGGAACGGAACCCATTCCTAATTAAACAGCCCCCTTCTGCCTAAAACACACGCCTCACAGATGCACTGAGTCTCCTGGATCAGTATCCTCAGCTCTAAGCCGGGATAGTCACAATAGTCCTGTCTCTTAGGGTTGTTGTGCGGATTCAGTGAGATAATACATCTAATGAAGACCTCCACAGACATCAAGGAGACTTTTCTCCCTGCCCATCGCTTTGGCATTTGTGTTCCTAGAAAAGCCATCTTGCTTCAGTTTCATCACTCGCTGTCCCTCACCAGGGATCTTTAGCGTGCAGCTGGCGGAATTTCCATGGCACAGGCACTGGAGTTACACCTGAAAACAGTGTCAGACAGAAGCTTTTTTTCCCCCTAAATTGAAGTGAAATTTATATAGCATAAAGTGGACCTTTTTCAAGTGAAAGGTTTAGTGCTTTCAGTACACTCACCATTCCGTTGCTTCCGGTACCACTAGCAACTCTGTCTTTAAATTCTTTTATTTTCATTTTTTATAGTTTTGGGAGGCACACAAATGGTACATTCCTATGGATCAGAATTAAACTTTTCTGTTCTTTATGTTTGTTCTCCCTACTTTTTGTTTTCTCCTTTGGGTGGCTGACCACGCCTTGCTTGGTAACCACAATGACAGTAACAGTCTGGCCTTTCAGCCATACCCCTCCCCTTTCCTCCCCGTGGACTCCTGTGGAAGACCTTGTTCCTTCAACCATCCTTTAATTAAGTAAAACTGGAAGACAGAAATGATCATTCTTATGGGGCTGAAGTGGAAAATTGCTTTTTTAGTGCAGCATGTGGGATCTTAGTTTCCTGATCAGGGATTGAACCCACACCCCCTGCAGCGGAAGCACAGAATCTTAACACTGGACTGCCAGGGAAGTCCCATTAAGTGGAAATTTTTAAAAAAAAATCGAAGCAGCAGCTCTTCCTATAAGTAAAATTAATTTACTCAATAACTTTTTATTGAGTGCTTGCTATTGCTATTGCTATTGCTAAGTCACTTCAGTCGTGTCCCACTCTGTGTGACCCCATAGATGGCAGCCCACCAGGCTTCCCCATCCCTGGGAGTCTCCAGGCAAGAACACTGGAGTGGGTTGCCATTTCCTTCTCCAATGCATGAAAGTGAAAAGTGAAAGTGAAGTCGCTCAGTCATGTTCGACCCTCAGCAACCCCATGGACTGCAGCCTTCCAGGCGCCTCCATCCATGGGATTTTCCAGGCAAGAGTACTGGAGTGAGGTGCTTGTGTTAAACCCTGGGTATTTGTCCTGCATTAAACAGATGGGACTCTGCCAGGATTTTCTTTTTCTTTTTTTTTTTTTTCCATTTCTGGACATCTTTAATTGCACGAAAGATGATCTTATATGATAGCTATTGGAAAATTCCAGATTAAAAATGCAATGTGTAATATGGTACTGAATTTGCAAAGAAATCACATATACACACATACATGTTAATGCAAACACATACATGTGCGTTTGCAAGTAATAAAGACAGTAGAAATACATTAAAATAATAATAATAGTTATTTCTGACAGATATTTAGTGTTTATGCTGTATTTTCTGTATTTTTTACATGTTTAGAAATGAGTACAAGCTATTAAGAAAAATGCATGTGAATAACAAATAGCCTAAAATATTTTTTCCCTTAAGATACCTTTTAAAAGAAGTGTTTACAGGCTTAAGTCTTACTATCTTGAGAGCTTCTGAGAACTTTTATTTACTTAAAAAAATTAGGTTATTTATTTTAATTGGAGACTAATTGCTTTACAATATTGTGGTGTTTTTTGCCATACATTGACATGAATCAGCCATGGGGGTACACGTGTCCCAAACCCCCTTCCACCTCCCTCCCCATCGCTTCCCTCTGGGTCGTCCCAGTGCACTTTCTGCCAGGATTTTCTTGGCGACGCCAGGGCGTGGGAGATTTGCTTGTATCCCAAGGCTTTAGAATGAAATTAGTCTTGAGCCGAGGGCCGAGGATTGTAGAACAGCCCCTTGCTGTGATGGAAGGCGCAGTGAGGTGAGAGTTGATAACCTGGGTTGGGATTGTCTGTCCCATCAGCTGTGAGTATCCATGTGGAGCTCCTTTCCCCCGTGATCAGTGACCTGAGACTGGACCTGAAGGGTCCTCTTGAGAACAGAATGAAAGAAATGCCTCTTCCCAACAACTCGGAGACATTTTGCGCAGTTCAAGCTAGTTTTGTGTTTTACTTGAGTGAATACGATGTAAGATTTATACCCAAAGATAATTGGGTCGCAGTGGCCCTCCTTCAGTTGCTGGAGCCGCTTGGGTAAAGGCACCCAGGGACTGTGGTTCTTTTCTCAACCATTTGCCTGGGAACGGACTTTTTGATGAAGTCAGAGCATCTCTGTTCTTGAGCTAAAAGGAGAAGTTTAAAATTAATAAGTTTAATTGGACCTGATTGTTTTCCTGTTTGTTGTTCACAAACACGATTGTGTAAGTGGACAAGGTGGAGTTCCAGAAAGCTCTGCAGATTCACCAAATTTTTAAAAATGTATCTACTTCCAAATTTTTAAAAATATATATACTTAAGTCAGTTTTGTTTGATTTAGATCCTAAAATTTTGCTAAGTTACATGATTGCAATTTGCAGCTTCATATGTGGGATTTTTTTTTATATTGAAATACAGTTGATTTACAATGTTATGTTAGTTTCAGGTGTATCTTGTCTCTTTGATTTCCCAAGGATGGATACTTTTTCACACATCCTGTGGGTTGATTAGAGACCCATAGCTCATCTCCCTGACAGAGTGGTGGGTCTTTAACTTGGTCCCAGTGTGGGAAGAGTAAGAGCCTCTATGTCACCCTTGAGGGATTTCAGTCCCAAATCGAAAGGATGGGCCTCTCAGGGACACCTTCCAGCTTTTATTTTCATGGGCTCCAAAATCACTGCAGACAGTGACTGTAGCCATGAAATTAAAAGACACTTGCTTCTTGGAAGGAAAGCTAGACTGTATTAAAAAGCAGAGACATCATTTAGCCGACAAAGAGCCATATAGTCAGTGATGCTTTTGAAACGTGGTGTTGGAAAAGACTCTTGAGAGTCCCTTGGACTGCAAGGAGATCGAACCAGTCAATCCTAAAGGAAATCAGTCCCAAATAGTCATTGAAAGGACTGATGCTGAAGCTAGTTCCAATACTTTGGCCACCTGATGTGAAGAGCTGACTCATTGGAAAAGACCCTGATTCTGGCAAAGATTGAAGGCAAAATGAGAAGGAGACGACAGAGGATGAGATGGTTGGATGGCATCACTAACTCAATGGACATGAATTTGAGCAGACTCTGGGAGATAGTGAAGGACAGGGGAACCTGGCGTGCTGCAGTCCATGGGGTTGCAAAGAGTTGGACACGACTTAGTGACTGAACAGCTTCTCAGGGAAGGAAGTTTGAAGTACCTCAGCTATTGAAATAAGTTTTTCCAGAAGCAACATTTAAAATCTCTACCATAAATTGGACTCTGAGCCCTTAGGAGAGACCCGAGCTCCTAGGAAATCTCTTAGTCACCCGTCAAAGCCCACTTCCTTCAGGAAGCCTTCCCTGTTCTCCTTATTGGATAGAATTTTCTCCTTTTCTGAACTTCTGTAGCCAAGGGTTGGAGTTTTGTTCAGATTTACCAGAAACCTAAATTAATAGGAGCATCCTATTTCCCAAGCATTTCAATTCATTGAGGGTTCTCTGTCTTGCTTTAAAAAATAGCAACAGTGGCTTCTTTGTAATACTTCACACTTATTAATTTCTGTGAAATAAACCAGTATTTATGAAACATTTTTCCAGGCCTGGCTTTTCTGGGTACTGAGTGTGACATGTTAGTGGGTGCTTGGCCTGGCGTGTCCCTCTGCACTCACGTGGGCTACAGCAGCACAATTTGTGGTTTCATTCAACCAGTATTTTCTGAGGACTAGTCTGTGTCTGGGCTCAGGAGCGGAAGAGCTGAATGAGTTCTGGTCTCTACCCTTTAGGAGTTCATGGACTAGAGCGAGGAAACTGACAGAGAAGGCGTGAGAATAACTCTATTAAGGATCAGTTGGATCAGTGTGGGGCCTTCCCTGGTGGCTCAGCAGTAAAGAATCCACCTGCAATGCAGGAGACATCAGAGACATGGGTTTGATCCCTAGGTCGGGAAGATCTCTTGGAGGAAGGCATGGCAACCCACTCCAATATTCTTGCCTGGAGAATCCCATGGACTGGACAGAGGAGCCTGGTGGGCTACAGTCCATAGGATTGGACACGACTGAAGTGACTTTGCACACACACATGCACAGATCAGTGTAGAAAGGGTGGGGATGGATGGAAGAAGGAATATTTTTGGCTGAGAGCCTGGGCCAGAGGTGTAGGGTTGAATCTGTAAAACCAAAGACAATGGGAAATGAATGGTGTCTCTAAAGCCCAGGACACAGATGATAAGCAGTTGACGTTGAGGGTCTAATGTGTATGTGCTGCCTACTGGGCTGGGCTTGTTTACCACAGTCATCCTTTAACCAATCCTATAGTGTAGGTATCTCCATGCTACCTATTTCATACTGGGGAAACCACAGAATTAGAGACAATTATCTTCCCAAGTTATCTCCTGCCTTGCTGAGCCTACAATTCAACAGCTGGAGACTGACTCCAAATCTGCACCCGTCCAGTCAGCATCCACCTCTTTGCTAACATACTGTGGCCATATTTTCTGTTATCAAATGTCAGTGTTATGTCTTCAGATGTGTGTGCTGTTTAACTGCTTTTTCTGGGAGGGAAATGCTTGGCCCACAGAAATGCTTGTCAAGAAAACAGGGAGGAGTATTGATTGATTGCAGGGGGCTCAGTAGAGGGACGGAGAAGGCAATGGCACCCCACTCCAGTACTCTTGCCTGGCAAATCCCATGGACAGAAGAGCTTGGAAGGCTGCAGTCCATGGGGACGCTGAGGGTCGGACACGACTGAGCGACTTCACTTTCACTTTTCACTTTCATGCATTGGAGAAGAAAATGGCAACCCACTCCAGTGTTGCTGCCTGGAGAATCCCAGGGACGGGGGAGCCTGGTGGGCTGCCGTTTATGGGGTCGCACAGAGTTGGACACGACTGAAGCGACTTAGCAGCAGCAGCAGCAGCAGTAGAG
The DNA here is from genome assembly GCF_000754665.1 of Bison bison bison. NCBI lineage: Eukaryota > Metazoa > Chordata > Mammalia > Artiodactyla > Bovidae > Bison > Bison bison. The sequence continues at coordinate 7,022,956 of NW_011494879.1, forward strand.
GGAAAGAACTGGAATTTAACTCTTTGGAAATTTCACTTGGGCCAAAGGAATGCCTGTGAAGTGTGGGAAATCCTGTGCTGAATACAGTGACCAAGAGACACTTGGGTATCTTTCGGGACTCAATCTGTACAGCCACTCTCTGTGCTGAGACCATTGCTCCTCCCCTCTGTTATAGCTCTTATCAGGTGTTGATTTAGTAATGTGACATCTTGCCCTGTTGGACTGTGAGTTCCTTTGAAGTTGAGAGCAGGTGCCAATCATCTCAATACTTCCAGTGCCTGGCACTGTGCCTGGCACAGGGTGGGTACTTCAGAGTTACTTGTTGAATCCATTCATCTACCCACTCAGCCATCTCCCCATCCACATCTATCCATTCATCCAACCAACCATCCAGCCAGCCATTTGTTCATTATCCATCAATGTACCAGTCCATCCATCCATCCATTCACCCATCTATCTACCTGCTCATCCATCCACCCATCCCGTTCATCCAGCCAGCCACCTACTCACCACTCACTTACCTACTCATCCATCTTTCTATCTATTATCCACTCATCCATCCATCCATCCATCCATTCACCCACTCACCCTTCCATCCACCTACCCATCCATGCACCCATCCACTTATTTATTACTCTATTTACTGACCCATCCACACATCTGCTGATCCACTCACTCATTAGGTACTCTCTGAAGAGTATGATGTGCCTGTTATTATGGTATAATACCAGAGCCTGCCTGGTATTATGGCTCTGTCACTGAAATGACAGAGATTGAATCAGATACAGACCATGCTCTCAAAGGGCTCAGAATCTAAGGATAATGAGAAGAAAATAATGCAAGTAGAAAAAAAAAAATGACCAAATGAAGACTTCATTGTCTCCAAGTCTGGGATTTTCCAAGAAGATAGTAAGTTTTTTTGTTTTTTTTTATCTTAAATGATGTACATATGAGCGAGACAACCCCTCCTTCTTCATCCCATCTCCCTGGTATCTCAGCCCCTCTGAGGTTTTCCCTGGCACCATCTGGCCGCTTCCTCTGCTGGAAGCCCTTTGAGACGTGAGGCTCTCCACAGGAGCTGTATGCGGAGGGCAGGGCTGGGGGTGCTGACCTGGTGGCTGCAAGGTGGCCCTATTGCCGTCCCCTCCTGTGTCTCCCCGAGAGGAATGCTGCCTAAAAGGACAGAGCAGATGTTCTCTGGGCAGAGCCATCATTCATCAGCCCCTCCTCTGGGAACAGGAGGTGACCGCACATTTATCTGAGAGCAGAGGCGAAACCCTCTGACCTTGATTCATCCATCCCAGTAGCTCTTTGAGAGACACTTCAGACTCCTGAGGGGCAGAGTGAATCCACTCACTTTCTCCAGCCTTTGTGGTTGAGATGCCATGTGGAGATGCTTAGGGACACTGAGTCAGCCTTGCAGGACACATGCTTCAGGCACGCTTCGGAACCCAGCCCCAAAGAAGCCTTGTCAGAATCAGTGATCTAGTATTTTCAAACTGTTCTGGCAAATCCATAATCTGGGTGTTTTAAGGGGAAGAACAGGCTTACCTGTCCTGCAGGACTTGGTGGGTTTCATGGCAACAGCAGGATCAGCGCTGCCTGTGTTCAGACTTGGGTCTCCCCGCCTGCTGGTGGCCCGAGTGCGTGCTATCTACAGTGAACTCCTCCTTGTCTGCTTGTCCTGACTTCTCGTGAGTGCACTGGTTCCGTCCACCAGGAACGTGGGCATCTCTCCTTGCCTCCAGCCTCCGGTGGTCAGTGCCGCAGACCTCCCTGCCACCCTCTGTGTTTTGGGGAGGGGCTGTCCTCTCTCTCCCCGTGACTGCTCTGGTGCAGTTTCTTCTCTCTGGACGGGTCTCCGTGGGGGTTCACACACCCATCACTGCACCCCCAGCTTCCAGAACCCAGTCTAGTTATGTCACTCACGGTGTCCAGCCTTGCTGTGCTTTCCCACCAGGACTCAAGGGCTGCTAAGACCCTCTTCTCTTTACCTGTGTTCCAGCTGCCACGGAGGGAGGACCAGGTAGATGGAGAGAAGGGTCGTACCTTCATTTCTGCTGAGGCTGTTGGCCTATGTGGATAAGGCGTGAGCCAAGAAGCCTGGCTGATTTCCCCTGGCTGTCCTGGCCCTGGCTAGACCCTGGGGGACGGGGCATCTCATCGGTGGTGTTGAGGACACTGTGACTTGACCGCAGACCACGTGTGCCTCCTGCTTCCTGGTCTGCTCACCCTCTGCGTCTCTTGGGTTCAGATTTACAAGAGAGAGATTTGGCCCAGTGGCTCCTTTTGAGTCATTCCATGCAAGTTCCTCCTCCCCACGCTGCAGGGGAAGCAGAAGCTGTTGTTTGAAATGGGGATCCTATAACACAGATGGGGCAGGAGACCCCTTTCCTTGGGGAACTTGGTCAGTGGAATCTGAAAAGTCTCTTAGTGATGATAAGGCTTAAGCCATTGCTATGGACTGAATTTCTGTGGTCCCTAAAATTCATGTGCTGAAGCCTAACCCCCAGTGTGATGGTATTTGGTGGGAACTTTGGGAGATGATTTGGTCATGAGGGTGGAGCTTTCGTGAAGAGGATTGTTGTTGTTCAGTTGCTCAGTCGTTTCTGACTCTTTATGACCCCATGGACTGCAGCACGCCAGGCTTCCCTGTCCTTCACTATCTCCTGGAGTTTGCTCAAATTCATGTCCGTTGAGTCGGTTATGCTATCTGACCATCTCATCCTCTGCCACCCCCTTCTCCTTTTGCCTTCAGTCTTTCCCAGCATCAGGGTCTTTTCCAGTGAGTCAGCTCTTCACATCAGGTGGCCAAAGTATTGGAGCTTCAGCTTCAACGTCAGTCCTTTCAGTGAATATTCGGGGTTGATTTCCTTTAGGATTGACTGGTTTGATCTCCCTGCAGTCCAAGGGACTCTCAAGAGTCTTCTCCAACACCCCAGGTCAAAATCGTCAACTCTTTGGCACTCAGCTTTCTTTATGGTCCTGCTCTCACATGACTACCAGAAAAAACACAGCTTTGACTAGATGGATCTTTGTCGGCAAAGTGAAGGGGATCCTTGCCCTTATAAAGGAGACCCCAGAGAGCTCCCTTGCCCCTTCTGCTGTATGAGGACCCAGTGAGAAGACAGACAACTGGAAGAGGGTTCTCATCAGAACCCGACCCTGTTGGCACCGTGATCTGGAACTTCCAGCCTCCAGAACTGAGACAAATAAATTTGTTATTTTAAAGTTACCAACTGGTCTTTTGTTGTAAGAGCCCGAATGGACTAAGTCAGGCACTGTACCAGCTTCCCTGGGCTACCGTCACGGCACCACAAACCACAAGAGTGGCTTATAACACAGAAGCGTGGTGTATCTGGAAGCCAGTTTCCCGGTAGCTGCCGACCTCCTTCTGGAGTGCCGGGGGAGGGTCTGCTTCAGGCCCCACTTCCAGCTCCTGGTGATTCCTTGACTGGTGACAGCAGAGCTCCGCTCCCGACACGCTGTTCTCCGTGTGTGCATGCCTTTGTCCACATTCCCCTTTTATAAGGAAGGACACCAGTCAGATTAGACTAGTGGCCTCACCTCCTCCAGGATGACCTCATTTTAACTAATTACATCCGCAACACACTGCTTCCAAATAAGGTCACATCCTGCAGTGCTGGGGGTCACGGGTTTTAGAGACACAATTCATCCCATTACAGTTACTTTTCTTGGCTTGAAAGGTGCTTAAGACTTTGCCAGGCAGCGACATGGAAGAAGGGTATTCCTGGGGGCCGAGGGAGGAGGTGGACAGCAGGGGTGAACGCACGGGTTTGAGGGTGGGGGGCTTCTGTTTCTCCCAGAGCAGTCAACCACTTTGTACTTGATCTGTGGTTCGCTTTATGCTGCTGAGAAGCTTGTCCCTGGAAAAAGCCTGGGCTTTTAATTACATGTATTACTTTAGATTTATAGGACTTCCCTCTGCCTCCCTAGCTGGACCTAAGGACTTCCCCAGATTGCATCTGGGCAGCATAAAGGGGGTTAGAAACATGGTAATTGAATGCCCCATTCACTGACAGGAGATGCTTGGCTTCAGCCTGCATTTTGTGTTAGCTCTGCAGTCCTGAATTGACCGTCTCTATTGATTGAGCCAAGAAGATATGCTCAAGTGCCTATGTTACTGGGAGCCGAGTTTTCAGGAGTGGTGCTGGTGTCATTGGGAGAATTCGCCTGAATGGAGAGTGAGCTGGTCAGTGGAGCTCTTCGCTCGCTGTGGGTGGTGGGCGGACACGTGGGCCCCACCCCGCCACTCGCCTGCGGAGAGGATGCACGTGGCTCTGGGCACAGTGCTGTTGTCTCCCCAGCTTCCCGGGCTCCTGTGCCACAGCATTCCACTTTCCTCCAGGATCTGGCTCTATCACACCACAGTCACTTGGCCCCATTTTTCCTGCCCTCGTTCACTGGCGCTTCCTTGTGGCAGTTTTCCCGGGGAACTGGGCTCGACATGGGGCTCAGACCAACCTGGGTTTTAGTGGCAGGCCTCCTCTTGGAGGGCCCTGGACATTCCTGAGTTTTGACTGCTCAGACTGTAGAATAATCCCCGATGTGGCACTTTCCTCAGGAGGTCCCTCTTCTGCTCCATCCTCCGGGGGGTCCTGTTTCCGGAGGGTCCTGTCTCCTGGGGTCCTCCAGGCTGCTGTCACAGGCATCACCGAGGCAACGTGTGCTTTGGGACGGCAGGGAGCCCTTTTCAAGACCTCGCAAGGAACTGCAGCATGCTCACTCATGTGTTCTCCAAGAAACTATCTGGTTAACAGAAATCTGTGCATTCACATTTTTTTCCCCCTGGCTTAAGTTTTGACTGATGCTGTTCATCGGGTGAGTGACTTTTCTAGCGTGGCCTTATTGTGCTTGCCAATATTTTTCTGCTTGCTTCTCCTTTTGGAAGTGAGCAAAAGGTTATGGCTCCCTTACAAAATATCTATAAAATAGCATTTTATTGAAAACTTTTAGACATTTGGAAAATTTACTATTGTAAGTGATCAACCCCCGGACATTCCCATTTTGTGAATGTTTTTGAAAACCGATGACAGTGGAGAAGGGGTGCCAAAATACAGCCGGTTACACCCTTAATTCTACTATTATTTCCCGTGTGGTCCTGCTGTGGGCAGGCTCAGTTTCTCTATCTGTAAAAAAAAAAAAAAAGTGCTAATGATAGCCAAAACGCCCCAAAAACCACCTTCCCCACTCAGCTATTGAAGACTAAAGCTTGGTATTTTATTATCGCCCAGGATAAGCTGGCTTCCTGCCCTGATAGTAGTCTTTGTTCAAAGGGACCTTCCCCCACACTCATCTGCTCTTATAGGTCTCACTCTTTGCAGACCTAGGTCCTCTTGTTTTAATGTGTTAATGTAGCTCTTGTTTCTGTTACATTTAACAACTGGTAGCAAAACACTGAGGAGTAATTAAAAGCTGCTGAGAACTTCACAGGACCCAGAGAGCTCTCCTAGGAGTGGTTGTTTTTATTTTCCTTGTCTGTGGGCATTTTATTGGAGAAAGTGATTTAGTGCTTTTTCTTCTAAGCGAAGGAGAAAAAGGAACCGGGGACTCTAACAAAATGGTGCATGCATATTCAATTACTGGCCGTAGCACTCTTTTATCTCCTGCGAACAGGGGAGTGGATGACTTGCCCAGGAAGCCGGTGGCCTCTTTCCAGATAGGCATCTCCTGTCAAGGTCATCAGGAACAGGAGAGTCCAGTCAGGGTGGGAGTTTATGACTTGACCATCATTGAGAGTTGAAAATGAACACTTCAAAATAAATTCAGTACAGGAAACAATCACGCTCATTTAAAGGTCAATTTGGATTGTCCAGGTAATTGATGGTGTTTTCCTTTTCTTCACAGTAGGAAGAGGTCTCTGGTCTCTCTGGGACTACTCAGGGGTGCCCCAGGCTGTCAGCTGAGAGTCTCAGAAGTTTAGGGTTAGGGCGTCAGCCACAATGAGGGTTATCTGCAATTGGAAAGTTGCCAGTGCACTGATTAACTTGGGTCATCTATTTGACTTGCCCTTCGGCCGGTGTTCTTTATTTCACCAAGGCTGAAACCTACGGAGACAGCTCGCTTTAGACTCAGAGGGGATCTGAAAGCTCTGTCCGGCTAGGCATCCAGACATTTGGTAGGGAGGATAGAGGCAGCATCTTGCCCAGCTCCTCAGGCCCAGGTCCACTATCCAGAGGTTAAATTGGACCAGAGGAGAGATGGAGCGGCTGTAGGCTCAAGAGCATGATCCATCTGCATTAGGATCCCATCTCTGCCTCTTATTTGGGCAAGACCTCATCTCTCTGGCCCTCACGTTTCCCCTCCTGCTGGTCTCACAGGAACTGTGTGAGGATGCAATGAAATGATGTCAGATGCCCGGTGAGAAGGATCCTCCAGGGGCAGTTCACGTGCCAGCCTTATCAGGTGGATAATCAATACCGAAAATAGCCACCTCGGCAGCCTTGTAAAATAGCACTTTGATGTTCTTGCATTTGCCTTGCAGTACCGTGTCTTATCTGAACATCCACGTCTCCCCAGAAGGTCAGCATGACCTCATTGTCTGGGACAGATTTCGCCTCGCTCTGTTTTGGTCTTATCATCACTTCTCATTCCGTGCTTTCCAAAACACAGCACCCGTCTTGTTGTTACTGGCTGAACCAACTCTGGGCTCAGTGCGGCCGTGGCAGATAGCTCTGTCCATCACTTTCTTTATTCCTGATTAATGGAACCCGATTAATGGTTTTGTTCACAATAGCAAAGTGCCTGGCTAAAAACCCGGTTTTCTAGGCTCTGTTTGAGACTAGGTGGCCCTAAAGACCAGGTTCCGGCCAGTGTTTTATAAGCAGAAATCTACTGGTTGGGACTTCTGGGAAAACAGTTTGTTTTCCTGCTGAAGAAGTCCTGCTCCTTTTATCTTTGCTTTTCTCCCTTCTTCCAGGCTGGACTGTGAACTTCACAGGCTGCCTTCCACGGCAGAAGGAGCTTTGGTCTTGAAGTGAAAAAAAACAAGTAAAAGTGTTAGCTGCTCAGTCATGTCCGACTCTTGGCAACCCCATGGACTGTATGTAGCTCGCCAGGTTCCTCTTCCATAGACTTCTCCAGACAAGAATACTGGAATGGGTAGTCATTCCCTTTTTCAGGGGATATTCCCAACCCAGGGGTTGAACCCGGGTCTCCTGCATTGCAGATAGATTCTTTACCATCTGAGCCACCAGGGAATGCCGTTGTCAAAGGCTACCCTGGCTCTGGACTAGCTGCCTGCAGGTTTCCTCGTTACATGGGAAGAATGAGCCGCTCTTGGGTTGAGCCACGGTGGCTGGGTTTCTGTAACAGGCAACCTAACATGGTGATGGGTGTGCGAGGTGCTTGGTTGAGCTCACACTGACATGACTGTGTCAGTTTACACGTTTCATGCAGCCTTTTTAAAGATGTCTCGGTCACATTCTCTTTCTTGTGCCCATTTCCTTCCATAATGGCATACCCTGTAGATTTACTTGGGCCTCTTTCTTTAGGCTTTTGGCAAAGACCCAGGAAGGGGGAGCGTCCCGGATGATTCAGAGGGTAAAGAATCCACCTGCAATGCAGGAGATGTGGGTTCGATCCCTAGGTCAGGAGGATACCCTGGGGGAGGAAATGGCAACCTACTCCAGTATTGCCTATGGATAAAGGAGCCTGGCCGGCTCCAGTCCATGGGATCACAAAGAATCAGACATGGCTGTGTAGCAAAGACATGGGAGGCTGTGTTCACACAGAAATGCTGCCTCTAGTGGTGAGGGGAAGCATCTGCCCGGGGGTGCAGTGACCTCTCGTCTGGCCAGGACTGCCCATCAAGGCAGAGACCAGCCCTATAGGATGTGGTACCCAGTCACCTGGAGGGGTCAGACTTGGCAGGGTTTTATCAGAGACTCACTTTTATAAATGCCAAATTAGTTTGTTCTAGTGAAAAAAAAATCCATTGAGGCCTGGAGTTCATGTGGATTAATTACTAATGTAACTTCAGTTTTATCAGTCGTTTTAAGCGTTGTCCTTCACTCTTCCTCATCTTTGCCACTTTTTTTTCCTTTCTTTATATCATATAGCATTTTATGAGCCTACGTGACTCACAGCTTTCTTCCTTTATGTCACAAGTTCCTTTACTGTAAGGGAATAGGAGACAGACCCTAATGTAGTGGGAAGATTTGGTGGTTTGGATTTCAGTGAGCCTGCACTAAAATCTGAGCTTTACCTAGCAGCTGTGCAATCTTGGTTAATGTCTACGAGCCTTAGTTTTCTCATTTGTAAGGTAAGAATTTTCAGTTCAGTTCAGTCGCTCAGTCGTGTCCGACTCTTTGCAACCCCATGAATTGTAGCATGCCAGGCCTCCCTGTCCATCACCAACTCCCAGAGTTCACTCAGACTCACGTCCATCGAGTCAGTGGTGCCATCCAGCCATCTCATCCTCTGTCGTCCCCTTCTCCTCCTGCCCCCAATCCCTCCCAGCATCAGAATCTTTCCCAATGAGTCAACTCTTCGCATGAGGTGGCCAAAGTACTGCAGTTTCAGCTTTAGCATCATTCCTTCCAAAGAAATCCCAGGGCTGATCTCCTTCAGAATGGACTGGTTGGATCTCCTTGCAGTCCAAGGGACTCTCAAGAGTCTTCTCCAACACCACAGTTCAAAAGCATCAATTCTTCGGCTCTCAGCCTTCTTCACAGTCCAACTCTCACATCCATACATGACCACAGGAAAAACCATAGCCTTGACTAGATGAACCTTTGTTGGCAAAGTAACGTCTCTGCTTTTGAATATGCTATCTAGGTTGGTCATAACTTTCCTTCCAAGGAGTAAGCGTCTTTTAATTTCATGACTGCAGTCACCATCTGCAGTGATTTTGGAGCCCAAAAAAATAAAGTCTGACACTGTGTCCACTGTTTCCCCATCTATTTGCCAGGAAGTGATGGGACCAGATGCCATGATCTTCGTTTTCTGAATGTTGAGCTTTAAGCCAACTTTTTCACTCTCCACTTTCACTTTCATCAAGAGGCTTTTTAGTTCCTCTTCACTTTCTGCCATAAGGGTGGTGTCATCTGCATATCTGAGGTTATTGATATTTCTCCCGGCAATCTTGATTCCAGCTTGTGTTTCTTCCAGTCCAGCGTTTCTCATGATGTTCTCCACATAGAAGTTAAATAAGCAGGATGAGAGTATACAGCCTTGACGAACTCCTTTTCCTATTTGGAACCAGTCTGTTGTTCCATGTCCAGTTCTAACTGTTGCTTCCTGACCTGCATACAGATTTCTCAAGAGGCAGGTCAGGTGGTCTGATATATCCATCTCTTTCAGAATTTTCCACAGTTTATTGTGATCCACACAGTCAAAAGCTTTGGCATAGTCAATAAAGCAGAAATAGATGTTTTTCTGGAACTCTCTTGCTTTTTCCATGATCCAGTGGATGTTGGCAATTTGATCTCTGGTTCCTCTGCCTTTTCTAGTGGAGATTAAATAAAATCATATACATTGAATACTAATGACAGTCTTATTCTCTGTAGCTGCCCACTTCTTCCTCTCTTATCTTATCCTTGGAAGGCAGTAACTGTCAATCCTTTTAATGGATTCTTTTAGTAATTTCCCTGCCATTTCTAAAGGACATTTGTTGCTACTGGTTAATTGTTGAATCTTAGGTAGTATTTATTAACTTCCCAATTTGGAAGTTTCACATTTGCCCCGTTGTTCCCATACAGATACACACGTCCTGCCCTCTACCATCCCAGTACAGTTATTTATAATGTTTGATAGCTGGACTCAATTAATGCATGAATATGGCCAGGTAAACAGTTTGATGGCTAAGCCAGGTATATGTTAATATTACTATTAGTTATTATCTTTTTCCTGCTAGCCTTTGTTTTCTGTAAAATTAGTCATTGCTTTTTTTTTTACCCATTTGTCGCTGTTTATCTAGTTATTAGCACAAAATGGGCAAATGATAAATGCTAATAAGTATATTAAAAGAAAAGAAGAAACATGCCAGTTCTTCAGGACAAAGGTCTTCCCTTCTGTTACTTCCCTCCCGCCGCCCATTAAATTCTTAAATCAGTTTCTATTCTGGGACCTCATATAAATGATATTGTGACACAGTGGACCTAATTTGTTAGTAAATGCCAAAGCCAGTTCCATATGGCTCTTTTCCATGATGGTGTTGAAAAAATGCCAATGTTGCAATATCACAGAGTAACTCTGGGTAGATGATTCCATGAGGAACTAAGTTAATGGGGCTGAAAATGTCTCATGGTGAAACTTGATCCAAGAGTAAACTTGGGCACCTGGTGGGCTGGGTGTACAGCATGTCTCCTGTCCTGTCTTTTCTGCTGGTCAGCCTCTCTAAATAGCAAGACTGCACTTGTTCATTCAATTACGCAGTACTGGTGGAGACAGCCAGGCATGGGCTGGACTCTGGAGAGTCTGTAATCAACAAAACAGATGCGGTCTTTTCCCTCACGAGCTCATGGTCTAGTGGGACAGCATGCTGCAGCGTGAACTGCTGGTGTGGGGAGCGTTGTGAAAGAAGGCAGGATGTGTCGCCATCTCCCGTCTATCAGTAGTTGAACAGAGTCTGCCACCTTGTTTGTTCTGCTGATAAGTATTCTCCAGATGCCTTAGTTTCCCTTTCCTTTAACTTTTTTGAAGGCTTATCTATCTCCTTTCTGCATTGACACGAAAACAGCTGTTGAGTAGAGTGAAACCAACAAGATCTCAGAATCCGTCTTTCTCAGGCTGTAAAATCAACCTCCATCCAGTAAGAAACTTGCTCAGGGAAACAGTGCAATGGACATGGGGCTGGATTCTCCTGTTCTCAGCTGTCCACACTAGGAAAAGGCCCTGAATTCACGTGCTTGCTGCTGTGTCTGAGAAACAGATCACAAAAATCCAGGGGACACTATTCCAGTAGAACAGAAGTATGACTACTCTTCAAGGCTGGGACCTACCACAACTCCAAGTTCACATTTACATTAAAGGTAATGAGTGACCGAAATCTCTTTCAAAAACATCCATAAAAGGCAAGAATTTATAAGGTGCAAACATACTAGGTGAAAGTAGGAGAATTATTTGTCTGGATTAAATGTTCTAGTCTTTGCTTTTAAAATAATATAACAGTTTCTTATTATAAGGCAAAGGGTTGGACTGGGTGACACTTCTAAGCCCCTTTACCTGTAAAACTTGTGTGACTGCAGACTTTTATAAAACCCTTTGCCATGCAATGCTGTCTGCCAGGAGTACGTGGAACTAAGTCTGTATTTTCTAGGAGAAATCTTCAACACCAGTACTCATATGAAATGATATATGTTTGTCAAATTTCGCTGTTTTCTTTGCTAGCTGTAGATATTTATTCTAAAAGAATAGAATGACCAGATAGCTTTTTTTTAGATTGAAAGTAATTAGATTCAGTGACTGGGCTTCCCAGGTGGCTCAGTGATAAAGAATCTTCCTGCCAATGCAGGAGACACAGGTGCGATTCCTGGGTCAGGAAGATCCTCTGGAGAAGGGACTGGCAACCCACTCCTGTATTCTTGCCTGGAAAATTCCGTGGGCAGAGGAGCCTGGAGGGCTACGGTCTATGGGGTTGCAAAGAGTCAGATTATGACTGACGGACTAACACTTTCTCCTACTTTATATGTTTATTTCGCACAGTGACTGAAAATTCCCATTTTCCAGGATTCATTTGAAAATAAAGGGAAGAAACTCTAAAAATAATGAAATTGCCAAATCTGTATTAAACCTGTGAAGATGGAAGAGTTCCCTTACCCCCACCAGGGGAAGTGAGAGTGACGGTCACTCAGTAAAAGACCCTATAAAATAGTAAATAGAGAAACCAGAATATACTGTAGGACAGGTACTAAAACTACAAAATAAAAGTGAAATAGTAATATCTATAGAAATTCCTTTTTGGTTTGGTAAGATAAACCGAAGGGATAGTTTAGGAATTTAGGAAAGGACAAGAGAGAAACAGATAATGAATAAAGATATGAAAACATGCTCAACTTCACAAGTAAAGAGGAAACTGCAAATTAAAACTATAATGAGATACCCTCTAGCAGAAATTTAAATCTGACAGTATCGAGGGTAGGTAAGGATGGGGAACAACCAGACTTACTCAAGTTGGCACAACATTTTTGTTCTAGGGGATGGTATTCTAGTAGCCTACAGGGTGGATAGCGCCCCCTGGAACTGTGTGGCAGCCTTGAGACCTGTGATTGTAACAGGAGATATGTATGATAATGTTTATACTTGTGTTATTTGTAGCAACACAAAGTCAAACAAAAACTATTGATAGAAGTAGCTCAAGTCGTCATCAGCTATGGAGTAGAAAAATAAACAGTGGTGTATTTACACAATGAAGTACTATACAGCTGTGAAAGCAACTCGCAGATCCAGGCAACATCATGGGTGAATTATACAAAAAAAAAATCAAACAACATGTCATAGAAAAAAAATATACAGTGTAAGTCCACTCATAAAGAGTTTAAAAGATGTAAAACTAGACAATATGTTGCTTAGATTGAAACAAATTAGCTTGTCAGATGCTTCATGCTTTTGAACTGTGGTGTTGGAGAAGACTCTTGAGAGTCCCTTGAACATCAAGGAGATCAAACCAGTTAATCCTAAAGGAAATCAACCCTGAATATTCATTGGAAGGACTGATGCTGAAGCTGAAGCTCCAATACTTTGGCCACCTGGTGTGAAGAGCCCACTCATTGGAAAAGACCCTGATGCTGGGAAAGATTGAAGGAAGGAGGGGAAGGGGATGACAGAGGATGAGGTGGTTGGATAGCATCACCGAATCAATGGGCATGAATTTGAGCAAACTCTGAAAGATAGTGAAGGACAGGGAAGCTTAGTGTGCTGTGGTCCATGGGGTCACAAAGAGTTGGACATGACTTAGTGGCTGAACAACAGCAAGCTTGTCAAATGCCAGTTCAGTTCAGTTGCTCAGTCATGTCTGACTCTTTGGGACCCCAAGACTCGCAGCACGCCAGGCCTCCCTGTCCATCACCAACTCCCGGAGTTCACTCAGACTCACGTCCATCGAGTCAGTGATGCCATCCAGCCATCTCATCCTCTGTCAGCCCCTTCTCCTCCTGCCCCCAATCCCTCCCAGCATCAGTTTTTTCCAGTGAGTCAACTCTTCGCATGAGGTGGCCAAAGTACTAGAGTTTCAGCTTCAGCATCATTCCCTCCAAAGAAATCCCAGAGCTGATCTCCTTCAGAATGGACTGGTTGGATCTCCTTGCAGTCCAAGGGACTCTCAAGAGTCTTCTCTGACACCACAGTTCAAAAGCATCAATTCTTTGGTGCTCAGGCTTCTTCACAGTCCAACTCTCACATCCATACATGACCACAGGAAAAACCATAGCCTCGACTAGATGAACCTTTGTTGGCAAAGTAATGTCTCTGCTTTTGAATATGCTATCTAGGTTAGTCATAACTTTGCTTCCAAGGAGTAAGCGTCTTTTAATTTCATGACTGCAGTCACCATCTGCAGTGATTT
>NW_011494879.1:7036639-7040979 GCF_000754665.1 Bison bison bison
ACTCTCTTTCACTTTTATCAAGAGGCTCTTTAGTTCCTCTTCACTTTCTGCCATAAGGGTGGTGCCATCTGCACATCTGAGGTTATTGATATTTCTACTGGCAATCTTGATTCCAGCTTGTGTTTCTTCCAGTCCAGCGTTTCTCATGATGTACTCTGCATATAAGTTAAATAAGCAGGGTGATAATATACAGCCTTGACGAACTCCTTTTCCTATTTGGAACCAGTCTGGAATGCCAAGAAATGTCAAATTTCAGCCTTTAAGGCAGACCAACTGAAATAGAATCTGCATGTTAACAAGATCCCAGGTGACCTACAGGCACACTGATGTTGACCTTTACCAAATAGGAAAACCAAAAAAAAAAAAGCTGAGTTAAATCTGTGTTAAATTTTAGGTTAACATTAAGTTAAACGAAGAATTTTGTTAAAATTATAAAGAAAAGCAAGCGAGTAAAATTTAGGGTACCAGATACCTGGGGGTGTTGATGGATGAGAGCGCATGAATTGGGGGATACCAAACAGGATGAAATGTTCTTATTCTTACACTGGAAGTGGGCACATGGATATTTGTTGTATCATGAGTCTTATCAAGGGATTATAGTCCCTTGAATCTATTTGTCACTTCCACTGTAGAGTCAAGGCATTATAATCCCTTGATAAAGACTCATGATACCCTAGTGCTGGGAAAGATTGAAGGCAGGAGAAGGGGATGACAGAGGATGAGATGGTTGGATGGTATCACCGACTCCATGGACATGAGTTTGAGTAAACTTCGGGAGTTGGTGATGGACAGGGAGGCCTGGCATGCTGCAGTCCATAGGGTCGCAAAGAGTTGGACACGACTGAGTGACTGAACTGAACTGAACGGAGTCTTTATCACACAAATATTTACAAATACCTTTTTGTATCTGCGCTGGGTCTTTGCTTCAGCACTCAGGCTGTTCGTTTTGGCACTTGAGCTTTCTCTAGTTGCGGTGCACAGGCTTCTTAGGCTTCTCTTGCTGTGGACCATGGGCTCTAGAACTCAAGGGCTCCGTAGTTGCCATGTGTGGGCTTAGTTGCCCTATGGCATGTGGGATCTTAGTTCCCTGACCATGGATTGAACCCTCATCCTCTGCAGTGGAAGGCAGATTCTCAGCCACTGGACCGCCTGGGAAGTCCCTATTTGCACACATTTAATAAGCACAATTCAAAAACAGGAAGGAGTGAGAGGAAAGGTTGCAACAATGTGTGACAGCTTCCTAGACGCGATGGGCCTTGAGGTTGGCCTAGAAGGATGGGGAGTTTGGCTTTTGTGGAGGGAAGGCCATTCTGGATCTCCTTTGGGTCAGAGATGCTGTGTGCAAGTCCATCCAGCCCAGCCCAGCCCAGCCCAGACCAGAACTCTGTTGGGCTCTGAAGTCAGTCTGGTTCCAAGAAGAAAGAGAACACAGGTGGTGGGCTGCTGTTAAGAGGGCAGATGCCCCTGGCTCCCTCCCAGCTTCTGACGGTGACTCAGGCCTAGAACTGGAGGGCAGCTCTGGGGATGTGTGTTCCCCATTCAGCCCCAGGAGGGTTTCCAGTTCATTCTGTGAGTGCTGTCACTTGAAATACCTAAGTATCTGTTGAGCAGGAGCTGTGGGCTGCTAAAGAGATGATGTAGCTTGGACTGTTCATTTTGCAGAGGGCAGATGACTGGCTTGCTGGGGAGTGGCAGTTGGGTCAGGGTGATTCCAGCACTCAGGTCCTCTCATCTTTTCCATACCGTGCTGTCTCCAAGTGGATCTCCAACTTGATGGAATTTTATGAGTGTAATCTGTCCCCACACCGAAGTTGTTTATGCGTTTGTAAAAAATTTAGGAAATACAGAAAATAGAAAGAAAAAAAATTTGCCCATAATTTCATTTCCCCAAACATACAGTGTTATCATTTCAGTGTATTTCCTTCCAGTCTTTTTCCTATGCATTTAAAACTTGCAACTACAGTACAGTCTAAAAGGATGCAATATACTTTCTCTGCGTTCTGTCATTATTTCATGCTTTTTGTCATTGAAATGTGGTATACTAAATATGTAAAAACTATCCGGCTAATGCGTCAGCGTTAGCCAGAATAAAGTGGAAAATGCTCACTGACTGCTGGAGAGATATTTGGGGTAATTAATTCTTTTTTTTTTCTTGCCTGTTTTTGGTGTTCAGCCGCTAAGTCTTTGGGACCTCACGGACTGCAGCACACCAGCCTCTGTCCTCCACTATCTCCCGCAGTTTGCTCAAATTCATGTTCATTGAGTCAGTGATGCTATCTAATCATCTCATCTTCTGCCGTCCCCTTCTCTTTTTGCCTTCCATCTTTCCCAGCATCGGGGTCTTTTCTAAGGTGTTGGCTCTTTGCATCAGGTGGCCAAAGTATTGCATTGGGTGGCCAAAGTATTGGAGCTTCAACTTCAACAACAGCCCTCCCCACAATGAATAGTCAGGGTTGATTTCCTTTAGGATTGACAGGTGTGATCTCCTTGCTTCCAAGGGACTCTCAAGAGCATCACAATTTGAAAGCATCAGTTCTTCAACATTCAGCTTTCTTTCGGAGAAAGCAACGGCACCCCACTCCAGTACGAAAATCCCATGGACGGAGGAACCTGGTAGGCTGCAGTCCATGGGGTCGCTAAGACTGAGTGACTTCACTTTTACTTTTCACTTTCATGCATTGGAGAAGGAAATGGCAACCCACTCCAGTGTTCTTGCCTGGAGAATCCAAGGATGGGGGAGGCTGGTGGGCTGCCGTCTATGGGGTTGCACAAGAGTCAGACATGACTGAAGTGACTTAGCAGCAGCAGCAGCAGCAGCTTTCTTTATGGTCCAGCTCTCAAACCTGTTCGTGACTACTGGTTATAACCTATACCTCATCAATAAACACTCTCCTGGTTACTGTTATTTTGTGCTAGGAGCTTGGGAAACAGATGGGTAGAATAAGCTTCCAGGAGCTCCAGTCTGGAGCATCCATGAATATTATTCCTGTGTCTAGTGAAATGAGAGATGGAGCGTTAACAGCTTCTTGGCCAGGATCTTGCTTCTGAAAGGCAGAGCTGATAATGTCCTGCCTCTGAGCAAAAGCCACAAAGGAATTATCTTTTCCTAAGCCTTTAGCTTTTGTTTTAAAGTTCACCACAAACTTTAGCAATGAAAAAAAAAAAAAAAAGTTCAGTAACTGGGTCATTCTGACCTAGAACCAACCAAAATACTTCTAATTACTGCGGCAGACAATGATGAATCATACTTAAGCTAGCTTGCTGCCTTTTCAGTCATATGCGTTCATAATCAGACTCATTGTTTCGTTGCCAGTAGAACATTTGCTCCAGCTTGTTTGGGTTTGTAGGAGGACATAAGTTTGCAGATCTTCTCAGCAGAGGATCTGCTTGGCTGCACTAGTGTAGTGGGGAGAGGTCTTCATGTTTATCAGGATTTAAGCTTCCTTTGCTGGGAGGGATTGGGGGCAAGAGGAGAAGGGGTCGACAGAGGATGAGATGGCTGGATGGCATCACTGACTCGATGGACATGAGTCTGAGTGAACTCCGGGAGTTGGTGATGGACAGGGAGGCCTGGCGTGCTGCGATTCATGGGGTCGCAAGGAGTCGGACATGACTGAGCGACTGAACTGAACTGAGAGCAGGGCTGTGGCTTAGTCATTTTTCATCATGGCAATACCAATAAAAGCTACCATTTTTGAGCACCGACTATGTGCTAGACAGTATGAAACATGCTTTATGGTCTCTTGGTGTCATTGAAGCCCTCCAACAGTCTTATGATATAGGTGCTATTATCCTCATTTTGCTGAAAAAACAGGGTCTGGAAAATTGTTTTTCAGTCATTAAGTCATGTTTGACTCTTTCCAACCCCATGGACTGCAGCACACCAGGCTTCTCTGTCCTTCACTATCTCCCCAAGTTTGCTCAAGCTCTTGTCTGTTGAGTCTGTGATACTATGTAACCATCTTGTCCTCTGCCACCCCCGTCTCCACTTGCCCCCAGTCTTTCACAGTATCAGGGTCTTTTCTGGAAAGTTAAGTCACTCAAATACCTAGTATATGTAAGCTAGGCATGTTGAATGAGTGATTGAATTATTACTGCAAGCTAATGGAAGGGAACAGCTGAAGAGAAGACCTAGCCAGTATGAGCCAAAAACTTAAAAGGATGTTCAGTTCAGTTCAGTTCAGTTGCTCAGTCATGTCTGACTCTTTGGGACCCCAAGAATCGCAGCACGCCAGGCCTCCCTGTCCATCACCAACTCCCGGAGTTCACTCAGACTCACGTCCATCGAGTCAGTGATGCCATCCAGCCATCTCATCCTCTGTCATCCCCTTCTCCTCCTG
>NW_011494879.1:7041381-7050038 GCF_000754665.1 Bison bison bison
TTTAATTTCATGACTGCAGTCACCATCTGCAGTGATTTTGGAGCCCCCAAAAATAAAGTCTGACACTGTTTCCCCATCTATTTCCCATGAAGTGATGGGACCGGATGCCATGATCTTCGTTTTCTGAATGTTGAGCTTTAAGCCAAATTTTTCACTCTCCACTTTCAGTTTCATCAAGAGGCTTTTTAGTTCCTTTTCACCCTCTGCCATAAGGGTGGTGTCATCTACATATCTGAGGTTATTGATATTTCTCCTGGCAATCTTGGTTCCAGCTTGTGCTTCTTCCAGTCCAGCGTTTCTCACGATGTACTCTTCATATAAGTTAAATAAGCAGGGTGACAATATACAGCCTTGACGTACTCCTTTTCCTATTTGGAACCAGTCTGTTGTTCCAAGGTTGTTACCACCCAATTATTCTTTTTTTTTTTTGCAATTTTTAAGCTTCAAATTTGAGTAGCAGTGGAGGGGAGGAGATTTCAGTGTAGGCAAATAACATAAGACATGGATGAGGGAATAGGTTTGTAACCAGCCAAAGATCAGCTTGACATAGTAAAAAAAAGGGAAAAATACTTAAGTGTCAATCACTGTGCTAAATACATTATCTTACTTAAAACTCACAGAACCCCTTTGAAGTAAGCCTTGTTATCTCTGCTTATGGGGAGGAAAGGAGCTCAGAGAGGATGCGGGAGGTTCCTGAGGTCACACAGTAACTGACCAGTGAGGGGCAGGATGGGAACCGAGGCACTGGCTCCATAGCAGCTTTTCCTGTAAACACAAGCCAGGAATGGAGATTTCATTAATTATGCTTGAATTTTACTTTGTATTTGATGGGGGTGGGGGTGGGGAACCCGGATGATACACAGATTTCTTTTATACTAACAAACCCAAGAACTGGCTCTGTCCCAGGAAAAGGTTCCAGCTCAGTGCAGGGAAAAGGCCAAAGAGCTGATGAAAGATTTGGGGTTGCCAGAAAGAGCTTGGTGTGACTGGTGTGCAGTTCAATGATGGTGACCAAATTTTACAAAACAGAATCAGCTTGCCATGTCTGTTTGTGTCCCCCTCCCCCAACCCCCCACCCCGCCCCACCCCAAGGATCAGAGAACTCCTGAAAATGTGGTTTGGATACAGAAATACAGTCACACGGTCAGTTCTAATATAATGCGACAAGTTTCTAAAAATTACTGAGTCATAAAAAATTGCACAATGAAAACAGCAGGAGTTATGGGAAAGTTGGCATTATAGGCATAGAACTCAAAAATTTAATCAATGACATATTGAAAACAAAAGGTAAATGCCTAATAGAAAAGGGAAGCACAGGGGACTTCCCTGGTGGCCCAGTGGTTAAGAGTCCTTACTTCCAATGCAGGGGGTGTGGGTTCTATCTGTGTGTGTGTGTGTGTGTGTGTGCGCGCGCACGTTCAGTCACTCAGCTGTGTCCAGCTCTTTTTGACCCCCTCAGCTGTGTCTGGCTCTTTGCAATCCCATGGACTGTAGCCTACCAGGCTCCTATGTCCATGGGATTCTCTAGGCAAGAATACTGGAGTGGGTTGCCATGCCCTCCTCCAGGGGATCTTCCCAACCTACCGATCGAACCTGCATCTCCTGTTCCTTCTGCATTGCAGGTGGATTGTTTACCGCTGAGAATCCAGGGAAGCACCTTTGATCCCTGGTCAAGGAATTAAGATCCTGCTTGGCCAAAAAAAGAAAAAAAAAAAAAGGGAAGCACAATTCTACATATGAGAAATGGTCAAAAAATACATAAAGGCTGCAATAAATGTGGAGCTTGACTTAGAAGTGCAAGATGAATGGAGTTTTGTGTGCAGAAGTACTCATGGGAAGGGTTGGCAATTGTGAGTTACTGTGAAGGAGCGGAAGGAGAGAGACGTGGAATCACATGGAGAGTTCTAACACCAGAGACAGATGGCTGTGGTCCGTCATAGACACTGAGATTGGAGGTGGCTGGTGGGTGTTGGAGGTATGTGGTTTGGTGTCTTCCTTAAGCAGCTCACTTCAGCTGGGCACCATTTTTCTGCATTCATCTTAGTGTTTCTTGCCAAGTAAATTACACCAAGGGTACACAAAATGCACCAAGTTTTCAAGTTGTTCTGTAATTTATTAATCTGTTGGAACAGATCTGTGGTTTAAAAACAAGAGGTGTAGCAGAACTGACTGATGTGGAAATGTGTGTGGCTCCCATACCTGTGGCTTTTCCAGTCAGCTCTCCAGGTAGCCAGGGGTCCCCACTGGGGACTAAATGCATGTGTCCTCCCCACCCGGATTCACATGTTGAAACCTAATCTTTGATGTGATGGTATTGGGAGTTGGGGCCTTGGGGAGGTGATGAGGTCATGGGGGTGGCACCTTCGGGAATTGCATGGGTGCCCTTTAAAAAGACCTCCAGAAAGCTCCCTCATCTCTTCTGCCACCTGAGGACACAATGAGAAGCTGGTCCATCTATGAGCCAAGAAATGAGCTCTCACCAGATACCAAATCTGTTGGCACCTGGGTCGTGGACCTCCCAGCCTCCAGAACTGAAGAAATAAACGTGTGTTTTCTGAGCCCTCCAGCCTATGGTGTTTTTTTACAGTAACCTCAGAGGACTAAGACCCTCCCTTGGCTCTAAACCAGAGGGTGGACCAGGGGTCACTTCTAAGACATCTTCCTCTTTGATTTTCGAGTCTCTCACTGAATGGGCTGGGTGACAAAGTATGCCCACCCTTCCAAATCTCTCAGAGGATTATAATTATAGGGTTTTTTTTTTTAATCCTTTATATATCCCGGTTTTTTTTCCTCTGGCTGCTTTAGTATCTTTTCTTCTCCTGGATGTTCTTGTCATGCTTTGGTCTTTCTTCAGAGGCCAGGTGACCCTTGGGTCTTCATGTGAGTTTTGAAAAGAGAACGTTGACTGGGAGATTTGCAGCCATAGGTGGAGCTTGTGCTCAGGGGTTGATTTGGGTGCTCAGGACAGCATTTGGAGGCCTCTAAATACTAGACTGTGTCTATATTAGTGGCCCTAGTTCCCCTCGGTTGATTCAGTTTAACTGATTTCATGTTTTGCCAGGGGTGCACCACCTGAGTCCTGGAATTCCACATGTGGCCGTCGAGTGAGAAATGCAGGAGCCAAGTGCTCTGCATACAGCATTTCAAAGAAGTCCTCTGCTTTCGGCTAAACCCCAAGTCTGGGTTTCTGTAAGGCCAACCAGCTTCCTCTCGTTACTCTCCCTGTATCAGCCACAAATCTTCTCTCCAGTCTGGCTTCTGGAGTTTCGTTAAACCTAAACAAAGACAGAAATGTTCAGGTCTCTTAAGGGAGGTCAGGTCCATCACACAACACAAGAGACTTTTGAGGTAGGTTTTGAAGGATGAGTAGGAGTTCATGTCATGAACGAGGTGTAAGGGCCTCCCATGCTCACAATGCTGGAGTTGTGAGCAGTCAGCATCAGGCAGTACCAGATCCTCACAGTTGGTAGGAGTAGAGCAGATCGAAAGTGATCTAAAAACTCTCAGGCAAATGGTTTGCAAAAGCCAAGGCATCTTTGTTCATTAGTGGTGGTGACCATAGTCTCCAGGACGTTCTGTTGCACAGGTGGAGACTTTTTGCCTTTTGAAGGTCATCACTTCCAGCCTTTGTGGTTACAAAAAAAAAACCCCAACACAGTTGGCTGCTAGTTTGGTGAATCTAGGGGCTTCCCTGGTGGCTCAGATGTTAAAGCATCTGCCTGCCATGCAGGAGACCCAGGTTCAATCCCTGAGTCAGGAAGATCCCCTGGAGGAGGAAATGGCAACCTGCTCCAGTATTCTTGCCTGGAGAATCCCATGGACAGAGGAGCCTGGGAAGCTACAGTTCATGGGGTTGCAAAGAGTTGGACACCACTGACCTACTAACACACACACACGTGGTGAATCTATCCATCCTTGTCACATATAAGGTGGAGGGGATTTGGCCGGGAGGTGGGGTGAACAGTATTTGATATGAAATAGAAGGGAGGGGTTTATGGCAAGGAGATACACTGACACTGAGCATAGATGTGCAGATGTAAATTCGGAAGGAAGGCTCTTACCAGACATACCCATCGGAGCTGACACTCAGGTGAGCTCTCCTGTGCAGGCACCTGTTATTTTCACATCAAAAGCCTATTTTGACAGCAGCAGGAAAGCACAGTCAGTTCAAAGGTATGTAATACATACAAACTGCCTGATGAAGGCAATTCCTTCTTTGCTACTTTTCTTCTCATGATGATGATAATTTATGTCAGTTTAAAATGAGCAAATTATAGAAAAGATTAAAGAAGCATTAAAAACATCTTGAATTATTTCACTCTTATCATGGCCTTCAGTTCAGTTCAGTTGCTCAGTCATGTCCAACTCTTTGTGACCCTGTGGACTGCAGCACGCCAGGCTTCACTGTCCATCACCAACTCCTGGAGCTAGCTCAAACTCATGTCCATCGAGTCAGTGATGCCATCTAACCATCTCATCTTCTGTTGTCCCCTTCTCCTCCCGCCTTCAATCTTGCCCAGCATCAGGGTCTTTTCCAGTGAGTCAACTCTTCACATCAGGTGACCAAAGTATTGGAGTTTTAGCTTCAGCATCAGTCCTTCCAATGAATATTCATTGGCCTATACCATTCATGGCCTATACCATTAGTATTTCATATGTGCCCTTCCCTGTTCTGAGTACCCTCTACATATTCATTCATGGAATCCACACAACACCCCTAAGAAACTGGTACTTTTATCCCTTCTTTCACATTGCAGAAACCAAGACACAAAAGGTTAGGGAAGTTGCTCAGGGACAAATGTCCATTAAGTCAGAACTGAAACCCAAGCCTGGGTCAAACCCAAGGTATCTCTCTCTAGATATGTTGCTTTTGTTGTCTAGTTGCCAAGTTGTGTCCGACTCTTTGTGACTCCATGGACTGTAGCCCATCTGGCTCTGCTGTCCAAGGAATATCCCAGGCAAGAATACTGGAGTGGGTTGCCATTTCCTCCTCCAGGGGAGTCTTCCCAACCCAGGGATTGAACCTGAGTCTCTTACATCTCCTGCATTGGCAGGTGGATTCTTTACCACTGAGCCACCTGGGATGTGCCGCCCCACCCCCACTAGATGTCTCTATAATAAAATATCATATGCTATCATATGTCATATTTATATATGACATAGATGTGTATATATGTATTTCTCTCTTTCTATTTCTGTAAGAATTTAAAATCTTTTCCTTGCTAAACGGTGCATCCTGAGTGTATCCAGATTATTTAAAAACTTCATTCACAAAGCCACTTCCTTGTGGACTGTTGCTCTGATTACATTAATTAGATCATAAACAAGGCAGCGTTGTGTTTACATTTTTAAAATTATATACCTTAAAGCATGAAAATTAATTATCTCGAAAGCTCATAAAATTGAGAAAGATCTTTTTTTCTGTATCTCTTTATAGTTAAACACCTAAGAATAGCCTTTACCTTGTTAAAAAAAAAAACCAAAGCACGTGCGTATGGTTATTGGAGACTGCATGAAGCCTTCCTTTCCTCTTGGACGTTTCTGTGGTTTTTAACACCGTGACAGGGCTCTGAGTGGTGGACCTTGTAGGCCCTTCAAGCAGGGTCACTTCCTCTTCAGTCCCCCGGGTCCTCAGATATGATTTCCTCCCCCAGACCCCGCCCCTTGAGAGAAGCCCAGTCGGGGTTTGCCGGGTGTGTGGGTGGGGCGGGGGGCGGGGCGGGGACTCCCGCAGCATCCCTCAAGCAGGGCCACCAGGGGGCGCTGCCCTACCTGTCCTTGAAGACCTGGAGACAGGTGGGTTCTCACCTGCCTTGCTCGGAGTAGGGGCTCAGCCTGGAGGAATAGGTCTGTGACACGGGGCTCTTCCTTCCACCCCATCCATGGTTGTTTTGAACACTGAACCTTGAAACAGCTGAGAACTCTCGTTGCTGTGTGAGACACCAACAAGAATAATCCTATCTTTTGGGCTTTGTCACAAAAGGCAGATGACGTGGGACCCCTGGGATCCTGGCCAAGTCACCTTGTCTAGCAAATGGAAAACCCTGGAAAGAAAATAAAAATCACAGTTAAAGGGATCTGGCACATATGAGGGGGGCACCCGTGACTTCTTGTCTTCCCCTTTTCCAGTTAGGATTTGAGCAGGATTCCCCGATTTCCAAGCATCAGTTGCAACCGGAATGTGTAGGAAGATACAGACAAGAGCTGTTGTTTTCCATGATGTCCAGAGGGGTAGAAATGACTTCAGAAGAGAAGTCTGAAAACGAGCCTCTGTGACTCTTGGGGGAAGCTTCTGAGCGGGTGTGTCCCCTGCTGTGTGTGCCCAGCCAGAGGCGGCTCTTTGGAGGGCCGCGTGCCTCCCCAGGTCGGGGCCACATCTGCGGTCTTCTAGGGGCCACGAGGGCTGCCCGGTTCCCTGGGGCAGAACCGGTGCGCTTCCCTGACCCTTTGTTCTCTGCGCGAGAAGATGTGGTTCCACGCCAAGTACAAAACTTTCATGTTTGAAAAGACTGGGTTTAACTGCTGGTGGTCAGGCCAACAGATTGGTATGTACCTACATGGAGAGCACTCTGACCCAGCAAAACCCTTCAGTGCTAAGAAGATGGAAAACCGTGGCATTTGCCATCTGACCCAGCAGGAGCCTGGGGCAGATGGAGCTCAACTTGGAAAGTCTGCTGCTGCTTTCTTTTTTTTTTCCCCTCCTGGTTGTTGTTGTAGCCCCAGGAGCAGATACTGCCTTTGAAACCTTCCTGTGGGCTGGCTTGGCCCGCCTCTGCCTCCCCGGGCAGGGGCTGGGGAACCAGGGTGTCAGGCTGCCCGAATACTTGGCACTGTTCTCGTGGGCATCAAGGGCTCCCTGCATGATCAAAGGCACACCCCGGGAGGCGGGGGCCCGGCAAGCGCTTGTCCTCCACTGGGCTCAGCCTGCTCCTGGCTGGGTGCTATCTGGCCGCCTGCAATGACCAGCTTCTTGTAAGGTACAGTGTATTCGATGTTGGGAGCGGAGCGCCCGCTTTAGGGGCGGTAGAGGGGTTGGAGAGGTGGGCCCTGGCTTTCTGGCTTATGAATAAGATGGCCCTGGCCTGTGTCAAGCAGAAAAATGGCAAAGTGTTTGTCTTTTCAGTAAGCTGAGTGAATCCACTTAATGCATTTGTTTCCTGATTTTTTTTCTGTTGGAAATGTTATCTGAAGGGATTGGAGCTATTTAGTTTTGCACAAGGTGGACCCAAAACAGCAGAGAGTCGGATTATAATTGCTAAGGAAATGAGCCTCACTCTGTGGATCCTGCCTGGTGGGCTCTGGAAAGAGGTTGGTTTTTTTTTTTCCTGTAGTTTCTTCCTCCCTGCAAATCTTCCCTGGCTTTTTTCTGAAGGTGCTTCTCTCCCCTTTCAGTTCTCCCAGCGGCCAGGGGGTGGGGACATTGTGTTGGCTTTGTGGCTCCGTTCCAGAGCGCTTAAGCAAGGTCCCAGAGGGAGCGCCTGGCATTGTGTGGACAGATATCTGGGTGGCGTGGTGCTGAGGTGGTTTTGTGGGGCAGGAGCAGCCCTGGTTAGAGAAACAACAGATTAGACAGAAGTCAAACCCTCAGCCTGCTTTTCTTCCTTAAACAACACCTGTGGAATTTATGAGTTCCTCGAGGGAAAATCTCAGAAATCTGCATGAGAATGGTGTTTCCTGCCAGGAAGACCTCAAAGAGTTTATAGGATGCCATCCTGAAGCCTGAATGCGTTTATGGCCATATCATATATACAGGGCTGACTCTCCCTACGCTCCTTGAGCATCACGCCCACTTTCCTCCTGGAGGGCCCACCAAGGACATGGGAAATGTCGTCTTGAGAGGCCTTTGCTTTTGGTTTTGTTTTCTGAAACTTTGGGCTCATCAGAGAAAAGTTGTCATTCTTGGGTTTTGGCTGAAAGATTCTTAGCTTTTGCTGTAGGGATGAGGGAGGAGGAAGGAACAGGGACCCGTGGCAGCTCAGCTCTGAGCTGGAGTCTGGGATGCTGACCCTGGGTGCAGCCGGGTCGGTTACCTTCCGAGAGGCCCTGAGGTCAGCAGGGATGCTGGGAGAGGGCCGTCTCTCAGAAAGGGCCACGTGGGAGGGTCTGAGGTCCTCAGGTGTGCTTTGGGTGTGACTCAGAGCGGAGGCAGATGGCAGAGGCAGCGGAAGACCAGCCTCTCGGAGGTCATGGATGGGTTTTCTCTCTCGCAGACTTGAACCCCAGTCTGCACTCCAGGGCACGGCCATTTTCTTCTCTGCTGTGCTGCCCTCTCCACGTGAGGCTTTGCATGTAGCTCAGCAGATGCTTGTGAGGGAACAGAATGCAAGCGAGGGGATGGCTGGAGGGTGCACTGAGCTCCTCTGACATCCCCCGGTCTCTCTCCTCCAGCACTGTGATGGCGACACCACCTCTGGCCTCTTCCTCTTTCTAAGTCCTGTCTCCCCCTCATTCAGCCTCCATGTGAGCCAGGCTTTGTGCCCTCTTGAAGTGAAGTGAAGTCACTCAGTCACGTCCAACTCTTTGTGACCCCATGGACTATAGCCCACCAGGCTCCTCCGTCTATGGGATTCTCCAGGCAGGAACACTGGAGTGGGTTGCCATTTCCTTCTCCAGGGGATCTTCCCGACCCAGGGATCGAACCCGGGTCTCCCACATCA
>NW_011494879.1:7050138-7078221 GCF_000754665.1 Bison bison bison
GGCAGAGCCACCAGGCTTTACCCTCTGAGTCACCTTTCAGGCTATGCCCTCTGGAGTCTCAACATATTGCAATATTCTCCTACATCCCTCCTTAGGAAGCCTAGGCAATCTCTCTGCCATACAGTCTGTTCTGGCTGGCTTAAAGTCCTTGCCTGACTCTGCAGGGTTCAATCTGACCGTGTTCGCAGGGCTCAGCCTAGACTGGCCCTCGTCACCCTCTTACACTCGTGCTCCATCATCTGTGCATCACCAGTCACACGTGGGTGTCACCCCCCGGGATCCCGCCTGCATGTGTTGCCCACCTCCTGCCCGAATTCCCTTCCTTCTCCCTGGCTGGCAAACCTGTGCTCATCCCCTGACTCAGCTCTTCCCGGAGTTGCCCCAAGACTGACCTGAGTCAGAACCTCCCTTCCCATCTCGTTTCCTTCAGAGCTGCCCTCTTGCCTAAATCCCTGCTGAGGCAAGGGTCACACGGCCTTGTTTACCTGTGCTCTCCTCCCTACCTGCGAGTTTCTGCAGGTCAGGGACTCTGTGGCTTTCACTTTCACCCTGAGCTCCAAGGGGGAATGAAATGTTTCTGCCCTGAATCCAAATTAGACTGTTTAAGCGTTGCAGGTCAAACCACGAATCTAAGAGGGAGGTTCTCTGCTTCTCACGTGGGAGGCAGAGAACAGACACGGAGTTGTTAATCAGTGGCTTAGGACAGACCCAGCTGTCTGACCTCGGGCCTGAGACCTTCCAGATCTCCGGCCGTGTCTCCTGCTTGAGCCCGGGGTGGCCCCGGGTGGAGGGTGGGTCTCTCTCTCCGGCCGCCTGGGGGTAATGAACAGAGTTGATGGCTGCTCCTTCCGCAGACCCGCTCTCAAGAAAGTGTTCTGGGCTCTGTGGGCAGCAAGTGAGCGTGGTTGCCCCCTGCGGCAATTGGAGCTTGCGGGGAGGTGGGGAAGGCAAACAAACTCTGTGTGGCTTTGTTGGGGGAGAAACCTGGAGCCCAGTGAGAGCGCTGGGGGTGGGGGGCAGAAGGGGGAACCGTGACCCTTGGCCTTGGTGTCAGCCAAGGGAAGATCAGGCACAAACAGGGCCCCGGGGCGGGAGAGTGTTCACGAGGAAAGAACAGAAGCGTACGTTGTGTGCTTGGATGCTCACGGGAAGGGCTCCCCTCTGACCCTGCTTGGAATAGAAGATAACCAGGTGAGTTCAGGTAACACCTGGGGCAGAGAGGCCTGAGTGAAAGTGAAAGTCGCTCAGTCGTGTCCGACTCTTTGCGACCCCATGGACTACACAGTCTGTGGAATTCTCCAGGCCAGAATACTGGAGTGGGCAGCCTTTCCCTTTTTCAGAGGATCTTCCCAACCCAGGGATTGGACCCAGGTCTCCCACATTGCAGGCAGATTCTTTACCAGCTGAGCCACCAGGGAAGCCTGAGAATACTGGAGTGGGTAGCCAATCCGTTCTCCAGTGGATCTTGCAACCCAGGAATCAAACCGGGGTCTCCTGCATTGCAGGTGGATTCTTTACCAACTGAGCTATCAGAAAGACATTAGGTAATACCCTTTCTGGATGACATCCCGGGGGTTGAAATAGAAACCTTCTCTGTGTCCCCTTGGTTCCTCCCTGGGGGCTTCTGAGGCTGCACGCGACGCTTTCCGCTTTCCCACGGCACCATGCTCCGTCTCTTTGCCGTCTTCACTGTAACCTTGAGCACGTACGTGGTCTCCTCCCTCTGCCTCCTCTTAGGACTTATTATATGAGAAAGAAGTGACTAGAACAGTTCCTGTTGTCAAGGAGCTTCACATCTTGAGAGGAAGGGAGAGAAGCTGTGTGGAAATGATTGCTATCTACTTGGAAAGGTACATTGCAATCGATGTACCCCTAAAGGAAGCCGGTTTAATTGTTGCTACTGGAGTACAGTGAATCAAGTCAAGATCTCTGACGTTCTAAGTTGGCATCTAGAAAGGAGATTTATGAGCAGTTAATTCCAATTTAAGACACAAAACTGGAATTTGTTAATATCCTATATGCTAACAACCCTAGACATGTTAGTTCACTTAGTCCTCATTATCACTCTGGGAGGTGGTTTGTATTTGTATTATGCTTATTTTAGAATTTTCTTTCTTTCTTTCTTTGGCTGCACCGGTCTTAGTTGTGACACATAGGATCTTTTGTTGTGACACATGGGATCTAGTCCCCTGACCAGGGATTGAACCCAGACCCACTGCATTGGGAGTGAGGAGTCTTAGCCACTGGGCCACCAGGGAAGTCCCTGTCTTCATTTTACAAATGAGGAAATCAAGAGGTTAGGTAACTTACCCAAGGCCACACAGCTCAAAAGGAGCATAGTCATAAATTAAGCTGCTGTTGGTCTTATTCCAAAGTACATGCTTTTTACTACTCAGCAGGCAGATTATGGGGCTTCCCTGGTGGTAAAGAATCTGCCTGCCAGTGCAGGAGACACAAGAGACAAAGGTTTGATCCCTGGGTCGGGAAGATCTCCTGTGGAAGTACTTCCACTCCGGTATTCTTGCCTGAGAAATCCCATGGACAGAGGAGCCTGGAGGTCTGCAGTCCATGGTGTTGTGAAAAAAATCTTAGTGACTAAACAACAGTGAGGCAGATTATGAGCACTTTTGCGTTTGAAAGATTGTTTGCAGTTGGTAAAGTCCAACTTGACTGAAGGGTTTAATATCTCACAGTCAAAGGGACCTGCAGGCCCATCTCTCAGAGTCCTGCTGGTTTTGACCTAAGTGGACACTATGGCTTAGAACCAAAGAGCTTGCGCCCAGCACACCGCTGGGCTCAAGTCTCCACACACAGAGGGACCCAGCAAACAGGGTGCAGGTGAGGGCGCGTCCACATGTTAACTGGAGATCTGGGTGGGGAAGGGCTGGCTCTGATGGGTGAGCGGCAGCTTTATTTTTATGAGCGGAGTGACCAGTGTGCAGCAGCTAGGGATACGCAGAGCTGGGTGTTATCTCAGGAAGTGAGAGCCAGCCGTTCCAGGAACTAATAACTGTTGTTGACAGATAGGAGCTCTGGGTTTAAGTAGAGGTGCCTCCTTACTTGACCAATAAAAGGCAAAGTACATGGTACTCAGAAAGGAACAGCAGAATCACTGTGGACCCAGAGTGGACACAGCACTCCTCAGGGTCCCCAGGCAGTGCTGGTGAGCTTTTTTCTGTTTTAAAGGGTTTTTGATGTGGAGCTTTTTTTAAGTCTTTATTGAATTTGTTACAGTACTGCTTCCATTTTGTTTTGTTTTCTTGGCCCTGAGACATCTTAGCTCCCTGACCAGGGATTGAACTTGCACCCCCTGCATTGGAAGGTGAAGTCTTAACCACTGGACCACCAGGGAAGAGCTTTTTTTCTTGTTTTTTTTTTTTTTTTTCCTTTTTAATATTTATTTAGCTTCATCAGGTCTTAGTTGTGGCACATGGGATCTTTAGTGTCAGCATGTGGGATCTAGTCTCCCGACCGGGATGGAACCCAGGCTCCCTGCGTTCAGAGCCAAGAATCCTAGCCACTGGACCACCAGGGAGACCCCCCTGGTGAGCTTTTAAAGTGAAATGGATTTTCTGTCACTGTGGCAAAACTTTTGATAATTCTATTCTTTAAAAAGTAAACAGAAAAAGGTCACTTCAAGGAAAGGCTGGTGCGAGCATATTTTTCTTTGGAAGGGCTGGAGTCTAGTTTAATCCTTGCTTTAATCTCCAGGAAAGAGCTGATCGGGCTGTCAGAGAGGGGACACTGTCCAGACCCTGGGGGCTGGCCAGCTGGTGGTTTGTTCTTCCTCTGAAGCTGCAGTGAGCCTGGTCAACCTCCTCCCTCCGGGAGACCTGGTTTCAGGTAGCATTCTTAAAATGCTCTTGATTTTCTTTGTCTGGCTAGAAATGTGTCTTTTTAAGTTTGGGGCTTTTCATTTGCTGAGGCTGTGTTTTCTTGTCATGGCAGCCCTCGTTTTGGTAAAATGCTACTAAGGAAGAGCCCAGGATTTCTAACCAAAAGATTTGGCATATTTGGACAAGTGTACACCATTAATAAAAACAAAAAGAACTTGAAAAAAATGCTCCCTTTTCTGAAATCACTAAAAGCCACGATTCACTTACTTAGGGCCCTTCTAAATCTAAAATTGTCTCAAATGTGACATTTTGGACATTCTCTTCAGCTCATCCTGCCTCAGTTTCCATAAATATAAAATGAGAACCACGCTACGTGCATTTTTAGGGCCATGGTGATGATGAAATAAATGATAAACATAAACCAAGAAAAAGGTCTGCACCAAGTGAACCTAATAATTGACGACTGTTATTTTGATTCTTAAGTAAAATGCTCTTGGGGTTTTTGTTGCATTGCTAAAGGAAATGATAAAGATGTGAATGAAGACAATAAATGCTTTTAAATCCCAGACACAATCTCTTCATGCAAAATGAAGATAATAGTACTTTGGCCACATGACTGCTGGCACAAAATAGATACTAAACAAATATTGGTTTTCTTATTCTTTCATTCAAATTTGGCCCCTAAATATATGTGTGTGCTAAGTCGCTTCAGTCCGACTCTTTGCAACCCCATGGTCTGTAGCCCACCAGGCTCCTCTGTCCACGGGATTCTCCAGGTAAGAATACTGGAGAGAGTTGCCATGCCCTTGTCCAGGGGATTGTCCAACTCAGGGGTTGAACCCATGTCTCATATGTCTCCTCCTGTCTTACCACTAGCACCACCTGTGAAGCCCCAAATGTCTGTACGTATATATATATATATATATATATATATATGTATGTATGTATGTATGTATGTATCAGATCAGATCAGTCGCTCAGTCGTGTCCGACTCTTTGCGACCCCATGAATCGCAGCACGCCAGGCCTCCCTGTCCAACACCAACTCCCAGAGTTCACCGAGACTCACGTCCATTGAGTCAGTGATGCCATCCAGCCATCTCATCCTCTGTTGTCCCCTTCTCCTCTTGCCCCCAATCCCTCCCAGCATCAGAGTCTTTTCCAATGAGTCAACTCTTCGCATGAGGTGGCCAAAGTACTGGAGTTTCAGCTTTAGCATCATTCCTTCCAAAGAAATCCCAGGGCTGATCTCCTTCAGAATGGACTGGTTGGATCTCCTTGCAGTCCAAGGGACTCTTAAGAGTCTTAAGAGTCCAATGGACTCCAGTGTATTCTGTATATTGTAAAATATATACTGACAAATAATATCATGATTAGAGAAAATAGATATGAACAGGGGTTTTTATATTTTCTTTTTTGTTCTCTTTGGATGTAATTCTGCGTCTATGTGTGCATGTATGCTAAGTTGCTTCAGGCATGCCTGACTGTTTATGACCCCATGGACTGTAGCCCTCCAGGTTCCTCTGTCCATGGGATTCTCCAGGCAAGAATATTGGAGTGGGTTGCCATGCCCTCCTCCAGGGGATCTTCCTGACCTAGGGATCAAACCCACATCTCCTGTGTCTCCTAAATTGCAGGTGGATTCTTCACTGCTGAGCCACTGGGGAAGCCTGTACTGTATATGTAAACTGTATATGTAAGTACTGTAATAGGGACTTTATAAGGTCAGTCATATGGTTCAGTGAGTATGGGTAGAATCTTCTATGAATGGGTGCCAAGTCTCTTCAGTCATGTCCAGCTGTTTACGACCCTATGGACCGTAGCCTGACTCGCTCCTCTGTCCATGGGATTTCCCAGGCAAGAAAACCAGAGTGGATTGCCATTTCCTCCTCCAGGGGATCGTCCCAACCCAGGTATTGCACCCCAGTCTTGTACATCTCCTGCATTGTTCAGTTCAGTCGCTCAGTTGGGTCCGACTCTTTGCGACCCCATGAATTGCAGCACTCCAGGCCTCCCTGTCCATCACCAACTCTGGGTTCTTTACCAACAGCGCCATCTGGGAAGTCTCCTATGAGTAATTGCAGGGTTTTATGGGCTCCCAGAGCACATTTAGCACAAGAGGATGTCTGGTTTTGGGTGTGTGTGTCTGCTTAGTCTGGTGAGGCCAACTTTCCAGTGCTGTCCTCTGGAAGTTTGGAAGAATGCTGTAGCTTTCTGTAAAACTGGGAAATGCCTTGCCACCACTGGCAAAAACCACTAGCAAGTAATGGTAATACAGATTTATAACCCTTCAGCTGAGGATGTCTGAGATTTTCAATTCTGCCAAGTTTAAACGTATTAACGCCGTGTTGCATGGAAGATTCTTCAAGATGGGCTTTTAATTCCAGACCAGGCACGAGCTATGTATCATTAGACAGCTGTCCCAACCTCTCTGAGCCTTAGTTTCTTCATCTATAAAGTCGGGATACAGATGGGGAGAGAAATAATGATCTGATAGAACTGTTGCTAAGATTAAAATCACTGATGCTTCCAGTGATGCTTAGCAGGGTGGCTCGCCTTTGCCGGAGGTCTGTAGTTCACCTGATCTTCAATTGCTCTTCTACTTAGATTCTGTAGGATATCCGTCATCAGTTTTTATGACTGCATGTTATTTATTTTTTAAAAGTAACCTTCAGTTTTTAGTAAAAATAAACATGCTCTCAGTCCAAAAAATTAAATGTTATAAACTTTAAAATGAAGAGTAGGACTTCCCTGGTGGTCCAATGGGGGAGGACTCTGTGCTTCTTTTGCAGGGGACACAGGTTCAATCTCTGGCCGGGGAAGTCAGCACCCACGTGCTGCTCGGTGTATAATGTTTTTATTTCTTAGTGCATATACAAGTTATGTTTACTCTATACTATATTAATGTGCAATAGAATTATGTCTAAAAAATGTATGTACCCCAGTATTGCTAAAAAATATTAACCATTATCTCAGCCTTCAGTGAGTTAGAATCTTATTGCTGGTGGAGGGTTGGAAATATTATGAGAATTACCAAAAATGTAACCAACACAGGAAATGAGCAAAGCCTGTTTTTTGTTAATTTTTATTTTTTATTGATGTATAGTAAATCTACGAGGTTATGTTAGTTTCAAGTGTACAGCAAAGTAATTCAGTGATATGCACATGTATATATATATGTTCTTTTTCAGGTTCTTTTCCATTCTAGGTTATTACGAGATATTGAGGAGAGCTCCCTGTGCTATGTAGTGGGCCCTTGTTGTTACCTAGTTTATATATAGTAATATGTTTATGTTATAGTTTATATATAGTAATATATAGTACTATGTTTATGTTAATTGCCACTCCTAATTTAACTCCACCAGGCCTCCTGCCTCCAGGTATTCCCTCCAGTTTTATTCCAAACATCTCTGTCCACCTGACCTGCTTAAAACATGACATTTATCATTATAAACCCCTCGTTCTGAAGCCTCAGGGTTGTCAACTACTAAAGTGGGCTTCCATGGTGGCTTAGCAGTAAAGAACTCACCTGCCAATGCAGGAGACCCAGATTCGATCCCTGGGTCAGAAAGGTCCCCTGAGAAGGATATGGCAACCCACTCCAGTATTCTTGCCTGGAGAATCCCATGGACAGAGGCATCTGACAGGCTATGGTCCATGGGGTTGCTGAAGAGTTGGACATGACTGAGCCACTAAATAACCACAATAACGACAAAGCAGTGTCTAATTTTTACTCTCACTTTTGTTTTTTTCCACCATAGTTCCATCTTCACTACTTGTCAAAAGCCCTCATTTTCTTTTTCTAGAGCATGTCTATATTCGTGGAGCTTTCTTGCCTTTGTACCTTCCTGTTTCTTTCTCAGTTGCTGGTCTCAATTTTTGGCCAAAAATACCCTACTCTTTCTTTTGGCCTATTTTGGGTACCAGCCCCTTTGAACCACTCAAGTTCTCATTGATTCCCCCCAAGACCTCCGCCCCCGCCTTACGTTGTAGAAATTATGGACTATAGTACTTTTTGTCACTTGTCATTTATGATATGATCTGACATTCTTTAATTTATTTGTTTCCATCTGATCTTAGTTGTGACATGCAGGATCTTTAGTTGAGGCCTGTGGGATCTTGTTCCTGGACCAGTAATTGATCCCGGGACTCCTTGCATTGGGAGTGCGAAGTCTTAGCCACTGGACTACCAGGGAAGTCCTGATCTGAAATTCTAGTCTTTTCACATGCCTGTTCCATTTAGCTAGAAGTGAATGATCCTGCGCTGACTACCAAGTGCTCTGCTAGGCACTTTCATTTTCTATCTCTTGTATACCCCACGATGACCAGTCAGTCCTTTAGAGTGCCCATTTTACAGATGAGAATACTGAGGCCTAGTGAGTCACTTTCTTTCTCTCCATCTCACACCAGGCTTCTGTGCATTAAGGTGAAGGCCATGGTGACGGGCACTGCTTCGGATTCTGTGGTTGAAGAGCATTGCCCACCAGTGTTGGGAAGGGCTGGGCCAGGCCTTGGAAGGCAGGCAGCGGAGGGGTTGGGGGAAAGGAACCCCCTTGGTTTGCAGACTGGAGTCACTGCAGCAGGAAAATATTGCAGAGACAGTGCCCAGGGAGCAGCGGTCAGAGCCCAGCCCTGGAGGTCACAGGTGCCCAGGGAGCAGCGGTCAGAGCCCAGCCCTGGAGGTCACAGGTGTTGACCTGGATCCACAAAGCACGGAGGAGGGGTTCGGCTTTGAGGTTTGGCCCTGAACGAGGCTTTTCTCTCTCCTGACTTCTGACTCCCCCATCTGATGGTTGGGGGTTCCTCGCAGGCCAGAGGGCCCCAGTAGGGCCGGCATCTCAGCCTGCTCTGCCTTCTGATCCCAGGCTCTGTCCCCGGTGGGTGGTCTCGTCTGTGAGCTGGAGCAGTGCTGGGGTGGGTAGGAAGTTCCCACGCCACCCAACGGTGGTGCAGTGGGACGAACAGCAAGGGCCTCGACGTTGTCAGATGGTTCTCACACTCTTCCTCCATCCTCAGTTACCAGCACTTACTTGGGCTTTCAACTGCCTCATTGGATTGGAGTAGGGTCAGTTTCTCTCTACCTCTGTGTTTCTAGACTTTAAAGCTTTGGTGTGTGCTTAGGGTTGTAAAATGAAATTTCCATTTTTTTTGAGTGTGAGCATTCTTTCATGTTTTGTCCCTTTTGTGTTTCTCCCTTCCTCCTCCCCTCCCCTCTCCCTTCTCCCTTCCTCCCCCACTGCCCTCCACCCCCAATTCTGTTTTCTTTCCACAAGACTTCTTGTAGGCTGCTTATCATCCCCGGGGCTAAGATTCGGAACCCCATCTTTAAACTGGGCTCCATAATATCGCTCACATGTGTTGAGCGAGAGAACAGGCCAGGTGCCTGGCATTCGGAAGCTGGACAGTGTTCGTTTTCTTTCTTCCTCTTTACGGCTCTGTCCACACCAGGCATTGCTCTGTCTTAACCCCTGGAGTCCTCCAGGCTCAAGGTGCCGGTCAGGCATCAGGTGTACAAGACCTTGGGAAAGAAGAGATGTTCTGGATGCCCTGAGCGTTTCTTTCAACCCTCGAGCATGCTTCTGCAGGCGCTCCTCGTAAAATGGGCCGGACTTAAAGCTGCTTTCTGTGTGTTAAGCTCTTCAGACAAAGATCTATAGAAATAGGAGCCGTGCGTGATGTTATTAATTGGCGGCAGCTTTCCATGGACCACCCCGAATGGAAACGCACACAAGGGCCCCCAGATATGGCCGGGAATCCCTCTTTCTTGGATTGAAGGATGCAGCCAGTCGAGAGGAAAGGCAGTCACAGAGCCCTGGAGCC
This sequence comes from Bison bison bison, assembly GCF_000754665.1. NCBI lineage: Eukaryota > Metazoa > Chordata > Mammalia > Artiodactyla > Bovidae > Bison > Bison bison. The sequence continues at coordinate 7,059,794 of NW_011494879.1, forward strand.
TCTTCCGACTGTTCCAGTGGCTCGGCCGCTGCCCTCTGTCTTTCAGGAGCACTTTCTTTTTGTTGGGGCTAATTCCTATAACAATCCTCCCACCAGCTCATTTCCCCAGGCTGTAAGCTGGGGCTGACCAAGGAGGTGTGGCGGAGGGGGGCAGGGAACCTGTGCTCAGGCGTTATTGCCTCAAGCAGGAAGTGTTTAATGGTTTCCATTTACTGTTAGTTGGAAGAAGGAAGGCTGGACCTTTCTTCCAACAGAAGCGGAAATCAGCCTGAGGACACCACCCCATTTTACCCTCAGGAGGGGAACCAGAGTTCCTTAGGGCACCAGTGGTCCCGTCTTGAAATTGCTCGACCACCTATAGCACCAGGACTCAGAGAATCTCCTACCTACATCTTAAGTCAACGTGATCTGTGAGGCGGTGCCTGGAATGTGAAGCCAGTCTCACTAGTGTGGCTGGCGGTGTGTCACTGTGATGAAGCCGGAAGCCACTGTCCTGAGGTCATGTCGGGGCTGGCATCTTCTCCCATTTTTTTGGCCGCACCAAGCAGCTTGCGGGATCTTAGTTCCCTGACCAGGGATCGAACCCGTATCCCCTGCTGTGGAAGCACAGAGTCCTAATCGTTGGACTCCCAGAAAATTCCCCATCTTGTGCTATTTAAAGTCAAATATCACTTTAAGAATCAACGGACACATGAAATAGATGAGAGCATAGAAAAGTTGAATAATCTGTTTTCATCCCTTTAAGAGAGTTTATCTTTTCTTATATGATAGCAGATTTGCAAAAATCCATCCAGCATCTGTCTAAAAGAAACCCTTAACAAATTTTAAAAGTAGTTTTTAAAGGCCACGGTTGTGATTATCCAATGAAAATTAGAAACACATAATATAAGGCTAATCCTTCTTCCTCTCAAATTTTGACTGTTTAGAAATTAAACCTACATTTCTGGATAACTACTGGGTCAAAAAGGGAATCAAAAGGGAGATCATAAACTATCCAAAAAGAAATGAAAGGGGACCTCTTTACACGAAGCCTAGGGGTCACAGCATAAGAAGCACTCAGGGGAAAACGTATAGCCTTAAATATCTTCACTATCAAAGCAGTCATATGGAAAATAAAGATGAGGATAAAGTAGTCATTTTAAGAAGTTTGGTAAAAAGTACAACATGTTAAACTAAAAGGAAACAGGGCGATCTAAACAAAAAACTAAATGAAATAGAAAACAAGCAGAACACATTAGAAAGGAATATACATTTAAATGCCAGTTCTTGGCCAGGACTAAATATAGAGATTTAACCACATGTCTGATTCCAGAGAAATGTCTGAGCGAATATCTGAACTTTCCCTCAAGGGAATGCGATGCAACCATTAAAATGGTTCTGACAGCCTTTGTAAGAGGATTGGCGGAAATGTTTATGTCAAATGTGAAGAGCAGAATCAAAAAGTTTATCATAGAGTGATAGAGCCATGTGGATACCACCTTCCATGTCCCTCCTGTTTCCCAGGGAATTAAGTCTGCAAAGAGTACATCAGAGTATCAGAGAGAATGGAGTATTGACAGGTGCTCAACACAGAGGCAGGGTGCAGACATTGCCTGATGGAAGGAAGGACCACATACTGTATGATTCTATTATCGTGTGTCTACAGACATCAGGTGGCTGGCTAGGGCTGGAGGATTGGGGACTTGGGGGTGACAGCTAAAGGGTATGAGGTTTCTTTTGGGGGTGAGGACAGTGTTCTAACATCAGTTGTGTGATGCTTGTACCACATGTGAGTATACTAAAAACCATGTATTTGTATCCTTAAAAAATTGAAGTATAATTTATTTACAGCATTGTGTTAGTTTCTGGTGTATAGCAAAGTGATTCAGTTATACATATATATGTTCTTTTTCATATTCTTTTCCATTATAGTTCATTACAAGATATTGTTATATATAGTTCCTGGTAGGAACTTTATGGTAGGACCTTATTGTTTATCTGTTTTATGTGTAGCAGGTGAATGGGATGGCAAGTGAATTAGATCTTAAGCTGCTACAAAAAAAAAAAAAAAACATTGATTATCTTGGGGCATGGACGCAATGATTTTCCTCCTGGTTTTCCACCCTATTCTGTAATTCCCAGATTTCCAGATGTAATTCTGTATTACTTGTCTAATGGATACCACGATAAAGTAATAAACACTGTAAAGCAAGAATGTTCCTATTTGGCCTTTTAGCAGAGGAGGCCGTGATGGGCAATCTGCTAACCTTCCTCCTGAGAAGGTGAGCGGAGGCCGGGTCCGGTAATCCTGAAATCGGGGACTGGTTGTCATGGATCGCTGCTTTGTCGGCTGCCGTCACACACAGAAAGTGGCGCAGGGCTATTCTTCTGCAAGTCAAGGAGAAGAAAGTGTCGTCTTTGTCTGGGGTCTCTCAAAAGCAGGATCACCTCTCAGGGAGAAGCTGGGGGCGTTGCTGTGAAACCTGTGGACGACTAAGAGCCAGTTTCTAGTAAAATCTCCTAAGAGGTGTCAGACTCTGCTGAGTGCTAAATTAGGGAAAGCTGTTACTTACATAACTTCCTGTAATTGCCCGGCAGGAGCAGTCCCTGAAAGCCACCCGCTCCTCCTCTTGGCTGAGTGGGGGATACAGGGCCCTCCCCTCCTGGCAGCCCAGATCTCTTCTACCTTTGGGCTTCATGCTCGGGGGTCAGGCTTTTTAACCGCAACTGAAATGCCATTTTAAACAGAAGACTACTCTGTCTCTTTTGAAGATGGGAAACTCGTACGCTGGACAGCTGAAGACCACGAGGTTCGAGGAGGTCCTGCACAACTCCATCGAGGCCTCCCTGCGCTCCAACAGCCTGGTACCCAGGCCCATCTTCTCCCAGTTGTACCTGGAAGCAGAGCAGCAGCTTTCCGCTCTAGAAGGTAGGAGATGTGTCTGTGCCCTTCTCTGCCGTGTGTGGGAATGTTCAAGATGGGACTTGAAACTCTTTCCTCTTCCACTTGGTGTAGCAACTGTTGGGTCTGGCAGAATGGAATTATTAGGAAAGAGAAAGTTGCATGTGCGTCCTTACTTGGCTAAAACTCAAATTTAAGTCTCAGCCATAAAGTTGCAAGGAATGAGATGATTCACTGGACTAGTAGGAGAAAGAAAGGCCGGTGTTAACTTGTTCTCAATTGGTTGTTACTTATGCTCATGAAAGGTTTTGATGGTCTGACTTGGATAAATAAGACATTTTAACATATTTTTGACCCTCAGTTATATATATATATATTTCCTCTGTGATTTGTGGCCCTATCTTTGCAAAGGAGTGTAAGTACTTTTCCATGTGATAGCAGTTATGAGAGCCCTCTACTACTACTACTACCACTACTAAGTCGCTTCAGTCGTGTCCGACTCAGTGTGACCCCGTAGACTGCAGCCCACCAGGCTCCCCCGTCCCTGGGATTCTCCAGGCAAGAACACTGGAGTGGGTTGCCATTTCCTTCTCCAATGCATGAAAGTGGAAAGTGAAAGTGAAGTCGCTCAGTCGTGTCCGACTCTTAGCGACCCCATGGACTGCAGCCCACCAGGCTCCTCCATCCATGGGATTTTCCGGGCAACAGTACTGGAGTGGGGTGCCATTGCCTTCTCCGATGAGAGCCCACTAGAAACTGTTAAAAGCCAAGAATAAAGCCTTATGAGTTTAATGTGTACCAGCAATAAATTCTCTTCGGGCATGGGGATAAGTTTGGGGTTTACTTAATTATCCAGAGAATAAACTGGTTGTATTTTTCAGTCCTCAGTTTACATTTTTATAGTCACGTACCTTCATGTCCAAAGTTGCCCCACCCCCTTATCTGTTGCTGAAGAAGTCGTTTTTGTCACTTGTCTTCTACTTGATGTTACCTGCAGACTTCGCTTAGCTTTTGAAGTGAAAGACGCCGTGGTTTACAACAAAGATGAACTCATTAAGGAAGCCTGCAGTGTACCAGGTCCTGTCTTAGGGTGGTCGTGGTGTGTGCCTGTGTCCCTGTGTGTGTATGGTTGTATGTGCAAGGTGGGTGTGGGGAAGGTGGGCTGGGGATGGTTGCATTTTCCAAGAGAAAATGAGGCTCAATATCTGATATCTGATCATCCCTCTCTAGGAGGGAGGCTTTCCTGTGTCACTCTTTAAAGCATTTTTACAAAATTAATCTTGCAAATAGCAACAGCTAAGGACCTAAAGGAACTGGCTCTGGGTCTGAGAGAAAGTAGATTGTGGTCAAAAGCAGGAGTCAGGAAACCCAAGGGTTCTCTGGCATTCACATCAAAGTACCAATGATTTCCGGCCCAGGAAGTTTTACTGTGACACTGAGGGGCATTTGAGGAATAACTGGGGCATCTTTTACAGTCCATGTTTTCGACTAGCTGAAAGACTTGTGAAATATGTATTAAATGATCATTGTTAACTTCTTACAGTATCGAAAGGCTTAGCTGCTAATGGGAAATGAACAGTAGTACTCATGATAAGTACTCATGGTCAGCCCTTCTCGTTTATGATATGAAAACCAGCTCAGGCCCTCTCTATCATTTTCCCATTTGTCTGGCAAGCAGCATAGAGAGACCCTCCCGGATTTTGTTTCTCTAGCGCTGGGAGGTGGAGAAGGCAAGGCACCCCACTCCAGTACTCTTGCCTGGAAAATCTCATGGATGGAGGGGCCTGGTGGGCTGCAGTCCATGGGGTCGCTAGGAGTCGGATACGACTGAGCGACTTCACTTTATTTTTTCACTTTCATGCACTGGAGAAGGAAATGGCAACCCACTCCAGTGTTCTTGCCTGGAGAATCCCAGGGACGGGGGAGCCTGGTGGGCTGCCGTCTATGGGGTCGCACAGAGTCGGACATGACTGAAGTGACTTAGCAGCAGCAGCAGCAGCGCTGGGAGGTGTGGGGAGGGGGTTGGTGAAAAGGAGGAGATGGTCGATTTGCTAAATGTCCCTATCAGTCGAGCACTCAGCTTGAGCCCCTGGTTTCTGCATCATAGAACGTGGTGCACAGGGTTTGTTTGGTCTGTCTCTCTGTCGGGATCTCTTATCTTATTGCTGTCCTTCCTCAGACAGTTACATTAAGGATGCTTTTTATGACCAGGGCAATGGTATCCCAAACACCCCTAGATCTGTTAACATTTTCTCTATTTGCAAGGGCAGTTCAGAGGGGCCCTGTTACTTTGTTCTCCAAATTAGGGGTATGAACTTTCCTAACAGGGGAGAAACCTTTTATGTGTTATTTTATTTTTTTTTAAAGGAAGGCCAAGCAAACCAAACAAATACACCCTTCGAATTTGGGATAAGTGTTTATTAAACAAGATACAGGTAAATTCCTGTCGTCCCACCCACTCAGAATGTCATACAGTTTCTTCTCATGTAAAGAAAACAAAACTTATTCTAAAACATCAATACTTTCATACACCATGGGGTGAAGTGCTGTCATGACATCTCTGGATACCCACGGTTGAGTTTTAAGATCCTAAGCTCCCAGTCCAATTGGTTTTGTCTAAGGCCATTTTAAAGCCCTCATTCTGCCAGAAGACCTTGGTAAACAGTCTGGTTTAGTCTGGCCCTGGTTAGGAAGTCTCCTCAGGCTTGCTGCTGGCTGACGGATTCCATCAAAGACCCTGGAATGTCTGATGTAGACCTTTGACCTTTAATCCCGCTTTCTTAGCAGAAAGCGGATTCTTGGCAGCCACTGGATTTTGAGCCCTTTCTTTGACTTTCGGAGGCTTAAGACCCTCCTCTTTCATTCTTTCCGAGAGTCTGCATTCCTGCTCTTTTTGGTTGAACAGAATAAACGTGCAGACATTCCTGTGCGTGCCCTCCAAGCTCCGAAAGCCTGGCTTTCTTTCCCCTTTTCACTCTAATTGTTGGCTCTTTGCTGTCCCCCTGCTGAGCCCCGGTGAGTCCCTGGTTCACAGACTAATCTTGATTTTGCAGAGCCTTCCAAGCCACCCACTCCGTAGGCGGCTAAAGGGTGGTTTCAGTCCCCGTGGGGACCGTGCTGCATGGGTGGCACCTGGAGTCTGGGCATGACTCTATACCTTCTGCTAAAACCAACCACGCCTGCATTTAGTGGCAGGAAGGAAGCGTCTGAAAGAGGCTCTGGTGTTTATCCCTTCAACTCCCTTTGTGTTCTTGCCTGGGTAATCTTTTTACAGTCTCCCCACCACCTCTGTGTCCTCCAGTCCTAGAGGGAGGCAGACACCAGGAATTCTTGCTTACTTCCTGCTGTGACCTTCCCAAGGTCATGGGCCTGGGCTGGCCCGAAATGTTCAGTTTCTTCTGCCTCTTGTCCTTCCGGCACGTTTAAAATAGGGCTTCCCTTGTGGCTCAGATGGTAAAGAATCTGCCTGCAATGCAGGAGACCCAGGTTTGATCCCTGGGTCAGGAACATCCCCTGGAGAAGGGAATGACTACCTACTCCAGTATTCTTGCCTGGAGAATCCCATGGACAGAGAAGCCTGGCGGGCTACAGTCCGTGGGGTCACAAGGAGTCGGACGCGACTGAGCGACTAACACCTTTAAAGTGGTGACCACCCTGAGGTTATGCTCCCAGCCCGCTGTACTGATTAAATCACCCTTGGAATGTTCTGTGCAATGCTGAGTGCTATGTTTCCCCACGGAGACTGTCACAGCTCAAGGTGGCCTTCTATAACCACCTCATCTTAAAGAGGCAGGATTTGACGCCCAGAGAGGTTAAGTAACTTTCCTGAGGCCACACAGACAATGGCAGATCCAGGGACTAAAACTGGAGTTCCCAGATTCCTAGTCCGTTTTTCTGTTGCGCGTGATTTCGTCATTAACTGGAAAACACGTCACATACTGAATGGATGGGTTGAGAGCCAAGGGAGGTGAGAGTAGAAGAAATGGCAGCAAAGGGGCTGGCACGAGGGGAAGAGACAGGAGACACAGAAAAGAAAGGAGCAGCTGTCCCTGGCCTCGGCTATCTAAGGATGTTTGTAGCAGCCCTACTGTGTGAAGAAATCTGGGTGCTATTTATTAAATGACATTTAAAGATAGGCAATTTGAGAAAGACTTTTTACCCAAAACATCTCTTAAAAGAAGTTTGAAAACTCACTGATGTGAAACCCTTTTTCTCTAGCAGGCTGGGTAAATAAGGGGTGTGTGTGTGTGTGTGTGTGTGTGTGTGTATGCGTGCGCCCTCTGTGTATACTCCAAACAGTTGGGAATTACAATGATTCGGAAAAAAACAGGAACAAACTTTTTGGCTAACTCAGTGGTTTCCTGAGCGCTGCCTCTGTGTGTGTGAGATATTCTGCTTGGGGCCTGAATTCCTGAATAACAGCAGCACCCCCGGCCCCCAGGAGCTGACCACGTGGGGAAGGCCAGCTCCTCTGCTGCGGAGATGGAGAGCAGGCACGAGGAGAGTGGGGTTTCCCTGGCCAGTTGCTGGCTTTCCTGGCCTGTTTCACATTTGCCATTAGTCCTAAAGTACTATTTCACTTGAAAAGTTTCCTATAGGCATAAAGTCGCTGAGAGGGCCTGACCCTGTGCTGGTTTGTTTTGTGTGTGTGACAACTTCTGGTGTGTTTATATTTCTAATAATGTATACATCTAGTTTTCCCTTGGGGATAAATAACAGCATATGGTTTGACTCCTGTCTTATTCAACGTAAAGGCCATTCACACTGTATTTCAGGTTCTATTTTACGACAAGGACAGCAGCTTGGGCACCAGATACAGCTGGGAACAGGCTGGCTGTGCTGCCTAGCAGGTGGTTGAATCACTGGGTCTCTCTGAACCTCAGTTTCCTTACCTGTAAAATGGTCCCTGGGTTACACTGTGGTTCCTCCCACACAGCTGTTATTGGAGTGCCTACTGTGTGCAGACTTTATAGTCAGTCCTTGTCAGCAACTGTATACATACCGAGCTCTGTTGCTCATGCAGATATGTGCAGCTGTGAACGCTGGGAGGGGATGTGGACGTGTATTTTCTGAAGTCATAAGGCCAGGCTTGGAGCCAGAGTCTGTGACCTTGGGAAAGACATCCGGTCTGAGTGAGCCTTGACCCTCGCCCCTAGTGAAGAAGGGTGATGGTGCTCGGCTTAAACAGTGTGTCTCTGAGGACTGGTTAATTCCTAACTAACTGGGGCTCACCATGTACTTACTTCTGCCTTGGTCATCACTCCCCTATTCCACGTCTAGGTGGAAGCCGAGTGGACAATGAAGAAGAGGAAGAGGAAGGGGACGGGGGGCTGGAACAGAACTGTCCCCCAAACCCCTACCAGATGCACCCCCTGCCTGAAGGATGCTGCACCACGGATGGTGAGATGCCCACCGGGCTGTGCGCTGAGAGCCCCCCGAGCTGTGAGCTGAGCCCATGTCCCCAAGATGATGGATGAAGGGGAACCACCCCATACTTGAGAGTCAGACCTGGCTCCATCGTGGCCCTCCCCACCCCGCTCAGAAGCTTTGAGTAAATGACTTAACTTCTCTGAGCCTCGATTTCCCTGTCTGCAAATTAGAGGCAGGACCACCTGCCCAAAGATGATCAAATGAAAGCCTTCCAGGGCTTTTCCCACTCAGTGCCTCACACAGTGGGTGCTACTTCCTGCTTCCTGCTTTGCCCAGGAGCAGATGGGAGAACTAGGAGCCAGTGCCTTGAAAATGGTAAAGCAGATGTCCCTGGAGGAGAATCTTACTAAGGTATAAATATCTTATGGGTTTGCAGGGAAGGTCTTGGGGTCTCAGAGTTCACATTAGCCCATGTCATCCCTCTTGGTCATTAAAGATGGGAAAACACAGGGCATGGGGCCACTTGTGCCTTCGGGGAGAGAGATTCCCAGAAAAGGTCGATCCAGATAAATCTCAGCTGTTTCCCTCTTCTTCCTTTTTTCCCTAAGTATTTCTGGACACTTAATTTAAAAATAAGAAGCATGTTTAAGGGCTTCCCAAGTAGCACTAGTCATAAAACATCTGTAAAGAGACGAGGGTTTGAATCCTGGGTTGGGAAGTCCCCTGGAGGAGTGCATGGCAACCCACTCCAGTATTCTTGCCTGGAGAATCCCATGGACAGAGGAGCCTGGCGGGCTGCAGTGCATGGGGTCGCAAAGAGTCAGACTTGACTGAAGCAACTTAGCACACGCACAGACGTTTAAACGCTCTGAAATAGAAAAAGTTCAAGTGCGTAGTGTCCCCCTCTGCTGATGGGACTTCTCTGAGACCATCATTACCAGGTCGTCAGCCTGAATTCCTGCCCTTGGCCTGTGCCTCATACACGTTAAGTGCAGGGTGGCAAAGACCTCAAATTGCTCGCAGTCCCTTATGGATTTTTCATCCACGTTTTAATTTACCATCACTTGTCTAGCCATTTCTCCCGTTGACCTTCATTTGTACATTCACGTATGTGTATTGTATGGTAACAGCAGCAGTCGTAAATACAGCAAGTAGTTAAGTGTCACGAATGACGATGGTTACAATTTGATCTCTCAGAATTACTTTTATTCATTTTATTTTTTTATTCTGCCCAGTCACTTTATTGTTGTGAATCATGGTAACTGGCAAGTGAAGCGCATGTAAGGATAACATACCTAATAATGTTCTCAGAATTAATTTTAGAGTCAGCCCAGGCCAGGGGTGAGGGTGGTTGCTGACAAAATTCAGACTGTTTTCCTGCTTTGCCCGCGTGGATCCTGGTTGTGTGGGGGCGCTCGCTGGACGGCGTGTGAGCCCTGTCCATCCCTCCTAGGGTTCTGCCAGGCCGGGAAGGACCTGCGTCTGGTCTCCATCTCCAGTGAGCCCATCGACATCCCTGCGGGCTTCCTCCTGGTGGGTGCCAAGTCCCCCAGCCTGCCTGACCATCTCCTGGTGTGTGCCGTGGACAAGAGGTTCCTGCCGGATGACAACGGACACAACGCCCTTCTTGGTGAGTTCCTCCTGGGCTCTGCTCTACAGCTCAGGCTGCATGATGGGTGGGGACAAGGAGGGCCACTGGTCCCCGTGGAAGACAGGCCACCTTTGGGCCTCTTCATCAGCATGTCCCACAACCCCATTCATTCCTCATTCTGTGGCCTATTTAATTGTGGAATGGAATGCAAATGAGATTTGTTTTAAAATGTGACTACATGGAGCTTTCCCTGGTGGTCCGGGGATTAACAGTCTGTACCTCCAGTGCAGGGGACGTGAGTTTGATCCCTGGTTGGGGAACTACATGATACTCTGTAGCATGGCCAAAAAATAAATGAATAGTGTAAAAATAAAATGTGACAACTTTCCTATAGAAAGCCTGTCAGTTAATACTACTTTTTTTGGTAAATGTGTTCATCAGAACTTTCCTAAGTGCTTACCTGTGTTGGGAATGTAATCCAGACCCCATCCGAGATGCTCTCAGAGGCCAGCAGACGCGTGGCAGGAGGAGAATAAGGCTGAGCGTGTGTCCCCCTGACCAGGACAGTCCTGTTCCAAGTGACTGCCCGGCACCCTCTACCATTCTCTTCTTTGCTTTACCTTTTGCCTCTCACCAGTCAAGGTCGCCTTGGACCTGTTAATGAACTTGCCTGAGGGTGCATGAGTAAAAGAATGTGGCCAGGATTCTGATTCAGGTCTTCCTGGTTCCATATGGTACCTTTAACTACTGCACCCCACAGTCACTCAGGGTCAGGGTCAGCCTAGGGAAGCTGTGGTTTTGACCTTTGGAACCACTGCTGGCCCATGGAATCCTCAATGTCAGTGCAAGTCAAGGCCAAGCCATACCAAGCCTGTCTCCTGTTGTTTCAAACATTTATTGAGCTCTTACTGAATGCCCGACCCTGTGCTCGGCACGCTCCCCGGTAAGTGAAGCAAAGTCGGGGGAGACATGAGGTTTGGACCGAGAGCTCAGCGAGCTGGCTCCAGCCCCGTGTCTGACCATAGGCTGCTGTGTGACCCTGGGCCTCCGTGTCCTTGTCCAGAGAGTGGGCAAGTGCTTTCTACATGGCCCCTCACCTGGCCTGGCATCTCCTTGGCAGGAGAGCTGGGCAGACAGGAGGGTTGGTAATGATCTGTCTAGCTGAGATGTAGCCTCAGAAATAATCTTCATGGCAGAAGCAAGTTTGATCATGAGAGTTTATGGGAAAAACTTCTAGGTTAAACTTCTCCTGCTGGCCCCATTCCTTTTGTGCTTTCCCAGTGGACAAACATTTAAACCTCAGTTTTACACTTGATATGTTCCCAAATCTGGGTAGGTAAAAACACTTTCAGTTCAGTTCACTTGCTCAGTTGTGTCAGACGCTTTGCGTTCCCATGGACTGCAGCACGCCAGGCCTCCCTGTCCATCACCAACTCCCAGAGTTTACTCAAACTTATGTCCATTGAGTCAGTGATGCCATCCAACCATCACATCCTCTGTCGTCCCCTTCTCCTCCCGTCTTCAATCTTTCCTAGTGTCAGGGTCTTTTCCACTGAGTCAGTTCTTTGCATCAGGTGGCCCAAGTATTGGAGTTTCAGCTTCAGCGTCAGTCCTTCCAATGAATATTCAGGACTGATTTCCTTTAGGATGGACTGGTTGGATCTCCTACACACTTTAGTGGATATTTATTGAGGACATTTTATGTCTGAGTCTCTGTGCAAAGGACTGAAGGATGGAGGTGGGACAGCAAGGCTTGACCCAGAGAAGAAAAAGAAATGGTTCCTGCCACGAGGGCACACTCTGAAACCTGGCAGATGACTGCTCAGTGGAGGGACAGACACGACTCTGAGGCAACAACCAGCAGGAGAAAAGGTTTTGGCCGGTTCTTTCTTAAGGCGGCTCTATGGGTTTATTGTAATCAGTTTTGAAAGCAAGAATAATCCAGGAAATTTACTCCACCAAGGAAGCTCATTGCTTCTGAGTCATTGCATCTCAGAGTGAATTTGCTTATCAAGGCCGCTCAGGACAGAATGAGTGGGGAAGACAGACTGGTGACTTGGTTAGCGTTTGATCTGGCCTGAATTCCTCCCCTTTGTGACTGTAAAGGAATTGCGAGGGCAGTAAATCTAGGAGGCTCCATGTCTCGAAATGCAGAGGCAAGAATCTTTCAGTTCATTCACCACCGGCCTGGGAACAGCTTCAGCCCCTCCGGCGGGGAGCGTAGAGGAAGTGGGGTCTTTGTTAACTGCTTGCCAAAAAGCCATCGGAGGTGGGTAACAAGGGCCGGCTGGTAATAACCCATGCTTTCTTCTTTTAAAATAACTTTATACTCTCAGCTTGCACACTTAGCACTGTTTAGGTTTCCTGCAATTAACCCTGATGGCTGCACAGGGCATGGTGGCCCAGCACCCCTCTGGGGCCGGGGCCCAGCACTTTTTAGTGACCTATAAAGAGGAGGCTCTGGAGTATCTTAGGAGAAAGTAACAGCTTTAAACCCCACACCACCCCACCCCCCATCCCCCCATAATTTATAGAGAAAGTAGTGCTGGTTTTAGTGACTTTGAATCAACAGAGAGATTTCGGTCTGTGAAAGCGAAAAGACTAAAATGTAGGTGTGTGTTCAGTTGTTTGATAGTAATTCATCGAAACTAGCTGATGGCTAAGACAAAGGAGAAGAAACCATCTATTACAGCTGTGTGTGTGCTTGCTAAGTCGCTTTAGTCCCGGCAAGAATACTGGAGTGGGTTGCCTTGCCCTCCTCCAGGGGAATCTTCCTGACCCAGGGGTCCAACCCGCGTCTCTTACGTCTCCTGCATTGGCTGGCAGGTTCTTTTCCACTAGTACCACCTGGGAAGCTTCCATCTATTACAGCTGGAATGTTCATTTCTGAGATGAGAGTAAATGAGCCGTTTGTTCATCTAGCAGGCAAATAATTATGCATTTATTATTATTCATAGTAATAAATAACTGAAGGTGGACTTTAAGTTCAGACTGGGGCCCCAAAGCCAAGTGGCACTTGGTCCTTCCCGGAAGCTCAGGGCCGTGGGAGGATACAGGCCAACCAAGACTTCCCTCAGAGATCCACATGCACAACCACAGAAATCGAAATTCTGGGAAATCTCTGGGCAACAGGCTCCCACCGCGGGCTTAAGATGCTGTGGGATCCCCAAGGATGCATTGACTTCTGGGATGAGAGTGTCTCAGAGGGTGTCACCGGTGATGCACTTGGGTCCTAAAAAATGGGTGGATTACCAGTTGGAGAAAGACAGCAGCAGCAAATGAACCTAAATAGCAGCCACTTTACTTCTCATGTGCTAATGACTATTGGAATTAAAATGGAGTGAGTGAGTGAGTGTGTTACTACCTAGCACTGAGATATGAAGAAACAGAGGCATGCGCGATAGAATGAGGTGTGCCTGTCCTTACTGCCCTGGGAGGGCCAGCGTTTCCACTTTGATTTCTGAACCACGGAGGAGCCCCTTCTGGTTTGTGGCCCTCCCTCCCTGCCTCTGGAACGGAGCCGTGGTCCCATAGCCCACATTTGTCGTCGGACAAAGGCCTGTAACCTGTTTAGCCATTTCTGCAAAGGGATGGCAGTGCTGGCCTTGGCGAGGTGCTGGGAGCATCCTTGGATTTGCAGTTCTGTTTCTTACTCATCATCTTTGGTTTGACCTCAGAGTCAGGATCCCTTCCAGGGAGCTTGGAAGGTTTCTTAGGGCCTCATTCTTGGATGGCAGTTGAGCTGCTCAAGGTTCCCAGGTTGGAGACAAAAGAAAAAATAAGAACATTAGATTATAAACTAGGAAGCATTAGAAACGTGAAAACATTAGAAAACAAAAGCACATCAAAGTGTGTGCAGAGAGGCTAAGTGTTTGCTCTGCTAATTGTTTTATCTCCTCTCTCCTCCTTCCCTCCCAGTGTTTGCTGACTGTCTCTCCTGTGCTGGGCACTAGTTTGTATACACACACGAATGCACACAGATACAACCCATACCTCCCCGTGGACATACATGCTCCCGGTCCTGTGGAAGGATGGGGATGGTTATAGGGAAAAATACAGATTTTAATAACTCTAACATTGTGGCCCCCCACTCCAGTACTCTTGCCTAGAAAATCCCATGGATGGAGGAGCCTGGTAGGCTGCAGTCCATGGGGTCGCTAAGAGTCGGACACAACTGAGCGACTTCACTTTCACTTTTTACTTTCATGCATTGGAGAAGGAAATGGCAATCCACTCCAGTGTTCTTGCCTTGAGAATCCCAGGGGGGAGCCTGGTGGGCTGCCGTCTAGGGGGTCGAACAGAGTCGGACACGACTGAAGTGACGTAGCAGCTTAGCAGCAACATTGAGGAAGAAGTTATAAGAGCTGTCAGCAATATAAAGTCTGGCATAGCAGTAGGAGGGATGGGAGGTAAAGCAGAGATGGGGGTGGTAGGCATTGGGGGCAGCCCTGGAGGGCATGCTTGTGCATCCACACTCCGTTCTCATGATAGAATTAAATGCGTCACTCTTTGGATCTGCTCTGGACAACCACTCAGTCCCTCTGGTTCTCAGGTTTCCCCATGGAAGGTTTAGCTGACCGACTGGTGGTTGCATGAGTTCAGCTGGGTGCTTCGTCTGGGCGACAGTGAATGGCAAGAACACCGTTGGTTTTCTCTGCATGTCAGTATCCTTCATGTCCCTCTAACAACAAGTAAACATAAAGCACAGAGTTGGCATTTTTTTGGTACCTTAATCTATTCAGTACAGAGGGGATAGGAGTCTGGAAGGAAAAACTAACCTGTGTCTGCCTTCTTAGACCAAGAGATTTGTCTTTATTTCTAATGCCTTTTAAGGAATATTAAACTTGCTTGCAATAGAGCAGATAATCCAGGTTTCTGTAATGTTTGTTGTTCAGCCACTAAGTCATGTCTGACTCTTTGTGACCCTATGGACTACAGCATGCCAGGTTCCCCTGTCCTTCACTCTCTCCCAGAGTTTGCTCAGATTCATGTCTATTGAGTCAGTGATGCTATCTAACCATCTCATCCTCTGTCATCCCCTTCTCCTACCTTAAGTCTCTCCCAGCATCAGGGTCTTTTCCAATGAGTCAGCTCTTCGCATCAGGTGGCCAAAGGATTGGAGCTTCAGCTTCAGCATCAGTTCTTCTAATGAATATTTAGGGATAATTTCCTTAAATTGACTGGTTTGATCTCCTTGCAGTCCACGAAACTCTCAAGAGTCTTCTCCAATACCACAATGCGAAAGCACCGATTCTTCAGCGCTCAACCTTGTTTGTGGTCCGACTTTCGCATCTGTTCATGACTACTGGAAAAACCACAGCTTTGACGATTTGGACCTTTGTCAGCAAAGTGATGTCTCTGCTTTTTCATATGGTGTCTAGGTTGGTCATAGCTTTTCTTCCAGGAGCAAGTGTCTTTTCATTTCATGACTGCAGTCACTGTCCGCAGTGATTTTGGAGCCTGAGAAAATAAAGTCCCTCATAGTTCTGTAATATAGGCATCTTCTTTCTCTATGGGGAAATGTTTTGAACCTTCACTAACAGTAGTAGCCAGAGACCTCAGGACTGTCCCCTTTAAAAGCAGGGCTTACTCACAGAACCGCTTGGCCCTTTCTGGCCTATATCAAGATGCTCTTTGTAAACTTGTCATCCAGAGGATAAGATAAAACAAATTAGTCTCAGCTTCAGGGTCTCTCCTACCAAAGGACTTTGTTGCAAAGAAACCAGATGTACCAGTGAGTGAGGCAAGGTCATAGGGAAGGCCTTTGAGAGACAGTGAGCTTAAAGCAGGACGGTCTCCCAGGTACAAAAGCTAAACCATCACGTTTTTCTTGTCTTAACCAACAGTTCTATTGATTCCGGCTTGAATGGACTTCACAGTTTAAGTCTTTCAAGCATGTTCTCTGGATTTTAATAGTTCATAAGAGGTGAAACTCCAATGCTTTGGCCGCCTGATGTGAAGAGCTGACTCATTTGAAAAGACCCTGATACTGGGAAGGATTGAGGGCAGGAGGAGAAGGGAACGACAGAGGATGAGATGGTTTGATGGCATCACTGACTCGATGGACATGAGTTTGAGTAAACTCTGGGAGTTGGCGATGGACAGGGAGGCCTGGCGTGCTGCAATCCACGGGGTCGCAGGGAGTCGGACACAACTGAGTAAATGAACTGAACTGAACTGAAGAGGTGGTTTTGTCATCACCTCTGGAAAGCATCCTCTGCAGAGCCTCAGAGTTAAGCTCTGTCATCTCCCAGAAAGGTTCCCCTGGCCTTGGGCAGCAGGAACTGATATAAGCAGTCACCTTCTAGATGAGAGGCTTCACCATGGCTGCTGGGCCCAGATTTCACTCGCCATGATCCTGGCCACACGTGATGAAGTACTTGATTTCTGCGATTTGTGGGGTCTACTTCCTTGATTCCTGGAGGGAATTTTGGACTCTCAAGAGGGCTCTCAGTGTATCCAGTCTCAGTGGTTTAATTGCTTTGAGATTCTATGATTGGCTGGCACTGAAGACCGTAGTGTGTTCATGCTAAGTCACTTGAGTCCTGTCCAACTCTCTGCGATGCTATGGGCTATATAGCCTGCCAGGCTCCTCTGTCCATGGGATTCTCCAGGCAAGAATATGGAATGGGTTGCCATTTCCTTCTCCAGGGGATTGTCTCCACCCAAGGGTCGAACCCGTGTCTCCTGCCTTGGCAGGAGGGTTCGTTACCCCTGAGCCACCTGGGAAACATAATTTCAAGTACTTAAGGCTTTTCCTTACTTATACTTTAATCAAAGCTCTTCCCCCCACCTCCATCCCCACCAACTAGAAACACTTTGTGTGCATATTACATACACAGAATATAGTCACTTTATTTCTTCTGGTGATGCTCAAATATTAAATAATTCCTTAATTCATGTGTTGGACTACAGTATAAACATTTATTGTTTATTCACTAAGTCGTGTCTGACTCTTTTGTAACCCTATGGACTACAGCCTATGAGGCTTCTCTGTCCGTGAGATTTTCCAGGTAAGAACACTGGAGTGGGTTGTCATGACCCCCTCCAGGGGATCTTCCTGGCCCAGGGATCGAACCTGCATCTCATGTCTCTTGCATTGGCAGGCGGTTTCTTTACCACAAGCATCATCTGAGAAGCCCAAAGACCATGTGGACAAACCAAATTATTGCACGTGCTCAGTGTGGACAGATGAATGGGACGGTTCTGTCCCATAGGATGCACAGGCTTTAAATATGCCCCTAAGCAAATGCTGTCTTCCATGCTTGCCTACGCTTGTGTCTACGACCCAGCGTCTCTTTGGTCAAGGCTTTTTTTGTGTGTCAAGGTCATCTTGACCCCTGGACGAGCGTGAGCTGGCAGCTACCTTTGCCCCTTGGACTTCTCTGGCTGGTGGTTCGGGACGTGAATGCCTAGTGAACGATGGTTCACTTGGAGGGGTCTAGGGTGTCAGGTGGGGACAATCCTGGTTTGTTTCCTCCCCCCAGGTTTCTCTGGGAATTGTGTCGGCTGTGGCAAGAAGGGCTTCTGTTACTTCACGGAGTTCTCCAATCACATCAATCTGAAGCTGACCACGCAGCCCAAGAAGCAGAAACACTTGAAATACTACCTGGTCCGCAACGCCCAGGGGGCTCTGACCAAGGGGCCTCTCATTTGCTGGAAAGGCTCAGGTGAGCAAGCTCTGTGGGGTGGGCCGTATGAAGGGGGCACCTCCAGGCCAGCCAGGGGCCTGTTGGCCCGACTCTGGGCCGAGATTGCTCTGCAGTGCACACGGTGGGCAAGAGGTCAGCCCTACGAAATCAAAATGCAATTTTGCCCTCCGGGCGTCCAGTTTACAGTATCAGTCTAATTGTATGGGCGCTTTGAAAGCTGACACAGGGCCCCACGGTGCCGTGTCTTCTTGTGGTAAGTATCTGGGGCAAGATTCTCACCCGGGGGGGATTCTGTCCCCCAGGGATATTTGGTGATGTCTGAAGACACTGTTGACCATCATGACTGCAAGGAGCCCCTGGTATCTCATAGATGGAGGCCAAGGATACAGTGCCCGGGGCAGCCCTCTGCAGAGAATTGTGCAGCCCGGTGTCAATGGTGCTGAAGTTGCGAAGCCCTGACTTAGAGAAAGCTCAGCCCAGATAGCCTCCCTCCCTGCCCCGCAGCCCTGTCAACCACAAACAGAAAAGATCAGCTTCCTGGGGCTGGGGCTGGCAGAAGAGAGCGGGCTCCAGCTTTAGGAAGGGCCTCCCTCCATTCTCCTCTTCTGTCGCCCAATATCCTCCTGGCTGCAGTCAGCTCTGGAGGCAGAGGGAGGGGCTGGATTTTCCAGACCCCACCGAGATGCCCCTTCTCCCATCAACCAACCGTGGAGGGACGTGTCCCAGAAGGGTTCTCAGCGAGGTGCCCAGGAGAGGCAGCCTCTTGTCCCTCGCTTGTCTACGTCAGTGCTCTCTGGTCACCTGGAATACCCCAGCCAGCTTCTGTGAGTAGGAAAAAGGGGCTTCAGGAGGGGCTGGTTCTAGGCATTCATCCCCTGTCCCCTCCCATCATTCCTATCCTCCATGTCTCCTTTTCTTGCTTGCACGCATGCTC
>NW_011494879.1:7078321-7079850 GCF_000754665.1 Bison bison bison
AGTCGCTCAGTCGTGTCCAACTCTTTGTGACTCTATGGACTGTAGCCCACTAGGCTCCTCTGTCTGTGAAATTCCCTAGGCAAGAATACTGGAGTGGGTTGCCACATTCCTCAATAATTTCTTGAGCTCCTACTATATACATGCCTGTCATTTTCTAGGTCCTGGAGAGGAAGTGGTTCTTCCCTTTGTGGGATCAGCCAAGAGTTCTTGATCACTTGCTGTGACCAAGCCCCTCTCAGGTTCGATACCTCACTGGGAGGTAATCTTCCCAATGGAGAGTGATTTAGGGGGTGGAGGAAAGTACTAGCTCTTCCTTTGTTGTTATTGTTGTGTTAGTCACCCAGTCATGTCTGACTCTTTGAGACCCCCATGGACTGCAGCCCGCCAGGCTCCTCTGTCTGTGAAATTCCCCAGGCAAGAATACTGGAGTGGGTTGCCATGCTCTCCTCCGGGGGATTGTTCAGACCCAGGGATGGAACCCGGGTCTCCTACACTGAAGGCAGATTCTTTCCGTCTGGGCCACCAGAGAAGCCCAGCTGCTCCTTCACCTTTGAGTAATGCTGTTCGTCCCTTGGACTTGAAGCTCTCATTTGCATCATCTGTTTTTCCCGTAATGCTATTTGTCCCTTGGACTTGGAGTTCTCGTTTGCATCATGTGTTTTTCCCTTCTTCCCAAATGGTGACCACTGCTCCTGCTGCTGGCAAGAGGACTGTCCCTCAGGTGGCTTCCCCAGAGACCGAGCCTGGGGAATGGCCCCCACCCCAGCCCCCTGGCTGCACCAGAGCAGCGACGGGGAAGGCGTTGGTGCCCTTGCGGTTATCTCCATGCCTGGCTCTCTCACCGGCCGGATTCTGGCCTCGGAAGTCATTGGTTGCTGTTGGGGAGGAGCAGGAGCTGACTGTCATGCGTGCCTCTTCTCCGCAGAGTTCAGAAGCCGGCAGGCATCCATGGGTGCGTGCTCCAGCTCTCTGTTCCCGCCGCTGGACAGCTCTGGGCCGCCGGCCCCCTTCCCTGGCGAGCCCGGTCCGGGGACAGCCCCGAGCGCCCCGCTGGGAGCCCCGCAGGCAGGTGAGGCGGTGGCACAGTGCTGGAGGTGCTGGGAGTCGGTTTTAGTTTCCCCAACTGAAAAATGGAGGCACGAAGATGCTCGCCGAGGCTATCACGGGCAATAGGGTTTGATAGCTGGTATTTCTGCTTCATGAACTTGGCCTCGGCCATGCAAAACACACCTGATAAGCACGACAGCTGATGGCAAGTAGACAGCCACCTCCTTCCCAAGGGCTCTGGCGGGGGGGTTGGTGGTCGGGGGTCCTCCTGCCCAGGGGGGTCTGCTGAGGGGCCTGGGCCCCTGCTGCACGTGGCTCAGCATCCACAGCGAAGAGGCTGCACGTGAGTGGAGAATGCACCCCCCCTAGAGGCCCCCTGTCCTCCTTCCGCGTGGTATCTGCCCTCGTCCTCTCTGTGCCTGGGCCACCTGGGGCCTGGCACACTTGGGCAGCTTCAGGGATCAGTGTTTCTGCCCGCAGAA
>NW_011494879.1:7079950-7090163 GCF_000754665.1 Bison bison bison
CCTGGGTGCGATTCCAGCGTTGCCGCCTCCTAGCTGAGAGATTTGGGGCAGCTCATTTTAACTCTGTGACTCTCTGTTTCCTCATCTGTACACTTGGAGAGAATCTTTTCTGTCTAATTTGCAGGGTGATTATAAAAATTAAATGTGATGACAGTGATAGCAAATACTTACTGCTTGCAAACTTCTGTTAACTCCCATCGTCCTCACAGCGGCTCTAATATTACCCGCATCCTCTACATGAGAAGGTGGATGCACAGGGAGGAGGTGTAATGTTCAGGAAGGTTGCACAGCGAGTTCGAGGCAGCGTGGGGCTCAGACAGGGGTCGTCTGGTTTCAGAGCCTGCCCTTCAGCCCCTCAACATAGGGGATGATCTGTGCTCCTCCTGACTCTGGAGTACCTTCCACATCATTCTGGCCCGTGTGGGTGACTTAGAGCAGAGCCCACAATTGCCCCCAGAATCCTCCTGAGGCCCGGGGAGCCCCAGATCCTGTGCATAGCCTGGCCCTGGGCGACGGCAAACCCAACTGCTTTCCTGAGCATGTTTGACGTGACCCTGAATCCAGGAGGGTGAGCGAGGGTGGGAGGAGGGTGGAGCAGGTGCAGGGGCGCTCCTGGAATCCCGGGGCCCCCACGGGCCCTTCTCTCACAGGGAGTGCTCAGTGGAGCATGTGTGGGAGCACGTGTCCTGTGTGTGCACGTGTGTGTGTGTGTGTGTGCATGTCTGTGTGTGTCTGCTTTTTCGGGGGGCTGGGGGGACAGAATCACTCTGTCAAGAGTCCTGACCCTTGACGGGCTGCATCAGTGGAAAGCTAATATGTTAAACGGAGGGAGAGCCATATCCTGTTTGCTGGACTCCCCGAGCATCCCATGGTCTTCTCCCCTCTTTGTCTCTGTTCTCAGGACCAGCCTCCGAGCACCCCGCCCTAACCGCAGCCCTGGGTCCGGCTGTTTTCAACGGCAAAGATTCCCCGAAGCACCAGCCGCTGGTGAAGAACCGCCTGTCTGCAGTGCCGCGTCCCTCGGCCTTAGGTAACCTTGACCGTCCTATTCAGGGTGAGGGGGCCTTGCTCTGCTCTGGGCCAAGGTGGTGGCGGATGGGGGATGGGGGAGCCGCCACGCTGGGGCCCCTGAGTCTCCTGGAGTTGGAATGAGAGTCAGGCTGGATCAGCAGACACCTCCTGCATCTCTGGGAGTGTGTCCAGCCCCCAGTGCTGGGGGTAGGGAGACGCATGGCTTCTGCCCCCAATCTGGGTGATGAGTGTGCGCCAGGATGCAGTGGGAACCCGTTACGAGTGGTAACCTGTCTTCCTGTGGGCCGGTGACGTTCCCAGGAACGGTTATCATCACACGCATGGGAGCCTAGTTACTCCGTGGAGCCTGGACCGGAGGATGCAATGGGTGCTGGTAGAGAGAGTGGGCTTGCACCATTAGGGGAACGGCTGGAGCCTCGGAGTCCCGTGCCTGAGGCCTGCTGTGGGCAGGGTGGACTCTATTTCAAGAAACCGCTTCTGAAGCTACACGGAGTATGACAAGGACTCGGGGGCTCTGTGGTTCTCAGCGAAATGCTGCCCTGCACGGGACGGGATGGGGTGGGGGCAGAGTTGGGAGGGGGAGGTAGGAAACGTGCAGAATCCCTTTCTGCGTTGTCCTAGCTCGGGTTCTGGGTGCTGCAGTGCCTGCAGGGAGTGGGCTACAGTGAAGACTTGTCTCTCTCCAAATGCCAAATAGGGTCCCCCTTCCCAGCACCAGGACACATGGCCAGAAATGGTTGGTCCACAGGGGCAGCTCCTGGTGACATCATTTTGGGAGAGCTTTGGGGAAGATCCTCTGGAGGAGGGCATGGCAACCCACTCCAGTATTCTTACCTGGAGAATCCCATGGACAGAGGAGCCTGGCAGGCTACAGTCCATAGGGCCGTAACGTCGGACACAACTGAAGTGACTCAGGACACATGCACGAGGAGCTTCGAGTCCGTGTGGAGGCAGTTAGCACCTCAAAGGAAGAAAACACCCGCAGACCTTCTGCCTTCATACCGAGGCTCCATCCCATTGTCCTTCCTCCTCTGGTAGTTTAACATGGCTTTTAGAGGAGCTGGCATCTCAGTCTGTGTGGGAGCTCTTCCCTGCTCTTGAGGACAGATGTTTGGGGAAATGAAGATGTAGTTCTAAATGACATCAAGGTGATAGAAGCTGTCGCAGAGGTTGTGGGGGTCAGAGGAGCCCACCTGTGGGAAACCTCTTTGCAAGCAAAGAACTTCATGTCTTTAAACATTTTATTCATTTTGTTTCATTCATTTTCAGTCAGTCTAAAGAAGAGGTGAAAATAACTTTGGGTAAAGCACTAATTCTCAAACAGCAGCACGTCTAAGGATAACCAGGGGTGCTTGTGACCAAGTGTTTCCTTTCATTTCTGGAGATCTGCTTCTGTAGGTTGAGGTGTGCCCAGGAGCACTTGGAACAGGCTCCTCCTGGTTCTGTCCAGCTTTGTCTCTGGCTATATTTGGAGAAACACTGCTCTAAACCAGTGGTTCTCAATCCTGGTTGTGGTTTAGAATCACCAGGAGCTCAGGGAGGGGATGGGAGGTGGAGTGGGTCATCGGGAGGTGTGTGGACATGCTGGGGTTCTGATTTCTTTGGGAGAGGGTTGCATCCAGGAGTAAAGCGTTTTAAAATTTAAACTTTATATAATGCGTCATGGTTGAACATAGAGCGCTAAAGGTAAGGGAAATTTTGTGTCAGATTGGTCCCCAAAAATGTGGTAACCAATTCTTGGTATTTTGAAGAATCCAAGAACAGAGCATGATGAGTCATGCTCACGCTGTTCTGGCGTGGGCAGGATGACTCATCAGTGGCAGTGGGTACCAGCTTCTGTTCCCCCGGATTTTTTTAGCCTGAAATTAGCTTTCAGGGCTGGGGTGGGGAGAGGTGCACAGGTGGATCGGTACTGCCCCCGAGTGGTGAAACTGCGGTGGTGGGTTGACTGCCGCTGGGGCTTGTCTACAGAAACAAGTATTAATTTATTAGAATTTGGAGACGATGATGGACTTCCTCGTAGTTCAGACATAAAGAATCTGCCTGTAATGCGGGAGACCTGGGTTCGATTCCTGGGTCAGGAAGATCCACTGGAAAAGGGATAGGCTACCACTCCAGTATTCTTGGGCTTCCCTGGTGGCTCAGTTGATAAAGAACCCGCCTGCAATGTGAGAGACCTGGGTTCAAACCCTGGATTGGGAAGATCCCCTGGAGAAGGGAACGGCTACCCACTGTAGATGAGGATCTGGACTTGGTGGCTACCATTTATTGGCCTCAGACTCTGTGCCTTACATATATTCTCTTTAGTCTTGATCAAGTCACCTTTCAGAGTAGGTTTTATGATCCCATTGTAAAGATGAAGGAGGTAAGGCTCGGAGAGCTAAAGCTTAGACACTGACACAGCTTTGGAATGAAACATTTATAGAGGTCGACAGGATACTTCTTTAAGCCTAGATGCTTCCTCTAGACTGCTTGTTAGTTGCTTAGTCGTGTCCGAGTCTTTGCGACCCCATGGACTGTAGCCCACCACACTCCTCTGTCCATGGGATTCTCTGGGCAAGAATGCTGGAGTTGGTTGTCATGTCCTCCTCTGGGGGATCTTTCAGACCCAGGGGTCGAATGGGCTCTTCTGCATCACAAGCAGATTCTTTACCATGTGAGCCACTAGGGAAGCTAAAATGCACTAGATGCTAAAATGCATTGTAAAGCTGTGCTTTAAAAAAAATAATAAGTGTTCTCCAGCTCAGGGGAACATTTTGCTGAAGCATGTCTTTGGTGACAGCCTAATTCACACTCTGAACGTTGTCTAGGTATCTTATCAAACTCTGGCCCTCCCAAAAAACGCCACAAAGGCTGGTCTCCAGAATCTCCATCAGCTTCGGATGGTGGCTACCCCCAGGGAGGGGGGCACAGAGCCAAGTATGGTAAGTGATGGAGCCCTGCCCCAGATGCAAGGCTCCAGAACTGGTGGTGGTGGTGTGTGTGTGTGTGTATGAGTGTGTGTGTGTGTGTGTGTGTGAATGTATGTGTATGAGCATGTGCATGTTCACGTGTGTGTGTCCTCACATGCTTTCATATGTATGGGTGAGAAAATTCTAGGGAGGCACACTTGAGTATAACAAAAGATTCTCTTTCTCATGTATTAGACTTGCTTCACAAAGCCCAGGATTCCTATACAGTATTGAGTTTCCTGATCTTAGAGGAATTTTTTCTAAAAGGCATGCTTATCACTTGGCAGGGACATTGAAGAAGAGAAAACTGGGTTGTTCAGTGGGGAAGGGGGACCCGGTGACCTTTAAGGTCTTTTGACTCAGGAACCTGTGGTTCCCAGACTTGGGTGCTCCGGAGGTGCAGGGAAGGTCACGTTGTAGCAGGTGTGTTGGCTGGCCTGATGTCAGGTCTGCCGGAGGTGGATGCCCTGTCTGACGTATCCTCTTCACGCTCTCGGTGTGTCCCTAGAAAGCGCAGGTGTGACCTGCATGCCCCAGGTCGGCTTGGTGGGACCGGCTTCAGTTACCTTTCCCGTTGTGGCTTCCGGAGAACCAGTGTCCGTTCCCGACAACTTGTTGAAGATATGCAAGGCCAAGCCAGTGATCTTTAAAGGCAAGTACAGCAATGCGCCGGGGGCGGAAGGTCGGGGAGCCCAGGGATACAGACAACATGATACATCATCCCAGTCTGACTCCACACCAAGCTGTCCTCCTGGGAAAACTTCTAAAGCCGTTTCCAGGGCAATGAGACAACCAAGCAGAAAGGTCACTGAGGTAGCCCCTGATCAGACGCCACAAGTTCAGAGCCCATCACTGTTTTCCGTGGGACAGCCGTGTTCTGTGACGACCATTTGCTTGTTCGTTTGTTCTAACCCTTTTATCTGGGCCCCGCTGTAGCATCTTTGTGCCTCTTTTATGACAAATGTCACATCCTTCCCCTAAGAGTAATTCTTTTGCTGCCTCTGATAAACCAGAATGTTTGTGAGCGGTGCTCCCCAAATTGTGGTTCCTGGACCAGCAAATACAGCATCGCCCAGGAGTTCAGTAGAGATGTAAATTCCCAGGCCCACCCATCCCAGAATCATAACCAGGCCTGAGTTGGAATCAGAGGCTCTGTGGTGGGGTCTGGCAGTCTGTGTTTTTGGAAGCCTTTCAGGGGACCCTAGCGCACCCTCAGGTTTCGGAAACAATTTTCTTGAGGCTGTGAACTGTGTCCCAATCTAACCCTGGAGCTGAGCATGGTGTCTGCACACAGCACACAGCAGGCGTCTACTCAGTGTGTGTTTGGTGAATAAACGGAGGCCGTCTGAGTACACGATACCATGCAGGCACTTACCACATTTAATCATCTCAGCAATTGCACGAGGGTTTGATATCTTCACCTTGTTTTACACATGCAGAGACCGAGGCTTGGGGAAGTGAAACTTCTTGCTGAGGATAACCTAGTTAATAAATAGATCTGGCCTGGGTTGTCCTGCCTCTGAGGGCTGCCATCAGAATTAATCTTGTACCATTTGCTGAAGCATTTGTCAAGTTCTGTCAATGTTTGGAGTCTCTGATCTGTACAGTGGTTTATTTTCCTAACTCAGCTCATCAAGGAGTCCTGGGGGGCTGGGAGGCACAGGTGATGACTGAGCAGCTTTAGTAATTCTCTCTGGGCCTTATGTGCTCAGCTGTAAAATAAGAAATTGAACTAAATCAGGGGTCTTCAATGTCTGGGATCTAATGCCTAATGATCAGAGGTGGAGCTGATATAATAATAATAGAAATAAAGTGCACAATAAATATATTGCTCTTGAATCATCCCCACACCATAATCCCGCCCCCACCCTGGGTCTGTGGAAAAATTGTTTTCCATGAAACAGATCCCTGGTGCCAAAAAGGTGGAGACTGCAAATGAATAAGCAAGTGCTGCAGCCCCTGTCAGTTACCAGAGCAGGTGCACAAACCAGCACGGGCTGAGAGTTCAAGATTTCCCCAGAGGAGCTTGAGTTGCCTCAAGTGCAGCTGGCTTGCATGTTTTCACTCCCTTGCATGCAGAGACCCCCAGGCTTCCCTGCTGGCTCAGTGGTAAAGAATCTGCCTGCAATGCAGAAGGCGCAGCAGACGCAGGTTCGATCCCTGGGTGGGGAAGATTCCCTGGAGGAAGGCATGGCAACGCCCTCCAGTATTCTTGCCTGGAGAATCCCATGGACAGAGAAGCCTGGCGGGCTATGGTCCACGGGGTCACAAAGAGTTGGACACGACTGAGCGACTGAGCAGGCACGCATGCACATGTGGAGACCACCCGTTGTGCCTGAGGCCAGTTGCCAAGCCATGCCATGTCCCCTCCCCCAGGCCACGGGAACTTCCCCTACCTCTGCGGCAACCTGAATGACGTGGTCGTGAGCCCCCTGCTGTACACGTGCTACCAGAACTCGCAGTCCATCTCCAGAGCCTACGAGCAGTACGGGGCCTCCACCATTCAGCCCATCTCGGAGGAGATGCAGCTCCTGCTGACTGTCTACTATCTCGTCCAGCTGGGTGAGTCCCCTCCCATTTTGCGGGAACCACTGGTGGAATAATTGCTAAAGGAGGGACGTGCACACGGCCTGATCATGGACCCTCACTCAGAGCCCTTCTGAAGACGGCCTCTGTCATCAGGTCACTGCAGTGGTCACCACCTGAGGGGCTGGGATGGCAGTGAGAATTCAAATAGATTTCCTGGGACTTGCCTGGTGATACAGTGGTTAAGAATCTGCCTTGCAACGCAGAGGACGTGGGTTCGATCCCTGGTTGGGGAGCTAAGACCCCACGTGCCACAATGAAAACCTGATGCAACCAGATAAATTTTTTTTTTTTTTTTTTCAAAAGTGATTTCCCTGCCATTCTAGGTGAAGAGATATAGCAGGAATACCACAAAGGCTCTGCCCTCAAGGATTCTAGTGGGAGAGAAAAACAGTAAACAAGAGGAAATGAAGCAATGGGAGTGGGGTGGGTGGTTGTGGGCTGATTCAGGTCGTCGGGAAAGGCGTCTCTGAGTCGAGACCTGAGTGATGAGGAGGACCCAGGCTTGTGAAGATCTCAGGGAGGCAGGGTCGGGGGGGCAGGCCAAGGGCCGAGGGGTGGGTGGGAGCGTGGCGCCCCAGGTCAGCGGGAGCCAGGGCAGCCACCCAGTGAGAGCCTGAGAGTGAGGGTGTTGTCAGAGAGCCGGCAGGGCCTCAGGCTAAGGTCAAGAGTCTGTATGTCGGACTCGGTGAGAACAACTTGTGTTTATCTGCTCAGGCTGCCGTAGCAAAATACCACAGGCTGTGCTTAAGCCACAGAAGTTTTATCTTCTCATAGTTCTGGAGGCTGGAAGTCCGAGGTCAGAGTGGCCTCATGGTGGGGTTCTGGGGAGGCCCTCTCTTCCTGGCTTGTGGAGGATGGCTGTGTCCTCCCCTGGCCTTTCCTTCATGCCTGTGTGTGGGGACAGAGGGTGAACTCCGAAGTTGCTTCCTTTTCTTATAGGGACACCCATCCTATTGGCCTAGGACCCCACCCTTATGAACCCACCTAACCTTAGCTACTTCTTTAAAGGCTCTCTCACTAAATATAGTCACATTGGGGGTTAACACTTCAATGTATGAATGGACGGGGACACAATTCAGTCCATAGCAGCACTGGAATGCTTTCAGGCAGGGGACAGATACGATCTGGGCTTCCTTGGTGGCTCAGATAGGTAAAGAGTCTGCCTGCAATGGAGGAGACCCGGGTTCAATCCTTGGTTCAGGAAGATCCTCTGGAGAAGGGAATGGCAACCAACTCCAGTATTTTTCCCTGGGAAATCCCCTGGACAGAGGAGCCTGGTGGGCTACAGTCCATGGGGTCGCAAAGAGTCAGACACGACTGAGTGACTTTCAGTTTCAGATATGATCTGACTTCATTTCATTAGTGGCCTAGAATTGAGGACTGGCTGATGATTGACCATTGGGTTGGGGCATGTGGAAACCACTGGCAACCCGGGTGGGTGGAGATATGAGGAGAGTGGGGACAAAACCCATACTGGAATGGGTCAGAGGGGATGGAGGTGAGGAGACAAGCATGGTGAGTGTGGGCAGCTCTCTCAGTTGCTTTGATGGGTGGTGGTGGTTCTGGAAGGGGCTGTGGGCTCCAGGGAAAAACTTTAAAAAGACAGGAAATACAACAGCTTATCTAATCCAGTTTTGGCGTAGCCCCATGAGGAAGTGGTGTGATCCCTGTTTTTTCAGATCAGAAAGCTGTATCCTAAGATAGCTCAAGGCTCCACAGCTGGTGCTGGGTGTAGCTGGATGGGGACACGTTTTCTAAATCAAATTGTGGCTCTCTTTCCATGGCTCACTCAAATGTAAAGTTCTGACATGTAAACCAGAAAATAGCTAATAGGGAAAAATGTTGAAAATACTCAGTCTCACTAGTTGTCAAAGAAGTACAAAGTTAACAAATCAAACAAGTGGAGTTTTTCTCAATTCAGTTGATGATAAGTACCCAAACGATGGTATCCACTAGAACTAGGGGTGCAGTAGAAGCCAGGTTGTTGTGGTTTGTTAATGTCATGGTAAGTTGTCACATTGAGACCATCTGGAGACAGTCTGATGATGTGTTACCAGTCAGCTCTGTAGGTCCATTTAGGCTCAGGAAGTTATGTCCTTTACATAAAGCTGTGTCCTGCAGAAGTATTTTTGAAGGTGCTTACTCAGAAGCAATGCAAGGGTCAATGACAGATCAGTGTTGCTAAGTCTGTGATGGCACTTTCAAGTCATGGGATATCACGTGCCTGGTTATAATGCTGTGTGTGAAAGCTGTAAACGTCATGATTGTGGTTGGATGCTGGCATGATGGTAAGGAGGCAAACACACCCTGAAGTCATTTCCCCACAATCGTTAACAGTGATTTAAACCCATTATAGTGATTAAAAGGGCTTCCCTGGTAGCTCAGATGGTAAAGAATGTGCCCACAATGCGGGAGACCCAGGTTCGATCCCTGGGTGGGGAAGATCCCCTGGAGAAGGGAATGACAACCCACACCAGTATTCTTGCCTGGAGAATTCCACAGACAGAGGAGCCTGGCAGGATACAGTTCATGGGGTTGCAGAGAGTCAGACATGACTGAGGGACTTTCAGTTCAGTTTACAGTGATTTAAGACTCTGATGCTGGCAAAGATGAGGGCAGGAAGAAAAGGGGTCGACAGAGGATGAGATGGTTGGATAGCATCACTGCCTCATTGGACATAAGCTTGAGCAGGCTCCTGGAGATAGTGAAGGACAGGGAAGCCTGGTGTACTGAAGGGGTCTCAAAGAGTCAGACAGGACTGAGCGACTGAACAACAAAAAATTCCAGCGCGTGGGGGAGAAAAGGCTGAGAAGCACTCAAAAATATTGGTTCTTTTAGGCTGATGAGATGAGGGCTGTATTTGCAGCCTCCCTCTATTTTGGATGTTGATCATTCAGACTGTATCAGGTGGACATTGGGGTACAGCGCATCCCCAGCACTGCCCACGGTGTGGCGGGGTAGGCGCTGAAGCCCCTCCCACCCGCCTTGTGGTTGCCAGCGGCGGACCAGGTGCCCCTGATGGAGGACCTGGAGCAGATCTTCCTGCGGTCGTGGCGCGAGTCGCATCTAACGGAGATCCGGCAGTACCAGCAGGCGCCGCCCCCGCCCCTCCCACCCGTGCCCGGGGCTGTGGCGCCGGTGACCTCCGCTCAGCTGCCCTGGCTGGCCGGCCTGGCTGCCAGCTCCTGCAACGACAGCGTGCACATCATCGAGTGCACCTACTCTCTGGCCGAGGGCCTCTCCGAGATGTTCCGGCTGCTGATCGAGGGCAAGCTGGCCAAGACCAACTACGTGGTGATCATCTGCGCCTGCCGCAGCGCCGCCATCGACTCCTGCATTGCTGTCACCGGTGAGGCTGGGCCCTCCACTGAGATGCTTCTGGTAACCCCCAGAAGCCCCCCAACCCCCACCTGGCTGTTGGCCCCTCGAGGGCCTGGGGTTTGCATCAGCGCTGGTTAGTAACTGCAGTTAACACTTAGCCGCCCCTGATGTGCCCTGAATAGCATGCTTCTGGAAAATGCTATTCCTCCTGGAATGAAAGGTGGTACATTTCTGGTTTCTCTGAGAGACTGAGGGTAAGTTCGGGGTCTGTATAGACGCAGGGAAACCCCTCCGCACCCGCCTTCCCCGACCCACCCCCC
>NW_011494879.1:7090420-7107349 GCF_000754665.1 Bison bison bison
TGTGGAGGATCGCAGATGAGGGGGCTGATTTCAGATTGCTCCTCTGCGGGGTCCTCGTTATCTCTTGTCATTCCTTCATCCTGAACGCCTTCTGTGTTTTTTAAATAAATTCTTTACATTGATTTGAGTAGTACAGTACCTTCAGTACTGGAGTCTTCACTGCATGAGGCATTGGGCTGCACATTTCATAAACCTTGCCCTGTTTCGTCCTCACGATCGTCCTGTGAAGTAGATAGAGCTGCCGGCCATGAATTCCAGATGAGGAAGCTGGGTCGGCCTGGGTTACACAGCTGGTTAAGTGGGGGAGAGAGTCAGGTTCCAAACTGGGCTCTGGGGTGTGTGTACCATTCATTCATTTCACCAGCAGCAGGAAGCTCTGCTCTTAGCCAGGCATGGTGCTGGGCTTGGAGGATGAAGGGAGAAAGGGATGCAGGCACAGACTCTGCCATCGAAGAGCTCATGCGCTAATTCTAAGCAGAGGGCCCCGTCAAAGCTGTCATTTGTTTTCCAGGAAAATACCAAGCCCGGATTCTTTCTGAGAGCCTTCTCACCCCGGCTGAGTACCAGAAAGAAGTCAATTACGAGCTGGTTACTGGGAAAGTGGACTCGCTAGGGGCCTTTTTTAGCACCCTCTGTCCAGGTATGCTTGTAGTCAGACAGGTGCAAGTCACCATACACTGATGAGACAGAAATAAACACAGATACAAGGGGGAGGCCGTCTCAGAGCTCATCCCCGTGAGCTGCCGAGGCTGGCCTGGATTTAGACGTGCGGTGGCCCTTCCATGGTATGGGGTCTCTGGCTAGCTGATTCCTGCTCTGGCTCTGTGGTGTCTGTCCTTTGAGGGCATACGCAGGCCTCGTGCATGGTCCTCTCTACCTCCATGGCTCTGTCCATCACCCTCTTGCCTCCCCCTCTCAGTTGCTTAAAGCCTCTTGTTGGAGAAGTGTATTCTCTGTGCTTCATTCCGTGTGTTCCAAGCTTTGAGTGCCCATCTCCCTTCTTTTCCTGGCTACTCGCCCTTCAAGAGTCACCCCATTTCCTCCCAGAAACCTTTGCTGTCCTCTCCTTTTCCAGGAAGGGCTCAGACCCCTACCTCCTGCTCTAAAACCCACTGGGTCATGTCATTTTCCTGAGGACATCTGCCTGCCTTGGCTGTGGGCTCTCTCACAGGATGGGCCACCCTATCTCTGGTGCCCCAGGCCCCGGACAGTGCCTAACACACAGAGGTTGTTCCCTTGATGCTGAGTTTCCCTGAGATGGAAAAATCCATTTCTGATGTTCTCTCTGTTTGGGGGCAGAAGGCGACATTGACATTTTGCTGGACAAATTCCATCAGGAAAATCAAGGCCTTGTTTCTTCCTCACTTACTGCCTCCTCTGTCACCAAGTCAGCATCCCTGGATGTCAGCGGGGCACCTGCGTGCACAAGTGAGTGGTGCTGGGGAGCGGTGGCCAAGCTCCAGGCTGGGGGGCAGCATCCTGGGGCCTCCAGGGTCTGCAAGGAAGCACAGTTCGAGGCACACCCAGTGGAAAAGGTGTTTCCCTAGCATCAAAATAGACCTAATACCTAACTTTCATTTTAGTCTTTAACAAGAACAGTCTTATTTTACCCTGAAATGTACATCTGTACACTTTCCTTTCTCTGAGTTGATTTCTCGTTTATCAATGCACTGTTGGAATGTTTTATTCATGCTATGTTCCTGAGGGGCTCTGCTGGTCTCCTCCTCTTCCTGAGAACCTGTAGCCTCTTCGGAAGTACAATCTCAGCA
The DNA here is from genome assembly GCF_000754665.1 of Bison bison bison. Classification (NCBI taxonomy): domain Eukaryota; kingdom Metazoa; phylum Chordata; class Mammalia; order Artiodactyla; family Bovidae; genus Bison; species Bison bison. The sequence goes on from NW_011494879.1 coordinate 7,092,190, forward strand.
TCAGCTTCCCTGGGATCCCGTCCTTGTCCCCTCCAGGTGGAGTAGGTCTCAGCCCCTGGGATCCCCGAGTGCTGTTCATCTTTTAATTTTTAAATCAGGAATAGGGTGTGGCATGACCAGCATGGTGCATAGCCCAGAGCAGGAACTCAATGAATGCTGGTCTTTTCCCGTTCCCTCATCCCTGTGTGGGCCTAATGGGGCCCTTGCTTGAGTCCCCCGCAGAGTCCAGGGCTGTAGCGGTCTGCTCACCCTGCACCTCACCCTAACGGGGGCTCTGGTTCCAGGTTACCATCTGGAGCCGCACCGCATCCGGCCCTTCCAGCTGGCTGTGGCCCAGAAGCTCCTCTCCCACGTGTGTTCAATCGCGGATTCCAGCACCCAGAATCTGGACTTGGGATCCTTTGAGAAGGTGGACTTTCTGATTTGTATTCCACCCTCAGAAGTGACTTACCAGCAGACCCTCTTCCATGTCTGGCATTCAGGTATGGGCCCTTTTGGGGTTTCCCTGGTGGCTCAGTGGTAGAGAAGCCGCCTGCAATGTAGGAGCCACAGGAGACATGGGTTCGATCCCTGGGTCGGGAAAATCCCCTGGAGGAGGGCATAGCAACCCACTCCAGTATTCTTGCCTGGAGAATCCCATGGACAGAGGAGCCTGGCAGGCTACAGTCTATGGGGTCACAAAGAGTTGGACACGACTGAAGCAACTTAACACGGCATGTCACAGGCCTTTCATGGAGTGTCTGATGTCTGTCTGGGTGCAGAAGCTCTGATGTACCTACATTCAGATTTGGATTCTAACATCATCTTTGCTTCTGAAGCAGAGGGGATAGTAGCTCATGAAGCTGATGCCTGGAGGAAGCCACTTGTTCATGATTTTATAAACTGTTAAAGGCAAGGCATCACTAGAATATTCCCTCTGTTCCACTCAAGTCAGTGAACTATATTCTGGTATCTGGCCTCCTGACTCATGCATAACTCCTCCATCCCTGTAGCCTCTGGGCCCAGCTTGAAGCCTGCCATGTGGGAGATCCTGCTCAAGGGTCTGTTGATGACTCAAAAACCTCACAGCCATGTTTGGAGCTACTGATGTATTTTCACTGTGTTGCAGGGGTTTTGCTGGAGCTGGGCTTGGAGAAGGAGCACGTGACCAGGCAGAGGGTGGAGCAATATGTTCTGAAGCTCGATGCCGAAGCACAGACGAAGTTCAAGTCCTTCCTGCAAAACTCCTTTCAGAATCCGCACACACTCTTCGTCCTCATCCACGACCATGCCCACTGGGATCTTGTGAGGTTAGACTGGCTGTAGCATAGGGCAGGGCTGGCGTTTCCCTTATTTGAATGAAAATGTGTGGATCATATGGGTTTCCCTGGTGGCATAGTGGTAAAGAATCTGCCTGGTGATGCAGGAGACGCAGGTTTGATCCCTGGGTCAGGAAGATCCCTTGGAGAAGGAAGTGGCAATCCACTCCAGTATTTTTGCTTGGGAAATCCCATGGACAGATAAGCCTGGTGGGCTACAGTCCATGGGGTTGCAAAGAGTCAGACGTGACTCAGCGACTAAGTGTGCATGCACACAACGTATGGATAATATTTGCGACAGTGGGTGTGAGTGTTAAAAAGATGAATGATGTTGGGGGCTTGGCATTTGTTGGCAGGTGCTGTGGGGCTGTTTCAGATCATAGGGCCAGAAGTTAACTGAGGGGTCATCTCAGGTGGTCGCTGGTGGTGGTTTAGTTGCTAAACTGTGTCTGACATTTGCGACCCCATTGACTGTAGCCTGACAAGCTCCTCTGTCTGTGGGGTTCTTTAGGCAAGAATACTGGAGTGGGTTGCCATTTCCTTCTTCAGGGGATCTTCCCGACCCAGGGATCAAACCCCGGTCTCCTGCATTGCAGTATGGATGAAGTATGGATTCTTTACCAACTGAGCTATGAGGGAAGCCCTAAAAGGCCTCTAAAAGGGATCATTATGGAAACTGGAGCAAGTGGGCATCTTGCTCAACATTGCAGGCTGGGGTGGGGGGAGAAGGGTGGCAGGGGCAGAACAGTGGGTACTGCACTGGTGCCAGAAAGGGACCCAGATGGGAGGAACTCTACCCAACCCCTTCTTGACCGAGCCTCATAGCTCTGGACCATGTGGGTCACAACTGCTGCCCTTCCCAAGGTGATTTCACTTACTTGGCTCAAATGAACATAAATCTGGATGAATTTCAGATAGTCTCAAGCTTGGAGTCTGGCAGGGTTCCTGGGCATTTCCGTGAGACTGGGGTTGGGTGTTTAGACACCGCCCCTGACCTGGATGAGGAGGGAGGGAAGATGATGGGTCAGACCTCGGAGGAAGGCTCTGATTTACAGCTGGTGCAGAAGCACAGGGCTGGCCAGAACCTTAAAGTTCACCCAGGTAAAGGGTGTCCAGTCTAGCACTGGGCGAATTTGAACATTCTGAGTTGTATAAAAAGCTATATTGTCCGTTTTCCTTTGGTGGGTAGGTTTTTCTGAGTGGTGACCTGCCACCCAAGAGGTGAGGCACTGATTTTTTTTTTCCCATCCCCCTCAATTTACAGAAGACAACACTTGGGCCCTCTGTCCCACAGTGGAAGGCTAAGAGGCGACTCTCTCCTTTGCCTCTGTCCAAAGTGCTTCCTATTGGTGGTCCTGTGCTGTAACATTTGGTAGAGAATGTACCATTTTGGGTCCTCTTTGGATCAATTCAAGGTCACAGGACTTTAGAGAAAAGAACTTAAGGAGATGGGTGTACAATCAGGTTGGCCCAAGGGAGAAAAGGCGACTCGTTGACGGCTGGGTGAGCGTCCCTGTGCTAGAGAAGCAGGTGGACTGTATTGTGGACGCGCTTCTCTGTAAACACTGCTCCCCAGCCAGGCTTTTAATAGGTCGTGATTGGGGAGTCCCTGACAGGTGCCTGAAGTGCACTCAGATTTTTTTCTTTTCTTTTTTGGCCACACCCTATAGCTTGCAAGACCTTAGTTCCCCAACCAGGGATCGAACCCACGCCCTTGGCCTTGAAAGCGAGAAGTTGTAATTACTATACTGTCTGGAAATCCCACTGGGATTTTTCTTTAAAATTTCATTTTCCTAGTCAAGGGCAGAGTTCTAAGCTTTGGTTGTTGGCAGCACTGGGGGTGCTCATCAACTGATCCAAATGTTTGATCCTGGTCAGGTGACAGGACAACACTGGTCATTCCACTTACCATTTCTTCTCCCCCTTTTCCTCCCTCAGTAGCGCTGTTCATAACCTCTACTCCCAAAGTGACCCGTCTGTGGGGCTGGTAGACAGATTGCTCAACTGCAAGGAGGTGAAGGAGGCCCCCAACATCGTGACACTGCACGTGACCTCCTTCCCGTATGCGCTGCAGACGCAGCACACCCTCGTCAGCCCCTACAACGAGATCCACTGGCCGGCCTCCTACAGTGATGTGAGTGCCTGGGTGGCTGGGCCCGCTGCACCGGTGACCTTGGGCTGGGAGAGGTTCTGTTCAGTAAAGATTTGACTGATGCGCCCAGCTGGGGGTCAGTGGGTTCCAACTCCAAGTCTTTGATTCTACCCAGGGTTGGAGTTAAACCCTTCTTGGTCTTTGGAAACCTTCCTGCAGTGCACTTCCTGGCTTCCACCTTAGGAGCTCATAAGGGAGTGTGCTTGGTTTGTTGTTTCTCTGGTGGCTGAAGCTCTCAGTCTCCTGGTGTTGGACATTGAGGCTTCTAGGGCTTTGAGGACTTGGGGTGACTCTCAGTTTGTCTAGAAGTGTTCCTATTTTTCCTGTCCTTGCCTCCTTCAGCAGTGAGGTTCGAAATCTCCTTTCTCAAACTGAACACACATCCACAAACCCTAGTGAGTTTTATTTCAGCTTATCATCTGCCATTTTCTCACCAAAATAGAAGACAGCAGTCATTCTTGTACTGTGAAAACTCTGGATGTTTGGATTCTGCCTAATTATACAAGCAAGCGGTAGACATCACGTTCTGGACTTTTTCGAAGCATCTCGGAGTCACCGAGCAACCTCTAAAGGTGCTGATGCTTGGTTTGCAGCCAACTGACTCAGAATCAGAGGTAGAGACAGCAGCTGGGAACTTCCCTGGTGGTCCAGTGGTTAAGAATCTGCCTTGCAATGCAGGAGACGAGAGTTTGATCCCTGGTTGGGGAACTAAGATCCTACATGCCCTAGAGCAACTAAGCCCATGCACTGCAACCACCAAGTCTGAGCGCCACAACTGGGGAGTCTGTGAGCCCCAAAGAAAGATCCTGCATGCTGCAATTAACACCTGACAGCCAAATATGTACACATATATACATACATGGTGATGGTAGTTGTTTTCATGCAGTGCTTACCATGAGCCTGGCAGACAACGTTCAAACTGCTTTATCTCATGAACTCAGATAAGACGCAGATGCTACATTGATTTCTGATTTACAAATAGGGAAGATGAGGCAGAGGGGATGGGTTAAGCCACTTACCTAAAGCCATGCATCTGGAAAGTTCTAGAGCCAGACTAGGATATAACCCAGTCTGGCTGACTCCATGGTCCTCACTCTTAACCCTTGTGCTACCTTAGGATATAGTTCATGGTAAAGAATCTACCTGTAAAGCAGGAGACCCCAGTTTGATTCCTGTGTTGGGAAGAGCTGCTGGAGAAGGGATAGGCTGGCTACCCACTCCAATATTCTTGGACTTCCCTTGTGGCTGGTAAAGAGTCCGCCTGCAATGCTGGAAACCTGGGTTCAATCCCTGGATTGGGAAGATCCCCTGGAGAAGGGAAAAGCTACCCACTCCAGTATTCTGGCCTGGAGAATTTCGTGGACTGTTTAGTCCAGGGGGTTGCAAAGAGTTGGATGTAACTGAGTGACTTTCACTTTCACTTTCGTACTTTTAGCATCCTTCCCCAACTTCCCTCTTCTCTGAAGTTTGATAAGCTCTGATGGTAGTTTGTGAGGAATTTTGTATCAATGTGAGTAAAATTGGTTAGATAAATGCATTTCTTTCTGCTGATGTAATAGCAGCTGAATGCAAAAATCATTGATTTGCCTATTCCTAAAGCCAGTTAAAATTGTTGGAAAGAGGAAGTTTTAACAAAGAAAGTTGTGTGTCTAAAAAAAAAAGAAAAGAAAACAAGGTTGATTTTCTTCTTGGCCAAGGCACTGGCATCAATTGAATGGAAACATCTTGAGTGATGGGGAGGCACTGGCCTTTGTGCATGGAGTGCTCTGTGCTCTGGGTCTGCAGAGGAAAGACATCTATAAAAGGTCCCCCAGGGCACTGCAGAGTCAGCTCGGTTTAGATCAAGATGCTGTTCAGGTCCTTGCCCCCAGCACGTGACCTTCACGGTTCCCGCAAATGTGTCATTGGCGTGACCAAGGTGCATCTCTGTTTTAGGGCGTGGACTTGTATCCTGAGAACAAGAAATACTTCGGGCTGTCTGAGTTCATCGAGTCTACACTCTCAGGACACAGCCTCCCATTGCTGAGATACGACAGCTCCTTTGAGGCCATGGTCACGGCACTGGGAAAAAGGTACACGTCTCTCTCGAAGTTCCTAAAACTGCTCAGTAGTCAAGTGCCAGGTGAGGAATGAGTGTGCAGCCAGGGCATATCTGGGGAGTAGGTCACCTGCCTCCCTTCTTGGGTGACTCAAGTCGCTCCAGTGAAGCGACCTTAGTTTATTCCTCGCTTTGCATATTGGGCTGGTGATATCATGTTGGTGCTCCAGAAAATTTGAGAGTGAGAATGGACAGAAATATGCTGGAATGTGGGACTGTGTGTCTGAGACTCAAGGGAAGGCAAGAAAATGGGAGGAAGTAAGATGCCAAAAGGTATAAAGGGAGACAGAGTGGCAATCAGTTGGCTTTGTCTTTATTTCCTGTGTTTATCTACCATGTGCCTATTTTGTTCCAAGAGCCTTACTTCCATTATCTTATTTAGTTCTCCCGACCTCTCCAAGACAGCTGTTATTATTATTCACATTTGCAAATAAACTGAGACTCAGGGAGACCCCATGACTTTCTCAGGCCATACATCTAGAAAGTGACAGAGCTGGGTCTAAACCCAGAATCAGTGTTACCTTTTCAACCCTGTCACAGCAGACCCCCAAGGTGGGTATGAACGTTGTGACTTTACAGATGAAGAAACGGAGGCTTAGGGAGGTTAAGGGCTGACATCCACACAGTGTATACATGGAAAAGGCAGGCCCAGATTTACAGACTGTCTAATAAAAAACACTTGGGGCTTCCCCGGTGGCTCAGCAGTAAACAACCTGCCTGCCAATGCAGGAGACGCAGGTTCAATCCCTGAGTCAGGAAGATCCCCTGGAGGAGGACATGGCAACCCGCTCCAGTATTCTTGCCTGGACAGAGGAGCCTGGTGGGCTATGGTCCATGGGGCCCCAAAGAGTCAGACACAAATGAAGTGACTTCACACGTGCATGCAATATAAAACAAAATGAATGGCTCTTCTGCTCATGGTGGGTGTTGAACTGAGCTCTGTCGTCTCTCCTCGTGGCAGCTTGTTCTTCTCACTTGTTGATAAAGAGAGTGAGTTAGATCTGTACTTCCTAAACTGCGTTCCAAACTAGGGTGCTGCACACTAATAGCTGTTACGCCAAAAGGGGTTCCATGGTCATACGTGTTTGATAAACCTTACATTTACCAAAAGGTTCTTTTTTCCCAATGAGAGTTGTCAGTGCCTTCCATTGCCACGTGTGTGTGCTGTGACTCTCCAGGAGAGGGCTAGCATGCAAGGCATGTCCAGTGTCTTGTGAGATTAGTGTTCCCCAGCACTCCCTTTGGGAAACTGTCATTCAGCTCTGATGCTGATGGATTTCATCAGGCCAGGTGGATTGTCAGCTGAGCTCCCATAGCCTTGCCAAGGGAAGATCTCCTCCAAGATATTACACTGAGGCTGTGTGAACTGACCTTTGTCCTGCCTCTGCTTCTCTGTTCAGTTCCCCAGCTCCTCCTGCAGCAAGCATGCCCTCTGCCCTGGATGGCAGATGTCTGGTTGCCGGTTGGCCCTGGAAAGCCTTGCTCTCCCGGAGCGCTCGGGCATCCTTGTCACAGCCCCGGGTCACGGCATGGTCTTTCTGTTCCTTGCAGGTTCCCCCGCCTGCACAGCGCGGTGATCAGGACCTTTGTTCTCGTGCAGCACTACGCGGCCGCCATGATGGCCGTGAGCGGCCTCTCGCAGATGAAGAACTACACGTCCGTGGAGACGCTGGAGATCACACAGAACCTCATCAACTCCCCGAAGCAGTGCCCCTGCGGCCACGGGCTCATGGTCCTGCTGCGGGTGCCCTGCTCCCCACTGGCGGCCGTGGCCTATGAGCGGCTGGCCCACGTGCGGGCACGGCTGGCCCTGGAGGAGCACTTTGAGATCATCCTGGGGAACCCCGCCTCGGGCATCACCATCGGGAAGCACTTCCTGAAGCAGCTCAAGGTGGGGACAGGCGGGGACAGACTCCTAGGAGGACGGGTGGGCGGAGATGATGACCAGGGGGCGGGGATAGACACCTGGGAGGGCAGGCAGGACGACCAGGGGGCCGGGAGCAGAGGGGAAGGGGTGCGCTGGTGATGAGCTTTATGTCTCTTCCACCGTGGCCTCTGCACTCCCGGCCACCCCTCCGGGCTCCTCTCCTAACCGCATCCCTACCTGCGTCTTTCAGTCTAGCTTTACCACATTGTTTATAAAGACTGCACCCTCCCCAACACCTTGTCTTGCTCTTTCAAAGTTCTGGGCCGTGCCACGAGTTTCTTTCTCTCCAGGGGTTCATTTCTTCTCCTCTTTTGTCTAGCTAATACCCATCGGTTCACAGAATTCAACTCAGAGTCTTTCCTTCTTTCAGGAAGCCTCACTTCCCCCTCCTTGCCCTCTGCCCCCAACCTGGCACAGGTTGTTTTCCCTGCCTGTTATCTTGCTTCTCCCCCAGCAGGGGAGGGCAAGGACACCCCCACACATCTCAGCCCCCCAAACGAGCACAGTGCCTGGCCCATAGACCTCGCTCTCCGCTAGACCTCCAGGTGACAGATGATACGAAAGGCTTAGGGCAAGAATATTGAGCAATTGGGAAGGAATTGTGGCACCCCACTCCAGTACTCTTGCCTGGAAAACCCCATGGATGGAGGAGCCTAGTAGGCTACAGTCCATAGGGTCACTAAAAGTCGGATACAACTGAGCGACTTCACTTTCACTTTTCACTTTCATGCATTGGAGAAGGAAATGGCAATCCACTCCAGTGTTCTTGCCTGGAGAATCCCAGGGACGGGGGAGCCTGGTGGGCTGCTGTCTATGGGGTCGCACAGAGTCGGACACGACTGAAGTGACTTAGCAGTAGCAGTTAGCAGCTCCACAATGGGGAGAGCATGGTACAAAATGTTAGACAGTTGAGGATATACGATATGAAGTGACGTGTTAGTCGCTCAGTCGTGTGCAACTGTTTGCAACCCCATAGACTATAGCCCACCAGGCTCCTCCGTCCAAGGAGTTCTCCAGGCAAGAATACTGGAGTGGGTAGCCATTCCCTTACTGCAGGGGATCTTCCTGACCCAGGGATCAAACTGGATCTCCTGCATTGCAGGCAGATTCTTTATCATCTGAATCCTCAAGGAATGCCTGAGGGTGTATACTTTCTAGCAAAGGTTAAGGCAGTCAGTTGACAGATGTTTCTTAAATGGCTCATGAGTGCCAGGCAGTGTTCTACGTGGCTGGGAATCCAGCGGTGAAGCCGACGGGGTGCTTATTTGCAGTATAAATTTGATAAGGCTCAGACGAGGCATTGCAAGGGCTCTAAATCAGCAGGAGGACATCAGGGTTCCTTAGCGCTGGGCTAGTCAGGAAGGGTGGCGTCCCACAGTCGTCTCCCTCTTTAATTATCTGCAGGTGTGGCAGAACATAGAGGACGCGGAGTGGCGGCCTCAGACGTACTTGGAGTTGGAGGGCCTGCCTTGCATCCTGATCTTCAGTGGGATGGACCCACACGGGGAGTCCTTACCAAGGTGAGTGAGTTGGGGGGCTGCGCTCCTGGGGGTCTGTGAGGAGCCAGCCGCCCGGGCAACCCTGGGGGCTTTACCAGGTCAGGCTTCCCCTGCCCGACTCTCAGTGGGGCACTCACATCATAGTCATCAGTGGCTTGTATCTTTATGGTGACAGTTTTCCAGCAAATGGCCGTGAAAGGTGTCTGGGCCTGGGCAGCTTTGCCCAGTTCTGAGACAGGAACTCCTTGGGCTCAGGGGGGTGGGTGTGGGGACTGCTGCTGGGCTTCATGGGTGGGGGTCTTGGGGCTGATGAGGAAACCGAGGTTTCCAGAGATTAAGCTGGCATGGTGGATGGTGGACTCAGTGCTGGCCTGGCTTCTTTCCACTGGGCCACACCACACTTATGGAAGGGCCGCTTTGCATCATGTACTCACGGGCCAGCTAAAAGCGGCTCCAAACTGCTCGACCTTGGTTGTTGCTGTGTCATGGATCAAGTCTTGCAGTCCTCAGCTCTGTCGGACTAAGACAATGCCTTTATCTTAAATTAAGTGAGCTTTACTGAACTCCTCTTTGTATCAGGCACTGTGCCGGACTTTTGATCTAGCACGTGCCCCTTGCAACGTTAGTATTACTACCCTGTTTTATAGGTGAGTGAATGAAAGGCCATTTTCCTGAGGTCACAGGAGCAGTAGTTACAGAGCCTGATTGTAGCCCCGACCCACCTCTCTCTAAGCCCTCTGCTGTTCCCCCGAGCCCTGCCCCGCCCATCCTGTGTGTCCACCCCACATGTGTCATGACTCACTGGAGTGTCTTCCCAGACAGACTCTGGTTTCCAATATGTCAGTGACTCAATGACCATCCTTTCCCTTGCATGAGACATGGTCCTGGACACATTTTAAATGTTGTTGGAATAATCAGGTGTCTACTTACTGTATATGTCCCTCGTAACAGTACACTTAAGTGGTTATTAATATTCATTCATACCCTTCAGATGAAAAAAATCTGAGCCTCCCAAGAAGTTGCCCACTTTGTCTAAGGTCCTGTCGCCATGAAGAGGCAAGGCTGGAACTCAAGCCTCGTTCTCATCTGACCAGAAAGTCGGTGTTCTTTTGATTCCAGGCAGCACAGGGCTAAGTACCCAGCAGGGGCCTCCAGAGGCTTACAGTCAAACGGACTTTGGTGCTCAGGGCTCATGGTGCTCTGTCTGCTTTTCCATTGGCCTGAGTCCTGAGGGCCTACTGAGGCAGGCAGGGTGCTGGTCCCCGGCACGCAGCGGTGCCTCCTGGTAGAAGGCTCTCGATAGATCCCTTCTTCCGCCTCCTCCCAGGTCCCTGCGGTACTGTGACTTGCGGCTCATAAACTCCTCCTGCCTGGTGAGGACGGCCCTGGAGCAGGAGCTGGGCCTGGCCGCGTACTTCGTGAGCAGTGAGGCTCCCCTGGAGAAGGGCGCCAGGACCGAGGCCTTGGAGAGCGATGCGGAGAAGCTGAGCAGCACAGACAACGAGGACGAGGAGCTGGTGACGGAAGGTGGGGAGGCCGGTCCAGCCCCCTGTCCCCACTCAGGGTGGTCCTTGGCCTGTCTGCTGGTCGGCAGCTCCCAGTGAGAACCATCTAAATAACATCTTTAGGGAAAATCCTTCAGTGATTTCATATTTTGCTTCCCCTCCCCCTATTTTTGGAGAAGGAAATGGCAACTTGCTTCAGTATTCTTGCCTGGAAAATCCATGGACAGAGAAGCCTGGCGGGCTGCAGTCTATGGAGTTGCAAAAGTCAGACACGACTTAGCCACTGAACCACCCACCACCACTCCTCATTTTTGGTGGTGTGAGAATATGGAAATCCCATCAAGTTCTTTAAAGCTCTAAGATTCTTAAAAAGTAGGAAGAAAAATGGAGATTTCCTAGGGTTTAAGTTCACGCCTTGCTTGAATTGCTGGTGGAATTACTGGCTGGTTTAAGATTCACTAGCTTATGTCTTCTATGTGAATTCACAGGAGGTGTCCATTATTGGGATTTATGGAAACAGGCCAGTTTTGTCTGCAGACATGAGAGTTTGACACCATGTGTTTTAATAGGACACATAAATCAGGGCTGGAGAAGGCAATGGCACCCACTCCAGTACTCTTGCCTGGAAAATGCCATGGATGGAGGAGCCTGGTAGGCTGCAGTCCATGGGGTCGCTAAGAGTTGGACACGACTGAGTGACTTCACTTTCACTTTCACTAAATCAGGGCAGTGCAAGGCATCTGGCTATCATCAACAGGACAGGGAGAAAAAAATTGAAAGCTGCTGTCGTTGAAAGTGCAGGGCATTTGCGGGGTTTGGTGTAGTGGAGAGTGAGACCGAAGGAGAGCCAGCAGACCAGAACGCCTCTTCCACTCCCATCCCCCGACTCTGGCTATATGCATTTGGACAGGTCACGTCACCTCTTCTAGCCTCAGATGGCCCATCCGTAAAATGGGGAGGAAAGACCCTCCTGGTGCTGTAGAAGCTTTTCACAGGTGTGGGTGGGACCCTGACATGAAATCGCCCATGGAATGAATCCACACTCTTGGCATCTCCTGACCCACCTTTCCCCTTTGCACCTCTTGGCTTCTGGCCCCCATGCTGCCCCTTGAGCTTTGGCCACACTCATCTCATGGTTGTGCCCTGCTCTGTCACCTCTGGGCCACACAGTTGCTCTCCCAGCCACTTGAGTTCCCTCTGCCCCATGCTTCACCTGGAAACCCCATCTGGCCATTCAGAACTGGGGTCAGGGTCACCTCTCCAAGGACGTCTTCCCTCTCCTGCTTCCTCCTGCTGGGTGGGTGCCTGGCTCCTGGGTCCCAGGTCTGCCCTATCTGCCCTCCTTACTCTAGCCTGTAGCCAAGACCCCTGGGCAGGAGCCCCACTAACCTGCCAGTGCTTCATGGACCTGCCCTGCATTGTACACCTGTCTCCTTAGCGCTCCCTCAGAGGAGGGGGCCTGGGGATGTGGATGGATTGGGGGGTGGGCTGATGGAGGGATGGATGCATGGGTGGATGGATGGATGGGCAGGTGGGTGGGTGGATAGATGGATGGATGGATAGATGGATGGATGGTGGGTGGGTGGGTAGATGGAGGAATGGATGGATGGGTGGATGGAAGGATGGATGGGTGGGTGGATGGAGGAATGGATTGAGGAGTGTATGGGCAGAAGAATGGATGGGTGGATGGAGGGATGGAGGAATGGATGGATGGATAGAAGGATGATGGATGGATGGAAGGATGGATGGACAGATGGGTGGATGGAGGGATGGATGGAGGAATGGATGGATGGAAGGATAGATGGATGGATGGTGTGGATGGAGGAATGGATGGATAGGTGGGTGGAGGAATGGATGGATGGATGGATGATGGAAGGAAGGATGGATGGACAGATGGGTGGATGGAGGAATGGAGGATGGATGGAAGGATGGATGGACGGATGGGTGGATGGAGGAATGGATGGATGGAAGGATGGATGGGTGGATGGATAGATGAATGGATGGGTGGATGGAGGAATGGATGGATGGACAGATGGATAGAGGGATGGATGGATGGATGGATGAAAGGATGGATGGATAGATGGGTGGATAAAGAGATGGATGGATGTAAGGATGGATGGGTGGATGGAGGGATGGATGGATGGGTGGATGGATAGATGAATGGATGGGTGGACAGATGGAGGGATGGATGGATGGGTGGATGGAGGAATGGATGGATGGACGGATGGATGGATGGAGGAATGGATGGATGGATGGATGAAAGGGTGGATGGAGGGATGGATGGATGGATGGATGGATAGATGGGTGGATGGAGGGCTGGTGGGATGTTTGGATGAGAGATGCTGTATGTGAATGCACTTTATAAACTGAAGTGCTAGGGTAACAGACGGTACCATGATTACTAGGCCTCTTCAGTGTGTGTGTTTTGAAACAGGCTCCACGTCAGAGAAGCGGAGCCCCGTGAAGAGAGAACGATCCTGCTCCCACGACTCCGCATCTTCATCCCTCTCCTCTAAGGCATCCAGTAAGTCTCCAGGGGATAAAGATCCCACGGTTGGACTGTTTTGGTTTTCTGAGACTTCAGAGACTGAAAAGAGATTCTTTATTTTCAACTAGAACTGGAAAGAGAAGGGGTCTGTGAAGAACTGACCTTTCTAGAGAGTAGGAGCATCTTTCTGGACCAGGGTTGGGGGTGATTCTGGGATTATGAGGGGTTTGGGCTATGGTGGCTGCTGTCCCGGGAGGAGGCCCGTGCTGGGTGCTGTCAGAGGACCACCTCTAGGTGCTCTGCAGGCAGCTGTTGGTTTGGGGAATCGGGGTGAGGAGCTCGGTGAGTGTTGCTGTCAAGTCTGAGGGCCGAGAAGCAGACACAGAAGGCTTCACTAGGGGAGAAGCAGCAAAATTTATCAAGTGTCCCCTGACCCCTGGACCCGACTGCACTTGGGCGGAGGAGTGGGGAATGTGGGTCCTGGGGGCCACCTCGGCCTCAGGGGAGCAGTCCAGGGCAGCACGCAGGAGACAGATCACATGTCCTCCCACCACAAGCGTTTATGGAGAACCTGCCCTCTACCTGGCTCGGGGCACTGAGGGACCCATTAGATACACACCTGCTCGCAAGGAATTCGTGGTTCCTTTGGACCAGGCTGTGTTGCAATAGGGGCTGCTATGTTTTCTCTGCACACACATTCCCACTATGAGATGTTATGTCTATTTATAGGAAGAAGTTTGCCCAAGTGGGGCAGATTTAGGGGTAGGGAGTGGGTCCCTGCAGGTTTCAAAGAGCAGCTGGCCTTTGGGCCTTGAAGGTAGAGGAGGCCCTGGGGCATGAAGGTGTGTGCGGTGCTTGGGTGCAGTGAGTGGTCCTGGTGTGGCTGCAAAGGTCAGAGCATACCAGGGGGTTCGGCCTCGGGTCTTTGATTTCTTCTCTTCCACCTTCTCACCAGCCCATGGATAACAGTGGGTCAAGCGATGAGGGTCTCCCTTACAGATGTGCACAGAAGGAGTCAAAAGAGGCCTCCCAACAGGAGCATGGACTCTGTGATGGAAGGAAGGTCTGATGTATGGGCTCGAGTCAGTCAGAAAAGCCAAATGCTACAGCTTTTTCTTATCCTTCTGCCCCAAACAACAGAGGGACCCAGGGCACCAGGACAACCTGAGGAGTGGATGCTCTAGGCCATTAGAATAGAGAGCTGTGGTGCTTTGTTCTTCCCTGATCCTGGGCTGACAGCTTTCTAGAAGGTTCTGGGACCTGCTGGTCTGTGCAGTGTTGTCAGGCAGAGTAGAATGTCCGGGCTGCCGGCCAGCCTCCCTGTCCTGTGAGGGGACTTTCTCAGAATTCCTCATAGGACCCTGAGACCTTAGGGAGTCTCCGATGAGATGCTTCTGTGGCCTTCGGTACAACCCCCCATTTCAGAGATGGGGAAACCCCCACCTTTCAGGAGGTCCAGGGTGATAGTGGCGCTCATGGTAAAGAACCTACCTGCCAATGCAGGAGACGTGAGCGGGTTCAGTCCCTGCATCAGGAAGATCCCCTGGAGGAGGGCATGGCAACCCACTCCAGTATTCTTGCATGGAGAATCCCATCGCCAGGGGAGCCTGGTGGGCTATGGTCCATAGGATCACAAAGAGTTGGATATGGCTGAAGCAAATTAGCATGCACAGGGTGATATAAAAGATGGACCAGGGTGCCACTCCTGGGTGCCAGGAGCCTACACTCACCTTGGCTTGCAGCGTGGTCCACTGGTGGGGGAGGGCAAAAGAAACACTGCGTTTGGGTGGCTGCTGTGGGTGCTGCATTTTCTCTCTTGAATTCTTCTGGAAGCTAAAGAGTCGAGCCTTTTCAGTCCTGTGAGTTTTGCTGAGCCGGAAGCACCGCTCTGCTGTGCAAAGGGGAGATCTGAGCTCTGGGACCCACCTGCACCAGAGCAGGAGGTGGGCTGAGCGCTCACTGATGGTGAGGGTCTGGGACAGATGGGGCTGAGGGTGCAGAGGCTTGGAGGGGCGTGTGGGGCCAGGGGAGCGGTGCTGGCTCTCTCCCCGCAGCACCTCTGGGCTTGGTCAGAAAGACAAAAAGTCCATATTTAACCAGAAGGGGAATTGAATTGCCTTGACAGAAATTCCCATCATTGCAGGTAAAGGGAGTCAGTGCTGCAGAAGCAGGAGCTGGGGGGGTGCATCCCAG
>NW_011494879.1:7107449-7145905 GCF_000754665.1 Bison bison bison
GGCCCTGACTGATGGGCGTGTCTCTGCAGGCTCGGCACCATGTGGCGAGTCCTCGGCCGGACCCTCGCAGGTGGAGCGGGCCCGGTCCCCACCATCCTGTGGCCCCTCGGAGGAGGCCAGGGCCCCTGGAGAGAGACAGAGGCTCCGGGCAGCGGGGGGGCCACCGTCAGTCATCAGCAGGCACAGCCCGGGGCTGACCCCACAGCCGGATCCCAGCCTCAAGAGCGGCCAGCGCGTCCAGGTGTCGGCCCCGTCGGCGTCCTCCTCGGGCTCGGCCTCCTCACCGGCACTGCCCGCCGCCGGCCCACTCGTCCTGCAGGCCTCCCAGTGCTCCATGACCAAGGCCTGCCGGCAGCCGCCCGTGGTCTTCCTGCCCAAGCTGGTGTACGACATGGTCACGTCCACGGATGGCAGCGGCCTGCCCAAGGCCGCCTCGCTCCTGCCCTCGCACTCGGTCATGTGGGCCAGCTCCTTCCGGCCCCTGCTCAGCAAGACCATGACGTCCACGGAGCAGTCACTCTACTACCGCCAGTGGACGGTGCCCCGGCCCGGCCACATGGACTATGGCAACCGTGCCGAGGGCCGCGTGGACGGCTTCCACCCACGCCGGCTCCTGCTCAGCGGGCCCCCCCAGGTGGGTGCTGCCCCGTGCGCCCGGGCTCTCTGGGAGGGTGGGGGGCTTGTGTGCACACCCAGAGACTGGTTTGGGGCTGAGAGCATCCCAGAGCATCCCTTATTCGCGTTTTCCGTCCCCCAGGCAGCATCTCTCGTGGCCCTAAGGGGGCGGGTAGAGGGACCACCTGCTGCCCATGGCAGGGTGTCCTCCGTCCTCCAACCCCAGTTTCCTCTTTTGAGTGATGTGGAGCTGGAGGGATTCTCTGCGGGTCCTTCTTGCTCATTCAGATTATGGTTCTGCCTTTCCCACGTTACTCCATTTGGTCCTCACGGCCAGTCAGGGCGGTTCCCCCTCACTCTGACAATGGAAGCTGACCCCTGTTTCTGTCCTGCAAGATTTTGGTGAAACAACAGGGAGGCAGGAGGCCTGTCTCCACCCCCCAGCTTACTGTATTTTTCTGACAACGAAAGACGGTTTCACCTGTCATCATGGCGGGAACCTGGGTGTGAATGTCAGGGGTCGCGAGCCTGTGATGAGGATGCATGAGGTTCGTATGGGGTCTTGGGAGAGGGGCTCAGCCACACAGAGCTGGGGTGAAGGGTGGGCCCTGCAGGGAACTGCCTGGGGCTGGAGTCAAACTAAAACATCACCTACCTCCCTGGGCCAGTTCCAGCTCTCTCTTTGCCTCAGGGTCCTCATCTGAGAATGAGGAAGCTAACAGCTGTGTCACAAGAACAGGAGCTGACCCCTAGAAAGCACTGTGATTGTCCCCGTCATTGTCACTGTCCCCGTTCAAGACATGTTTCCTTTTCACTCTCATGTTCCTTCCTTCATCAGGTACCTATCCCAAGAAACACAAACCCACAAAAATATGTATTAAAGTGCTCAGTTTTGTATTAGTAATTTATAGTAGTTAAATAAACTGGAAACACCTTGAGTTCCGTTGGTCAAGCTTGATTGAATATACTTGGGCACAGGGGTATCATGCAATTTAGCCACAGAAAATTTGAGCTAGATCTTTATATACTGACACTGAAAGTTCTCTAAGATATCTCCACTTTAAAGATCAAGTTGCAGAATAATATATGCATAGGGTCACATTAGTTACACAGAAAAACCAGTGTGTGTATGTGTCTGCATGTGTGAAAATACCTTCAAAAATCCCTGACAGGAGAGCTGTCAGGGGAGGGGGCTGGAATCTGTGACTATTCTACTTTATTATTGGGCTTCCCTGGTGGCTCAGACAGTAAAGAGTCTGCCTGCCATGTGGGAGACCTGAGTTCGATCCCTGGGTTGGGAAGATGCCCTGGAGAAGAAAATGACAACCCACTCCAGTATTCTTGCCTGGAAAATCTCATGGACGAAGGACCCTGGCAGCCTACAGTCCATAAGGTCGCAAAGAGTCAGACGTGACTGAGCGACTTCACTGCTCTTTTATTGATCTGTATTTCTTGCACTTTTAGATAAGCATATAGTACGTTGTGTAATTTTTTAAAAAGGGGAAATAAAATGTTTGTTATAAAGGAATCCTGGTTTTTCCATACCCTCATCTTACTGAATGTTATCAGTCTTTAAAATTTTTGCATTTTTGATAGGGGAAAATTATTTTGTATATTATAGTTTTATTAGTAAGGGTGAATATATTTTAATATCTTTATTGGTCACTGGTATATCTTTTACAATGACTTTCTGGTTTTGTCTCATTTATTTTTCCTTTAGTCCATTTGACTTTTTTTTCTTTTGCTTTGTTCTTTTAGAGTATAAGTTTTAATCCTTTGTGAATTATATGCACTCGAATATTTTCTCTAAAGCTCCCCCTGGTTGTATTTCATATTTTCATTTTGGAAGTTAGTTATTTCCATTCATCAGCATCTGTTGAATCCTTCCTATGAACCAGGCATTAAGCTGAGAACTTGGAGAGCACATTCTTAGGATGCCAAGGTGGGCAGGAGAGGAGGCTAGCCCCCAGGTCCCCTTGTAGCCAGCTGTGACGTCAGTGCACTAAGACCAATAGTATACTGGCCTAGTGCTGGCTTGACGGGGGTGGGGACCCATTAATACAAGAAGAGAAGGAAGTCCTGAACTTAGGAGGAGACAGGTATGATGCCAACCTCTCACATCTCCCACAATGAATTTTGTTATCCCGCTACAGATACATCCATTAACATAAGATCACAATTTGCAATTGAGCAAGACTTTTAAGGCATTATTAAAATGTCAGTTCATTTTTTTTTTCTGAAGTAACATTTTGTTCAGCTTGTGATGGAGTCCTAGTTCTAACAGCTTAAACAGTGTGGCCAATTAAAATCTGGAAAGACATTTGCAATGATTGATAAGCAGGTGGGTCTTCTGGGAGTTCATCTGTCTGCCTGTGCCATGTTTCTTCGGCCACATTTTCCCTCAAAGGTTTTGCATCGCCCCCAGCCCTCATTTTAAGTGGGCAAGATGGTTAAGATCGATGGATGAGTGGAGGCAAGTCAGGTGCTCAGCCAGCGCCTGCACTAGGCATGGACATACTGATGGTTGGCTCCCACTTCGCTGTCCCTGCAGATCGGGAAGACGGGTGCCTACCTGCAGTTCCTCAGCATTTTGTCCAGAATGCTCATTCGGCTGACGGAAGTGGATGTTTACGATGAGGAAGAGATCAACATCAGTGAGTTCCCTGTTGATGACCCCGGGGCTTGAATGATCTTCATCAGTTTCTCAAGTGACATTGCTTGTGTCTTTTACTTTCAAGATGGAATTCTTAGGTTAATGATCTGACTCCTCCCAAGGGCTTTGGACGGTTTTTATCTTTCCCTTGTAGTCATTTTGCTCAATCCTAGAGTAGAGCCTAGGAGGCCTTGGGGAAGATAAAATTACGATACTAAAAAAACCGCTCTTTACTGAGTACCTTCCAAATGTCAACCACTGTGCCAGATATTTTACATAATTTACCACATTCACTTCCTCTACCACACCGCGAGACAGATATTGGTAATCCATTTTTCTGCTAAGTAACATGTTCAGGAGCCAGCTCAGGGGTAGCAGAACTGGAACCATATTAGATTCGGTTGCTGCCTCTAGGGAGTTTCCCAGGTGGCTCAGTGAGTCAAGAATCCACCTGCCAGTGCTGGAGACACGGGTTCAATCTCTGGGTTGGAAAGATCCCCTGGAGTAGGAAGTGGCAACCCACTCTGGTATTCTTGCCTGGAGAATCCTATGGACAGAGGAGCCTGGTGGGCTACAATCCGTGGGGTCTCAGAGCTGGACACGACTGAAGCAACTGAGCATGTGTGCATGCTGCCTCTAAAAAGTGGAATTGTCCATCAGATGAGAATTCCCTTTCAGACTGCTGAGCACATAGGTCAGCATCTTGGGGCAAAATGAAAAATACGTGATATGTGGGGAATAGGCTTTTCTCCTCATTCCCAGAGTGGAGTTTATCCGGATTAAAGGAAGACTGTCTTTGAACATGTTTCATGCTCATGTCGAGCACCTCCTCCATCTCCTCTTCTAGCGCCGCTCCAGTGGCTCTGAAACAGCCTACTGAATGAACCTGTTGGGAATGAAGATTTGTGTAAGGAGTCCGTATTATAGAGAAGGGGCCCCAGGAGGCTGCACTGGCATCTAGGAGCACTCCTATTGTGTATGTTTAAGGTGCACAACTGGATGATTTGACACACTTTGTGGAATAATCACCACAGTCACCTCACACAGTGGCCATGTTCATTGCAGCATCATTCACAATTACCAAAATGTAGCAACTGTATGGTGTCCATTGAAGGATAAACGCCCGCCAGCAGTTGAGTGGATAAAGAAGGGGTATATATGCGCAATGTAGTCAGCCTTGACAAAGAAGGAAGTCCTGCCCTTTGCACACACAGAACTTCTTTACATACTCTTAACTATGTTTGCATTTTGACTGGGAGAAAATTTAGAACCCAGGAAGCCCGTCTAGCCCTTAATCTTTCCTTTGAAGGAAAAAGGAACCGTATCTACACTCATCTGCACTCTGACTTTTCCACCGTTTCCCCCACAATTTGGACCCGTATTGCAGATGAAAGTCAGTGGGTCTGCTGAGTTTCTGTCTCACGTTTTGTTGGATTTACCAATGATAAAGAGGATTTGCCTGAAGTGTGTTAAACTTCACAGCCTTATTTTCCCAAATAGTCTCCTATTGCTTTGGGTTTCTCTTTGGCAAAATGTACATAGTTCCCCTTTTACAGGATGTTGTGAAGATTAAATGATGTTACACATATGAAGCACTGAGCATCTATTAAATATATAATAAGCATTCCTCTTCCTCTTCTTTTTTTTCTCTTATGGACACTTAGGATATATATATATATGAGCTTCCCTGGTGGCTCAGATGGTAAAGCATCGGCCTACAATGCAGGAGACCTGGGTTCGATCCCTGGGTTGGGAAGATCTCCTGGAGAAGGAAATGGCAACCCACTCCAGTATTCTTGCCTGGAGAATCCCACAGACAGAGGAGCATGGTAGGCTACAGTCCGTGGGGTCTCAAAGAGTCGGACACGACTGAGTGACTTAGTATATGGACACATATAGCTATATGGACATAGTATTACATATCAGTTCTGTTTAGTCACTCGGTCGTGTCTGACTCTTTGCGACCCCATGGACTGCAGCACACCAGGCCTCCCTGTCCATCACCAACTCCTGGAGTTTACCCAAACTCATGTCCATTGAGTCAGTGATGCCATCCAACCATCCCATCCTCTGTCGTCCCCTTCTCCTCCTGCCCCCAATCTTTCCCAGCATCAGGGTCTTTTCCAATGAGTCAGTTCTTCTCATCAGGTGGCCAAAGTATTGGAGTTTCAACTTCAACATCAGTCTTTCCAATGAAGACCCAGGACCCATCTCCTTTAGGACAGACTGGTTGGATCTCTTTGCAGTCCAAGGGACTCTCAACAGTCTTCTCCAACACCGCAGTTCAAAAGCATCAATTCCTTGGCGCTCGGCTTTCTTTATAGTCCAACTCTCGCATCCATACATGACCACTGGAAAAACCATAGCCTTGACTAGACAAACCTTTGTTGACAAAGTAATGTCTGTGCTTTTTAATATGCTATCTAGGTTGGTCATAACTTTCCTTCCAAGGAGTAAGCGTCTTTTCATTTCATGGCTGCAGTCACCATCTGCAGTAATTTTGGAGCTCCCCAAAATAAAGTCTGACACTGTTTCCACTGTTTCCCCATCTATTTGCCATGAAGTGATGGGACCGGATGCCATGATCTTAGTTTTCTGAATGTTGAGCTGTAAGCCAACTTTTTCACTGTCCACTTTCACTTTCATCAAGAGGCTCTTTACTTGTTCTTCACTTTCTGCCATAAGGGTGGTGTCATCTGCATATCTGAGGTTATTGATATTTCTCCCGGCAATCTTGATTCCAGCTTGTGCTTCTTCCAGCCCAGCGTTTCTCATGATGTACTTTGCATATAAATTAAATAAGCAGGGTGACAATATACAGCCATGACGTACTCCTTTTCCATTTGGAACCAGTCTGTTGTTCCATGTCCAGTTCTAACTGTTGCTTCCTGACCTGCATACAGATTTCTCAAGAGGCAGGTCAGGTAGTCTGGTATTCCCATCTCTTTCAGAATTTTCCAGTTTATTGTGACCCACACAAAGACTTTGGCATAGTCAGTAAAGCAGAAATAGATGTTTTTCTGGAACTCTTGCTTTTTCGATGATCCAGCGGATGTTGGCAATTTGATCTCTGGTTCCTCTGCCTTTTCTAAAACCAGCTTGAACATCAGGAAGTTCATGGTTCACGTATTGCTGAAGCCTGGCTTGGAGAATTTTGAGCATTACTTTACTAGTGTGTGAGATGAGTGCAAGTGTGTGGTAGTTTGAGCATTCTTTGGCATTGCCTTTCTTTGGGATTGGAATGAAAACTGACCTTTTCCAGTCCTGTGGCCACTGCTGAGTTTTCCAAATTTGCTGGCATATTGAGTGCAGCACTTTCAGTATCATGTGTATAAAATGTCATATACATAAAATCAATGTATTCCATAATTTGGGGTTGGACCAACTAGGATTTTTTACCTTTTTGCTAGCAAGCATTTAATGAGCACTGTAGACTGCACGGATTACAATGTACAATGATACATGGCAAATGTGAAGACATAGGTTGAGCCAGGAGTTGTGTTGGCATTCAGAAAGGGGAAGCCAGTGGATCTGAGCATTTATAAGCGTTTTCCTGGAGGTGCAGTGATAGGAGTTGGGCCTTACTGGCTGGGTAGCATTTAGGTATAAGAGCAAAAGAGAGAACTGCGTTGGTTTCTGCTGGTGCTGGCAACCAGTGTGGTGTATTTGAGGGACAGAGCCAGGGAAATCACAGAGCACACAGGTTACATGTATTGGGAGGAGTATAAGTTAGTGGAAGTCAGAAGAGCAAGCCTATCCCATAGGAAACCCAGCATGAGGCTCTTCCTCTGGATAGAGATAGATCTGAATGCACGTTCTTGCTGAATTAGAAGAATCCTGAAAATGGAACATGTACCTGGGCGTTTGAGATCCTGTAGTAACTTGTCGACTCAGCATCAGTTCCACTCCAACCATCACCCTTGTGCATGTTTGAAATAAATCTTTCTCACATCCCATTTTGTCACATATCTGTGTTTCTCCCGATCCTGTAGACCTCAGAGAAGATTCGGATTGGCATTACCTCCAGCTCAGTGACCCCTGGCCGGACCTGGAGCTGTTCAAGAAGTTGCCTTTTGACTATATTATTCATGACCCGAAGTATGAGGATGCCAGTCTGATCTGCTCACACCATCAGAGTGTAAAGAGTGAAGGTCAGATTTGTCAAACTCTTGCTTCCACCTTCTTCCAGAGTATGTGGGAATAGCTTCTTAAAGGGATGAGCTAAATCTTGCTAGTGATGAGTGAACTGGCGGTGCCTGTTAGAGCAGTGAGGTCACCACCTCTCTGGACAGGAAACGCTCTTCGACTCCATGAGGGAAGACTCACTGCTCCATTAGTGCAGAAAAATGTGAGGATGCTGTTGATGGCTTTTCATGATTGGAATACTCTGAAGATTCTTGTTAACCGAAGAAAAAGATGTATGTTTTTCTATGAATTTGGGTTGTTACAACAAAACGCATCTATTTCCCATCCTTCCCTCGGTCTCTCGTTTTCTCGCTCCTTCTTTGGGGACCACTAATTTTCACAGTATTATGACCCTGACGGGTTTCAGGGTCACTGGTGACAAACATCGGATGTGAGTGGCCAGTGAGATTATAAGCACTGACCGGGAAAGTTCAGTGAATGCAGTGTGAGAGGAAGATACCAGTCTCCTTGTTGATTCCATCATTTTATCTTCATTGAGCTCAGAGCAGATGCCGTTCACTGGAGCCTCCTTCATGCTTCACGTAGACCTTCTCGAATGGAGGTTGAGTGTTAAAATCTTAATTTTGCTAAGTCGGTTTGAAATCCTAGAGGTGATTGTGTGCTTTGCAGCATTTGCATGTTAAGTCAGCGATCGATTTACATTGTCACGGATCGAATCCTTGAATAGGTTTATAAAACATCCGTAGCAGGATGAGTGAGACGCCATGTGACTGTAGCGTCTAGTTTATCCCACTGAGACTCTGTCCTTTCTGGCCAGTGGAGTCCGCGTGGGGCGGACAGGTGAGAGGCGATCCCGGGAAGCCCTGTTACAGTGTTTCGTTGCCAACAAGCGGGAGCAGAGGGTATTGGTTGGGCCTCCTGGGATTAACGCTGGGATTTCGTGCAGACAGAGGGACGCACCGGAAGCCGGAGGACCTGTACGTGCGACGCCAGACGGCAAGGATGAGGCTGTCCAAGTTCGCAGCGTACAACACGTACCATCACTGCGAGCAGTGCCACCAGTACATGGGCTTCCACCCCCGCTACCAGGTAGGACGGAGCCCCCAGGCAGCCCCTCGGGTGGACTCCAGCGGGCACTTCCATGGCTCTCGGCTACATGTTTCACCGTGGCTAGCACCTCGGTCTCCTTCTTCTCGTTATGTTTGCATCCTGGAGTCAGGAGGTGGAAAGTTCTGGAAGAAGCCCCTTTGTCCTGAATCCTCCATTCCCTTCAATCATCTCTGAAATAATTATTGACACTACCGAACAGTGATTCCCCTGGGGTGACATGTGTATTAGTGGCAGAGTTAACCGGCTATCAGTGTCTTACTTTTCTTTACATCTTAGCAATCTCTAGTTAGTTCAGTGCAGTGGATACTTCCTGAGTGCTTGTTATGTACTGGACACAGACTCAGAAGTGAAGAAAACCCCAGACTTGAGGCTCACAGTCTAGGGATGGACAGGTGCACATAAACAGAACTTTGGAGCAGGCTAAAGCTGGCAGGAAAGCGCTATGGTTGACGTGTAGACATTATGAGGTTTAAGAGAGAAATTTGCATTTACTGAGCATCTACTACGTACCGGGCTATGTACTAGGCACTTTTTATATACCAGTACTTCCCAATTTTTAATGTGATAGAAAATGATACTTGTCCTGGACCCTGGGTAGATGGATAAGACTGCTCCCAGGGCTCTGGCTGAAGCAGTTTATGTTTAAGTGACACCTGTGATCCATTTATTCAAGGGGCACTTGGTTAGGAAACTGTACTGTTGAGTTTCTTCTTTAATTCTCATTAAAACCCCACAAGCCTATAGCATTATCCCCATTTAATAAATGAAGATATGATACTAGGTAGGGAGCAGGGGAGAAGGTTCTGAAGGATCAGTAAGAGTTTGCCAGGGAGCCAAGGTGGACAGAAGAGGGGGGGAAGGAGCGAATGGCAAGTGCAATAGCAGGGAGACGAGGGGTGTCTAGGGGACTCAGAAGTGGCTTTAGTGGGTGTTGATGGAGCTTAGAGTGAAGGCTGGTCCCGGGACAGGAGGCTGGGTGGGTGGGCACAGAGAGACCACAGAGTCATCTGTGCTGTGGGAAGGAATGGGGCCTTTGCAGTGAGAACTCTTAGTTGAGGCCTGATGAGGGCAAGGCTACCTTGGGAGGGGGTATTTCCTTCTTCTTATTTTTTAATTTTTCTATTTTTTAAATTGATTTTTTCAGTCGATGAACACTTGATAAGAAAATGAACAATTTTTCCAGTTTTTTGAGATATAATTGACAGATAACATTGTGTAAGTTTAATGTAGACGACATAATGATTTGATAAATGTATATATTGCTAAATGATCAGCACAATAAGTTGAGTTAATTAACACCCATCAGTTTTGAATAGTCTCTTACTAGTCCGTGGAGGGGCTTCCCTGGTAGTTCAGCTGATAAAGAATCTGCCTGCAATTCAGGAGACCCTGGTTCAATTCCTGGGTCAGGAAGATCCCCTGGAGAAGGGAAAGGCCACCCACTCCAGTATTCCTGGGTTTCCCTAGTGGCTCAGACAGTAAAAGAATCTGCCTGCAGTATGGAAGACCTGGGTTCAATCTCCAGGTTGGGAAGATCCCCTGGAGGAGGGCATGGCAACCCACTCCAGTATTCTTGCCTGGAGAATCCCTATGGACAGAGGAGCCTGGTGAACTGCAGTCCATGGGGTCGCAAAGAGTTGGACACAACTGAGCGACTAAGCACAGCCTTGTGGAGGTTTGTGGGGGCCTGTGGGCTGGTTCTCTAGAAACAGATGGAGGGTAGGATTTTACACTGAATTTCTTCTCATTTCAGATGCAGGCAAGGAAAGAGGAGTCAGGGGCAGCTGGAGCTGATGGGAGACAGACAGCTGTGCAACACCCAGGGGTGCAGGACAGTTCTACCAGTCCGTAGCTGCCCCAGAAAGGCCTGAAGATGACAAGGGCTCCAGCTCCCTGTCTGTCCCCTTTGCAGAGGGAAACAGCAGCTGGTGGCTTTAATTTTCCCAAATCTTCCTGGCCTTGAGCTTAGCTGCTACTGAAGTAGCACCTGTCTCCTCTAAGCACAGATTTTTTTTCAAATGATGCAATTGTACTCTAGACAAAATTAAAAAATACATATGAGTATTTTTCAAAGGATTAAAAATGATCAGAAATCCTATTTGCTGCAGATAAACCCGCCTAACATTTCTTCCCTTGGAGATGAAGTTTTTCTTTCAAGGCAGAGAAGAATATAAGTGAAAACATTTTCTTGATCTTGAAATGTGAAGAATGCAGAGACTGGAAGGTTCAGTGCCTGGTCGCTTCAGGGTCTGCAGTGAATGAGTAGATGGAGCCTGGAGGAGAAGGAGGAGGGGGGCAGGTCTGAGCTCCAGCCCCCGGGGCCAGCCTCTCTGTAGGCGGGTTGGGTCTGGGGCCACACTTGCAAGGGTGTGAAAATCAGGTCCCCTGAGGACACAGGGGCACATGCTGACTCTCTGCTGACAGATCACTGCTTCTGCTGTTTGATTCTTTCTCCTCATTGCTCAAGGCTCCCCTGGGAGGCTGTCTTAGGAAATTCCTCGGTTATGTCCCTCTTTGCTCCCTCCCCTGGTCAGATTCTGTTTCTCCCTCATCTTGGCTCTCGAAGCAGAGCCACAGTCCGTCAGATGTCACAGCCAGCGTGTCCTGGCCCGTGTCAGCCCTGCCCTGGCCCCCGTGGCCCCCCGGAGGGCATGGGACAGACTAGCTGTGCATCTGCAGGGGCAGCTGAAGGGAGAGGGGTCGCTAAGGCCCTGCTGTGGACGCCAGAGCCGAGGCCTGGAGGAGGCATACCTCTGGCCTGGGCTTAGCCGGGCTGGGAGGTCACACCAGGAGCAGTGTGGGCACGGTGACTGGGTAACAGGAGGACTCTTTAGACAAAGTGGCTGGAGGTGAGGCTAGACTTAGGGATAGGAGTGAGCCCAAGACCTCTGGATGTCCGCCATGGGAGTGAGGACCTAGGATTATTCATTGGTTCCAGAGTCTGGATGTGGTGCGTGAGACGGACATGCACAAGTTTACACAGTTATTGTCTTCTACTGTTACACAGATCAGCTGTCATGGGAAAATAATCTTTGTTGAAATTAAAAATGTGACCTGGAGCATGAAGGCTTTGGTGCCCCAGCATGCCTCTGGGTCCAATCCAGAGTCCAGAAGGTCTGGGTGGCTACAGAGGCATCCCCTGGGTACCTAGGGGTCAGCACCAGGATGGGAGCCTCTGACCAATCAGGTGTGGCCTCGGGTACACACTCACAGGTGTCCATGCTATGAACTGGCATCAGCTGGGGCAGCGGTGGCAGTAGCTTCTGTGTGGTCATGGCTGCAGCAGGCCTGGGTTCTTCCGGGAGGTCAGGCCAGACTCTGATGACAAGCTCTGTCCTTTCCCCCTCGCACCCCAGCTCTATGAGTCCACCCTGCACGCCTTTGCCTTCTCTTACTCCATGCTAGGAGAGGAAATCCAGCTCCACTTCATCATCCCCAAGTCCAAGGAGCACCACTTTGTCTTCAGCCAACCCGGAGGCCAGCTGGAGAGCATGCGACTGCCCCTCGTCACAGACAAGGTACCGGCCCTGCGGCCCTGGGGCTCAGCCTTGCAGACCCAGGGGCTGTTATCAAGCAATGAAAACCTTTGTGAAGTGGTAGCGCAGTCCTTTGTTAGAGGGTGACAGAGGCTTTATTAGCTCCTTTACTCCGTTTTCTAGATGGTTCCCATCAGAACTGGTTAGGAGCACCAGCTCAGTGGCAAGTGCTTTGAGAAATCAAGAAGGAATAGAAGACCTAGCTTGGTTGTTGAGAAAAGAGTGAAAGAAAACACAGTTGTTTATATAGAAGATTCACAACCTGAGTGAATGAGAAGCTAGGCTGTATGGCTCAGAAGTGGAGGGATTTAAGTCACACAGGAATAACGTTCACTCAACGTGTATTAGGCGCCAATAGGTGAGGGTCATGGATTTGGGTCGCTGATATAAGCCCATTAGTTTTGCTCACCTTACACACCATTCTCAAACAAGCATTTATTTCGCTTTGTATTCTGTGCACCGGCGGTTTGAGCTCGGTTCTGCTGGGTGCTTATCCTGGTTGCCATCCCTTGTGTTTGAAGTGCGTTACCAGGTTGGACTCTGGTGGCCTCAGTGGGACGCCCGTGTCTGCTCCTGTGGCCTCTCCTTGTCCAGCAGGCTAGCCCGGGCTTCTCCCTCGGGGCAGGGGGTAGGGGGGTTTCTGAGAGAGAACAGAATGCCTCTGGAAGCCAGGCTCGGAACTGGCACGCCACCATCTGTAAAAGCAAGTCCCAAGGCTCAGCCAGATGCAAGGCATGCAGAAACAGGCACCATCTTCTGATGGAGGAGGCTGCAGAGTCACATCTCGGAGGGAGGGCAGTCTTAGTAGCCAGGCTGACAAACGCTTGACGTCTCTGTGCCCATGCTCTCCAGAGTCACGAATACATAAAGAGCCCGACGTTCACTCCCACAACTGGCCGTCACGAGCATGGACTCTTTAACCTGTACCACGCGATGGATGGTGCCAGCCACCTGCATGTGTTGGTTGTCAAGGAGTATGAGATGGCGATTTATAAGAAGTACTGGCCCAACCATATCATGCTGGTCCTTCCCAGCATCTTCAACAGCGCTGGAGTTGGTAGGCCTTCATTTTTTTCCAAATTTGTTGCAAAGTTAAATTCAAGACACATTGACTTCATAGGAAATCCACTGAGAAATGTTTTTCTAGACCGAACACCTGTTTCCCCTTAGTCCCCTCCAACAGGTGTGTGCATATGAATTACATTCATTCTGTAATCACTGCTGTCCCACCACTGCACCAAGACCACCTACACTGTGTGTGTGCTCTTCTGAATGTTGTGTGTGTGTGTGTGTGCCCAGTGGCTTCAGTCGTGTTCCACTTTTTGTGACCCCATGGACTGTAGCCCTCAGGTTCCTCTGTCCATGGGATTTTCCAGGCATGCCTACTGGAGTGGGTCACCATGCCCTCCTCCAGGGGATCTTCCTGACCCAAGGGGTGAACCTGAATCTCCTACGTCTCCTGCATTGCAGGTGGATTCTTTACCAGTGAGCCACTGGGGACGCCCCTGAATGTTCTTAATCAGTTCAGTTCAGTCGCTCATTTGAGTCCGACTCTTTGCGACCATATGGACTGCAGCACGCCAGGCCTCCCTGTCCATCACCAGCTCCCGGAGTCTACTCAAACTCATGTCCATTGAGTTGGTGATGCCATCCAACCATTTTATCCTCTGTTGTCCCCTTCTCCTCCTGCCTTCAATCTTTCCCAGCATCAGGGTCTTTTCAAATGAGTCAGCTCTTCGCATCAGGTGGCCAAAGTACTGGAGTTTCAGCTTCAGCATCATTCCTTCCAAAGAAATCCCAGGGCTGATCTTCAGAATGGACTGGTTGGATCTCCTTGCAGTCCAAGGGACTCTCAAGAGTCTTCTCCAACACCACAGTTCAAAAGCATCAATTCTTTGGTGCTCAGCCTTCTTCACAGTCCAACTCTCACATCCATACATGACTACAGGAAAAACCATAGCCTTGACTAGACAAACCTTTGTTAGCAAAGTAATGTCTCTGCTTTTTAATATACTGTCTAGGTTGGTCATAACTTTCCTTTCAAGGAGTAAGTGTCTTTTAATTTCATGGCTGCAGTCACCATCCGCAGTGACTATGCTGCTGCTGCTGCTTAGTCGCTTCAGTCATGTCCAACTCTGTGCAACCCCATAGACGGCAGCCCACCAGGCTTCCCCGTCCCTGGGATTCTCCAGGCAAGAACACTGGAGTGGGTTGCCATTTCCTTCTCCAACACATGAAAGTAAAAAGTGAAAGTAAAGTCGCTCAGTCGTGTCTGACTCTTATCGACCCCATGGACTACAGCCTACCAGGCTCCTCCGTCCATGAGATTTTCCAGGCAAGAGTACCGGAGTAGGGTGCCATTGCCTTCTCCGGCAGTGACTATGGAGCCCCCCAAAATAAAGTCTGTCACTGTTTCCACAGTTTCCCCATCTATTTGCCATGAAGTGATGGGACTGGATGACATGATCTTAGTTTTCTGAATGTTGAGCTTTAAGCCAACTTTTTCGCTCTCCTCTTTCACTTTCATCAAGAGGCTCTTTAGTTGTTCTTCACTTTCTGCCATAAGGGTGGTGTCATCTGCATATCTGAGGTTATTGATATTTCTCCTGGCAATCTTGATTCCAGCTTGTGCTTCTTCCAGCCCAGCATTGCTCATGATGTACTCTGCATATAAGTTAAATAAGCAGGGTGACAGTATACAGCCTTGATGTACTCCTTTTCCTATTTGGAGCTAGTCTGTTGTTCCATGTCCAGTTCTAACTGTTGCTTCCTGACCTGCATACAGGTTTCTCAAGAGGCAGGTCAGGTGGTCTGGTATTCCCATCTCTTTCAGAATTTTCCACAGTGCTAGACCCTAATTTCACTAACTGCAGGTTTTCTGGGATAACCTGTCACTTGAATTCTTTGGTGATAGACCCCTTAAAACACGCCCTACTCAATAAAATTTCTGTGAATGGAGACTTGAGAGAGTCTTCTAGGGGTTGACTGAAAAAAAAAAAAGCACAATGAGAGAATTGTGAGTAAGGTTTTACTGGGGGCAGAATGAGGACCAGAACCTGGGAGACAGCCTCTCAGATAGCTCTGAGGAACTACTCCCAGGAGATGAGGGGAGAGGTCGGTGTGTATGTGAGGGAAGGGGGTTAACTGCCATCAGGCACACATATCAGCAGAAGGATGGTGCTGGTCATGGACAGCAGGTGTCTCCATTAAGGATTTTCGTGCTTTTTTAGATAGGAGACAGTGCAGGAAACCGGGCTTATAAAATCTTCTCCTGAAAAATATCTCACGATCTGAAGGCCTGTTCTGCTGGTTTGTCCTAGAGCACAGAGTACCTCATTCTGCACCCTGAACTGCTTGCGGGGTGTGTTGAAGGTATGCAGTGGCCACTAGTGACCTCATCCTTGTAGAGGCAGATGGTGAGAGATGGTTTTTGTCTGCATAGAATCAAAAGACCTTTCTCTTTCACCTTTCTGGCTTTTAAAGCTATTTTGATTTGTTGACAATTCTTTTTTTCTTCAGTGCTCAGTTATCAGTTTATTCATGGTCTCAGCTGTTAGAAAAGCAAAGATAAATAGACAGATGTGTGCACAAATGGGAGGGGAGTGTTTTCTGACCTCGAATTTCCTCTTCCGAGTCAACAGCCTATAGCGAGTGGATAAGGACTGCAGAGAAGAGGAGGTAGGGCTGGGGCCTGGGTGGGCTTTCATCAAATTCTTGTTCTTAGCGGGGCTTTGTCCTGGGTGGGGGTGGGCACTTGGACTGACCCGAGTCGGGGTCATCTGCTCATTTCAGGTGCCGCCCACTTCCTGATCAAGGAGCTGTCTTACCACAACCTGGAGCTGGAGCGGAACCGTCAGGAGGAGCTGGGAATCAAGCCCCAGGACATCTGGCCTTTCATTGTGATTTCTGATGACTCCTGCGTGATGTGGAATGTGGTGGACGTCGACAGTGGTGGGGAGAGAAGCAGGTGAGAGCCCCTTTCCCAACGGCACCCCAGTAACACAAGGGAGCAGGTGCTCTGCCCAGTGGGGGATTCTTGTCCATCCTTTGAGGACCCCAGAGGGCGCCTCCTCTTCGAAGATGTGGTGTGCAGTGGACAGAACCCTATCTGGGGTGGGCTCACCCGCCAAGCCTTTGAGTTTTTAATTGAAAACATTTTACTGAGGCACAGTAGAGACAGAAAATAATGCAACATAAATTCAGTATAAAATATTTAAAAAAAAGTGTCATACATATCCAGGTATTTTCGCAAACAGAACACACCCACTTAACAAACTCCCTGATGAAGAAATGGACCATCACCATCACCGATGTGCCCTCCCCCACACCTTCTAGAACCTTCTCCCTGCCCCAGCCTCCTCCTGACATGAAGCTGCATTTTTATTTGCTGTGTGACATTCGGGAAACAACTCTTTCTGGGGCAGCTTTCAAAGGGGCACTTGCCCTTGTCCTAGAGGTTTGTTATGAGGATTAGGTAAACCGTGAATTGTGTGCCTGGAGGGGGGTGATGGAGCGCCAGGAGGTAGAAAAGGCTCAGTAGGTAGAGCTGCATCTGAGCATCATTGGGAAGATACCCCTGTGTGGTTTTTTGGTACAAGTATTTCAACTTAGCCTTTTATCTTTGGCTTATTTGAGAAACAACTTGAATGCTTGGCTTTTTTTTTTTTTTTTTTTTTTTTTTTGAGAGATGATGTAAGGTTAGTTCTTCTCTTTTGTGTTAGTGAGTCCTAAGTCCTAATGTAACAACTTCCATCCTCACCACTGTTCTTCTAGGAAAAAAATGTGTTCGGTCTGATAGAGCTCACAGACATGACAACAGCAAGCCACCATGCTTTCAGTGTTTTCACTGTCAGCCTTCCGAGGGCGAGAGCTTGGCTGAGCACAGTGATGAGGAAGAGAACTAAGCTTTTTCCCTCTGCTTTTCTGAATTTCATTCTGAAGCAGAATGTTCAAGTCCTGGTGTGTCAGAGCTGGCTGAGGCCTTAGGGAGCTTAGCAGAAGCCCCTCGGCTGGGGAAAAGGAAGCTGAGATGCAGAGAAGTTGAGCCACTTACTGGGTCTCTCACACACAGAACTCTTGTTGCCTGGGCTACCAGCCCCGGGGTTACTCCCTTCAGCTGCCCTCCCTGTTCGTCAGGTGGCCCTCACTGTCTTTCCAGACCTCAGTCGCCATCAGGGTGGGGTGGGAGGTGCTTACACATAGCCTCCTTCCCTCCCCCTAACCTCCTTGGAATTGCCACCAGAAACGCGAGGTGGCATGGCATGCTGCAGAGAATGTGGGCTCTGGAGACAGACAACACCCTTCCAGCCAAGCTCTGTTGAGTAACACTGGCCAAGTCAGCCACAGCCTCCTTTTCTTCATCTGTGAAATGGGGATGATGGTTCTATGTGACAAGATTGCTGCGAGGATCAGTGATAGTGAATTCGAAGTGCCTGGTGGCTGTGATGGGTTCTGGGCGCAGCAGCCCGCCCGGCATGTTCAGGGGAAAGCAGCGGCCTGGCCAGCCCAGTCTGCATGCCAACCTGGGGATGTCTGTCTCCCTCCTTCGAGCAGAGAATTTTCCTGGTCGGAGAGAAACGTGTCCTTGAAGCACATCATGCAGCACATCGAGGCATCCCCCAACATCACCCACTACGCCCTGATTGGCATGCGGAAGTGGTCCAGCAAGACTGGGAGCCACGAGGTGCGAGAGCCCTTCTCCCGCTGCCATGTGCATGACTTCATCGTCTTGAACGTGGACTTGACCCAGAACGTGCAGTACAACCAGAACCGGTGAGCCCCGCCCGACCACGGCCATCAGCTCAGCCCGCGGTCCCAGGGCCCTTTGTCCAGCCACGTCCATCAGCTCAGCCCATGGTCAGGGCCCTTTGTCCAACCACGTCCATCAGCTCAGCCCATGGTCAGGGCCCTTTGTCCAGCCACGTCCATCAGCTCAGCCCGCGGTCCCAGGGCCCTCTGCAAGGTGCAGCCTTACTCCTGGAGGGCCCTTGCTCCTTCCTGGCCCTGCAGGGCCTTCCTACCCATGGCACTGGCCTGGCCCCTTGCTTTCAGTCCTCATGGATTTTTCTTTTTTTTTTTTAGTATTTTTGTTGCATAATTTTAGGGGAGATTTGCATAAGACCATTCAGCTTCCTTCACCAGTTCACATGGTACCTTATTTAATGACTTCCGTTCTTCTAAGTGGTATTTCTCTTGCTTTTCTGGCTCCTTCTGTGAACACATTACTTTCTAGGAGCTTGAGCGCTGAAGGAAATGATAATTTCCTTGTGTCCCTCTCTCTGGATCTAGCCGCAGAAGTGCTCATGTCTCAAGAAGAATCCAGTCGCTAATGTTAGCGAGCCCTCTACCTGCCAGAGAGTGGGCACATCCCCAAGAGTGCCTACAGAGGAGTGTCTGTTTTGGAGCAGACTGACCTGCTAGGAATGTGGGCTCTGCCGTTTGTCAGCTTTGACATTTAGGCAGATGACTCGCCATCTCTGAGTCTTGATTTCCTTCTGTAACAGTGGCTCATATATTTACTCTGGGAGACCAGTTGTCTTCTTTCTAACACGTAGATGAAGTGGCATTTGTTAAGTCCCCTTCACGGTACCTGGCATGGAGTGCCAAGCTCAGTCATGTCCGACTCTTTGTGACCCTATGGACTGTAGCCTACCAGGCTCCTCTGTCCATGGGATTTTCCAGGCAAGAATACTGGAATGGGTTGCCATTTCCTTCTCCAGAGGATCTTCCCAACCCGGGGATCGAATCCCAGTCTCCCACATTGCAGGCAGACACTATACCATCTGAGCCGCCAGGGAAACAATAAATGTACTCTGGGAGGTCAGTTGCTTTTTAACACATAGATGAAGTGACGTCTGCTAAGTCCCCTTCAGGGTGCCTGGCGTGGCGTGCATGATCCACACGCGACAGAGCTTCTGTGGTAAAAGCCTGAGTACACCCTGCCTTCCTGGTGCAGGCGCATCACAGCTTGTTTCCTTCTTGGTTTGCCTCCTGTGCCTCCCAGGGGAAGGTCTTTGGGGGCAGGAATGAGCTTGCTCATCTTCCCAGATACGGGGGTGTCTGGTGGCGGCGTGACCGTGAGCTAACTGAAGGCCGACCCGCCCCCCTCCTCTGTTCCCGCCAGGTTCATGTGTGACGACGTGGACTTCAACCTGCGGGTGCACAGCGCCGGCCTCCTGCTCTGCCGGTTCAACCGCTTCAGCGTGATGAAGAAGCAGATCTCGGTGGGCGGGCACAGGTCCTTCCACATCACGTCCAAGGTGGGTGCGGCCGTGTGCCCGGAGAGAGCTGCTGCCCGTGGTGGGAAAGCTGGTGGGGAGGCCACCCGGGCACCTCTGAGTCAGTGGGGTGGGCTTGACGGCTAGGAAGTGCTAGTGAAGGTTTCCTGCTGGGAGCCCTGAGAAGGGAAAGACTCCATTGAGTTTCCCTTATCGTCTCCAGTTGTGTGTGTGTGTGTGTGTGTGTCTCCCTGCCACGTGCGCACCACCAGCCTTCCAGTGTGCCCTTGCCCTCACCTCCCACCCCCACCCCACGCTCTCTCTCTGCGTGATTTCTTGAGCACATCTCCATCAGTGTCTTTGCTGCTCACTTGTCTGGCTTTTCTGCTGGGCAGAGCCCTTGGGGGTCAGATGTGGTACCGTGCTCTTCTTAGGGTCCCCGGGACAGCGCCTGCTAAATACTGCCTGAATGGGACTGACAGGCTAGCTTGATGGGTGTGCCATCTGCCCCAGAGACAGCCTCCAGGTGGGGGGAGACATGTCCTCGGTGATCTGTATCCTCCAGGAACCCGTAGGGTGCTGGCACACCCCTGCCTTGAAGGTCCCTTTGATCCATGGAGGAGAGTGGCAGAGATAAGCTGAAGAAGTAGGAGAACCCATTGAAAGGTGTCCATCAGAGGACTTGAGTAGTCTTATGTATGTGCACAGTCTGTTCGGCTCCAGCCTGGGAAATACGTTGGTGATGGAGTAAGAGATTGTGTGCTCAGAGGGCTGGGCTGTCGAGAGGAAGACCAGTGGGACTGGACAGGAGACAGAGAGGATCTGGAGGTCAGGGGGAAGGCTGACCCTTCCCAGGAGCTGACATCTCGGAATCTGGCGGAACACTGGGTCCTTGGGTTCTCTTTATTTTTTTCTAGACAAGACAGCCAGGTCTCTGCATGGAGTGGTCATTGTCTATAGTCGCTCATGCCGTGGTCAGTTTTCACACATCCCACTTTAGTTAAGCCACATTTTCCTTAATGGAGAGCTAGACCATGGACATATATGTTCTCCCATCACGGTTGCACACAGCCATCCACGACGGGAACGCCCACCCGGGGTCCCCGGGAGTGGCTGACGCCCGCCCGTCCCCACGCAGGTGTCGGACAGCCCCATGGCCGTCGTGCCCGCCCAGTACATCTGCGCCCCCGACAGCAAGCACACGTTCCTTGCGGCCCCCGCGCAGCTCCTCCTGGAGAAGTTCCTCCAGCACCACAGCCACCGGTTCTTCCCGCTGTCCCTGAAGAATCTCGGCCACCCCGTGCTGTCCGTGGACTGCTACCTGAACCTGGGGTCTCAGGTAACCATCCGAGGGGGGCCCTGTCGAGTCCCTCAATCAGAAAAGTCCCTCAACATGGGAGCTAGAACCCAGAACTTGGAATTATAGCCCCCCAACTGTGTCAGCTCTGGCCTGGCCCCCGCTTTACAATCGATAAGATAAAGGTTGAAAGAATTGAAATGGTGTGCCCCCATATCAAGAGGCTTCCCTGGTGGCTCAGTGGTAAAGAACCTGCCTGCCAGTGCAGGCACAGGAGAAGCAGGTTTGATCCCTGGGCCGGGAAGATGCCCTGGAGGAGGGCATGGCAACCCACCCCAGTATTCTTGCCTGGAGAATCCCGTGGACAGAGGAAGCTGGCGGGCTACAGTCCATGGGGTCGAAAAGAGTCGGATACAACTGAACCGACTTAGCACACACACCCTGATACAGATAGTTAGGAATCAAACTTACTACTAATGCCAGAACGTCTCTGATTCTCAAATGAGGTAATGAATAGATATATCTGGGTAAGTCTCGGAGTTGATGTTTAGAACATAACATTTGGAAATGACATTGAATGCTGTGTTTGGTCCTCCAAGCCTGAGCTGGACCTGGCAGTTAGTGTGTGTTAGATGCAAAGCTGTAGCACAGTGCTGTGGGGTGTTTCATGGAAAATGACCTTTCTCATGGATTCCATTTTTCCCCCCCCAGATCTCTGTGTGTTATGTGAGCTCCAGGCCCCACTCTTTAAACATCAGCTGCTCTGACTTCGTGTTCAGTGGACTCCTGCTGTACCTCTGTGACTCTTTCGTGGGAGCTAGCTTTTTGAAAAAGTTTCATTTTCTGAAAGGTAACTTCTTGTGCTCTTATGGTGGACCTTGACTTGAATGGCTGTCATCACTGGCACCTCTGTGGAGGTGAACCTGGTCCTCATCCTTTTTGGCAACAAGTAAACTGAGACTCAGGCCTCCCTGGTGGCTCAGTGAAAGAATCTGCCTGCCAGTACAGGAGACATGGGTTTGATCCCTGAGTTGGGAAGATCCCTTGGAGGAGGACATGGCAACCCACTTCAGTATTCTTGCCTGGAGAATCCCATGGACAGAGGAGCCTGGTGGGCTAGAGTCCACGGGGTCACAAAGAGTCAGACACGACTGAGCGACTAAACAAGAACAGCAAAACTGAGACTCAGGGCTTGTGACTTCCCCGGCTCTCCAGGGAGGCACAAGAAAGCTGGGGTGGGATCCCAGGATGGCTCTTCCCCTCTACCTGTTTGCACAGAGATAAGACACATCCCCTTTCTTCCCAGTGACCAGCAGATATTTTCAACTTTTCTGTAGCTTTTCAGGCCAGGCTGTTAGCCTAAGCATGCAGACCTCCTAGACATTTTTCTTCTTGGTGGATGAGTTCTTCTTTGCCCTGGGCTGCGTGCATCTTTACTTTCCTTCTCATCTTTCTCCCTCTATAGGTGTTTTCATGCTGGAGTGGTTGAGAGTGGGAAACGTTCATTCAGTATGACTTAAAAACACTATTTCCAATCCAGCTGGCATCCCTAATTGATCTTCACTTTTTATTGGTTGGCCGTGACGCCCACCTTCCTCTCTGCGAGGTGTTGAGTGAGCATTGGGGTTGCATAAGCTTTGGGGAAATAGTGGTTTCCGCAACATTCTGTGCTCCTGGGAAACATCTTGTCTAATAGAAAGATAGGGTGTGGAGATAGAGGGGTAGATGGTATGAACACCCATGATTATTGATGTGTGCTAGGGTTCGAGAGGAAGGAGAATTCACATTGCCAGGCAGGAGGAGAGGCAGGAGGCGCATGGGGCCTGGGCGGGCAGCCGACTGCGATGGGTGAAGAGGGCAGGGTTAGGCTGCGGGGCGGGGTGTTTCCCACCAGGGCTGGACCTGAGGATGCTGGTTTGTAATCCTAAGAGTCTTTCTCCTTCTCCCTGTCTGCTCAACTTCTTTGCCGTCATTTCTTGGTTCCACGTTGTCTCATCTGCCAGACCTGCCAAGTCACACGCTCATCCGTCATCTGGCTAAGATGGCGAAGCAGCCCCTGGAAACAGGCGCTCGCTTGGACATCTGGCCCTTCCCTTCCAAAAGCAGCATCGTCTTTTGTTCTGGCAAACGGCAGCCGGGCGGGAGCTTTCCTGCGCAGAAACTCCCCTGTTCCGTTCACACACCTCTGCCGTTGTCCACACAGGTGCCACCTTGTGTGTGATCTGTCAGGACCGCAACTCGCTCCGCCAGACAGTCGTCCGCCTGGAGCTGGAAGACGAGTGGCAGTTTCGGCTGCGAGATGAATTCCAGACGGCCAACGCCAAGGAGGACCGGCCACTCTTCTTCCTGACCGGACGGCACATCTGAGGGTGGAGCCTGCCCAACCTCAGGCTGCTGAGGCTAAAGGAAGAATTAGAACCCCGGGGTGTCTGGACCGGGACAGGACCCAGTGGTGTTTGCTGCCACACCTTCATGGTAGGTGCCAGGGAACCATAGGTCCCAGAGATGCGTGGAGACTTACTGAGAGCCACAGGGACGAGTGGATGGTGAGCAAGAACTCCAACCCCAGACCCCTAGGTTCCGGGCCAGACCCCACCGCCCTGGCCTGTATCAAAGTCCATTTTATGAAGAACAAAGTTTTGCTTACTGTCACGACATCCATACGCTTCCACGGACACACTTGGACAAACTTGACTTTCCTCTTAGTTCTGAAGGATCCCTCTTGGATTATTTTGTAGAGATGCCAGCATTTCAGATGATGGATGTGGTGTTGGCTAAGTAGGTTTCCCTCTAACCTACTCCAGAACAATAGTCCAAAAGACCATTTTAACCATAAAGGCTGGACACAAGGAAAAACGAAGTAGGTTCACTTAATTATGAATTGTGTAAGGTTACTCTTTTAGAAACTAGCCCAAAGGCATCAAATTTAATAAAGTAAAACAAATAGTTTCACTTCAGAGCAAATACGATTCTATTAAAATAGTATAGGGTAAATACCCTACCTCTTAGAAAGGGCAAAAGTGAAAAGAAACTTTTTTTTAAAAAACTACAGGGCTTGCAGGAAGGAAATTAGGGTTGCAGAGATTGACCTTGAGAAACAGAGTTTGCCTTACAAAGGAAAGAGAGCCAAACGTCTTTCTTGAAACACACAATGAAAACAACCAAAGCGATAGGGAAAGTAGCTGATAAGAACTAGACTTCTGACTCTAATTTATTGAAGCTCAGTTTTTAATCTCCTTGAATTGCTCGTCTTCTCTTCTGAATGTTTGGTCCTTGTCCAGAGAGGAAGGGGACAGACAAGGTCACGGTTGTACTGTGATACCCGTACTCTGCCTTGCCTGCCGGAATACATTTTAAACCAGCATGTTAGGGTGCCCCCTAGAGGCTGGGCCCAGGGCCAGGTGCTTTCACTATCTTGCTTACCCTTTCCAGCAGCCTTGTGCTGTGGCATCTTTCTTCCCGTTTGAAAGGTGAGCCAGTTGAGATGGAAACAGTGCATCGCCCCAGGATCACACAGCTGCAGACTCCGGGGAAGAAGAGAAGCAGAGCAGACTCCGGGGTCCGTCTCCCCAGCCCACCACACTGTTTGTGGAGTGGCCCGTAACCAGAGGAAAAGTTGAAAGGTCCTCAGAAATGAATCAGCAGAATGCATTCTTGTCCATCCATCTTAGACGTTTATAAGCACTCTAATGGATACTAATCCGAGAAGGAATTATGTTCAAAGATGATGCCAAAGAGTTAATGTCAATCTTTTCTTCCCTGAGGAAAAAAAAATAGTCCATGAGTATAAAAATTTTAGATCAATGTTTCTAAAAAAACGATCACTTTGTATATGTCATTATTCCTATTTTGGAATAAAAACTTACCTTTTTGAGTTCTACCTTCTTGAGTCTTTCATAAATGGTAGCTTCTAGGCTGCTCTTCCCGTTTTATTTGTTAATTTAAAGTTGAAAAAAAACCTAACATTCTTGTTTGTTCCAGCCTTATAAATAAAATTCATAATGCATGTATTGTTTCTTTGGTGGGAATGAATTGCAGTATCTTAGAGAACTACCTGCTTGAAATCTCAATGTGTGACAGAAAGGGTAGTTTGGGAAATAAAAGAATAAATTCTTAAAAGTAAGTGTATACTAAAATGTGCTCGTTGTTCAGCTGCTCAGTCATGTCCCACTCTTTGCAACTGCATGGACTGCAGCATGCCAGACT
Source organism: Bison bison bison (assembly GCF_000754665.1). Classification (NCBI taxonomy): domain Eukaryota; kingdom Metazoa; phylum Chordata; class Mammalia; order Artiodactyla; family Bovidae; genus Bison; species Bison bison. Next base: position 7,132,230 of record NW_011494879.1, read on the forward strand.
TCCCTGTCCTTCACTAGCTCCCTGAGTCTGTTCAAACTCGTGTCCATTGAGTCAGTGATGCCATCCAATCATCTCATCCTGTGCTGCCTCCTGCCCTCAATCTTTCCCAGCATCAGGAGATCTTTTCCAATGAGTTGGCTTTTCTCATCAGGTGGCCAAAGTATTGGAGCTTTAGCATCAGCCCCTCCAGTGAATATTCAGGATTGATTTCCCTTGGGATTGACTGGTTTGATCTCCTTGCAGCTGATGGGTTGAAGCTCAGGCTGAGAGAGTGTGGATCCCCAGGTAGGCAGGGCCCTGGGGGGCCAGGCCTTTGTGAATAAGACAAACTCACAGCAGCCCCCTCTCTGTGGCATTGTTTTGTCCCCACAGTCACTTGAGGCAGTTAATAGCAGATATGAGCTCCCTAGGACAATACAAAAATAAACTCACAAGTAAAACTCATAATAAAAATAAAGGAAATGTTATAAGGGAGGAGGTGATAACCTCCATAATGAGTCAGTACAGCAAACAATCCTATAAAAGAAGTGTAATTGAATTCAGGGGAAAAGATGGTGTTGTATCCAGGACCAAAAAAAACACAGCAATTACAGATCTTGGAAGTTAAAACCTCAGTGGGCAGATGAAATAGACCAGCTCAAGAGTGAAACAGACAGCTGGGAGGTGAGCCGAAAAAAGTCTAGAGGACAGCACAAGGAATGTTCCCAATCTCTGCTCACCCTTTACTTCTTCCTCCGTTCACTGCGTATCAGCTGCCCGGCCCTCCTGGACCTCTGGAGCCACTGTGTATCAGCTGCCCGGCCCTCCTGGACCTCTGGGGCCACTGCCAGGCCAGTGCCCACCTCTGCCCAGGGTGCTCCTCCCCCTCACATCTGCCTGGACCCCTCCCTCACTTCCTCTGGGCCCTTAATACTCAAAAGCCACCTCCTCAGTGTCGTCATCCCTCACTGAGTGTACCAGAACACAGTGTGTTTAGTTGTCTCTGCTTTTTTTCTTGGTCTTTCCCCTTGAAAGTAGGAATTGTATGAGATAGTTTCGCTGCTCTGTTCTCAGAGCCGTGATTATGCCCAGCACATGGTGGATGCTCGTGAAATGCCCACGGAGTGAATGAATGAATCTCTTCTATCTTAGCTGATCCCAACATGGGAGCTGGGGGTGGGAGTGGTCAGTGATGGAGGAATTGATAAAATGAGGGAAATTGAGCACAAATTCTTGGTTTACTAGGGGTAGAAGTGATTAACATAATTAGTGAAAAAGGAACATTTAAACGTGTTAAAAACATTTAGAGTAGCTGCTAAAAGGGAAAAACTGGATGGCCAACACCTTAAACATCAAAGGGAAAATCAGCACTGACAAAATCAGTGTAGGAGTTGAGTGGGCTGGGGAGGGGAAGGGGGTAAAAAGCAAGAAAACTTGGGGAATAAAGAACATATCTAAAACTATCAATAATGACATTAATTTTCTTGACAGATTGTGTCAAGAAAGCTAATCAGACTAGGACTTCATATTTAAAAATTAAATAGGCAATAGGATGTTTTAAGTTAAAGTCCCAGGTTCTACTCAGGGTGATAAGACTGTCCCCAAACTTTGTAAAAATGCCAACTATGAAATATGAATAACTCTGAGAAATATGAGAAGGGGTAAATTGTGTAATCAGAAGGGGAGACTAGTACATCTCTTGCAGAAGTAGAGAAAGAAGACTCACAGAAATGAGGGTTGGTCTACAGTAATTAGCCTTCAAAGAGGAGAGGATTCTTGTATAATAAAAATTCCAGAAAATGTTCTAGGATGGATAGTAGTGATGGTTGCATACATCGTGAAAGTGCTAATTTTTATGTGTACATAAACACAATAAAAAACTCTCCCAGAACCTTGGGAAATATGGAATCCTGTACTTCTGCAAGGCCAGATAACAGTCACCCCAAAACCAGATAACGATAGTAAGTTCACACCAATAATACTGATTCTTTTTTCCTGAATGCTTTCAGCAATCTAAGACTCTTGCAATAAAGGAGGAGAAATCGTGCTCCATTTATATGGAGCAACATCGAGCAACATTTATATGGATGTCAGTGTTCTCAACACAGGATGTGGCAGTGCAGAGGGCATGGAATCTGAAACTGGGAGACTTGGGTTCGCTTCTTGGTTCCTTTGCCAAGTCAACCAGCTCCATATGTTAGCTATGAAATCAGCAACAGTGAGTAGCAAATTTTTTTCACCATATACTATGGTTATGTATTTTACTTGATGACTAAATGTCCATTATTTCATTTAATCATCACAATTAACACTTGAAGTAGATCATTGGTATCATTTTACACAAAAGAAACTAGGGCTCAGAAAGGCTAGGTGACTCATCTGAGATCACACAGGTCTCAGGTGACAAAATGAATCTAGATTCATCCCTGCACGTGTAAGGACAGTTCCATTAACATCACAGCTACTTCTTATTTTGAGTCATTTACTCCCACCAAATGCTGTATATTAGTAGGTGCTGTTGGCTTCTAAGACTCTGTGCAATGAAAAATACTGATCCCAAATTTTCTCACTGAGAGGAGAGGTGTTGGGTTGCCTGTTGAAGGTGGTTGTGGGTTCATGCATGTACCACAGGCAGCACATAAGTACCATCCAGAGTCCAGGAAACCCCCAGCATCAAGGTTTAGAAACCACTTCCAATAAAGGTGTCTGCACTAAACCTCTCAGGTCTGGCTTCAGATTCTGCAGACAGCCCTCATTTCAGGGAAAACCATGAACCAAGGGCAAGTCCAGTGTCCACAGCTGCTGTTTCTTTTTCAGTCTACTGGCTTAAGAAGACTTCCAGCTCAAAAGGAATTAGCATTTTAATTAGCGAAACAGTTGGAAAGGCCAGTACAGAGTTTTCAAGTCCTTCAGGTCTAGAGGAGAAGCAGAAATTCTGTGACTGCATTTGTCATTCGCCGAATAGACTGTCCCAGTTTCCTTGTGCCTTTTCTTCTAGAACTCTGGCGAGCAGCAGTTTTTCTCTCTTAGGATCTTTACTCCATGCAAGGTTTTTCCTTGGGTGGCAATCCACCCTGCCAGAAAGAGTGGGCTTTAGGTGGTGCTGAGTGGAATTGTGTTCCCCAAAATGATATATTGAAGTCCTAAGGAGAGTGAAAAAATTGGCTTAAAGCTCAGCATTCAGAAAACTAAGATCATGGCATCCGGTCCCATCACTTCATGGGAAGTAGATGGGGAAACAGTGACAGACTTTATTTTTCTGGGCTCCAAAATCACTACAGATGGTGACTGCAGCCATGAAATTAAAAGATGCTTACTCCTTGGAAGAAAAGTTATGACCAACTTAGACAGCATATTAAAAAGCAGAGACATTACTTTGCCAACAAAGGTCCGTCTAGTCAAGGCTATGGTTTTTCCATTAGTCATGTATGGATGTGAGAGTTGGACTGTAAAGAAAGCTGAGTGCGAAAGAATTGATGCTTTTGAACTGTGGTGTTGGAGAAGACTCTTGAGAGTCCCTTGGACTGCAAGGAGATCCAACCAGTCCATCCTAAAGGAAATCAGTCCTGAATATTCAAAGTTTTAAAGCTGAAACTCCAATACTTTGGCCACCTGATGCGAAGAGCTGACTTATTTGAAAAGACCCTGATGCTGGGAAAGATTGAAGGCGGGAGGAGAAGGGCATGACAGAGGATAAGATGGTTGGACGGCATCACCAACTCAATGGACATGAGTTTGAGTGAACTCCGGGAGTTGGTGATGGACAGGGAGGCCTGGCGTGCTGCAGTCCATGCGGTCGCAAAGAGTCAGATACGACTGAGCGACTGAACTGAACCTTCAGTCCTTCAGTATGTGAATTTAATTGGAAATAGAGTTGTTGCTAATGTAGTTAGTTGAAATGAGATCATATTGGAGTCAAGTCGACTCCTAATCTACTTGTAAGTGGTGTCTTTATAAGAGAAAGAAACACAGGAAGAATGCCATGGGCCCATGGACACAGACTGGAGTGGTCTATCTACATGTTAAGGAATTCCAAGGATTGCTGGGGACCATCAGAAGCTGAAGACAAAGATTCTTTACTAGAGCTCCAGAGATGGGCCTTTAAGATCAGATCACAGGACTTCCCAGATGACTCAGTGGTAAAGAACCTGCCTGCCAGTACAGGAGATGCAGGTTCGATCCCTGCCTGGAGAAGGAAACCCACTCCAGTATTCTTGCCAGAACCCCATGGACAGAGGAATGTGGTGGGCTACAGTCCATGTGATCTCAAAGAGTTGTACATGGTTTAGTGACTGACCAAAAACAACAGGGGCATCACCGGCTCAGTGGACATGAGTTTGAGCAAGCTCTAGGAGATGGTGAAGGACAGGGAAGCCTGGTGTGCTGCAATTCATGGGGTCATAAAGAGTCAGACATGACTGAGCAACTTAACAACAACAACCACAGGCGTCCTCAGCCAGTGCCACAGCCCAGCCACGCAGGGCAGAGAGGGGCTGCCCCTCCACATGCCCATCTGGGGCATGTCCTTGTCCATCCACCGGGCGGCCTTATGCCCGACTGCAGAGCCACCTGACGGGAGGTCCCCGAGACCAGCGCTGGGCGACTCCTTTCCAGGACGTCCTTCTTCCCTGACAAGGAGGGTGGTTGGCTCTGTGCAGGCTCCCTGTGAGGCGTGTGTCATCGCCTCTGGCCTTTTCTCACAGCCTCTGGGGCTGGGGGCTGGGACAGTCGCCTCCCAGCCACACAGCGCTCCCTGTACAGCACCCCGGGCCGTGTGCCCAGCCTGGGCCTTCCTCCTCCAGCCGCATGTCCTGTCTTCCTTGCCCATTCCAGCTTCTCACTTCAAACAAGGTGCCCATCCAGGTGTGTGTGGGTAGTGTGTTGATTTGTCAAGTATGTATGTGTCAAGTATGTGGTGTGATACATGTGCATGCATGTGTGTGCACATGGTGCGTGTGTGGTGTGTCTGTGTGCACGTGGTGTGTCTGTGTGACTGTGCACACATGGTGTGTGTCGTGTATCTGTGATTGTGTGCATGCGGTGTGTGTGGTGTGTCTGTGATTGTGTGCACGCGCGTGTGTGGTGTGTGTGATTGTGTGCATGTGGTATGTCTGTGTGATTGTGCACACATGGTGTGTGTGGTGTGTCTGTGATTGTGTGCATGTGGTGTGTGTGGTGTGTCTATGTGATTGTGTGCATGCACATGTGTGGTGTGTCTGTGTGTGTACATGGTGTGTCTGTGCACACGTGTGTGTGGTGTATCTGTGATTGTGTGCATGTGGTGTGTGTGGTGTGTCTGTGTGGTTGTGTGTACGTGGTGTGTCTGTGTGTGCACACATGGTGTGTGTGGTGTATCTGTGTGGTTGTGTGCATGTGGTGTGTGTGGTGTGTCTATGTGATTGTGCACATGTGTGTGTGCTGTGTGTGATTGTGTGTACGTGGTGTGTCTGTGTGATTGTGCACACGTGTGTGTGGTGTATCTGTGTGTGCGTGTGGTGTGTGTGGTGTGTCTGTGTGCGCACGCATGTGTGTGGTGTGTCTGTGTGATTGTATGTGGTATGTCTGATTGTGCTGTGTGCATGTGGTTTGTCTGTGTGATTGCATACACATGGTGTGTGTGTGGTGTGTCTGTGATTATGCACACGTGGTGCGTGTGGTGTGTCTGTGTGATTGTGTGCACGTGATGTGTGTGCACAGGTGCTGGTTCTGACATGAACCAGGTGGGTGATGGTGGATCAGGAGTTGGACTCAGTTCGGAGAAACATCAACACAGTTCTTCAGAAAGAACCTCTTCTGGGTCTTTCTAGTCTGCGCCCCAGTATTCTCTTCCTGCCCCTTCGCAGGCCTGTGGCTTCAACAGCTTCTAGACACTCATAGGAAAACCATCCTTTCTCAGGCCTCACAAGGCTTCAGGAGCAAGGCTGGCGTGTCAAGCCTGTGCAGACAGGGGAGGGGATGGGGTTTGTGGAGGACTGGAGGGAGCCTGCCTGGACGAGAAGAGTGGAAGTGCACCTCTTCTGAACACCATGCTGGCTGGAGAGCGTCTGCAGGGCTGTCCTTTAGAGCAGGTGGACATGCAGGCCAGAGAGGAGGGGGGCAGCTGGTGACCACAGGCTCTCCGAAGTGCACAGAACACCCTGGTAAGGTGAATAGCTGCTCCCTTAGTGGGAAAGACTAGAGAATTTTACTATGACTTATGTGACCTAACCATGCTCTGGGTGCTGTGGATTTGTCATTTGTGGAAATTCATGGGACGTCTGAGCCCACAACCTGTAAAAGCTGGTGGACTTCTAGGAGAGCAGAGAAAAAAGAAATAATAGTAGTAACAACAGTAGCAACAAAAACAATGGCAGCGAAAATATATTCTTTATTATGCTCTAGGCACTAAGCATGTAGTCGTCAGACAGCATGAAAAGATGGGTATTATTCATCTCCTTCATACAGATGAGGAGACTGAGGCTAAGAGGGGCAAGTGACTTGCCTGCAGGTACACAGCTGGTAAGCAGCAGAGCTGGGCTCCCTTTAGGTCCACCTGATCACGCGGCTTGACTTATTAGCGTTGAAATTGCTGAGCACTAGAGGGCTAGGCACTCAGGGTTGTTCTGCTCATTATTCAATTTCATCCAGGCTGGGGGTCCTGGGGGAGCCCCAGAGCTGTAAGCTTAACCCACTTGGGCGGGGCTCCGGGGTCCCTGGGGGGAATGACTCCATGGGGTGGTGCTCTCGACACAGGGAGCCAAGGGCCTCCAGGAAGAGTTTTCTGAAGGAGGAGGACACCGCGTTGTACAGGACAGGGGTCACTGCCGAGCTGACGTAGAAGAGCGTGTTGGTCACCATGTAGAAGTAGTGATAGAAATCGTAGAGCTTGCTGGAAGGGGAACCCGGAAGGCTGGTTAGAGGCCCTGCTGCCTGCCCGCCGGGTCCTCCCCTTCCTGTTGGGAGCCAGGTCAGGAGGGCCTGCTTCCTGCTATCGAGAAGCACAACGTGCATTCAAGAAACGTTCCATCAGCACTGGCTGCCCTTGGCTGCCACACTCCACCCAGCATCGGAGTCCCTGTTCCTGGCTCCCAGGCCCAGCTGCCTGCAGAATGAAAAGCACACCTACTGATGGACAGAGACCATCGTCCAGGCTCTCGAGGCATGGGGGGCCTTGTGCTGCTGCATGAGGTCAAGGAGATGTGGCTTCGTGATGGGGAGAGAGGCATTCTGAGAATTCCCTGGCCGCCTTGGGAAGGGCTGCACCTGTGTGTATGTTGGTGTGTGTGTGTGTGTGCGTGCTTGTGTATGCGTGCACTTGTGTGTGTGTTTGTGTGTGTGCACTCTCATATATGTGCACATGTGTGTCCGAGCTTGTGCATGTGTGCGCACACTTGTGCATATGTGTGCGTGTACTTGTGTGTGAGTACTTGTGTGTCTGTGTGTAGGGGAAATTGCAGCTCTCGAGAACCAGTCATCTGTTGACACAGCTATTTCCTTGGAGGCCACATAGGATCTCTCTCCTCTCAGATGTCTGACTTTCGCTTATCATCAGGGTGCAGTGATTTCCAAAAGGAAGAGAAGGGATTCTCAGCTTGGGTTTTCTCCCATTGTGTCATGAAATGGGTGTGCACGCTCTCATCTCTAAGCAGCCTCTATTAGCTCGTGGAATCCCAGCTCTGAGGCCTCCTCCCTCTCTCCCTCCTTGTGAGAACATGGCCTTCGCCCTGCTCCCTACCTGCAGGCAGCTCTCCATCCTGGAGTCAGGAGGCTGGAAGCCCTGACTGCCACTCACACGGCCTGAGAAGTTCAGAGAGTTTTCTACATGATGCTTGGTTCCCCACCCTGAACTGGAAACTTTTGGGATAACAGACTGGGCAGGGCCAGCTAGAATGGAGGCCAGAGTTCTGCAGAGGCCAGCAACCAGGGGCTTCCCCTGGAGAGCGCAGGCAATCCCAGCCCCATGCCATGCCCCCCATGAGCTGGGGTTCCTCCCCTCACTCACTCGGTCCACCGTTCGTCAGGGACGTAGCAGTACATGAGCCTGCGGACGTGGTACGGCATCCAGCAGACGACATACACGGCCACAATGGCTCCTGCAGGACAGGTGGGGAGAGAGACAGACAGCAAACACATTAGCAGTTATGCAGCTCTGGGGGGGCGGAAGCTGCCCGAGGTGACAACAGTGTTTCCTGAGAGTTTGTTCCTGGAGTCTAGGGGTTGGCAGGAAACTTTGAGGTTATCTGGCACACTCTTGTCTGGAAAGAAAGTGAAGGTGAAAGTTGCTCAGTCGTGTCCAACTCTTTGCAACCCCATGGACTATACAGTTCATGGAATTCTCCAGGCCAGAGTACTGGAGTGGGCAACCTTTCTCTTCTCCAGGGGATCTTCCCAACCCAGGTCTCCGGCATTGCAGGCTGATTCTTTACCAACTGAGGTATTAGGAAAGCCCCACTCTTGTCTGGATCTGTCCCTAAACCTACTGTTAGCCTGTCCTCTGAGTGAGTGTCCACTTTAATCCTAACTGGTCCACTGATGTGCTTCTAGAAACTTCTACAACATCTATAACCTCCTGGCCACTAGAATATACTCCTAACTCAGGATTGGATATTCCCCCTTGGTCGTCTAACTGCATAGATGTGTGTGCATGTGTGTCTGCTAAGTCGCTTCAGTCATGTCTGACTCTGCAACCCAATGGACTGTAGCCCGCCAAGCTCCTCTGTCCATGGGATTCTCCAGGCAAGAACACTAGAGTGGGTTGCCGTGCCCTTCTCCAGGGGATCTTCCCCGCCCAGGGATTGGACCCATGCCTCTGTGTCTTCTGCATTGACAGGGTTCTTTAACACTAGTGCCACCTGGGAAGCCCAACTGCATAGACAGTAGAACTCAAATGCCCTGCCTTACAAAGCCTCTCCCCTCCTGTGTCCCCTTTTTCTGGTTGACTGATGGCACCACTGTCCATCTGACACCCAAGTCGTAAGCCAGAGAGTCTTCTCTTTCCAGTACTCCCAAGATCCAGTCTATTAAAAAGTTACTCCCTAGCATCTCTCCTCTCTCCCTTTCTCCCCACCCCCACTGTGCCCACCCCAGGGGACCACATCTTCCCTCCACTGGACTGTGACAGCAGTCTCCTAACTGGCCCTATGGACCTAAACTTCTCCTCCTTCCCTTCCCTCCTTCTCCTCCTGCCCTGAGTGGCAAACCCATTCTCTAATCCACCGAGGTCCCTGGACTAGCAGCATCCACCTCAACCGGGAGTTTGTTAGAAATGTAGACTGTCAGGCACACCCAGACCGGATGCATCAGAATTTCTGGATGGGGACCCAGGGGTCCACGTCTGACAACTCTCCCCAAGCATTCCTCCGTGCATGGAAGTTTGAGAAGCACTGAACCGCCTGTCCTGCAAAACTGCCAAGCATGTATATCTCAAGAGCAAGTCCCCCTGTCATTCCTGGGCCCCGGCTCTTTCAATGATGACCCATTGTCTATGGAAAGAAGTCCAGGCCCTTCACGTGCTGCTTTTGCTACTTGGCACATCACATCACACTTAGCTCTTGGATTTCAGTCCTGTGCACAACACTGTGACATACACATGGCAGCAGAGACCCTGTCCCTTCCTCCATCCTTCTGGACCTTTGTGTGCGCCTGGATCACACAGGTGCGTGGAGAGACCTCTGCTTTCCTATGCCTTTAAAGTTGTCCTTACAGAGCCAAGTTTGCCCAGATACTTAAACACACACACACACACACACACAGATCAGTGTCGCATCAGAGAAAGTGGAGAGTTAGTGGGGAACCGGATTTGGAGACCTAGCTGGCCTGCGTCCACAATGCCTGGTCAGCGGGTCCTTAAATACATTGGTTCCTTGTGTCCATCTGAACAATCAGACTCCCTGAGAAGCAGCCAGGGGTCTGTTTGTCTTTGTGTCCACCCCCCTGGAGCTGATGGGGCGGTCAGTGTACACAATTCCCATTCCTTCTTTTAATTATACTACTGTACCTTACAGAAGCCTGTTGGTGATTGTATAACTCCCCAGGGCATAGAGAAAAATGAGACCTAGATAGAGGGAGGAACTAGCTCAAGGCCATGTGGCCAGGGATTGGTGGAGACCGCCCTGGTCTGGCCCTTCCACTCTGGGCGGGGTTACCGGGAACTTAACTGAGAACTTGGATGCTGCGCCGGAGGCCACGGATCCGGCGGGAGTCCTTGTGTCTCACCAGGGCGGCCTGGTCCCCCAGGGCCAGTGTCTTCCTGTCCTCGCTCATTAGCTCCAGGCGGCTGGGGGCAGAACTGCCTGCGGCGGGAGGGGACGGCACCTGGGAGCAGAGGGCTGCCAGGTGGCTCACGGTGACCCCGTTCAGGAAAGCGGTTAATGCCAAAGGGAGCACGAAGGACACCAGCACATTCACCTGGAAAAGGTGATTCCAAGGGTTATGGCGGTCGCTCCAAGGCTTGGTGACCGCTGGTCCTCAGGTGTGCCCAAGGGCCTGGGAATCTGCAGCAACAGGAGCGGGGCTGGGGGTGGGGGTGACAGCGGATTTACAGATGCTGAGAAAATTCTCAGAAAGTAAGGGGAAAGCAGTGAAAATAGAAAAGACAAGAAAACGGGGCGTTTAGGATGCTCACTATCTAAATAATAGCCATGCTGGAAAGAAAAATAGAGAAAAGAGTGGAGGAAACTATAATGTAGGAAAAAAAAAAAAAACACATTTTAGAAAGTTTTCCCAGGGCTTCCTTAGTGGCTCATTGGTAAAGAATCCACTTGCCAGATGAATGGATAAGAAAGCTGTGGTACATATGCACAATGGAATATTACTCAGCTATTAAAAAGAATGCATCTGAATCAGTTCTAATGAGGTGGATGAAACTGGAGCCTATTATACAGAGTGAAGTAAGTCAGAAAGAACAACATCAATACAGTATATTAACGCCTATATATGGAGTTTAGAAAGATGGTAACGATGACCCTATATGTGAGATAGCAAAAGAGACACAGATGTAAAGAACAGACTTTTGGACTCTGTGGGAGAAGGCGAGGGTGGGATGATTTGAGAGAATAGCATTGAAACATGTATATTATCATATGTAAAATAGATCGCCAGCCCAGTTTCAATGCATGAGACAGGGTGCTCAGGGCTGGTGTACTGGGATGATCCTGACGGATGGGGTGGGGAGGGAGGTGGGAGGGGGTTTCAGGATGGGGAACACATGTACACTCATGGCTGATTCATGTCAATGTATGGCAAAAACCACCTCAATATTATAAAGTAATTAGCCTCCATTAAAATAAATAAATTAATTTTAAAAAATCTACCTGCCAGTGTAGGAGACACAGGTTTGATCTGGCAGGATCTCACATGCCACAGAGCGACTAAGCCCATGCACCACAACTATTGAGCCTCTGCTCTAAGCCCAGGAGCCACAACTACAGGGCCCACATGCAGCAGCTACTGAAGCCACTCTCCCTAGAGCCATCACTCTGCAACAAGAGAAGCCACGACCATGAGAAGCCCACATACAGCTATTAGGGAGTAGCCCCTGCTTGCCACAACTAGAGAATAGCCCATGCATCAGTAAAGATGCAGCCCAGCCATAAATCAATAAAACTGTATTTTAAAAAAGTTTTCCCAAAATTGAGGGATATGAACTTCAAGACTGAAAGCTGTGTGGGTGCTCAGAACAATGGATGAAAATAAATCCACATCAAGGCATGTTCTTATGACATTTAGCACCTGGAGATAGAGTAGGTCTCCAAAGCTCCCAAAGGGATAAAACAGGGCATGTACAAAGGAGGGGAACCAGAATGGCCTTCAGTTCAGTTCAGTCGCTCAGTCGTGTCCGACTCTTTGCGACCCTATGAACTGCAGCACGCCAGGCCTCCCTGTCCATTGCCAACTGGCCTTAGACTCACTCAAAGCAATGAGGAAGCTAGAAAATAATGGACTGATGCTTTAAAATTTGTGAGGAAAAAGTTTCCATCTTGTAATGTTCTGCCCAGCCATACTGTGAGAATTGAGAGGATAAAATGAAATATTTTCAGACACGTAAATTCTCAAAAAGTGTTTTTACCTTCTATGGACATTTTCTCAGGTCTCAGGAGGTTACAAGAGCATATGTTCCATCAAAATAAGCTTGTGAACCAACATAGAGGGAGACCTGGGATCCCCGAATTGGGTGTCCCCCAGAGGAGCGGAAAGATGGGGTAGCATTGGCAAGGTGCTGGAGCAGAGGAGAGGGCTCCAGACATGATTGAAAAATACAAGATGAGGTTGGTTGATTACCTGATGGGGCTCAACATATTGACAGGGTATTTATACTTCTGGTGTGTGCATGTTAAGCCACTCAGTTATGTTCAACTCTTTGCAATTTTGAAAGCAAGTGGAATGCTTTCCTGTTGCATTTTTATTCCTATTTCCACAGTTTTCCATATTCCTGTTAAGACTGAAGTTGATATATGTATTTCTTTTGAAATCCTTCATTAACATTGAATGTTTTGGCCTCTTTTTCTATCTGTACAATGACCCAATAAACTAGTTGTTCTTGTCATGGGGCTAAATATCACTAGTTTGGGTGATAATAGAAAAGCAGAAAACTGGGTGGGTCATGAAATCTACATTTTGTTACCTGCTCTCCAGGTAATTCTTAAACCCAATCACGTTTGCTCACCACTCCTGCAAGACTGGGAAGACTTGAGTCAATCTTGAGTTCAAATCTGGAATTCTCTTTATTTTTTTATTGAGATATAGTTGGTTTACAATACTGTTAGTTTCAGGTATATAGCAAAGTGATTCAGTTACACATACATACATATATATTTTTCAGATTATTTTCCATATAGCTTATTCCAAGATATTGACTATAATTCCCTGTGCTATACAGCAAATCTTTGTTGCTTGCCTATTTTATATATAGTACTTTTTATCTGTTAATCCCATAGTCCCAATTTATCCCCGGTCTCTCCCTCCCTTTCCCCTTTGATCACCATAAGTTTATTTTCTAGGTCTGAGGGTCTGTTTCTGTTTTGCATTTAGTCATTTATATTATGCTTTAGATTCCACATATAAACGATATCGTGTAATATTTGTCTTTCTCTGACTTACCTTCACTCAGCATGATAATCTCTAGGTCCATCCGTGTCGCCACAAAATGGCATTATTTCATTCTTGTTTGGACTTCTTTTAGTGCTTCCCTTTGGCCAAGTCTCTCCCCAAATCCTTTGTTTAATCGGGCGGTGAGACCCAACTTTCTGACTGCTCTCTAGCGTGAGAGATGAAAACATAGGCGGTGGGCTCGCTCCTCCCGCTTACCTGGACGAAGACCTGCAGGGTGGTGCGGCTCACCAGCACGGTGCACACGCGCGAGGCGGGCTCCGGCTCCCCGCCCGCCGTCTCCAGCTCGTGCTTCTGCCCCATGATGACGGCCATGGGCAGGGCCAGGCCGAGCGAGGCGGCCCAGACGACGGACAGCAGGCGGCGGGTCTTGCGCGGAGTCAGCAGGCTTCGGGCGCGCAGGGGCTGGCACACGGCCAGGCAGCGCTCGGCGCTCAGGCTGGCCACGCTGAGCACCGTGGCGTAGGCGCACAGCTCGCGCACGAAGTAGTAGGCGCGGCAGCCCAGGTCTCCGAAGACCCAGGGGTAGTGGAACCACACGAAGTTGTAGAGCTCCATGGGCATGCCGACCAGCAGCAGCAGCAGGGCGGAGAGCGCCAGGCTGAGCACGT
>NW_011494879.1:7146031-7170942 GCF_000754665.1 Bison bison bison
GGTCCCGGGGCCCGCGGGCTGCCAGTCTCCATCGCGTTCCCGAGACTGCGCTCCCTCCCTCTCCCTGCCCGGAGACTGGGCGAGCTGCCCCGTTGGCCAGCGCCTCCCCTCCTCTCTGGGAACCTCCAGAATGGGAGGACACGCCCCGTGGAGGGTGCCCCGGAGCCGGCGCAGGACCGCGAGGGTAAGCCTGTTAGCTGCGCTCACGTTTCTCAGTTCAGTTCCCTGCGGGGGAAACACGTGCCGGATGGAGGGTGGGCTCATTTTGGGGGGACCTGAGAGACAGTGAGTTGGGCCGAATGCCTCCATTTACTAGCTGTGTGACCTTGGGCAAGTTATTTTTTGTCCTCTCTCAACCCGTTTCTGCATTTAAACAATATTATCTAGACTGCAGACTTTCTGTGAAGATTGCATGGGTGAATCTGTGTCCAACTCTTTACCTGTGGCATAAGCAGGCATCCCACATGTGCCATGCGCTCTGCTGCTGCCTGTGTGTACCATCCCAGGGCAACTGATCAGAATTTGCCCACATGTCAACATTTCCCAGGTAACTCAGTGGTAAAGAATCCACCTGCAATGCAGGAGACTCAGGTTTGATCCCTGGGTTGGGAAGATCCCCTGGAGGAGGAAATGGCAACCCACTTCAGGATTCTTGCCTGGAAAATGCCATGGGTAGAGGAGCCTGGTGGGCTATAGTCCATGGGGTCATAAAGAATCAGACACGAATGAGCATGCATGCAACATTTTGCAGCTGTTATTCTTGGAAAAGGTCTCTTTCATCTTCTTGCTAAAGGCTGTTTCAGTGCCACGGTAATGTCCTCAAGGAAGTCCTCTGTCACTGACAGCTGCCTGCACATGATATCTGCTTTCCCCATCCTTTGAGGACGTCATGCTCATGGAGCAGTATGAGAAAGTGGAAAGAAGTATTGAGCGTGTTTTAAAGCCTTCCATAGGTCTCTTTCCTAAACCCATCTAGAATACCAGAACTTAATTCACTTATTTAAGTTTTTTTTGGCTGCACTGGGTCTTCCATTGTTGTACCCGGGCTTTCTCTGCTTGTAGCGAGTCGGGGGCTACTCTCTAGTTGCGATGTGCAGGAAGGTGAGATGCAGTTAATAAGGGAATGAGGAAGACTCAGCGCCAATGACACATCCAGTAGGCTCTCCCTGCAGATGTGTGCAGAGGGCTCAGGATTTCTATCTTCACCCAGGGGTCTAGAGGAGAATGACTGATAGGCCCTCTGGTTGTAAATCCCATACCTGGTCCCTCTAAGCTGAAACTCTGAGAACATATCCGTGTGTGGATGCTCTGGGCCTAGCACTTGCTTCTTCAGTACCCACAAGAACTTTTTTTGCCTCTGAATAAAATCATCACTTGTGTTAAGGTTGCTTTCAGCCTGTATTGGAAGACTCTGGTCTTTGATATCCTCCATTGTCTATGTTAGAATCAAAATCTGCGCTTCCCTGTTGAGTCACAAAGTGAAAGTCGCTCAGTCGTGTCAGACTGTTTGCAACCCCATGGACTATACTATCCATGGAATTCTCCAGGCTAGAATACTGGAATGGGTAGCTTTTCCCTTCTCCAAGGGCTCTTCCCAACTCAGGGATTGAACCCAGGTGTCCCGCATTGCAGTCAGATTCTTAACCAGCTGAGCCACCAGGAAAGCCCAAGAATACTGGAGTGGGTAGCCTGTCCCTTCCCCAGTGGATCTTCCCAACCCAGGAATCAAACTGGGGTCTCACGTATTGTGGAAGGATTCTTTATCGGTTGAGCTACCAGGGAAGCCCATTGAGTCACAGACCAAGCTAAATTTCTCGATCTCTAATTGTGCAGCAAATAATTCATAACTACCCAGTAGTAGAGGGTGCTGCAATGGGTGGCAGTTATGGAAGGGAAGGATTACCTGTCCAGAGATGCCAGAGGCAGGATGCTACGCTGTTTGGGGTAGTGGTGTGAAGTACTGACAAGGCTTCCTGGCCAGGCAAGGTGTCTCTGGATCTAAGAATCTGGGTGTTCTGCTTGCTTTGTGTACCTAGATTCCTAACTTTCTTGCCTGTTGCCTGTAGGGTCCCATCAAAAGGGCTTCTGCCATGGACTGAACTGTGTTCCCCTCCCCACTGGTTGAAGACTTAACCCCTAGTGTGACTGCATCTGGAGTAAGGAGATAATTAGAGTTAAAGGAGATTGCAGGCGGTAAGTATCCATATAAGGACTTCCCTGTGGCTCAGATGATAAAGCAGGAGATCTGGGTTCGATCCCTGGGTCAGGAAGATCCCCTGGAGAAAGAAATGGCAACCCATTCCATTGTTCTTGCCTGGAGAATCCCATGGACAGAGGAACCTGGCGGGCTGCAGTCCATGGGGTTGCAAAGAGTTGGACACGACTGAGTGATTAACACACACGTAAGAGGAGATATCAGAGAGTTCCCTACCTCTCTCTGTCTCTTTCTTTCTGGCACACGAGGACACAGTGAGGAGGAGACAGTCAGTCTGCAAGCCAGGAAGAGAGCTCACACCAGGAACCAAATCTGTTGGCACCTTAGTCTTGGACTTCCAGCCTCCCGGACTGTGAGAACATAAACTTCTGCTGTTTAAGCCCCACAGTCCCCAGTGTGTGTTCTGGCAGCTTGAGCAGACTCAGACAGCTTCCTTCCCCAAGCAGCCTTTGGTCCTGATGCCAGTACATGACCCAGAGAATTTACTTGCTACTTGAACCTTGAAAAAAGACATTTAATTCCCTGTTTCCATCACTCCAAAATTGAGTCATAGTAGGATTTTCTGACTCAGAGCAAGAGGGAACAACAGAGAGTCACTGCGTGTGTATGTGTTATGAGAAAGAGACAGAGAGGGAGGCAGAGATGTAACATATTTGCAGGTTCTGGGATTAGAACACTGACCCATTTGGGGGTTGGTATCCTGCATTTCACACCTCAGGTCCAACCTCCCGTCCTTTTTCTCAAAGACCTAAGAATGGAAGCCTCTTTATGGAGTGGGGAAATCAGGGATGGCTCCGTGGAGGGAGAAGGTGTGGCCTGGCCCCAGACAGAGGGCACATTTGAAAAGACCTTCCAGGAAGTGGGTCACAGCATGAGCTAAGACTTAGAAATGGGACTAGACAAGGTGTTCTGAGAAGGGGCGGCTGTTCACAGGAGACTCCAAAACCAGGGCCTGGCAGCCTGGGGAAAAGGGGTGCCCTGTGGATTCTTGTGCCCCGGGTGTGTAGGGGGCAGTGATTCAAGGCAGACCCCAGTGTGGTCCTGCGGGGTCCCGTGAGGCAGCACAGGAGTTCTCAGAAGCTCCAGTGGAGGACAAGTTGGAGAGTTTGGCCAACAGAAGTCCAAAGTAAAATAGAGCCTCCGTTTCTTTGTCTGTAAAATGGAGCTATTTGTGCCTACCTCAGAGTGACTGTAAGGATTAGTAGCCGTGACTGCTTTTTGAGGGTCTAATACACACCAGCTTTCATCAAGGACTCTCTGTTCATGGCCTCAAGTTCCCCCACAACAGCCCTGTGACGGAGAGACTATTTTTATCCCTGTGTTTCCCAGATAAGGAAACAAAGGTCCTTAAAGGTCTGAGTCAGAACAGCTTTGAAGTGCCGAGTCAGCCCCTGAGCCCAGGTCTCTGTGACTCAGATGGTGCAGCTCAGTCATCATGTGTTGCTTCCAGGAACCCCATCAACACACGTCTCTATTTCTAGGCACACCAGCCCAGCCAGCGCTGGCTGTCATAGGCCTGACATAGCAGCAGGATACCCGTCAGCCTGACCTCCCTACGAGCAGGGGTGTGAAACCCGCCTGGGCTTGGAGCCCCGAAGACCAGGCACACCCCCACCTTGTTCACGCCGAGGCTCCACATGGCTGGCCCTGAGGATGGGTGCAGGAGGACGGGAGTGCTGTGTTCACAGCTCCTGTGTGGCTCTGTGCACCTAACATAGCCAGCTAAGTGCTCCCCATGACCAGGTGTAACGACTCACAGTCTTATCACTGATTGGTCACGAGGTTCTCAAAATATCTCGACAGCAGGAATTAAAAATAGTAGAGTAGTGGGAACCCAGCTCAGTCTAAGTGTCTGAAAGTGTTATTTTCGCCCTTCCGTTGAGGACATTCTTTAGTCTGTGGGAGCCGTTCCAGGGAGTGGGCGGGGAGCCACCCTGCCCTCTCTGTTCTTCTCCAGAGGGAGCAAGACCAGCTGTAGTGTGTGGCCAGGATCATGGTGACCTGGGCATGTGGAAGCCTGGGGTTCAGAACCTTCCTGCAGCTTACCAGATGCAGCAGAACTGGGGTAGCCCCTGACCTCCAACCTGTCAAGGGAGGTCGTTAGAACCCATCACGTTTGTTAGGACATGCCCGGCAACTTTCAGGTGTTTGCCCACTCCACCCTCGGCACATCCCTGGATGGATTCTGGGTCAGGGTCTCCTCCAGAGAGCAGGAGGAAAGGGAGTGAAGTGAGTGGAAAGGCAGAAGGCCTAGCTAGGGAGGAGGTGAAGACCAGGGTAGGTGCTTCTGCACCCATGGAGTAGAGCTGAGAGGTGTTTGGAGGTGGGCAGTCCTAGCATCAAAGGCTATAGGGATTCTGGGGGCCAGGGGGTCCGTCTGTGCTAGGGGTCAGGGAGTTTGTCTCCTTCAGTCCTTGTCAAACGAGATCAGAGCCTCTCACCCAGTCCTGCAGCTTGCCCTGTGCTCCCCTCCCATCCCCAATTTGCCCAGAAACTGCCTCCCCCCACCCACCTGCGGGCCTGCACACCTGTGCCCCATGGAGCCCAGCCCCATCAGCACAAACCCGCAGCTCCTGGCAGGATCAGAACCACGTTTCAAGCACCGTGTTTGGGGTCAACCCAACGCTGCTTAGTCACTTCCCGCTTTGTGACCCAAGACCAGTTCTTTAAGCTCCTCTTTCACTTCCGTAACCTCATAGGGCTGCTGTGCAGAACGTGTACCGGAGAGCAGTTGACTGCCTGGTGGTGTGTCTGAAAGTGTTGTTTTCTCCCTTCCCTGGCTTCCTGGTGTACAGGCAGCACTCAGGTCCAGCGAGTCGTCACGATGACGCTGCTGAGTGTGATGGAGGTGATGCCCGTGGTCCCCTGGGGAAGGAAGGCCACTGACCCCAGCCTTCTTGACTCCCCAAAGGGTGCCCGTGCACGGAGAGGAAGGATTCCTTGTCACTTCTGTGGGAAACCAGTGGCTTCCCTGGTGCCTCAGATGGTAAAGAATCTGCCTGCTGTGCAGGAGACCCCAGTTTGCTCCCTGGATTGGGACGATCCCCTGGAGGGGGCCATGGCTACCCACCCCAGTATTCTTGCCTGGAGCATCCCATGGACAGAGGAGCCTGGTGGGCTACCGTCCAGGAGGTCTCAAAGAGTCAGACACGACTGAGCGACTAAGACTTTCACATGACACAGTGGTAGAGGTGAAGGTGAGTGGACTACAGGACCCGCCCATCCTCTTTTGCAAGGCTCCCTGCACCCAGCATGTGAGGTGGTGTCTCCCCCAACACGTCCTCCCCACGGATCGCCTCTGGAGGCAGCACTCGTGGGTTTGGATCACAGTTCTGTCCTTTGTGGCTGTGTGACCTTGGGGAAGTTAGTGGTGAGGCAAGAGTACCTAGCAGGTCACGCCCTGTGACCGGGTGTCAGTCTCACAGAGTCCAGAGAAACTGGCATCTGCTGGAGACCTCTGCATCCTTCAGGGACCGGGTAGGTGTCCCGGTGTTGTTTTGTTAGCCCGTCCCAGGTAGGAGAGGATTTGCAATTCAACACTCTGCTCTTTTCCTGAGCCTTGTGACTTGGCCGGGCTCCTGGGTGGAAAGAGAAGCTGCCTGCTCTGGGCTCAGTGTCACTGGGCCAGCCTCCCAGCTCCTGAAATTAGCCTCCGCAGACACCGTTCTCTGGGCGCTGGGTGGGGAGGCCACTGGTGTCCCCCCGACCCCAGCCATGGAGGAGCAGGACCATGCCTGTGACGCCACCTGGGAGCCCCCACAGCCAAAGAGCCGCCCGGACTCACCTTGGTCGTGGGTAAGGGCCAGGGCATGGCCACATGCAAACCCCCCAACCCCCGCCTGGCTGAGAAGTGCAGACAGGCCTTGTGGGTCCTGTAGAGGATCGGTGCATCCACATTTTTCCAAAGAAGTGATGGGACCAGCTGCTCCCCAGGGGCTCCTGGGATGGAGGCTACATTTATGGAAGAGGGTTTAGAACTGACTCGAGAAGTCAAGGCGTTTTTCTTTGCCTTGGATGGATAGTAATAGTAACTGCTTTAATCCTCAAGACAGAGAGTTATTTGAGGACTCCTGCTCACCAGGCACTGTGCAGGGAATGCTTGCTGTCTTCTGTGTTTGCATGCGGGCAAGGAGGGGAGGCCCCGAGGGTTGAAGTTACGGGATCAACACAGGCATTTGAGCATGGTTGTGTCAGAGAGTGTGATGTGTGTGCTGTGGGCGCCCCTGGACTCCAAAGCCAGAGGTTGCACCGTCTGTGTTTTCTAGATCTCATCCTAGATGTCCAGGCTTTGTTCAAAGGTAGTTATGTTTGTATGAAGCCCCAAAAGCAAGAGTAGAGGGTGTTCAGATAACCCCAAGTGGAAGTGGGGACCAAGGGTGGAGCCTGGACTAGAGTTTGGGCTTGGCTATTTCTTCCAAAGGCTGAGGGTTTGGCCACAGTGAACATAATGTGTTAATGGTAGTGGTTTAGTCACAAATTGTGTCTGACTCTGTGACCCCATGGACAGTAGCCCACCAGGCTCTTCTGTCCATGGGGATGCTCCAGGCAAGAATACTGGAGTGGGTTGCCATTTCCTCCTCCAGGGGATACTCCCGACCCAGGGATCGAATCCTGGTCTCCTGCACTGCAGGCGGATTCTTTACGTCTAAGCCACCAGGGAAGCCACCAGCGTGTCACTGCCCCGGCCCAAATGTCTAGGACTCCTTTGACACTCCTGGTCTGGCCCCCAGCTGCAGAGGCTGGGCTGGTCCTGGAGGGTTCCACACGCCCTGGAAACGGAGAGACCTTGGGATCTGTTGCACCTATGGGGAGAGGGTGAGGGGTGTGGCGTGCACTGAGCAGACACAGCCTCCTGGCTGCCGGTTCCCCGAAGTCCCTGTCATTGTCACTTCAGTCACATCCACCTTCAGGGCAGCTCCTTTCCCTGCAGGGACGTGGGACCTTGCTGTTGGTATTCAGGCGGAGATGCGGTGGGCAGGGGGCACCCGAGAAAGGGCCTCTGGATTCTGGTCCCAGCCTTTGCCTCTTGGCCCTTTGGGCCGGTGTTTCCTGGGCAGACAGATGCTCGCAGAGGCGGCTGCGCAGTGAGCCTCCCTCTGCAGGCGGAGGGCAGGAATGGGAGCACTCCCCCGTAGTGCTCTGTACATTGACGGTATTCACACTCTAGCTAAACAACGGTTTTGTGGTTCATTGGAGATTAAGACAGTTGTGTCTTGTTTCCCATTCCTGGAATGTCTCTCTTGAACAGAGCAGCCCTGAGAAGTGCCCCCTTCTTCTCCCGCATGGGCAGCACTGCGCTCTCAGAAAGCTCTCCCACATCCACTCCGGGACTGAGTCTCCTCGGCCCTGGGACACAGGTCTTATCATCGTGGCATCTCTCTTATACAGCCCATCTCTCTCGTCCAGTTTCCCCGGGCTGTCAAATGTCATTCCCATTTGACAGCCTGGGAAACTGAGGTTTTGATGTTGCCCGCCAAGTGGCTCGGGGACGGGAGTGGCTGGGGAAGATGGAGGCAGGATAGTAGCCCAGCCCCACCATCATTCCCCACATGGACGCTGTGATCCGAGGAAGCTCTGACAACACCTGCTTTCTGCTTTTATCTTTGGATTATTAGTAATTTTTCCTGGTTATAATATTATGTGTATTAGAAAAGGTTTCAATTCTACAGCAGAGTGTAAATAATAATAAGATAGTAAAATGCCAATCATTTCACCGCTTGGGAGGTTGTCTGGGAACTTTGTCAACTGAGGTCACCCTGTGTTTCCCTGGAGGCTCATTATAATTAAGCCACAGAAAGGACTTCAAAGTCTCTGGTTCTTTTTTCATTTCAATCCCTTCACTGCCCTGTGTGCTCGATTCTAAAATCCCCAAAGCCCTCTGGGTGTCCACTGTGGCCTGGACCCCTTGCCATATGACATCTTTGACTATCTTCCTGGCGGAGGCGGGGTCCATGGCAGGAGAGGGTGAAGGGTGACGGGGGACAGTTTGCTGGACTCTGGAGCTGCTGCGCTGGCCCTGCAGACTGTCTACCCCTGAATGCAGGATTTAAATGGGCCCAGGAACTTGGGCTTGGCTCCTGCTGGTGCCCATATCCAGGAGAATCTGACCTGCTGAGCTGAAGGGTGGCTGCAGGGCAGGGATCCCAGGAGTCTAACGGGGCTCCAGGGAGAGTGCTGGCCTCCTTCCACAGTTGGGGGC
Organism: Bison bison bison; assembly: GCF_000754665.1. Taxonomy (NCBI): domain Eukaryota; kingdom Metazoa; phylum Chordata; class Mammalia; order Artiodactyla; family Bovidae; genus Bison; species Bison bison. The sequence continues at coordinate 7,154,446 of NW_011494879.1, forward strand.
TGGGTGCAGCCCAGGGAGGACAGAGGAGGCCAGGTCCTGAGTGAGGCTTCAGCAAAGCTGGACTGGAACACAAAGCAGGAAATCGAGGTGGAAGCCCAGATGGACTGCCTGCCATGCAGGAAAGCTTAGGAGGAGGCTGCAAGAGAGCTGGCCAAGCAGGGCAGGAGAGGCGGGAACTGCAGCTGCCGTGGCCGGGAGCCCGGGCTGAGCTGGCTGCTTCTGGGGAGGGTAAGAATGGCTCAGCCGTCCTGGGGCACTTTCATTCCTGGGGCCAGGAAAGGGCAGCTGGCAGTCCCGAGAGCCCTGGGAGGCACCTGTTAAGTTGGCAACAGCTCCCTGAACACAGGCCACATCCCTTCCCAGAGGCTGTGAGCTTGTTGTTCTGGCTTTGAGCGTGTACAGAGCCCCGTGGGGCACAGTGATGGGTGAGACCTGGTCCCCACCCGCAGGAGGTCAGGGTGGAGTGTTAGTGGGTGCGTCTGCCAGCTGCCAAGTTCCTGTGGGCACAGATCAGGAGGAATTCCCACTGGCAGGGCTGGGGAAGGCGTCTTTGTGAAGCTGGCATCGGAGCCAGGCCTTGGGAGGAGGGTAGGATTTCAATAAACAGATGGGGGGAGGGGTGGCAGGCAGAGACTTCTAGGCCAAGGGTTCAGCCTGAGTGACAGCTGGGCTTTGTGAGAACAGGGTGTTCTCCTAAAGCTAAGTCTGCAAGTTCAGTTCCTCAAGCCGTTTGGGATTTTGTGTCTCCTGAGTTGGGGCGTGCGTGATGACATTCATTTCGGTCAGACCCCTAGCCTGTGAGAGAAAGCAAACAGTCACGGACCAAATACGTGGGACTCAGTGTGAATCCAGGGCCACACAGGGCCTGGGCTCAAGCTTTAGTTTTACCACTTGCAAGTTTGATTAACTGGAGCCTAAGTTTTCTTATCTGTAAAATGGGACTTAACAATACCTAATAATATAATAATCACAGGGACTCGGTTGCTCGTTGTTGTTCACTGCTAAGTTGTGTCCGACTCTGTGCGACCCCATGGACTGAAGCACACCAGGCCTCCCTATCCCTCATCATCTTCTGGAGTTCACCCTGTTTCATGTCCATTGAATCGATGACGCTTCCTACCATCTCATCTTCTGCCGCCCTCTTCTTCTGCCTGCAATCTTTCCCAGCATCAGAGTCTTTTTCCAACGAGTTGGCTGTTTGCATCAGGTGGCCAAAGTATCAGAGCTCTGGTACCAAGTGCTTGGTAAATGAGCTATCATTAATAAACCTGGAAAAAAAAATAGCTTGTTACAAGTTGGGTTGTAAATATCAGTGAAGAGAAAATCATTTGCATTTGGACTGTTGATCTCAGCGTGGTAAAGAGATAACGCACAAAATCAGAGCCCACATCCCCTAATATGGAGAATTCGGAGTGAGCCTTTGTGCAGACATTTTGGCTTGGCATTCAAGGCGTCTCAAGAGCTTCCTGCTCTTGGCTCTGTCCTCACCTACCACGACCATGTGTGGCCCAGCAAGTGCCTCTCCTCGGAGGCGCTGAGCCCATTATGTTAGCTGGGTCTCCAGGGAATGAACATCAGGACCTCAGACCCATCCTGCCATCTCCAGCCCCTGAGACTTGGCAAGGGGCTGGACTTTGGGCCCCAACTTCCCAGAGCACATGTTTGCCACTAAACTCTGTTGGCAAAGCCGACCAGAAGCCTGGGCAGAACCTGGGTCCTGGCCTCCGGAACCCCTTTCCTCAGGGACCCCTAGGGCCAGCACCCCTGACAGTGCTGGGGCATGGAAAGACAGACTCAGGGACAGGGTCCACCTCTCCCCAGAGGCCCAGCCGACTTGAGACACCTGTTTGCCCACCTGATCCAGGCAGGATCCCAAGAGGCTACTGCCTGGGATCAGCCTGAAACTACCGGCTCCCTGGTTGAGTGATGGGGAGATGGGCAGAGAGAGAAACCAGGAAGCATTCCCCGCACGTATCCCCCATGGGAAGCGGAGCTTTTGGCCTCCTTGCTCCTCCTCTCCAGTGCCCTGGGCCCACCCACCCAACCCCTGTTTCCTGTGAAGTCGAGGGGGATGTCTGGAGCGCCCCCTGGAGGTGGTACTCTACCACTACAGAGCGCTTACAAACAGGAAAACAGAAAAGCTACAGGAAAACCACCACCCCGTCGTATCACAGCCAAGTGGCTGATAGGACTTTTACTAGGGACAGAAATAGGATGAACACAGAAACTCAGTGGTGCAAAGTCAGTGTTTACTGGATCAAATCTGAATTCCTCATTAAGTTTGTTTGTGATTAAACTCCTTGCAGGAAACTGTTGTTGGATTATATTCTGCACTGTGCTTTTAAACTCTCTCTCTTGCTGCCACCTTCCCTTTCTGTCTGTTCTGTTCTCCTTATTTATAACCTCTTCTCTCCTGTTGGGCTGTGAGCCCCGCGGGCAGCCAGAGTGTCTCCATCTTGGTGTTGCCCAGAGCTCCTCACACAGTTGTGTTACATGTCTGGGTCGCTGGATTTATACCTTTTGCCTTGATGTAATATTGCAGCACCCCCTTTTGCTCTGAAGTGGGGTGATCACCCTACCTGGTACACATCTGTAAGGTCATACCTGCATTTGGCTTTGGGGCCATCCCCTCACCCACAGCTGGTACCCAAAGGTCTTTTCTCACTGCCACTTAGGGGTCCTAGTCATCTCCTCTGGTCAAGGCTAGAGAGGGTTGGAGGGCTTTGTATGGCAATGCTGTGTTTCACACAAAGATTAGGGTCTAACGTTAGTGCAGGAGGCAGAAACTGTGTGGTCCGTTTCCCTGAGGATGTTGTTCCCTGCAGACACCATGCCTTGGTGTGTTAGTGGAAAAGCTAAGGGAATAGGTTAAATATTAAATAGATTAAACTGAGTTTGTTGTTCAGTCCTTCAGTCTTGTCTGACTCTTTGGACATCATGGACTACAGCATGCTAGGCTTCCCTATCCTTCATCATTTTCTGGAGCTTGCTCAAACTGATGTTCATTGAGTCAGTGATGCCATCCAACCATCTCATCCTCTGTTGTCCCCTTCTCCTCCCACCTTCGGTCTTTCCTAGCATCAGGGTCTTTTCTAATGAGTCAGTTCTTCTCATCAGGTGGCCAAAGTATTGGAGTTTCAGCATCAGTCCTTCCAGTGAATATTCAGGACTGACCTCCTTTAGGATGGACTGGTTGGATCTCCTTGCAGTCCAAGGGACTCTCAAGAGTCTTCTCCAACACCACAGTTCAAAAGCATCAGTTCTTCAGCATTCAGCCTACTTTATGGTCCAACTCTCACATCCATATATGACTACTGGAAAAACCATAGCTTTGACTAGACAGACCTTTGGTGGCAAAGTAACGTCTCTGCTTTTTAATATGCTATCTACTGGTACTGCTACTGCTGAGTCACTTCAGTTGTGTCCGACTCTGTGCGATCCCATAGACGGCAGCCCACCAGGCTCCTCTGTCCCTGGGATTCTCCAGGCAAGAATACTGGAGTGGATTGCCATTTCCTTCTCCAATGCAGGAAAGTGAAAAGTGAAAGTGAAGTCGCTCAGTCGTGTCGGACTCTTAGCGACCCCATGGACTACAGCCTACCAGGCTCCTCCATCCATGGGATTTTCCAGGCAAGAGTACTGGAGTGGGGTGCCATTGCCTTCTCCGAATATGCTATCTAGCTTTGTCAAAGCTTTTCTTTCAAGGAGCAAGCGTCTTTTAATTTCATGGCTGCAGTCTCCATCTGCAGTGATTTTGAACCCCCAAGAAAATAAAGTCTCTCACTGTTTCCATTGTTTCCCCATCTATTTGACATGAAGTGATGGGACTGGATGCTCTGATCTTCATTTTTTGAATGTTGAGTTTTAAGCCAGCTTTTTCACTCTTTTCTTTCACCTTCATCAGGAGGCTCTTTAGTTCCTCTTCACTTTCTGCCATCAGGGTGTTGTCATCTGCATATCTGAAGTTATTGATATTTCTCCTGGCAATCTTGATTCCAGCTTGTGCTTCATTCAGCCCTCCATTTTGCATGATGTACTTGCATATAAGTTAAAAAAGTAGGGTGACAATATACAGCCTTGACGTACTCCTTTCCCAAATTGGAACCAGTCTGTTGTTCCATGTCCAGTTCTAACTGTTGCTTCTTGACCTACAAGCAGATTTCTCAGGAGGCAGGTAATGTGGTCTGGTATTCCTATCTCTTTAAGAATTTTCCACAATTTGTTGTAATCCACACAGTCAAAGGCCTTAGCATAGTCAATGAAGCAGAAGTAGAAGTTTTTCTGGAATTCTCTTGCTTTTTCTATGATTCAGCAGATGTTGGCAATTTGATCTCTGGTTCCTCTGCCTTTTCTAAAGGTAGCTTGAGCATCTGGAAGTTCTCAGTTCACATACTGTTGAAGCCTAGCTTGGAGAATTTTGAGCATTATTTTGCTAGTGTGTGAAATGAGTGCAATTGTGAAGAAGTTTGAACATTCTTTGGCACTGCCTTTCTTTGGGATTGAAATGAAAACTGACCTTTTCCAGTCCTGTGGCCACTGCTGAGTTTTCCAAATTTGCTGACATACTGAGTGCAGCACTTTCACAGCATCATTTTTTAGGACTTGAAATAGCTCTGCTGTAATTCCATTACCTTCACTAGCTTTGTTTGTAGTGATGCTTCCTAAGGCCTACTTTGGATTCCGAGATGTCTGGCTCTAGGTGAGTGATTACACAATTGAATTTATCTGGGTCATGAAGATCTTTTTTGTATAGTTCTTCTGTGTATTTTTGTCACCTCTTCTTAATATTTTCTGCTTCAGTTAGGTCCATACCATTTCTGTACTTTATTGTGCCCATCTTTGCATGAAATGTTCCCTTGGTATCTCTAATTTTCTAAAAGAGATCTCTAATCTTTCCCATCCTATTGTTTTCCTCCATGTCTTTGTGATCACTTAGGAAGGCACAGACTTCCTGGCCCCTGACCTCACCCCAGGCTCTACAGAGATGAGAAGGCGGGGGCGGGGCCTCCCTGTCCCACCTCCACCAAGGTGCTCTGAGCCTCTCTGATCCTCGGGCTCTTCATCTTTACCACTGGAACTAATAAACCACCTTTGTTAGCTTATCATGAGGATAAATGGGGTGAGGTTTGAGAGTCTTAGCAGCTGCATGAAGCATATAATAGAAGGAGCTGTGGAAAAGGACAAGTCACTGAAAAATTCAGTGTGAGCTATAAGGTCTGTGAACCGTAGGCTGGTATCACGCTGGTTCTCACTGATCTGGGGCTGGCCCTGTATCCATACTGGCTTCTGGAGGTGAAACTCCACCTTTTGGCAGCATCAAGAATGATCCTGACTTGAGAAAGCACATCTGGGCAGGAGTTGGGGGGTGAGCAGAGGGCTTGGTGGGTGTCCATGCCCTGCTGAGGTTGAAGGCCATTGGCAGGTTTGAGGAACAACAAAGATGCCAGTGTGGCTGGGCTAAGACCACAAGGGGAAGAATAGGAGTTTGTGTCAGAAAGTAAGCGAGGGGCAGGATCTGACCAGGCGTCATCAAGGAATTGGCCTTGACTCTGACTGAGACAGGAAGTCCTGGGGGCACGGTTTGCAGTGCAGGAGCAGGGGACCAGTTGGGAGGTTGTTGTATTAATCCCACAGGGAGGTTAAGGTGGTTTGGACCAGGGTGGTTGCAATGGAAAGGGTGAGAAGCTTCTGGTGTTGGAGGTCGATGATGGAATCAAGGAAGAGAGAGAGGCTAGAAATGTACTGTCAGTCCATGAATCACAGTGTTTAAGAACCCCAGATCTGGTGCAACCCCTCACTTCTAAACAATGTGTCTATTTATGGCTGGTGGGTCTTCATCTGGGGCTTTTCTCTAGCTGCAGCAAGCAGGGATACTCTCTGGTTGAGGTGCATGCTCTTCTCATTGCAGTGGCTTCTCTTGTTGCAGAGCACCGGCTCAGTAGCTGCGGCACACGAACTTAGTCGCTTCTCAGCATGTGGGATCCTCCTGGACCAGGGATGTGTTAAGTAGTTAGAAGAGAAAAAAGGAGTCCAAAATAGTGGTGGCTAAAAGACAAAGAAGGGGAAAAGCCCATGCAAAGAGGACAAAGGAAGGTCCAAGGACCAGAGTGAGAACCTCAGGTGAAGCAAACAACCCTCCTGGTTAGCCCAGCATAAGGCAGGCTCAGGGGAAGGAGAAAAAAAAATTAAAAAGAGGGGCCAAAACTGAGCCGCCACGGTCTTTCTTCTCTTCGCATCTTTTGGGTCAGCCCACCCTCACGCCTAGAGGATGTATGTTCCTTTGCTTGCCAAATAAAACTGAGCTGTAACTCCAAGCTGTAACACTGGTCCATCTATTGCTTCAAATTTTTGCTGTGGTGGGACAGAACTGGGGAAATTATGAACTCCCTGGACAGATGGAACCGGTATCTCCTGCACTGGCAGGTGGATTCTTCACCACTGAACCAGCAGGGAAGCCTGCAGCCCCCCAGTTTACAGAGGGGGAGACTGAACCTGTCAGAGGACATATTTTCTAGGCATGACTATAGACTTAAGGCTTAAGGTTTCCTTCCATGCAGGAAACAGGTAAATTCAGACAACACCTTGAACTTCTCTTCCTATTTGAATTTGGAGTATACTTCGCCTTGTTTCTCTTTCCAGATATTTCCTCTGTTCCCTTTCAGCTTCTCATCCCTTCAGCTTCCTCCTGGTGTCTATGCTTATCCAACCCCATTTCTTCATTCACAGTTTAGGCTCAATTAGTAGAGAATCTGGGGGAAGGGTTGCCACTGTCAGCTGTCCACTTTTCCTCCAAGGGCTGGCCCAAGTGTAGCCTCTGCCTGGAAACCCCAGCTGGGAGCGATGCTTCCCTCCTAAACCCCCACTTCTTTTTGGAACAGGCTTTTGTCGTAGTTGTTCCGAGACTGGTCCCTGGCACATAGCAAGTGCTTGGCGTTTCTAGAAGGAGCAGAGAATGAACGAAATTACAAAGTAAGCACCCCCAGGTCTTATCATTCGATGGCGAGCTTTTGCCTGGTTTCATCTTCATTTACACATCGAGGCTCCCGACCCCACTTCCAGCGCTTACTGGGTGATCCTCCACAGTCCTGCCCTGAGTTGGTGGGAGGCCCTTGGAGAGGGAGGAGCCAGAAAGTAGGGGGGCCCAGAAACAATTTAGAGATGGCTCTGTAGTAAAGCTTAAGTGAGAAATGGGAGGCGAAGACCAGAATGTCAGGCTGGAAAGACTGGGAAAATGAAAGGCTGGTAGGAAAGGGTGGTGCCAGAGGGTCTGGCCCAGATGAGTTATTCTGGAATGCCTGAGGTTGTCGGATATTGGCTGCTGGACAGAGACTGTGTGGTGTGTTTTGTGGGTAAGCAGGCCTGGTTTAAAGGCACAGGAGTGGGGTGCATGGCCACCTCCGGGGTGCTGTGAGCAGAGCATATGCTCACCAGAAAGGTTGCACTCATCCCATGTGAGTGATATAGAAGATGCCCGCCCCCGAGGCTCCGGTGGCTCAGACACCTTCTTCTGTTGTTGTCTGCCCCGTGTGAAGTGTTATAAATCCATTCCTCACAGGATGCATGGTTGGAGTGCTGTCTAAAGGGATGAATCAGTGTGAGTCCTTTTGTTGGACAAGAGCCTGTTTTTCATCTTCCTCCTCTGCCCTGGCTGTCCTGGGCCTGGGCTCTGTTGAGTCCCTGAGAGCAGGATTATCTGAGCCTAGATGTCAGGAGTAATTCTGTCTACTTTCTCCCATCATTCTAAATCCTGCTCCATGTCATGGCTTTTGATCTATTTGCAAACAGTTTGATTGCTTGAGTTTTTTCCCTAAGCTACTTGAGATCCTTTTTGGATTTGTTAAAGAATATAAGCAAATAATAACCAAAAATTTGGAATAAAAAGACCTTTTTTTTTCTAAGCAGGATGGATGGGAAAGCAGGATGTTATGGAAATGTGACATTCCTGGCTGGTGGGTCTATAGTCTAGGGGGAGGGCCTGAAGAATGGACATCCCTTATAGCAGGGACAGCAAGGGGAGGCAGCAAATTCCAAATTCCTCTGAAACTTGGAAGGGTTTATTGTTAGATGAATGAAGAGAGTGAGAATCTGTCTCAATAGGAGAGCAACACAGAATTTGAAGGACCTTTCAGTTCTAGGCTCACGCTGTGGCTTTGAGCAGGCCTGCTGTCACTCTGGAGCTATGATCCCTCCCCCATAGGGCTGTCTGCCGATCACAGCTGGGGGCACAGGCGTGCCCACTCGGAGGAGCTAAGCTCACTATCTGCAAGCCTTATCAGGTGCCTTTGTGAAATGAGGGTGTGGCAGGGCTCCTGTGTACGTTTGCGGTCCACACAGAGTGCTGGCCCAGGGGTCACCCAGGGCAGAAAGCCACCCTGCTGCCCGCTCACCAGTCTTGCTGGGCTCGGGGGCAGAGGGGCCTGGGATGGTCAGGAAGAAGGGGCTCCTCCCTGAAAGCCGTTCATCCAGAGAGTGCTCTTTCTTCACTCTGCCGAGGGGGCCCTGTGTGCCGACTGCGGCTCCAGCGCTGGGCCTGACCACGGTTTGCAGCACCTGTTATCCCTGTTACAGCACCCTTACCATTGGTGACAATGTCGGCAGGCTCTTCCTTGTAAACGAAGTAAAAATGGGGCAACTTGTGAAATGCTATGCTCGGCACCCTCCCCTCTCAAGCTCCTGCATCCACCACCTCCTGCCAACCATCCCCCACCCCCGCCTCTCTCTCCCTAGTCTCCCAGGGCTCCGTGCAGCACAGTTTGAACCCCACGGAGGAGGAGGCAGCCTCCTGTGGCCCATCCAAATTGACCATTTGGGAACCATAGACTGGAATTCTTTGGGAAGCAAAACGAAGTGACGGTCTCTGGACTTCAGCTTGGTGGGCTGAGCCTATCTGTGGCCACGGCTGGGGGACGCTGTTTCAGTCCCGCCCTTTCTGTGCTGTGCTTAGTCGCATCCGACTCTTTGTGATCCCATGGACTGTAGCCCGCCAGGCTCCTCTAACAAAAGAGAAAGCCAGTTGCCCAGAGTCACCCATGTAGTTACAGCAGAGCTGGTATTAAAACCTACACCTGATTCCCTTTTCCACTGTCTCCTGACTCCATTTTAGCAATAGATGTTTAATGAAAAACACTGGATCAGCTGTTAGGATATGTAATTCTAGACCAGGACCCCGTGGACTGTAGCCCACCAGGCTCCTCTGTCCATGGGATTCTCCAGGCAAGAGTACTGCAGTGGGTTGCCATGCCCTCCTTCAGGTCATCTTCCCAACCCAGGGATTGAACCCGGGTTTTCCACATTGCAGGTGGAATCTTTACCATCTGAGCCACCAGGGCAGCCCAAGAATATTGAGTATCTTAACTGCAGTCATCCAGGGTCTGGTGTCTTAGCCCAGAAATGCCCTCTAGAGGTCACTGTGACACCGGGACCCAGGACGGGACACACCTGGAAGGGACCATGTCCTCTCTTCTCCTACAAGTAAGGGCAAATGAAAACTGAATCAATACATGAAGCATTTCAGCCAACAATCAGAGAGTTTTGTTGAGATTCTTGAGTGAATTATTTTTATCTGAGGTGATTTGAACTTCAAATAGTTCGAGATAAAGGAAATGGGGACTTGGGCTAGCTAATATCTTCCCCTGATCTGACATGGGCAGAAACTGAGTTTATTAATAGCCCCTTGATGGACACTTCACAGTGAAAGGTGAAGCAAGATGGGATCAAGTTTCTGGGTTTTATCCAGTTAGCAATGCCCAGTGGGTGAAATATTACCAGATGGAAAGAGTAAGAACAGTGAGTCTTATAGGCTGCACTCTGAGCGGCTGCCTTGTAGAATAGTATTTTTGCAAACATAGTTATTTGCAATTTATGGATAATGTAAAGTGCATTCAAAATGACAAATGTCTAGGTTTATTATTGTTGTTGTTTACTGAATGCTTTATGTATGCTAGGCACTGATGAAGCATTTTCTTTTTGTCATCAATCTTCTTAAGAACCATTTTTGTTGCTGTTCAGTCACTAAGTTGTGTCTGACTCTTTGCGACCCCCATGGACTGCAACATGCCAGGCCTCCCTGTCCTTGAGTATCTCCTGGAATTTGCCCAAGTCCATGTTCATTGAGTTGGTGATGCCATCCAACCATCTCATCCTCTGTCGCCCCCTTCTCCTCCTGCTATCAATCTTTCCCAGCATCAGGGTCTTTTCCAGTGAGTTGGCTCTTCGCCTCAGGTGGCCAAAGTATTGGAGCATCATAAGAACCATGTGGGTGGATTATTAGCCTCAGTTTATACACAGAGGTGCTGAGAGACATTACTTAATTGGGCTGAGGTCTCACAACCAGCAGTGAAACCATTCTTTCTGTGCTAGTCTTCTGCTTCTAAGATCTAATCTCTCCCCTGGAAATGCCGCCTTCCTATTTTTCTTTGGAAGCTTTCACAGGACTGAACTCTGACTTTTATGGGAGCCAGTCTCCCAGCTGCACATCTCTGCTTAGCCCTGAAACTCAGGGCTAAAGATTTGCTTCTCCAGTAGTGACCATCTCACTTGAATGACAGTCATTTTCCAACTGACCCTGGTACCGGTGCCTCTTCCTAGGATGACATGCGGGTGGCAGCGGGGAGCAGGAGAGACATGTTCTCTATGGGTCCTGCCCTTGGAAATTTTCTGGATGAGAGAACACTTCATGATGTATGGGATTCTCAAATGTTAGATGAGAGGGGGCCTTGTTGACTGTCATGTAATGTAGTCTTACACTCACAGCTGGCCTCGTGGGAGTCTTGTGGTCACTCCTAGTCCTGGTTATCAGATTCACAGAGTTTCTGAATAATATAGACTCACAATCTGTGGGGTTCAGCCTCACAAGATTATATACAAAAATATACACAAATATGCTTCAGTTCAGTTGCTCAGTCATGTCTGACTCTTTGTGCCAGGCTTCCCTGTCCATCACTAACTCCTGGAGCTTGCTCTAACTCATGTCCATCGAGTAGGTGATACCATCCAACCATCTCATCCTCTGTTGTCCCCTTCTCCTCCTGCCTTCAGTCTTTCCCAGCTTCAGGGTCTTTTCTAATGAGTCAATTCTTTGCATCAGGTGGCCAAAGTACTGGAGCTTCAGCTTCAGCATAAGTCCTTCCAGTGAACATTCAGGACTGATTTCCTTTAGGATTGACTGGTTTGGTCTCCTTGCAGTCCAAGGGACTCTCAAGAGTCTTCTCCAAGAACATAGTTTGAAAACATCAAATATGTTTGTGTATTAATAGATTTAAGTTAATAAATATATGATTTATAATAGTTATGAATGCTATATATAATATTTTATATATTGCTTATATTATATACACGTTTTTTAGTGTCTATGTCTCTTTACCAGGCATGCAGACAGTGTTTATGACCCTGTGTCATCTGTTCTTCTCCAGATATGCTTGACTTCTTCCATTTACTTTGTTGTGAGATGAGATGTGATTTCTGCTTCTGTTGACACCCACTTGTACTCTTCAGAGTCTAGTTTCTCAGTGTCCTTCTTAGAGTTTTATATGACCAGTACAATGTACAATGGCCCCTGGCCTTATTCTAGATTTAAATATCTCTTACTCTTTTCTAAGATCAAAGCATTCAGAGTTACTTAATAACTGCTGATGGCTAGGCCTTTTCTATTGGTTACACAATGGACTTTTTGAGTCTTAGTATATCTGCCTTGGGCTTCCCAGGTGGCGCTAGTGGTAAAGAACCTGCCTGCCAATGCAGGAGACTCAGGCTTGATCTCTGGGTTGGGAAGATCCCCTGGAGGAGGAAATAACAACCCACTCCAATATTCTTGCCTGGGAAATCCCACTGGACAGAGGAGCCTGATGGTCCATGGGGTCACAGAGTCGGACATGACTTAGCAACTGAACAAACAGCAGGACTTCCTATAAAAATGCCACTGGAAAGGTGGGTCCCACTTCCTTCTCCTTGCTTTGGCTCTGGTACTTACTGACCTTGTGATTTCAGAAAGTCCCTCTGCACCTGAATGGCCTCATCTGTAAAATGGGCTACTGTGAGAGGGTAAATGATGTAATGCGTGCTTCCCACCTTCCAGAATGACCTGGGAGCTTCAGCTCCCACTAGAGAGTTTGATTCAATAGGTTAGAGTGGGGCCTAGAATAAAGAATGTGAGTGACTTGTCCAGTCATTTCTGATGAGCGAGCAGGTTTAGATCCTGAATCACAGCGTTTGTAAAGTGCTTAGCGCACATTCAGTGCCCTGCAGGGGCCTGCACCTCCTTTTCTTCTCCCATATCCCAGCTCTCCTTTCCTCTGAGCACTTAGGACTCTGGTGCTGCCCACTTTGTATCCCAGAGGACAACCCCAGGAGGAAACTCATTGAAAATGCTCTTCTCCAGATGTTTGCCTTTGATACAAATAGAAGAAAGAGCAATGCTTAGTTCAAAGTTTCTGTTTAAATTTCACTGCCACTACCAGGTCTATCTTCTGTAGCCTTTGATAAGCCCCATGATACAGAGAGGTTGAGGGCAGGAGGAGAAGGGGGCGACAGAGGATGAGGTGGTTGGTGGCATCACTGACTCAATGGACCTGAGTTTGAGCAAGCTCTGGGAGATGGTGAAGGACAGGGAAGCCTGATGTGCTGCAGTGCCTGGGGTCGCAAAGAGTCTGACACAACTTAGCGACTGAACAACAACAGCAGTGATACAGACACCAGATCCCGCCCTGAGATCTTGGGATTATATTGCAGCCTGAGAAACCTAAGACATCAAGATCAGCCGTAGTGGGGAGATATCTTCTTTGGGTCAGGGGGCAAGCTTCCTCATGCACTTCAAATACCCCAGAAGCTTCCTCAAGCTCGTGTCCAGTTGTAAATTGAAGGAGGCTCTGGGGTCACACAGAGTCAGACACGACTGAAGTAAGTTAGCAGCAGCAGCAGCAGCAGTGAGGTCATTGTGGCAGACAAAGTGGACCCAGCAGGTGGAGCTAGAGAGTCAGAGACATCGAAAAGCCAGAGAGCTGGTCCTGGGGTCTCAGGAAGACGAGGTCCGGCAGTTGTCTTTGGCAAAGGTAGTGTATCAGAATCCCTGAACAACTTGTTTTTGTTTTTTTTTTTAAAGACTATAAAATTCCAGATCCCATCCCTATGGAATCTGGCAATTAACTAATTGCCCACGTAACTGTGATGTACTCCCAGTTTGGGAAGCATTGATGTAGAGATTCTGGAATGATCTAGATGTGGTCCAGGCACATAAATGTGAGCCTGTCTGAGTTGAGAGCTGTGTGCTGGTCCTCAGACCAGCGGGAGCATCAGTAACATCTGGGTGCCAATCAAAAGTGCAGACTCAGACTCCACCCCAGACCTGCTGGGTCATAACCTGCCTTCTTCACAAGAGCGAGCCCTCTGGCTGACTCAGAGGCGGATCAGAGCATGAGGTCACAGAGAATGGGGCTTCTTGTTTACCTGGGGACCTGTCCCTGGAATGGGAGATCTGGGAGACCCAGTCTGTGCTTTGTCCTTGGCACCTGTCTGAGCCTCAGTTTCTTCATCTTTATTGTACCTCCTTCTCAAGGTTGTTAAGGGAACTAATGCCCAACTCCCATATTAGACTGTGAATTATTTGAGGCAAGGTCTATGTATTTTAAAAATTTCCCCTTGCCCAATGCCTAGCATTGAGCAGATTGGTCATTTTGGCATGCAGAATGATAGAATCCTCCAAGCAGAAGAGCCTTTGTGGATTGTATAGAACAGGGGACACTGTGCATGGATGAAGAGGGTATGGTGAGGTTGACAGACATTTCTAGGGTCGGACACTCATTGGAAGGACTGATGCGGAAGTTGAAACTCCAATATTTTGGCCACCTGATGCAAAGAACTGGCTCATTTGAAAAGACCTGATGCTGGGAAATATTGAAGGCAGGAGAAGGGGATGACAGAGGATGAGATGGTTGGATGTCATCACTGACTCAGTGGACATGACTTTGGGTAAACTCCAGGAGTTGGGGATGGACAGGGAGGCCTGGCGTGCTGCAGTCTATGGGGTCGCGACTAAACTGAACTGAACTGACACTCTTATTGGCACGTGGGCTTCCTGCGAGAATACCTGTTCTCTGTGGTTCTTCTTTTGGCTCCTCAGAGCTGAGCTCAGCTCCCTGTCTTCGTGAGGGCCCCCTGCCCCTCTGACCAGCCATCTCTGTACCCTCTGAACTTCTGTGCCATTGAGTGTTGGTGCCGCTCATGCACCCGTGCCTCCTGGACTGGCCTCCTCGTATGTCCTGTCTGCACTGTGTTTTTTTCTGGAAGCTGCTCTGTTGTCTCACTGTACATTTCAAACTCTTGGAGGGCAGGGCCAGGGTTCTTTTGATCCCCGTCTGCTCCCCAGCCCAATACCTAGCATGGGACTGAGCACGTGATAGTCAGTACGAACTTGCTGAATATCTGTTACTGTTTTTTTTTTTTTTTTTTTTTTTTTTAATTCTTTTTTTTTTCTAATTTTATTTTATTTTTAAACTTTACATATTTGTATTAGTTTTGCCAAATATCAAAATGAATCCTGTTACTGTTTTAAAATAGGAAATCTTTCATACATCCACGATGCAGAATAATATAATGAACATTTGCATCCCTACTACTGCTTAAAAAAAAGGATTATTACAGTTGAAAGGCTCAAGGTACCACTCTCCAATCATTTTTTAAGCAACTGTGTATCTCTATGACAGTCCATTGTCTGTGACATCATATGGTTTATTTGTTTGATTTTGCTGCTCATCAAATGAGCATCTTAAAACCAAGGTCCAAGTCAGTAAGGAGGCTATGATTCATTCAGTTCCAGTCGCTCAAGAATATTTATTAAGAGCCTTTTGTATGTCAAGAACTGTGCTAGAAACTTAGGATGCATCAGTGAACAAAGCTCACCAAAACAAAACAAATAAAAAATAAAGTCTTGCTCTCATGGAGTTCACAACTGGAAAATCTATAAACAATAAGTATAATAAATATCTAATGTGTTAGAGTTAAAAGTGCAATGGAAAAAAAAAAAATAGCCCATGGATCAGAGATTGTAAGGTGAGGGGGCAGACTGTAGTCAAGAGTGGCTTGTTGGGAAGGTGATATTTTGGCAAAGACTTGAAGGAGATGAGAGTTGGTCACTTAATTTGCAGGGAAAGGTTTTCCCCGTGGGGAGAATAACCAGTAAGGATCTTTGCTGTTGTTGTTGCCTAAGACGGAGCATTTGGGGACCAGCAAGGAGACCAGCTTGGCTGGAATGAAATGCAAGGGAGGTGGGGCATCAGGAGGTGAAGTCAGGGTCAGGGTGGGGGTGGGGTGGAGGAGGGAGCTTTTAGAGTTTTCCAGGCCACTGTCAGCACTTTGGCTTTTATTTTGGCCATTGCAAGGTCTGAGCTGAGCAGTGATGTTTTCTGACCTCTTGGGTTACAGTGTGGAGAGTAGTTAGTAGGATCAGAGAAGCAGAAAGTCGATATAGGAGGCCACTGTCATGAATGAGAAGACAGATAAGGGGGTTTGGACTAAGGGGAGAGCCTTGAAGGGGATGAGAAGTGATCAGATCCCAGACATGTCCTGAAGACAGAGCCATTGGGATTTCCTGGTGAATCAGATGTTGATTGAGAGGCGAGAAGAATGCCCAAGCACCTGGAAGGCTATAGTGACCATCAACCAAGACAAGGGAAGCTGTGGGCAGAGTGGTGTGGGGGTCAGTGGAGATCTGCACGTGCTGACTTGGAGAATGCTGCTAGGTTTCACATTTGGAGATAATGAGCAGGCAGTTGAATATATGATTCTGGACTCTATGGAGAGACTGAAGCTGGAGATACAGGGATACCGTAGGTATTTAAAACCACAAGACTGGATGAGGTCACCGTAGGAGTCAGTCAGCTCGAGAAGAGGAACTCGGTCTGGTCCCTGGAGGGCAGAGGAGAGATCTGCCAGAAAACGAGAGCTAACATTGGAACAGGAGGAACAACCAAGGGAATTTGGTGCCCTGGAGGCCAGAGGAGGAAGTGTTTCAAGGACAAGAGAGTGACATGGTGTCCAACATTGTTGATGCATGAAAAGCACAAGTAAAGACTGAGAAATGTCCGTTGCATTTAGCAACCTGGATGCTGTTGGCGACCTCGAAGAAGACAGTTCTGGTGAAACTGTGGAGGAGGCGGGGGAGTCAGACTAAAAGGGTTTAAGAGAGGAACAAGAAGAATGAAACTGAAAAAAAACAAGCAGAGGTGTTTGCTGGGAAGGGGACCGGAAATGGGCAGTAGCTGGCAGGGGAATCCAGGGAAGAGAGGGGCTTTGCTGGGCACTGAACAGACAAGACAAGAGGATAGCCTGTTTCCTTGTTGATCGAATGGATCAACAGTGGAGATGGGAAAGTTGATGATGTGTTAAGAGGGGCTTCTCTCTGTCCCTGGTAGCGGGGCAGCAGGCCTACTTCCTAAGCCCTGATGCACAGGCTGGTGCAGCCTCTGGGCTTTCCAGCAGGATGGGGAGAATCAGGAGCAAAGCCCG
>NW_011494879.1:7171042-7171453 GCF_000754665.1 Bison bison bison
CCTGCCCCCAATCCCTCCCAGCATCAGAGTCTTTTCCAATGAGTCAGCTCTTCACATGAGGTGGCCAAAGTATTGGAATTTCAGCTTTAGCATCAGACCTTCCAAAGAACACTCAGGACTGGTCTCCTTTAGGATGGACTGGTTGGATCTCCTTGCAGTCCAAGGGACTCTTAAGAGTCTTCTCCAACACCACAGTTCAAAAACATCAATTCTTCGGCACTCAGCTTTCTTTACAGTCCAACTCTCACATCCATACATGACGACTGGAAAAACCTAGCCTTGACTAGACAAACCTCTGTTGGCAAAGTAATGTCTCTGTCTTTTGAATATGTTATCTAGGTTGGTCATTAACTTTCCTTACCAAGGAGTAAGCGTTCTTTAATTTCATGGCTGCAATCAGCATCTGCAGTA
>NW_011494879.1:7171553-7173924 GCF_000754665.1 Bison bison bison
AGAATCAGGAGCAAAGCCAGCTTTATCCTCAGCACTACCAGCCTGGCGTAGCCCGAGGGTCCCCCTTCCTGGCCCCGAATCAAGCCGCAGGCACCAGGAGCCCCTTCTCTGAGCTCGGAGCCTTTGTGCTCCTTTCCCTGCTGCGGGAGATTTCTTCCCTTCTCGGCCTTAAGACCCCCACCCACCTTCATGGCTGAGTTTGGCTGTCTCTCCTCTGTGGCCTTCCCTGTGATCCTATCCTGTTATGCTCTCTGTTACAAGGTTTTCCAGGTTGGCAGGGACCCCTTCAGAGCAGGGAACCCCCTACCCTATCTCTGGGTCCCCAGCCTCCGGCCCAGGGCAAGGTGTTTTTTCCCAAGAGCGGGGCTGCATCCTATAAGAGCAGGCGCATGGTCCCCTCACTCGGGTCCCAAGGAGGAGGCACCCACTTCCGTGGAGCTCTGGCTTATTCCCTCTCTGTTTCCAAAGGGAAGCCATCATTCAAATAGGCAGCCCCCCAAACCCCAGGCTCCCTGTGTGTGCCCCGAGGCCAGCCCCCTGCACATCCCAGAGGCCTCGCCCAGCTCCTGTGTTTTGGCAACCCTGGGCTCTGACCTCCCTTCAGGCTGGGGCAGCAGCAGCTTCTGGGGGCTGGTAGCCAAGCTGGGGTTGGGGGGCAGGAAGGAGAGCCCCCGGCCACTCTGGGCCCCACCAGGCTTTGGCTCCTGCTTCTCACTGGCTTGGCTTGAAAGCCTGGCCAGCCAGAGGAGTCTGCACATCACGACCAAGGAATTCAGCCTGTTTTCCCAGCCCTGGGAATCTGGCGTTCGCTGAACCTTGGTGACCTGCTGGTTTCTTTCTTGCTTGTTGTTGATAGTGATGAGGCTTGGCCCGGGGACAGGAAAAGCCACCATCACAGGCAGGCTGAATGGAGGAGCTCTTGGTTGGCCATCTTGCTGGCTGAAAAACCTCTCCCACCTAATTAGCCTCTTCGCTGTGGGCACCTGGCAGAGCCTGGTACCAAGCCCTTCCTGTGTCCACCCCAATTACAACCCCTCCTGCCCATCTCCCCAGGCCAGGAGCAAGCCCCTCTCCAGGGCACAGTCCACCCCTAGGGGGAGGGTTGTCATACTTCTCAGCCTGAGTGATATCCCAGCCTGGAAGCACCTAGCTTTGCCTGCAGTCCTGGCCAGGGTGTAGGCAGCTGGATGGTCAAAGCGCATCACTGTGTCCAGCACTTAAACAACTGAGCTGTCAGTTTCTCTTGAGCAACAATCTTTCCATCCAACGCCCACCTCCCTGCATGCATGTGTGCTAAGTCGCTTCAGTCCTGTTCTTTTCGACCTCATGTACTGTAGTGCGCCAGGCCACTCTGTCTGTTGAATTCTCCAGCCAAGAATACTATAGTGGGTTGATATGCCCTCCTTCAGGGGTTCTTCCTGACCCAGGGATAGAACCTCTGTCTCTAATGTACCCTGCGTTGGCAGGCGGATTCTTTACCACAAGCGCCACCTGGGAAGCCCACCCACCTCCCCCTGCAGGTCCCAGGTGCACAGGGATGTGGATGTCTGTCTTCTGGGTCAGTTCAACGCCTGGTGTTCTGGGGCAGGGCTGGAGGCAGGGCTGGGGAGGGGCTCGGGGCAGAGCTGGAGTCCCTGGGGCACAGCATGTCCTGCCCTGTCCTGATTCTTCTGCCTCCTCTTGTCCGCTGCCCACGCTCCAGCCTGGCGGGGGGCCAGCGGTCTCAGGAGACCAGATGCTTTCGTAGAAGGAACTCAGTGTACGCAGGGTCAAGAGGCTTTCTCCGGGTTCTTTATGTAAAAGTCCTCCCTGGAATCAGCTCTGCTGTGACTGGCTCCCACCTCTCCCGCCCCTTCTAAGAACAGCAAGAACAGAGTCACGTGGATCTAATGTCTTCAGAGGCAGCAGTTGCTTCACCTTCTTGGTTGTTTCTGCACAGAAACCCACACACTTTTGATTGGTGGATCAGGTTCTGATTCTTTTTCCCCAAACACGCCTTCTGACCTTACTCTCCACCATTCCCACCCTCCCATCATAAACTGTTTTTCCCACAGAGCAACTGAATTTGCTGAGTGTATTTAATCTGTGGACACTGTGGGTGAAAGGTTTGCTCTGTTTGTTCTCTCTAAAGGCTGTTTGTATCTTAAAAGATGAGCTTATTAATTCAGACAAATATTTGAATTGGCAGGACTGTTTTATTGTGTCTCTTTAAAAAAGTTCAGTTCAGTTCAGTTCAGTCGCTCAATTGTGTCCGACTCTTTGTGACCCCATGAATTGCAGCACGCCAGGCCTCCCTGTCCATCACCAACTCCCGGAGTTCACTCAGACTCATGTCCATCGAGTCAGTGATGCCATCCAGGCATCTCATCCC
>NW_011494879.1:7174024-7190986 GCF_000754665.1 Bison bison bison
CAGGACTGGTCGACAGTAGGATGGACTGGTTGGATCTCCTTGCAGTCCAAGGGACTCTTAAGAGTCTTCTCCAACACCACAGTTCAAAAACATCAATTCTTCGGCACTCAGCTTTCTTTACAGTCCAACTCTCACATCCATACATGACCACTGGAAAAACCATAGCCTTGACTAGACAAACCTCTGTTGGCAAAGTAATGTCTCTGCTTTTGAATATGTTATCTAGGTTGGTCATAACTTTCCTTCCAAGGAGTAAGCGTCTTTTAATTTCATGGCTGCAATCAGCATCTGCAGTAATTTTGGAGCCCAGAAAAATAAAGTCTGACACTGTTTCCACTGTTTCCCCACCTATTTGCCATGAAGTGATGGGACCGGATGCCATGATCTTCGTTTTCTGAATGTTGAACTTTAAGCCAACTTTTTCACTCTCTTTCACTTTTATCAAGAGGCTCTTTAGTTCCTCTTCACTTTCTGCCATAAGGGTGGTGCCATCTGCACATCTGAGGTTATTGATATTTCTCCTGGCAATCTTGATTCCAGCTTGTGTTTCTTCCAGTCCAGCGTTTCTCATGATGTACTCTGCATAGAAGTTAAATAAGCAGGGTGACAGTATACAGCCTTGACGTACTCCTTTTCTTATTTGGAACCAGTCTGTTATTCCATGTCCAGTTCTAACTGTTGCTTCCTGACCTGCGTACTGGTTTCTCAAGAGGCAGGTCAGGTAGTCTGGTATTCCCATCTCTTTCAAAATTTTCCACAGTTTATTGTGATCCACACAGTCAAAGTTAAAAAAATATATCTACATAAAACCTTTTGAAGGAGCACTTGCCTGCTGAGGCCAAGTCATGATTTGTAGTGGAAAAGAATAAAGTGTGTTATAAAGTTGACTTGTGCTCCGCTTTGGGAGAACTAACAAAGTTTGACTTCATGGGCCATGTGATTTCCAATCCTTTGGGGAAACCCTGCCAGGGTTGGATGTCACCTCACACTCCACCACCTCTTTGACTTAAGGGGTCTGAGTCGCTGGAGGATGTTCAGGAGAAAGATGATAAAACAGAGAGAACATAGAAACTGAAGTTCCACACTGCTTTTCCATGGCCATGAGTCATGAGCTTTGACATATGAAATGCAAAGCATTTGAGGAATCGCTCTCTACTGTGTTGAGAAACTATAAGTGCTATTAATACAAATATGGTCTGTGTGCCAGCTGACCACATCTGCAGTTACATCATTCACTCATTCTCTCATTCAGACATTCAACATAGTGGTTATCGAGTGGCCACATGTACTGGTCTCTAAACAGAAGAGTAAGCTGGTGGCTGGTCTTAGGGAGCACCGAGTCCAGTGGGGGACAGGCAGGCAGGGCAAGTTGAGAGGTGTGGTGTTAAGAACAAGGTGCTGGGGAAATGCTGACGTGGAAACGATTGATGGCACCTACGGGAGCTGGGTCAGGCAGCACAAGACAGATGGAGGGGGAGTAGGCAGGGGGTCAGTGGGACAGAATGGTCTAGGGCAGAAAGAGCCTGTCGGCTGTGTGGCCTTGGGAAAATCCCTCAGCCTTTCTGAAACTTGGCTTCTCGGATAAAAACCAGGATGGTGATTACCTACAACACTTAGAGAGGAATGATGAGAATTTGAATGTAGGAAGCACCTGGTGCAGCACAGGACACGCAGTAGCTGTGTGTTATGATCCCACTCTAATCTCTGAATCACCAAAGCAATCAAGGCTTAGTCACCTTTGCAATTGCCCTAATGATGAACTCAGTACCTAGATAGGGCAGGGCAGGTAGGAAATAATTAGTGACCAGACGTGACTAATCTTGTGCTCGCCGGTTTCTCTGCTCTGAACTGCAACAGCGCTCTTCTGGAGAAGGAAATGGCAACCCACTCCAGTATTCTTGCCTAGAGAATCCTGTGGACAGAGGAGCCTGGTGGGCTGCTGTCTATGGGGTCGCACAGAGTTAGATACGACTGAAGTGACTTAGCAGCAGCAGCAGCCAACAGCACTCTCGCTTGTTCACAGCCCCTGGCAGAGGAGACACGCACAGTGGACTCAGCACCAGTGAGAAGCTTCACCAGAGCTTAATTCTGTCATTAAATTACATGTACTGGTCACCATCATAATAATATGACATTTATTGAATGTGTGCTATGAAGCTGTTTTGGGGCTAAGTGCTTTAAGTTCATTTACATTCAATCCTCATCATAACAATGTAGTTTTATCCCCATTTTACAGGTGAAAAAGTTGAAGCACAGAAAAGTTAAGAGACTAGATCAAGGTCACACAGATAGTCTGTGATGGATCTAGGATTTGAGCTGGTCAGATTCTAGAATCTGTTTTAGTCACCCTGTATAAAACTACCTGAAATGCTAATCGGTGTATCCAAGGCTGATGTGTCCCTTCTGGTTGGTTGGGTGTCTCTGGTTTGGGCAGTGGCTGTACTAAAACTGTTTCTCAACTATTTTGTATAATCTCCTGGGTTCAGTCTTGTACCTCATCGCCTTGGCAGAGACAGACAAGTTCTCCTGTTTTCATTCATTTTTACCACCCTCCCTCCCTCCGTCCCAGGCTTCCCTGGTGGCTCAGCTGGAAAAGAATCGCCTGCAATGTGGAGACCTGGGTTTGATCCTTGGGTTGGGAAGTTCCCCTGGAGAAGGGAAAGGCTACCCATTCCAGTATTCTGGCCTGGAGAATTCCATGGACTGTACAGTCCATGGGGTCGCAAAGAGTCAAACATGACTGAATGACTTTCATTTCACTCCCTCTGTCCCCGACTTCCTGTGGCTTCTTCCACTAGTCTCCCCATTCAGACTTGAATTGCTGCCTTGCCTTCCCCAGGGGACGGTGGAGATGGGAAATGTGGTTGACTGGCCCCTGGGGTTGGAGACCACACCTGTTATTTCTGCCTCAGGATGTCCCCTGAATGAGTTACTGAACACACAGGTATCATCATCTGCTCAGTGAAAAGGGATTTCAAGATTGTGTGGTTTGGGGAAATGCTGCATTTTATATTCCCTTTAGGAGACTGACAGCATTCAATGAGGTAGTAAGGGTGCTAAGAAGCTATGCTGGAATAAATCTTTATCTCTGTTTTATCTGATGTTTCCAGATTTATCTGCCCCACCTCAGAACTGGTTTTTGCATGGGCTTCCCTGGCGGCTCAGACTGTTAAGTATCTGCCTGCAATGCAGGAGACCCAGGTTCTGTGTCTGGGTTGGGAAGATCCCCTGGAGAAGGGAATGGCAGCCCACTCCAGTATTCTTGTCTGGAGAATTCCTCGGACAGAGAAGCCTGGCTGGCTATAGTCCACGGGTTCACAGAGAGTCGTACACGATTAAGCAACTTTCACTTTTCACTTTCATACCAACCCAGAAGTCCTTGGGGAAGACTGATATGTGTGCAGGGTAGAGTAGGGGTGGCTTGGCTCGGAGCTGCCCTCTCATGGGCTTGGACTGAGCACTCTTACTGGGCTTCAGGTGCCCCAGGAGCCCAGAGTCACTGCCTTGAGAGCCCTGGGCTCTCAGGTTGGCTTGATCCTCTCCAGGTCCCTAGACTCCTGGTGTTGCCCTAGGCTTTGTACCAAGTCTTGCTTCTCTCTAGATCCCTGGCTCCTGGCATAGTGCATGGCAAACAGTGGGTGCTCCATAATTGCCTGTATTGAATGAATTCCCCATTAGAATCAGCTAATTAGAGGTTATGTCCTTCTTCCCCATCAAACCTTATCCTTGTATAGACACACACGTGTGTATGTTGATAGGTCTGTGTGGGCCCTTCTCAAAAATAGGCAAGGAGGCGTGTATGCACTGGGACTGGATTCCACATGAGAGAGTTATCCTCATTTTGCCACAAATACACACATACAGACACACAGAAAATAAGAGGACACAGGTAAACACACAGAAACACAAACTGGGTTCAGTTCAGTTGCTCAGTCGTGTCTGGCCGGCTCTTTGTGACCCCATGGACTGCAGCACGCCAGGCCTCCCTGTCCATCACCAACTCCTGGAGTTTACTCAAACTCACGTCCATTGAGTTGGTGATGCCATCCAACCGTCTCATCCTCTGTCGTCCCCTTCTCCTCCCACCTTCAATCTCTCCCAGAATCAGGGTCTTTTCAAATGAGTCAGCTCTTCGCATCAGGTGGCCAAAGTATTGGAATTTCAGCTTCAACATCAGTTCTTCCAATGAATATTCAGGACTGATTTCCTTTAGGATGGACTAGTTGGATCTCCTTGCAGTACAAGGGATACAAGCAAAACATAGACATGTTTGCAGAAATAAGCACGATCACTGTCCACCAGAAAACGAGGTGAGGATGTAGTTTTGTGTATAAACAAACAGGGAGATGCAAACCAAACCCCTCCCCCGACACACATCCTCTGTCCTGGCTGTTTATCCCTCCAAAACAAAATGCTTCACAATGTAGGGGCTTCATCCAATGACTGTCTCATTACAGCTTGTGGTTTTGTGGGTCAGGATTCGGGTAGGACTTGGCTGGGTAATGCTTCGCCTCCTCACATGATGACTCAGTGAAATTGACTGCTGGACAGGCTGGCCTGGAAGGACCACACTGGCTTCTCTCATGTGTCTGGTGGCTTGGTGGGGGTGGCTGGAAGGTGGGGCCAAGCCAGGACTGTGGCCAGGAGGGCCTACAGGGCCTCTCGGATGGGACATCTCAGGGTAGTCAAGCCTCTTACGTTGTAGCTGGCATCTCCCACAAAGAGCATCACAAAACGTGGAGGGGGTGCAGGAAGGCTTTTTACGACCTCAGGAGTTGAAGGATGTCACTTGTCCTCCAGATCACTGAGCAAGCAAGTCTGTCAGGCTTGCTCAGATGTTTGAAAAAATTTTTTTAAACATACTCACCTCACTGTTAATAAGGTATGGAGTTAATGCTCTGTGCCAGTATTACCAGGTAATAATGCCAGTATTTTGGAGAAGGCAATGGCACCCCACTACAATACTCTTGCCTGGCAAATCCCGTGGACGGAGGAGTCTGGTAGGCTGCAGTCCATGGGGTCGCTAAGAGTTGGATAAGAGAGCGACTTCACTTTCACTTTCATGCACTGGAGAAGGAAATGGCAACCCACTCCAGTGTTCTTGCCTGGAGAATCCCAGGGACGGGGGAGCCTGGTGGGCTGCCGTCTATGGGGTTGCACAGAGTCGGCCACGACTGAAGCGACTTAGCAGCAGCAGCAATGCCAGTATTACTATTGCCCACAATGGACTTTGATAAAACCCATTTCCTTACTCCCCAAAAGTTAAATTTTGTTGTTATTTAGTCACGAAGTGTCCAACTCTTTGCAACCCCTTGGACTGCAGCACACCAAGTTTTCCTGTTCTTCACTATTTCCTGGAGTTCGCTCAAATTCATGTCCATTGAATTAGTAAATTGCTATTTTCAAAACATACTGAACTCCCAATACTTGAGAAAGTATTCCATGCACCATTTTCCCATCATTCTTTAAATCTGAACTTATATTATTAATATACATCAGTGGAGGATGTTAAAATGAAATCATTGAAACAAATTATGACTGTACAAGTCAAAATACCAGTAGTAAATAATAGACAAAGGGTATTTTACATACACTATATTATCTATTGCCTTGCAATCCGAAACATTACAAACAAAAATAACAAAAATTATCACATGGAATGAATAAGAAGTCTTGCTCAGATTCAAGGGGAGGGCTGCTAGATTTCACTTGTCAATGGCAGCAAAGAATTTGAGGCCATCTGTAATCAGTCACACACACACACACACACACACACACACACACACACACACACAGACATACAGACACAGCTTCCCCTATTAAGCACACCACTGTGATTACATCTGGGCCTGAAACAGTGGCAGCTGTGAGGGCTGTGAACTCTTACCTTAGGAGGCTAAGATAAGAGTCTGTGCTGGGGTCACTTCCTTCAGTGGAAGTTTCTGTCCTGGAAGTTACATCTCAAGCAGTTGCAGGACCAGCACCGCCTTCATCTTCCCTTGAGGTCATAAAAATCAAACCGTCCGCAGCCCCACTCGGGGAAGGCGATGGCACCCCACTCCAGTACTCTTGCCTGGAAAATCCCATGGACGGAGGAGCCTGGTAGGCTGCTGTCCATGGGGTCGCAAAGAGTTGGACACGACTAAGAGACTTCGCTTTCACTTTTCACTTTCATGCATTGGAGAAGGAAATGGCAACCCACTCCAGTGTTCTTGCCTGGAGAATCCCAGGGACAGGGGAGCCTGGTGGGCTGCTGTCTATGGGGTCGCACAGAGTCAGACACGACTGAAGCGATTTAGCAGTAGCAGCAGCCCCACTCCCGTATCAGTTGTCTGCAATGCAAATGGAGTGATGTTGGAACTCTCAGGTCAAATCCCAGCTCACTAACCCCTGCTTGCTAGCTGTGTGACCTTGGCCACGTTCCTCGACCTTCTGAGGTCCAGTGTCCTCCTCTGTATATTGAAAAAGTGACACTTCTCTTGCGTTCAACATGTGTCCATTGACCACCTTTCAGGGGATGCGGTGGTGAGAACCACAGGTACTGTCCCTGGTGGATGTCTTGAGCTGGAGAATGACACCAACAGTTGTAACTTTGCTAACCATGCTAAGTGCTGGAAGGGAAAGATGAGGGTGCCATCAGGGGGTGAGTGATCAGGGAGTGCAGCCAGGATGGAACCGCTGTTAAGGAGGCCAGGAACCATTTCTCTGAGATGACACACGGTGCGGTCTGGGGGATCCATAGCGGCTTACCAGTTGAAATGTGTCTTGGGCAGAGGAAACAGCATATGCCCAGGCCCTGTGGCTGGATGGAATCTATTGAATAGGAGAGGCGGAAAAGCCCAGTGTGAGTGGGTCAGAGATTGAAGGGCGCGGGTGGGAGGTGAGACTGGACAGGTGGGTAGAAACTTCATTCATCATGTTAAGAAAGAGTTTAAAAATTGTATATGCTCATTCGTGTCCAACTCTTTTGCGACCCCATGGACTGTAGCCCACCAGGCTCCTCTTTCTTTCCTGGGCAAGAATACTGGAGTGAGTTGCCATTTCCTTCCCCAGGGGATCTTCTCAACCCAGGGATTGAACCTGAGTCTCTTGCCTGGGTCTCCTGCATTGGCAGGCAGATTCTTTTCCACTTGATACATTTTATATATTGACTTGAATGATGTTACTCATGGAGGTTAAATGACCCGATTGTGTTTCAAGAAGCTCCCCTTGGCTACAGCATGGAGAATGAACTATAGAAGGGCAAGAGGAAATGGGGGCACACCCATCAGGAGGCAGAATAGTGACCTCTCCCCAACAGGTGGGTGTCCATGTCCTGATCCCCAGAAACTGTGAATATGTTAATTATATGGCAGAAAAGAATTAAGGTTGCAGATGGAATTAAGATTACTCATCACTGACCTTAAAATAGGGAGATTATCCTGGATTATCCGGGTGTGCCTGGTATAATCCCATGAACTCAGAGAATGGGTCAGACACATGAAATCTCAGAGGCACCTGACCTGCCCTCGGGAGCTTTGAAGTTGGAGGAAGTGTTATTAATCTTGTGTTGTAGTTGAAGAAACTGAATTTCTGAGACATGAAGTGACCTACTTAAGATGAAGCATTAGTTAAGTATTATAACCAGGGCTTAGATCCAGATCTCTTGACTACAGATCTTTCCATTTCTACACTCTTCTAAGGAACCCGGGGGATCCAGGTTAGAGGCTGACTGGGTCCCATTCCGGCCCCGCCTATAGTGTCCTCCTCTTCACCTATCTCCTCCCACCAGGGCAAACCCTTCCTTACCCTCTTCCCTTATTTTGAGTTGTGCTGACAGAGGGGGCTGAGCTGCGGAAGACAGGAGTCATGGCATTGGAATCATGATGGGGGTGGGCACATGCATTTAAGCTTATAGAATTTTGGAGATAAAGAGCCCTTGGGAATCTCTTAGTATAATTCTGCCCTTTGGTTTCTATTTCAGGTGCTCTCTACTATGTAACGATTAATGTAGTCAAATGAGCAGCAAATCAACACAGCATAAAGGAAAAGAGCAGAAACGTGTCTATCTCCTATCTCTTATCCTGTCTATATTTACTATGTCCATTCTCCAAACCATTTCCCCATGTTCTATATCTATCTAGCTGTCTACCTGTCTTTTCATATCTATTTCTGTATATATCAAAGGACAAAAGATGGTTCAAAACATAACAGAATTTCTGTCTTGATCAGCTCAGGCTGGTGTTGCAAAAATACCACAGACTGGGTGGCTTAAACAACAGAAGTTTAAGTCTCATAGTTCTGGAGGCTGAAGTCCAAGGTTTGGGCACCAGCAGAGTCTGGTTCAGTGGGAGCTCTGCCCCTGGCTTGTAGATGGCAACCTTCCTGATGTACCCTTACAGGGCAGAGAGAGCTCATTTCTGTCCTGTCTCTTTTTAAGGGCACTAATTCCGTTGCAAGGGCTCCACCCTTATGATCTTATTACCTGTCAAAGCCCTCCCTCCACATAACATCCTATTGGGGATTGGGGCTTTGAATTTGAATTTTAAGCAGGGTGAGAGTGGACACGAACAGTCAGTCCATAGTGGTTACATACATTTAAATTAAGTGAGGAAGAAAAGGGAAAAGGAAATAGAGGCAAAAAAAAAAAAAAAAGATAGAGCCAAGAATGAGGCTAACACAAATGTGAATGTGATAGAGTTTGGCTCATTTACAAGGAGAAGTGTGGAAGTGGAAGTGTGGCTCTGGCCCCCAGTGCCTAAGGAAGGTCCTGAGCAATCACACACTTCATGGTGTGAATTAGGGGAAAGCAAACCAGCTGTTCAGAAGATGTTTGCCTGCTCCTGACATCCAGTCTCCCATGTTATGATCATCATTCAGGATTAGCAGCATCCAGGATTGTGCATTACTGTTTTATATAGTGTTATCTCTTTTCTTACATCAGTTCCAGAACTATTTTTATTGTTATCTTATTGTTCACTTATTACAGACGAGAAGATTGGGGCTTAGGAAGGTTAAATTCCTCCCTAAAGGCCACACAGTTCTTGTGGGAAGATGGGGGTTCAAACCCAAGTTCATTTCTGGCTTCCCCCACGGTTGCTAACCGCTTGGTGCCCAGGGTCCATAGATTGGGCTTCAAATTTTGTGTTAGAATTTTGAACGACAACAAATAGCTGTGGGGGTGGAGTGAGACAATTTTCTTCTTAGCTTTGAGAGAAACTATTGTTGAAATACACGGGTTCACCATGTTTGGTGTTCTTGTATATATATTTAATCTTTGAAATCAAACCAAACTCTTGGGGGATCGGAATCATTGCTCTCATGTCAGTAAAAATATATATATGGTATCTAACTTGAAACTTCCTTTGTAATCGGGATCAAATCCAAGCACTGTGAATTTAAACTGCTGCCAGCCTTCCTAACCTACCTCATGAGTGTAAAATCAGTGCAACTATTGTACCCGGCTGGCACTCGTGGGCATGTGATTGTGTTTGTGCCCTTGAGGAATCTGAGTTGTGTGGCACAGAATATCTGAATCCAAGGGGTATGGTTTTGCCACGTGCTGTAATAATCCATAGGAGATGAAGTGGAGGTGGTAGCTGGATTTCAAGAAGCATTTCAAATGCATTGATCGGTTGAAACCAGGACTGAAACAATTACTATATTAAGCAATTTATAGATGAAGAAACCAATTGCCTTGCCCCACTTTCCCAACCAGCGTCTAGACTTGGGCCGAATCCCTGACTCACATCTGCCTCCTTCCCAGTTTCTCTCTTAGAGGAAGCTCTGTCCTTTTTATTCCAGATGTTCCAGAACACTCAAGTAGTCCTCTCCAAATTTATCCTTCCAATTTCCCTCAGTTAGTTAATGACAATGTCATCTACCTGGCCACCCAGGTCACCCAGAAAATTCTATCATCCACAGAATCTCCCTCTTCACTCACCTGACCAGTCTGAGTCTCTCACCAAGTCTGGTGGCCTCTCCCATAGGCAGGACTCACAGCTGCCCCTTTCTCTTCAACCCCCACCCCGTCACCACCTGCCTTTACACCCTGCACCTTTTGCTAGAATCATCTTAAAAACAAAACAAAAAAAAAACCCAGAAATTCCCTGGTGGTCCAGTGGTTAGGACTCAGCTTTCACTGCCGAGGTGTGCATGCATGCTCAATCGCTCAATCATGTCTCACTCTTTGCAACCCCATGGACTGTAGCCCACCAGGCTCTTCTGTCCATGGGATTATCCTGGCAACAACACTGAAACAGGTTGCCATTTCCTCCTCCAGTGGATCTTCCCTACCCAGGGATCGAATTTGCATCTCCTGCATGTACTGCATTAACAGGTAGATTCTTTACCACTAAGCCACCTGGGAAGACCTCACTGCTGAGGGCGTGGGTTCAGTCTCTGGCTGGGACCTAAGATCCGGCAAGCCATGTGGCTCAGTCACACACACACACAAACCCTTTAAATGTGCTTCTTTGCCTCCAACATATACATGTCAGAGCAATTACGTGAAACACAGGTCTGACCATCCCGCCCCTCGCTATCCCCCCTTGTGTACAGTGATTGTTCTCAAATTGTGTTCTCTGGGGACTTCCCTAATGATCCAGTGGTTAGGACTCCTCACTTCCAGTGCAATGGGACACAGGTTCGATCCCTGGTGAGGAAACTAAGGTCTCACATGCTGTATGGTATGGCCAAAAAAACAAAAACCTAAACAAACCCCATGTTCTCTGAAGCGAGGGTTCTGTAGCCAAGACTGGGGACTCCAGTCCTCTTCCCTGAAATGACCATAGCGTTCCCCTTCTACTTAAATATAGGCTTCTGCAAAAAAATTTGGTTTAAGGGGGGCATAACAATTTTTAAAAAATAGCTCCAGTCCATCCATGTCTCCTGACGACAGACCATCCCAGGCCCCTCCATGTCTCTTGCACAGGATGGAATGTTCTCCAGTCATGAGCACTCCTGGCTGTTCCCCAGATATATGTGTGCTGTTTCCTTGAACACGCCTTCTTTGCTTGGGATAGACTCTCCCCCTCCTCTCTCTTCAGAAACAGCTCAGATGTCACCTTCTGAGGACGGCGCAGAGCCATCCTGATATATCCCACAGGCAAACTGTTGGCTCCCTCCCCCACCCCCAATCTGTGCTCCCACCCGACCCCAGCTGTGTCTCGATGGTGGCCCCGGCCATGGAAACCTTTTCTACATGTCTTCCTGCCCACTCACCCCTACTAGATCATGAATGATAGACTTCCGTGTAGCTACCATAAATTTACCTGTAGCTCAAACGGTAAAGAATCTGCCTGCAAGGCAGGAGACCAAGGTTCGATCCCTGGGTTAGGAAGTTCCTCTGGAGAAGGGAATGGCAATCCACTCCAGTATTCTTGCCTGGAGAATTCCATGACAGAGAACCCTGGTGGGCTACAGTTCCTGGGGTCACAAAGAGTCTGACACAACTGAGTGACTAACACAGTCCACAGATCATGAATGACTCAAAGGCAAGATTTATATTTTACTCGTCTTTGTATTCCCACTACCTAGCATAGTACTTGGCCCCTGGGAGAAACTCAATGAACCAGGAGGTAAAAGCAACACCATTAATGATCAGCCCGTCAACAATGCAAGCCGGAAAAGCTAAATGCCTCAGCTGAGTAGTAGGTAGGGTGACAGGGCAGGGGGATGACAGGGTGAGGGGAACAGGAGTGAGGGCCTTCAAGGGTCGTTGGTTCTGGACTGCTGTAATTGAATTCAGAATACAGGTACAGCTTAAGGGATAATTTAAGGCCCATGAAAACTCAACATGTCCCTTAGGCTGGGAGCTCTAACTGGGGTCCCTGTGGGAAAAGCAGACAGTGCGGGTCCTACTTGCTTGGATAATTTCACACCAACAGTCTCAGCGGCTCGTCTGTGTGTGAGGCTGTGCCCCTTCGCCTGAGTGGACTCCGTTAATGCTCACAACGCACCTGTCCGTTCTGAGGTTATCGTTACATCCATTATACAGTTAAGAGAACTAGCCCCGTGCGTCCCTATAGCCAAGACATAGTAGAGGAAGCCCACGTGTCTTCAGATTCCACATCCTGTCATTTCTTCATGCTGCCTTATCTCCTGAAGTTTCCCCAGTAGGTCCACGTGCTTTGGGAGGATGAAGATGATGAAGAAAAGAGAGAGAGATTTACGACCTCATGTTGTGTCCTTTCTTACCAAACCCCACCCTCTAACTGAGCACACGGGAAAAAAAACTCACTACATCCTTCTTCTTATTCAATTTCCTTTTTTATTTTTATTTAAAAAAATATTTATTTGGCTGTGCCAGGTCTTAGTTGCAGCATGTGGGATCTAGTTCCCTGACTGGGGATTGAACCTGGGCCCCCTGCATTGAGAGCATGGAGTCTTAGCCATGAGACCACCAGGGAAGTCCTCGGTTTCTTTTTTTATTGAGACATAATTCACATACCATAAAATTCACCATGTTAAAGCATATAGTTCAGTAGTTCTTAGTACATTCACGAGGTTGTGCAAACGCTACCAGTAATTTCAGAACATCACCGTGAATTATTTTCTAATGTTTTTGTTTTCCAGATTCCAATAATGAGAGACCCTGGATGGATTCGAAATGTCTGGTCTTCAAACATTAATGTGAGTGGAGTTGCTATGAATGCCCTAAGATACTTTAACATTTCCAGATGAGAGAAAATACTTTTGGACCAACTGGCTTATTGCCATGGATACACGCAGTCCCCAAACCAGGACTACTATTCCCCCAAAGCTTTCAGAGTTGCTCTGTAGCCCTTTCTAAAGGTTTGATGAGCCCCAGATGAAGCCCAGAACGTTTTAGCTAGTTTCTAATCTCTTCTGCTTGTGAGCCATCCTCTCTTGGGCATAGATCTGATTTTTGTTATGTTTTTAATTTTCTCTTTTATATTAGAGTATAGCTGATTAACATGCTGTGATAGTTTCAGGTGTACAACAAAGTCACTCAGCCATGCATTCTCCCCAAAGACTCCTCCCATCCAGGCTGCCACTTAACTTTGAGCAGAGTGGGTCCAATAGGATGCATGCACCCCAGTGCTCGCTGCAGCACTATTTACAATAGCCAAGACGTGGAAGCCACCTAAATGTCCATTGTTAGAGGAATAGATAAAGAAGACGTGGTACAAGAAGAATGAAGTAATGCCACTTGCAGCAACATAGATGGATCTAGAGCTTGTCATAGATCTGATTTTATCACCTCCCTGATTAAAAAGCATTTGGTGGCTCCCTAGTGCTAACAGGAAACGGTTCATATCAAGTTCAGGCTATTTGTTTGCCCCTGGTAGATGGTCAGATGTCCATCCCATTAATAAAAGCCCTTGCAGCTGCCACTGAACCCCTCAGAGTCCTCCTGCAGATCCTGCCTCTTCTTCCTGCACCCATTGGTCCATTTGGTCACTGCCCCATGCCTGGTCCCCAAGCCTTGGGCCTGCCTTCAGGTTGTCTCTGTGACTGTTCTTAGCGCTTTGTTCTCTGCTCTTTCAGGGTCTCCCTTGTTCAGCAGCCTGAGGGCCAGCACCTCCCTTGTCCGCATGCCCACACCAGCTTCCACGTTCTGCTCACGAGTCTGACTTGTTGAGCCTCTGTAGCTTGGGGGAAGGCGTATTTTACTGAAGCATAACTGGCAGTGCTCCGTCTACATCCTGGCTCCTTTCTCACAGTACCTGCAAATCACCTGCACGTTGCCCTGGGCCAGACTTTAAGCTCCGGTAGTTTCCTACAACTTGCTCTGCCCAGTGGATTTTAAACCTGAGGTTCTCTCCTGTGGAGAAGAGACTTGAGAGAATACATTGCAGGTGGAGGGGTCTCAAGAAAAGGCTTTTGGAAGGGAGGAAGTGGGCTTCCCAGGTGGCATTAGTGGTAATGAACCTGCCTGCCAATGCAGGAGACAGAAGAGATGCAGGTTCGATCCTTGTGTTGGGAAGATCCCCTGGAAGAGGGCATGGCAACCCACTCCAGTATTCATGCCTAGAGAATCCCATGGATGCAGAAGCCTGGCAGGCTCCATAGGGTCACAAAGAGTCAGACACGACTGAAGCGACTTAGCATGCACACACAGGGAGGAAGTAATAAAGCCTCAATAGTCATCTGTCTCGACTGTGGCCTGTGCTAAGTTTTGGTATATAGAATAAAAGCAACACTTGGTTTTGCTCTCAAAGAGCTCAGTCTGGGAGAGACTCTGGTCAGAGTGTGGACCAGGAGGATTTGCAGAGGACCCAGGAGGCCCAGTGCAGGGCCAGCCAGAGCACGTCTTCATACATGAATCCAGAGACTCCAGTTAAGTGAATGAAGAAGGCTTCTGAGGAAGACCTGGCCCTGGGAATGCTGGGGAAAGCACAGGTTCTATTTCCAAGTGGATTGGCAGGGACTGGGCCCAATCAGAGGCCAGGAATCCTGAGTGGGGCGGGCAGTTAGCGGCAGTTGAGGCTGGAGTGAGGGGAGCCGTCCTCTATGGAGGAGAGAAGGGGCAGGATGTCCTGGTAAGTGAGCTGCTCCGCCAGTGGGTAGCCATGGGGGCTGGCCATCATGAGGTAGTCTGAGGCTGCCATTTTCCATGGCCAAATCCCATTCTCCAGACCTGGGGTCTGGAGCCCATGGCCACCAGGTTTCCAGGCCCAGCCTCTGGTCCATGGTGCTGGGCAATGGCCATGGTTACAAGAGAGGCGGTCAAGGAAAGGCATCAGTTGGGCCTTACTGTCAGGCCTTCTACTGGACCTTCACAGAGCTCATGAACTAACAAGACAAGAAACTGTGGACAGGGGATGTGAAGTTTCTGCCTTTTAGGGCGAAATTACAGAAAATCTTTACTGTCTATGCAGGAGAACTGAATTAGGAGAGCAGAGTTTTGGTGACAGTTGCCACTTTTAGAGTACGTGTGATATTGAGCAAGTTCCCTAACTTCTCTGAGCTTTATTTCCTTTGGTACATTGGGAGGTCATCCCATTGTGAACACAGAGTGCTCTCTGTTTACCACCAGGCATCGTGTAGAAGAGAAGTGTGTGTGTATGTTTTCGCTTAGTTGCTCAGTCATGTCCCACTCTTTGCCAACCCATGGACTATAGCCCAACAGTCTTCCTTTCTCCATGGGATTCTCCAAGCGAGAATACTGGAGTGGGTTGCCATTTCCTCCTCCAGGGGGTCTTCCTGACCCAGGGATGGAAACTGCGTCTCCTGCATCTCCAGCCTTGGCAGGTGTATTCTTGATCACTGGGCCACCAGGGAAGCCCATAGAAGAGAAGATGGGCTTGTAACTCAGCTTGGGTTGGGTAGAGAGTTTAGAAGCAATTCAGAAAAAATGCTTCCAAGAGAAAGTGAATCCAAGAGAAGCATGGTCTTGAAAGAGGCCTAAGTGAGCCAGGCATGGAGGTAAGAACTGGATCATATGATTGAAAGAGTGGGTGATGACAGTGGAGGAGGGGAAAGCAGTGCCGATGATGGGGGTGGGGTTCACTTGCTGTTCTAAGGAGTTGGCCTTTATCCTACAAGAAAAGGTAATGGAGGAAGGGTTAGCACTGAAAAGACTTAAGCAGACACTACTAAGTCAGATCTGCAGCCTGTTACAGGGCAGACATGGGGTGGGGCTGGAGGCAGGGAGACCTTTTAGCAAGTGGTCATTAGCTCAGTTGAGTTCAAGCGCTTGGAGGACTGCTCAAATGGAGGTGTATAGGAGGTAGTCGGATGAACGGTCTGGAGCCGAGAGGCAAGGTCAGGACTGGAGATACTGAACTGTGGGTCAACAGCAGAACAGTGTCACCGTAGTCTGCAGGGGGACAGAATCACCCAGGAGTGTGTGGCATAGGGAGGTGGGCGAGGTCACGTAGGTGGGTTTTCAGTTAGAACCTCTACTATGACAGCTTTTGGTAATTTTTTGGTATGTTGTTATCCTTAGACAATAGGTTCATAAATGCCAAAAATGCTTAGTGATGAGAAAAACCCAAAACGAAGGGGAAGTATGACGGGGCAGATAGTAGGGCTCAAGATCTCTGTCCCTGCCCTTGTCTCTGTCTCCTGGTTATTGTATAGATAAATGTGCGAGGCACAAGGTATAGTGATGAGCGTGTTGTGGTTAGTCTTTGGCTTGAAGGGCTCACCGACCGGCAGAGGAGATAGAGGCATAAGAAATGATGCAGTGACAAGACTTGTATCACGTGCCATGGTGGAGTTCCATGTGGGCTGCTTGGTACAGAGAAGCTAGTGATGAATTCTTCACGGACCTGAGGAATGTCTGAGGGCGGGCTTCCCTGGGGGGTCCTGCTCCCAGTTTGAAGAATCTGGCAATGGACAGCAGAAACCTCCCCCCACCCCAGATACACAGCAGCACATCTATCCTCTCCCCCCACAAAGAGAGGTTCATTCAAGGCAATAGGCCCTGAATTCTGGAGGGAGAATTGAGCAATGAAATGTCCACCCAAACTACGTAAGCCTTCTAACTTGGACGAGGGAACATGGTACAATTTGTCACATGAAGCCTCCCTCTTGGCCAACCTGTGCTTTGATTGCACCATTCCTAACAAAAGCAACAATTCCCAGAATTCTAGATGATCCTGGCATAGTTTCTTGGAGCTGTGTTTTTTGCTTACTGTTTTTCTTTCTTGTCTTCAGGTCTGACAAAGGACAGGATTTTAGGGTGGACAGCATGTTTTGCATGGGGAGGAAGTGACTTTGGTTAGATTTAAATTAATTTTTGAAATATTTTATCAAAGTGCTTCATGTACCTACTTTCTAGAAAATCAACTCGGAAATGCCGGCTCAGAGTTGAAGCCATAGTTCCAGGTTCCTACCGACTACTTCTGTATCTGCTTTGCACCTTGTCCTATGGACCTACTGAGAGAGGATAATCTAGCTGATTCTCACAGATCATCATATGTAAATGCATTCTCCTTTTTCATACTTTTCGATTTATGTATAATCCTATCCTTGTTTAGTTTGTTCTGTGTTTAGACTCTGTCTTTCTTA
>NW_011494879.1:7191086-7199440 GCF_000754665.1 Bison bison bison
GTCTTTCTTACATATGGAGTTTTTCTTAGGCAGGGGGTGTGTTTTTCCTGGAAGTTATGTTTGCCTTTTTCCTTGTTAGCAGGAAAAATATATGCTTCCCAGTCCCTGCCTGTCCTCCCCATTATACACACACTGATAAGCTTTTACTTCAATCTGTCACTTGGAAACTATCACATTCTTTAAGTCCATTAACTTGTTTTAATTGGGATCTATTTACTAATTTATTTGGATGACCATGATTTTCATATAGAACTTTGGTTTTCTTACTTATTTCTTATTTATTCAACAAACCTTATATGGAACAAGTGATAGTTTTTTTTTGGGCGGGGGGAAGAGCATTATAAATATTAACTCATTTACTTCCTTACAATAGTTCTATAAGTTGGTCTTATTATTATCTCTAATTGAGAGATGAGAAAAATGAGCACAGAGAGGTTGAGCCACTCGCTCAAGGTCACACAGCTGAAGAAGGGCAGGGTTAGGATTCAGACCCACACCTAGCTCCAAAGACTTTGTTCTCAAGCTCTGTAGTATGCTGCCTGTATAAGAAGTTTCTCTTGTTCAGTAGTTTCTAATTCTTGTCATTTATTCCTTGCATTTAGTACCTGTATCATGTTCCCTGATTTTTCCAAGCTCTCTGTGTTCATTTCAGTTCAGTTCAGTCGCTCAGTCGTGTCCGACTTTTTGTGACCCCATGAATTGCAGCACGCCAGGCCTCCCTGTCCATCACCAACTCCCAGAGTTCACTCAGACTCACGTCCATCGAGTCAGTGATGCCATACAGCCATCTCATCCTCTGTCGGCCCTTCTCCTCCTGCCCCCAATCCCTCCCAGCATCAGGAACCCTTTTTCTCTTGGATCACCTCTCACTCCAGGAGACCTCTCTTCCTGCTTGCTCTCCGTCCTCCACTAGAGCTGTCATCTAGGGAGGCTCTCATTACACCTACCTTAACCTAGATCCTTATTTTCTTCTTTTCTTAGTTTACTCTTTAGAAGTAAGCAAACTGGAATTCATTTTCATGTGATCTCCCAGAAAAGGGGGCTAGAAGAGAAGTTTCTGTGTCTTGTGAGTCTGAATCTCTTTTTTAATTTGGCTTCATGTCTGATAGTTTGGTTGGAATGAGAATTTGAGGTTGATATTAATTTTTCACAGAATTTTGAATGCATTGTTTCATTGACTTCTAAGAACCAGTGTTACCTCTATGCCAGTCTGACATTGGTTCCTTCCTGGATGACTTATTATTTTCAATCTGGAAGCTTCTGGGTATCGGTTAACCCTTTGTATCCTGAAGCCTCAGCTGTGGATTGTGTCCCATTCATTCTGCTCAGACCTTGGAGCATGAGTCTGTATTGTCCTGGTGGACAACACACTTGTAAGCTAATGAATATCAACAGATGAATATTTCAACAGATTAAAGGAAAATGGAAAACAAGAGTGGTGACTGGAGACCAATGAAGTTCTTCTCCCCTATCTCCCTAATCCCCTATTGCCCAACTTTTTGGTCTAAGATTGGCAGATTTCATTAACTTAACCTTCTATTTTTCTCATTATTATTTTTGGCAATCAAAAATTTCTCTTAACAGATTCCTTTTTGTTCTCTAGTTTTTTTCTCTTTTACAGCATTCTTCTATTTTATGTATAAAATAACCTCCCCGATCTCGCTGAGCTTCAAATTTGGGAATTTTTTCCTATTAATTTCTCTTCTGTTCCCTTAATTATTTTTTATTTCTTCTGGAGTCAGGTTTCCCCCGTTTGTCGCTCTTTTTCTTTCACATTGCAGTTTCCTCAAGCATCTGGTGATTAGCAGTTGACTGTTCTTCTTTAACATGGATGGGGTAGGAAGGTTGCCTGGAATTTCCCGTTGCTAGGGTTCGCTCTGGAATAAACAGTCAGGGAGCTGTTACCCAGACCACATGGTTCTGGCTCTGGTTCCCTTTTGAGGTTCTCCTGGGCAGGTAGCTCCGCCCTCTGCTGCAGCTCCTTTGCAGGCATTCCAGGTCATAAATTGCTCCGTGTTATTTCTTTACTCAACCCTTCCCTTTGCTTCCACATTCCAAATTTGATTAAACGTCTTTTCCATGGAAGATGGTCCTCTCTTCATGGCTGTGAAATTTTAAGTTCTGAAGTTTCCTTGAAATCTAAAGAGATGAGGTATCTGAAAGTACAAACCAGTCAATCCTAAAGGAAGTCAACCCTGAATATTCATTGGAAGGTCTGTTGCTGAAGCT
Source organism: Bison bison bison (assembly GCF_000754665.1). NCBI lineage: Eukaryota > Metazoa > Chordata > Mammalia > Artiodactyla > Bovidae > Bison > Bison bison. Next base: position 7,193,316 of record NW_011494879.1, read on the forward strand.
GAAGCTCCAACGCTTTGGCCACCTGATGTTAGAAGGTAACTCACTGGAAAAGACTCTGGTGCTGGGAAAGATTGAAGGCAAAAGGAGAAGAGGGCGGCAGAGGATAAAATGGTTAGAAAGCATTATAAAGTCAATGGGCAAACTCTGGGAGATAGTGGAGGCCAGAGGAGCCTGGTGTGCTGCACTCCATGGGGTCACAAAGAGTAGAACACGACTCAGTGACTGAACAACATCTGAAAGTAAAGGGAAAATAAATGCCTGTGTTCATTTTGCTTTACCGGCCATCCTGACCCAGGATTTTCTTCCTTGTTCAGCATCATTACCGGAGCTGTTCTGAACTTGTCTGATGACGTTCACAGTGTTCCTATCTAGAAATACTCTGCGGATACCTTACAGCCGACTGTGTTTCTTAGCCTGAATCATGACAGCCCCACTCTGTAACTCTTGTCCAAGATGGATCAGTGCTAGGCACTAGCACAATCAGATCCAACAATAATGTATTTAATTAGAATCTTACCGAGAAGGATCATTTCCTATTCAGTGAATGCTTAGGTTTTATAACATGTATCCCCAGTCCTCCCTGTTAGCAATTCCTTCTCCTACCTGGTGGGCATCCTATTCTGAATTGTGTGTCCTTGTCTTCTCTTGTGGGACGCACTATGTATCAACTTGATCATGAGCTCTTCAAGGTCAGAGGTGTCTCTTAATTGTTAATGTCCCCACTGTACCCGACACAGGATAAGCACTCAGAAATGGCTAGTTGCATAAATGGGTGTATCTTTTGTGACTTCCCTCCTGCCTCATTCATGATAAAGGCACCGGTATCTTTAACACCAGTGCATGCCTAGTAAATTTTCATTAGGATGAACATATATTTGCAACTGGGCATTATGACCCCATATGATAATTAAGCATACATTTCAAAATATTTATTGAACACCAATTAAGTACCAGAAATGGTGCTAGATCCTTAAAACAGAAATGGTCTTTTCCCTTCTGTAGAGTCTGTCTGCTGGAGGAGAGATTTTACAATCATTGCACACACAAATGAAACATTTAAATTTGATCAGTATGCTAAATGAAAGATTTGCAGAGCAGTCCAAATGTCTAACAGGGAGCACTGACATTGTTGGGGAGGTTAGTGATGCTTGAACTAAGGATGAAGAACGAGCAGTGGTTAACCCGGTGAAGAAGGGGGAGAGGATTCCACGTAGAGGCAGCAGCATGTGCAAAGGCCCTGTGGTGGGAGGGAACAGGACAAGCACAAGGAGTTGAGAATTATCCAGTGCATCTGGAGCCTTGACTGTGTGGAGAAATGGTGAAGGCAGAGCAGCCGGGCCCCAGATAGGCCATCAGATGTCTGATGTTGGAGAAGCAGGTGCCTGTCTGTTAGAGAACCACTCCCCATCCAGATGCTCTCTGGCTGACGCAGCTGTCTCTGGGTCTCCTGAGAGCACTGCAGTTAAGCTGAGCATCAGTGGAGCAAGACTGTACTGTGGCATATTCAATGCTACAGGGCAGGAAACGGTAGAAGAGAATTGAAACTGAGCAGTGTTGGGGCCTGGATAAACCCTGGTCTTCCCAGCCCCCACTCCCTGCCTTCCGTGGGAAATTCAGGAAACTCCCAACTCATTCTTTGTCTTGAGTATGCCCTGCTTGGCTCAGAATTTCCTCTGTTTAGGTTAGTTATGCCCAAGCCTTTGCTTACACATCCCCCGGGGAGGGAGACAGGAGAGGAGAATATGGGGTGGAGGGGTGGAGATGTGATATTCTAAAATGAAAGAGAATTCACAGTTATTCCTTCTGAAGCTACCTCAATATCCTCTGAAATGAACGGAGATGCCCTGGAATGGGGGCACGGGCCCCAGACTGACAGTTACCGCGCTGCATGTGTTGGGGGATCAGATCGTGATGATATGAGGCTGTCTGTCCCCATGAAGTCACAGCATAGACGTGTAAATGACAGGTCAGAGCAGATGACCCTCTATTCCTACTTCCTGTCTTTCTCCATCATGGAGACTGAGGTGACCTAGGCAGGATCCTGTAAGTGGCAGAACATAGACAAGCACCTAGATCTTCGGGTCCCCAGAACCACACCCTGTCTGAGACACCTCTGTTTCCAGAAAGACACGTGGGATATTTTTACTGGGCTTACACCTTCGCTGTTCTGGGAGGAAAAATCACAGAGTCCCAGGTCAGATTTTGTGATGCGCTTGGGGGAGCAGCAGAGGTGGGGACATGTTCCCTCTGGGGAGCCTGAAGGCTGGACCAGGGGGAGATCTAAAACTCAAAATTTGCTTTTGGAACCAGCTTACTCTCAGAGTCCCTTTAGGCAGAAGTGCTCCTGTCCCTTCTCTCTTCGGGGCAGAAGCCTCAGGGACCTTCTCCATTTCACCCAACGGAGAGCTTCGCTAGAACCAGGTCATCCTCTTAGGAGGGCAGGGGAGGTGGAGCAGCTAATTCAATCTAGGCATCAGAGAATCAAGTGGAAGCATGCCAAATCCAACTGCCCACCTCTGCACAGACCCCCACTCCTCTGCGGGATGTTCTGGTTGGACCACGAAGCTGAGCCCAGATTTCTCAACCCGGTCACACAAAAGATCCAGCTGTTCACTCTGGATCTGTCTCCACAGCTGTGCTCCTAGTAGGAGTCCAGCGGGGAGCCTCAGGCTCCAGGCGTAGAGGAGCCTCTCTGCAGAGGCCTGACCTTTCGCCCTTTTATCATGACCACAGATCCACCTACTTCCATCCTTCAGATGGTTTGGAATCTACAGGCAAATATGATCCTGTCCTCTCATTAGGTCACTATTTCTCCATCTCCTGTTCCCTGCGCTGGGTTTTCTTTTGCAATTTAAGCAGCTTTGGTCATTATACTTAGAGAGTGGTTTGGCCTCACCTTTCAGGCTAGCTCATTCCTTCCAGGCCATCCTTATATCTCTCAAGCATGGAGGCCGGCACCAAATGTGGTTTTGTGAGTGTGGTGTGATCTGCAGAGAAAACCAGGGAAAATGACTTCCTTTCTTTTGGGCTGTCAGTCATCTACCTGTGCAGCCCAATACCCCAGGGTGGGGGGAAATGTGAAGCTTCGGGGTCTTCTTCTCCCAAGGCTCGCAGAGGGGCACACAGGCTGAAATCTCATGGCCATGAATATGCTGACTTCACATCTCAATAGCAAAGAGTGAACTTTAAAGATGAGACTCCCAGGAAACAAGTTAATATTTTCTTAGCTTCTAAAGTTTGGTAAGGCTGGTTTGACAAGATCTGGAGAGACTACAGAAGAGCCTTGTATTTGGTTGTAATGATTTGTAGAAAGTTTAGATACACTTTTTCGAACAGCATTCTCTTATACGTGACAGAACAGGGTAGATTTATACATGATTGCCCAGAGGTGCTGGGTTGCATAGTGACCAGTGTACAGAGCAATGTACAAATCCCATGCAGTTACCAGAACCTACTTCCCAGAATTTTGACAGCAGAACATGCTTTTTAGGATTCTACAGTGTTAGTCACTCAGTTGTGTTCAACTCTTTGCGACCCTATGGACTGTAGTCCACCAGGGTCCTCTGTTCATGGGGTTCTCCAGGCAAGAATACTGAAGTGGGTTAACCACAAATCTACCCAAGGTACTCTGAGCTAGAGATGAAAGGAAGCATTCTCTTCCTTGTAAGAGTTGGTCTTACACATGCAACTTTTCCATCAAGATTCAAATCAGATCAGTCGCTCAGTCGTGTCCGACTCTTTGCGACCCCATGAATCGCAGCACGCCAGGCCTCCCTGTCCATCACCAACTTCCAGAGTTCACTAAGACTCATGTCCATCGAGTCAGTGATGCCATCCAGCCATCTCATCCTCTGTCGTCCCCTTCTCCTCTTGCCCCCAATCCCTCCCAGCATCAGAGTCTTTTCCAATGAGTCAACTCTTCGCAGGAGGTGGCCAAAGCATCATTCCTTCCAAAAAAATCCCAAGGCTGATCTCCTTTAGAATGGACTGGTTGGATCTCCTTGCAGTCCAAGGGACTCTCAAGAGTCTTCTCCAACACCACAGTTCAAAAGCATCAATTCTTTGGCACTCAGCCTTCTTCACAGTCCAACTCTCACATCCATACATGACCACAGGAAAAACCATAGCCTTGACTAGACGAACCCTTGTTGGCAAAGTACTGTCTCTGCTTTTCAATATGCTATCTAGGTTGGTCATAACTTTCCTTCCAAGGAGTAAGCGTCTTTTAATTTCATGGTTGCAGTCACCATCTGCAGTGATTTTGGAGCCCATAAAAATAAAGTCTGACACTGTTTCCACTGTTTCCCCATCTATTTCCCATGAAGTGATGGGACCAGATGCCATGATCTTCGTTTTCTGAATGTTGAGCTTTAAGCCAACTTTTTCACTCTCCTCTTTCAGTTTCATCAAGAGGCTCTTTAGTTGTTCTTCACTTTCTGCCATAAGGGTGGTGTCATCTGCATATGTGAGGTTATTGATATTTCTCCCGGCAATCTTGATTCCAGCTTGTGTTTCTTCCAGTCCAGCGTTTCTCATGATGTACTCTGCATAGAAGTTAAATAAACAGGGTGACAATATACAGCCTTGACATACTCCTTTTCCTATTTGGAACTAGTCTGTTGTTCCATGTCCAGTTCTAACTGTTGCTTCCTGACCTGCATACAAATTTCTCAAGAGGCACATCAGGTGGTCTGGTATTCCCATCTCTTTCAGAATTTTCTACAGTTCTTGTGATCCACACAGTCAAAGGCTTTGGCATAGTCAATAAAGCAGAAATAGATGTTTTTCTGGAACTCTCTTGCTTTTTCCATGATCCAGCGGATGTTGGCAATTTGATCTCTGGTTCCTCTGCCTTTTCTAAAACCAGCTTGAACATCAGGAAGTTCACGGTTCACATATTGCTGAAGCCTGGCTTGGAGAATTTTGAGCATTACTTTACAAGCGTGTGAGATGAGTGCAATTGTGCGGTAGTTTGAGCATTCTTTGGCATTGCCTTTCTTTAGGATTGGAATGAAAACTGACCTTTTCCAGTCCTGTGGCCACTGCTGAGTTTTCCAAATTTGCTGGCATATTGAGTGCAGCACTTTCACAGCATCATCCTTCAGGATTTGAAATAGCTCAACTGGAATTCTATCACCTCCACTAGCTTTGTTCGTAGTGATGCTTTCTAAGGCCCACTTGACTTCACATTCCAGGATGTCTGGCTCTAGGTGAGTGATCACACCATCGTGATTATCTGGGTCGTGAACATCTTTTTTGTACAGTTCTTCTGTGTATTCTTGCCATCTCTTCTTAATATCTTCTGCTTCTGTTAGGTCCATACCATTTCTGTCCTTTATCGAGCCCATCTTTGCATGAAATGTACCTTTGGTATCTCTGATTTTCTTGAAGAGATCTCTAGTCTTTCCCATTCTGTTGTTTTCCTCTATTTCTTTGCATTGATCGCTGAAGAAGGCTTTCTTATCTCACTTTGCTATTCTTTGGAACTCTGCATTCAGATGTTTATGTCTTTCCTTTTCTCCTTTGCTTTTTGCTTCTCTTCTTTTCACAGCTATTTGTAAGGCCTCCCCAGACAGCCATTTTGCTTTTTTGCATTTCTTTTTCATGGGGATGGTCTTGATTCCTGTCTCCTGTACAATGTCACGAACCTTATTCCATAGCTCATCAGGCACTCTATCAGATCTAGGCCCTTAAATCTACTTCTCACTTCCACTGTATAATCATAAGGGATTTGATTTAGGTCTTACCTGAATGGTCTAGTGGTTTTCCCTACTTTCTTCAATTTAAGTCTGAATTTGGCAATAAGGAGTTCATGGTCTGAGCCAGAGTCAGTTCCTGGTCTTGTTTTTGCTGACTGTATAGAGCTTCTCCATCTTTGGCTGCAAAGAATATAATCAATCTGATTTCGGTGTTGACCATCTGGTGATGTCCATGTATAGAGTCTTCTCTGTTGGAAGAGGGTGTTTGTTATGACCAGTGCATTTTCTTGGCAAAACTCTATTGTCTTTGCCCTGCTTCATTCCGTATTCCAAGGCCAAATTTGCCTGTTACTCCAGGTGTTTCTTGACTTTCTACTTTTGCATTCCAGTCCCCTATAATGAAAAGGACATCTTTTTTGGGTGTTA
>NW_011494879.1:7199780-7212422 GCF_000754665.1 Bison bison bison
TGATATTGAATGGTTCGCCTTGGAAACGAACAGAGATCATTCTGTCATTTTGAGATTGCATCCAAGTACTGCATTTCAGACTCTTTTGTTGACCATGATGGCTATTCCATTTCTTCTGAGGGATTCCTGCCTGCAGTAGTAGATATAATGGTCATCTGAGTTAAATTCACCCATTCTAGTCCATTTCAGTTCGCTGATTTGTAGAATGTCGACATTCACTCTTGCCATCTCTTGTTTGACCACTTCCAATTTGCCTTGATTCATGGACCTGACATTCCAGGTTCCTATGCAATATTGCTCTTTACAGCATCGGACCTTGCTTCTATCACCAGTCATATCCACAGCTGGGTATTCTTTTTGCTTTGGCTCCATCCCTTCATTCTTTCTGGAGTTATTTCTCCACTGATCTCCAGTAGCATATTGGGCAATTACTGACCTGGGGAGTTTCTCTTTCAGTATCCTATCATTTTGCCTTTTCATACTGTTCATGGGGTTCTCAAGGCAAGAATACTGAAGTGGTTTGCCATTCCCTTCTCCAGTGGACCACATTCTGTCAGATCTCTCCACCATGACCCGCCCATCTTGGGTTGCCCCACGGGCATGGCTTAGTTTCATTGAGTTAGACAAGGCTGTGGTCCTAGTGTGATTATATTGACTAGTTTTCTGTGAGTATGGTTTCAGTGTGTCTGCCCTTTGATGCCGTCTTGCAATACTTACCATCTTACTTGGGTTTCTCTTACCTTGGGCGTGGGGTATCTCTTCACGGCTGCTCCAGCAAAGCGCAGCCAATGCTCCTTACCTTGGACGAGGGGTATCTCCTCACTGCCGCCCTTCCTGACCATCCAAAGACAATGTGGGAGGGGGTAAGCAGGGTGTTACATCTGGAAGACCACCTCTGGTTCTAACTGTGGATTTCTCTGAAGAATGAGAAGGCCCATGGTTTGTGAACCAGTATTTCCAGGTTTGTGAACCAGTATTTCCAAGTTTTACCTTCTACTCTGATGTCTAACATTTGCTGGTAGGCATTGCTGGTAGGCAAGCTGGTAGGCTTCCCTTGTAGCTCAGTCGGTAAAGAATCTGCCTGCAATGCAGGAGACCCAGGTGAGATTCCTGGGTTGGAAAGATCCCCTGGAGAAGGAAATGGCAACCCACTCCAGTGTTCTTGCCTGGAGAATCCCATGGACAGAGGAACCTGAAGGGCTATAGTCCATGAGGTCGCAAGATTCAGACTTGACTTAGCGACTAAACCACCACATTCTGGTCATGCCTAAGGAAATTGCTTATGAGAAAACAACCCCACTGTAATCTTAGGTATCGATGCAAAGACTACGCCAACAGGGGCACAAGGTGGTTGGTCCTTGATATTCAGCTGAAAGCTTGAGTTCACAGGGTCACACATGAGCAAAGACTTCTGATGCTCATCTAGCAGTGTTGTCATATTTTAAAGGATTCCATTCTAACTGTACAATAACTTTCTAGTTTGTCACCATTTAAAAACTGGTTTTTGGTTTATTGGATAATAGGTAAACAGTTGTATCCTGTAATTACTCATCATTTTTGTCTATAACTTAGGCATTTAAAAGGGTTCCTATATAGCCTAAACTTTTTAGAATTGATGCTTTTTCTGCAACAAGGTCTATGACAGAAATCTCTTACTAGTATACTTTACATGTGCGTGCTAAATTGCTTCAGTCATGTCTGCCTCTTTGCGACCCTGTGGACTGTAGCCTGCCAGGCTCCCCCGTTCATGGGATTCTCCAGGCAAGAATACTGGAGTGGGTTGCCTGCCCTCCTCCAGGGGATCTTCCCGATCCAGGGATCAAACCTGTGCCTCTTATGTTTCCTGCATTGGCAGGTGGGTTCTTTATCACTAGTGCCACCTGGGAAGCCCAGTATACTTTATAAATAACACCAAATTTTTGTGCTCTATAAGAAATGGATAAAGTAATTCCTCCCTTAATGTTTTTTCCTCACTTAGTTGAAGTGAATTAAAAATGAATTGAAAGTCCCTTCTAGTTAGCTGTGAACTTAGAATTCAGCCAGGCAAAATCCGATGTCATGGGAAAATTTGATCATGTCCTGTTCCAAGCTTTCGATCATCCCTAGTGTCTATCAGGTCTCTTCTGGACCAGTGCCGGCCTCTGACCAGCTCCAATCAGTTGGATTACTGAGCGCTGTCTTCTCTGACATCATAACCCCAGCGGGGCCATCACAATCCTGCTGCCCAACAATGAGCTTTCCCTGGGGTCTTTGCAGAGGGTGCAGGTGAAAGGGCGATGGACAAGGAGAGAACATGGGAGGGGAGGAGGGGGGCTGAAGGGCACGATCAGGAGGAAAGAGAGAGAGGGGGCGAGATGGGGGTGGGGCGGCCGCCATGCCTGTGCTAACAGCAGCCGGTAAGCAGTGGCCTGGCCTGCTGGGAACCAGAACGCTGAGAGAAAGAGGAAGATCGACCCGGGGGCCAATGTTCCCATGAGCAGGGACCTCCATGTGAAGCTAACGGAAGTGGAACAGGGTCCTGACGACATGCCCGCCAAGAGGAGAAGACGAGGCTTTCTGCCAGCAGTGAAGGTAAAAGGCAGGACGAAGGGTGGACATGACCAGGTGCTAGTCGTCAGGCGACACGTCCAGCCATTCCCCACACTGCCTTCTCAGGCACAGAACCCACCGAAGAGTGGACCCAGTGCTGAGGTGTGGGGACATGAGAGCCCTGTTACAAGACTCCTGGGGTCTCAGTTCTCTCTCCTGTGACCTTCTGTGGTTTGCTCTGGGCTGTTAAATCCAGGACTCTTCATCTGCTCAGTGTCGTTGATCGCCTGCTGGTAGAGTTCCTTGAAGAAGGGTAAACCATGGTGCGTGTTTGTAAAATTTGAATTTATACAAACAATTGTCTAAAATTTTTGTCTCATTAACTTGGGGAAATGCAAAGGAAATGCCATTTAGATGTACGTGCGGGCCTGTGATACTGAGTATATTTTCAGGGAGTTCTGCAAGTTGGCACCGAACAGAAACCTCCAGAGTCTAATTCCTGTTAGAAGGACAAGACAATAGGGACAGGAACTTCGATTCCCAAACCGGGACCCAAGCCGAGCCCACAGCGCCCCTGTAAAGTAGGTGACCTTTGTCTTTACCCTCCAACCCTTCAGGGCTCCCTACTCCTCCCTTTCCTGTAGGCCGCAGAGCAGAGGTGTCTTGAGACCCTCAGGGCAAGCTAGTCCTGACCCACCATCAGCAAACAAATATTTATGGGACGTGCAGTTTCACTGGGATTTTAAGATAGTGGGTATTTTCTTGGTCTTGTTATGTTTCCGATTGGGACATCATGGTAGCCAGGCACCTTCCCACAAAGCCAGCTTGTGTAGACAGATGCCCACATGAGGGCTCCAGCCCAGGGTGGGGAACAGGTGAACACAGCTCAGCACAGCTCCTGAAGCACTGTTTCTCCCTGGGTCTCTTGCCCTTCTTTCATGAGGATTGCGAAAGCAAATGAGAAAGTCCGTTTTTCTACCTCCAAGAAAAAAAAAAGGTTTTCTACCTTCAGCTTCAGGGAAGTTTCAAGAACTCACATTTCACAGCTTGGGGTCAAGACTTCATGGCCTGCAGAGGCACTGCCCACCCCCTTCAGGAGCCTGGGAGGATCGGCAGTGTTATCACTGGAGCCATATGGGTCCCTAAACTCAAAAGCTGAGGGATTTGGAAACTTATTGTCCCTTCATCCATTTTCCATGGCAACCGGTGCCTGATCATCACTTGACCCCAGAACGGGATATCCAGGCTGTGGCAGAAGCAGGCTACTTCCGCTGTCTCCTGCCGCCTGGCCCACTGCCATCCTGCACGGCCGGCCCACCCCAGCCAGATTCACTTCCATAAAATGGAGGTTTCATAACATTTCCTTCCCTGCTTATAATCTGTTCACGGGTTCTCCAGGGCCTTCAGTTTAAAGCACCATTTGAGGTGCCACATGAGGCACCATTTTTCTTTCTGCAGGAGGCAAATTCTTACTCTAACCATAATTCTAAATTACTTACTTTCATGTTAACCTAGATATTTCATTAATCAAGAAGAACTGAGCTAATTATTCTATGTTTTTTAATGGTTAACATTAGGGTCTGGGAAAAATGGAGGGCAGGAGGCAAGGGTGTTATCTTGCCTCTTACTTTGCCTCCTAATTTTTTCTTTTTTTTTCTAATTTTTTTTTCCTAGTTTTTTCTTGAAAGCTGGACATCTCAGTAGAACTATAGAAACATACAAATTGTTCTTATCTCCGGAAATGGACCCACTTTTCCTCGTGGCAGGCCCTTAGCATGGGGGTGTGAGTTAACCTGGGAAGAAGCTGGGCTGGGTTTGAAGTTCCTTGCTGCTCTGGTTGCCCTCAGTGCATTGAACCCTTCACATTCCTGTGAGCACACCTTGTGTTTCAGGGTGCCAGTGGGTTTACCTCCCTTCCTCTTTAGCTTTAGATCTTTCCTTTGCACTGGACCTCAGAGAGGGTCCCTTTGCCTGTTAAGTTTCCTCTCCCTCGTGTTCTTGTGACCCTCCTGTTGTTCCTGTGAGCTCAGCAGTGTGCGGTGGTGGAGGGAAACCTTCTCTGTTGCTTTTGACAAAGTTCCAGAGGAAGCAACCTCCTGTCCTTGGTTCTCCGGGGTCAGCTTACCTTGGTTCTGTCTCTGAGCTGCAGATAGAATAGCAACCACAATTTTTAAATAGTAATGAGTGTCCAGGACGTTTCTCAATATCGGCAACAACCTCAATGTGACATGAAAATATCTGTGACTTGGTGGTGGTGGTGATGGTGTCGATTACAGGCACTGTGGGTCCTGTTGTGTTTTGTTGCTGACATTCACAATCGAAGAACATTCTGCTGCGTTGGATTTAGAAGGTAGTGAAGATATGACTGTTTCCACATTGAGTGCCTAGATTTTTTTTTTTTTTTTTAATGGATCCTTGGATCCTTCGGACTCCTGACCAGCATGTTTTGAGAGACAACTCGCAGACTCAGGGAGAGACAACAGTAACAACTTGGCCTGTGACCAGAGTTTCTCTCATGAGTTAACCTTTGTCACGTGACACTTGCAAGCTTCCCAGCTGGGGCAGGGAAGGCCCACGTCCCGAGGACAGCCAGGCTGCTGGGACACACCATGAAGAACAGATCTCCTGCGAGCCCAGAGAACCTCTCCACAAAGGGAGATGAGAAAGAAAAGAGTGTTATTACTGAATAAGCATTAAACCAGGCCAGCCAGGAGAGTCTACAGAGACATGAAGGATTTCACTCCTTTGTCTGGTCAGGCTGGTTACATGTTCTCAAGTTAAATGACAGCAGTCCTCAGTAAGAGGACTTGATAGGACTATGTGTCACACACAGCTCTCCTGGTAATGGAGTGGCCATCGTGTTAGCTTATTGCCTTTATCCAAAGGAATAATGACCCTCTAGTACCTTTATGACAAGAGCTAGTTTTGCACCGTGGATTGAGGCATGACACCTGTCAGAATTAGGCACCTGCCCTCCCAGGAAGGCTGGGAGACAGGGGTACAAACTTCCTGTTCTCATTTCTAAGAGGTGGCTGCCAGGTTCTTTGAACATTTGAGTCCTGCAGGTGCCCAGAGGCTTATCTAGATCTTTAAAAAAAGATTTACTTGCATCTCAGAGAGGCAGAGAAAGAATGTATAAGAAGGGTCGCATAGTAAAAGCTCTAAGTGGGGAGGAGCAGGCAGGATCTTCCCCTTAACGCATCGGGGAAGATGGAATCTTTTCCTTGATTTGTCTTGACTGTCACACTGAAGAGGAGCCAAGGAGCCACACCTCTGTACTTCCTTCCACAAGAGGGAGGGGTGAGGACGGAGAGAGAGGCTGGAGGTGAGTGAGGCAGAGTGCCCATGGATGCCAAAGGAGGTGGATACGGATGCTCCTTGTAGGTGCGTGTTGTCACACTCAGGTGTGACATTACTGCTTTGGGCTAAGCAAAAACGGAATTTAACTCTCCTAAGCACAAAGGAGCATGTGCCTTAATTCAGGAAATTGACTTTAACTCTCCAGAGTGGTTAATCCCCTTCCTGGAATACCAGTTCAGCCAGTCAATCATTCATTTCACACATCTGAGACCACCTGTGGGCTCAGCATGCATTGGACACTGCGGAAGAGAGAAGAAGGGTATGAATTCATTCTTGCATCCAAACTGGGGAGCTGACCCCCCATTTGAGGCACTGAGCTCCCCATTCCCCGTCGCCTTCCCAGGGGTCTTTCCACCTGCTCGTCCTCGGCCTGAAACGCCTCCTCCCACCCACTTTCCCTGTGTTAGGTGTCTTCCCCATCCTGAAGGCCCAAACCTGATTACTGCATTCTTTATCAGGCTCCTAAGTGTTCATAATAAATAACAATAATAGCAATTATCATTACTAACATAAAACTCACCAGAGTGAACTATCTGCATTGTGTCAGACATTGCACTGATACAGTACAATGCACTAAACCCTTGAGATAAGTCCAACAGCCCTGGGAATCAGATGTTTCACCCCAAGTCAGTAGAAAAGAAAACTGAGGGTCAGAAAGGTCAAACATCCCTGCCCCAGGTCACATAAGTAGCAAGAGGTAAGGCGGGGATCAGAGTGCAGCGTGGAGCCTCTTGGCCCGGGGTCTCCCGTCAGGCTTGATCTTGTCTTCTCTGTTCCTCCTCCCTCAGTGCTTCCTGACATCAAGTGTTGGATATCTGACAGACTTGAGGAGGCCTGGAAGGAAGGCTCCGTGTCTGATCATGGCGCTGTCTCCTGCAGCGTGGAGCTCTGTGTCTGGGGTACACTAGGTGCTGGAAAAGGGAGCGTGAGCAGCACTGGGAGGCTCTAGACAGGGACAGACCAGCAAAGGTGGTCATTCCTAGGATGTTGGTCACCTAAGACTTTGGATTGTAGGTTGAGAAGATGAGCTGAATCAATACGGTTTCTCTGTTGACATTCTGGAGTTAGGGGAACCGAGGTAGGTGGTCGTGGGAAGGAAAGAGCTGCCTGGGGAGCCATGTGTGGCCAGACTGATGAGGGAAGGATTCTGGGAGGAAGCAGTTGGGAGAAGGGAACGGGTGGAGTTAAGGAAGCAGAAAGAGAGTGAGAGTGGAAATCTGCCGCAGTTCAAGGCCCACTTCTGGAATCCCTGGCTCCTTTCAGTGTATCATGCTCCACACACACACACACACACACACACATATACACTAACTCTACTTTGAGTTGGTTTATATGGACATTTAGAAGAAATATACATTTTATGTCGACCCTTGGAACAGGGCACTGGTAGAGAGGGTGCGCTTTGAGAGAGGGCAGCTGGCCAGGGTACAGGATGAAGGGAAGTGGACTCTTAGAACACTGGTTTTCAAATGTGACTGGACAGTGGAATCTCATGGGGAGTTCTGTGACATACCTATGCCTGTGTCCTGGCCCCAGAGACTGTGGTTAATTGCTGTCAATGCTTGTCTGGGTATAGAGAGTTTTAACAGTTCTCCAGGTGATTCTACGACGTGACAAGTTTTCTTGGTAAACACTGCTTTGTTGTTGTTGCCTAGTTACTAAGTCGTGTCCGACTCTTTTGGGACCTCATGGACTGTAGCCCGCCAGTCCCCTCTGTCTATGGGATTTCCCAGGCAAGAATACTGTAGTATATTGCCATTTCCTTACCCAGGGGATCTTTGCCACCCAGGGGATCGAATCTGAGTCTCCTGCAATCGCCGGCAGATTCTTTACCACTGAGTCACCAGCAAAGACTTGGAGTCCTCAGAGTATAGAGTGACTTTCCTCAACCAAGCCCAGGTTCTAGGTCAACAATTAAAGATGTTGTGGTTAGACTCCAGGCAACAAGCAGATGCCAATGTGAATGGCTATTGACAAGCAGCGCATAAATGCTGCATGTTAACACATATTATAAGTTGTTGGCAAATCCAGTCCTCTTCTGTTTTCCTAATTCTTTAGAGCTGACAGAGGCTTATATGAGTTAGCATCATAGATTTTATCTTAACTGGGTGCAAAGATCTATCAGGTGAAAACTCTAAAAGCTGAGCAGTGACCCTGTGGTTGGCCCTAAGCCCACAGTGCTGTAACAGGTTGCATAGCATCTTCTTGTAGGAACCTGATTTTATTCTGGAGCCAGCTTCCCTAGCTGAGGTCAGAGGACGGATCACTATGCTTAGCTCTGGGGTCCAGGTTTCTGGTGAGGCTCCACCTTCATTACCTCATCTTTAAACCTAATTACCTCTGCATCCCAATTGCCATCAATATGGGAGTTACGGCTTCAACACATAAATTTGGGGGGATATAAACTTTTAGTCCAGGGCTTTCCAGGTGATGCTAGTGGTAAAGAACCTGCCTACCAATGCAGGAGCCTTAGAGATGTGGGTTCAATCCCTGGGTTGGAAAGACCCCCTAGAGGAGAGCATGGCAACATACTCTAGTATTCTTGCCTGAAGAATCCTATGGACAGAGGAGCCTGGAGGGCTCCAGTCCATAGGGTTGCAAAGTCAGACACAACCAAAGTGACTTAGCATGCGTGCAAACATTTAGTCCACAGCAGATGCATTTTTTGAATTCCAAATGTATTTTCTTCTTGGGTAGATTCATCTAGTGTACACAAATATGGGCTTCCCCCTTGGCTCAGCAGGTAAAGAATCCACCTATAGAATAGGAGATGCGGGAGACACAGGTTTGATCCTTGGGTCAGGAACGTTCCCTGGACGAGGAAATGGCAACCCACTCCAGTATGCTTGCCTAGAAAATCCCATGGACAGAGGAAGCTGGAAGGCTACAGTCTATGGGATTGCAAATAGTTGGACATGACTGAGCATGCACACACACAGGAATATGGCCTTGCCAATCAATGATTCAAACACCTGTGGCCAGTCATGGTCCCAAGTTCCTAAGTGGCTTCATTCCTGCTACCTCATCTCTCCTCTTCCCTTCTCCTCCCACCTTTCCTATAATCCAGCAGAATCCTGGTCTGCTATGCTCTTGTCTATGGTGACTGGCAAGTGCTCATGCCGGACCAAATAGAGAGAATTCTAATCCTGGGTCTGGCGCATCAACCTGTTCACTACAAGGCTGGGGAAAAGATGGGGCAGGATAAAGGCTATGAAGTGAAGCTTAGACAGTTGGTGTATGTGAAGTGTACACCAAAGGACCCGCCTTCCCAGGGTTGGGGGCTGCTTCCTAGAGGCCTGGGTCCTGCGGGCTTGGCAGTGGACCAGGAAGAGAGAACGGTATATTTTTCTAGCAAAACCACTTTTCTTGTCCTCGCCTGGTTCATCAGGAGTCTTCCCCATTTGGGCAGGGGAGAAAAGCTGTCCCAGCCCCTTCCATCACCGGGACGCAGGCTGGGAGCCACTGCAAGGGCAGTCAGGGGACTCGGTGTGCTCGCCCCATCATTTTGTGTGTGTGTGTGTGTGTGTGTGTGTTCCTTCAATCCCTGAACTGCATACCCCACTTTGCACAGGCTTGCCTTCTTTCATGGTCTGCTCCTCTACACCGGGATAAAGTGGGCTGACTCCTCTGGAGATGAGCAGGTCAAATCCCATAGCCATGTACAACTGGTCAGGTCATGGTGGCACTGATTAGGGTGAGAGTTTTTATGTGTATTTGTGCCGCTGACTCACCTTACTGCCCCCAATAGTACACTCAACTGAGGACAGATGCCATGACTTGCCTGGTCCCCAGTGGAGCCCCCCATGGGGTCTGGCACAGGGCGGGCACTCAATGCGAGAGTGCGGGGATGAAGGCAGGGCCAGGGGACGATGGATGGGGTGGTGGCAGTGGGGCCCCACTGGTCCACCCACCCCAGGGGATGGGTGGTGGCAGTGTGGGCCCACTGGTCAAGATGGTGGGGGGGGGCAGGCAACAGTGCAGGCCCCTCAGGGGAGCAGTATCTCTGTGCCCTGAACCTGGGGCTTTCCTTGCTTCCCAGCTGTACCATGTACCAGGACCCATGAATCTTGGACTCTGCCCAGCACAGCCCAAGGGGAGGGTCCATGATGCTGTCTAACTAATGTATCTGTTAGGGTAAATTAGGCCAACTGCCAGCCATTCCCCCTTGTCTCCCTGCGATTTTTTTTTTTTTTTTTTGCCTTCAGGGATGCCTCTGCCCTCATCTGTGACCCTCACCCTAATTTGGGGATGTGCCCTGTGTGCTTTGAAGTGAAAGTGAAGTCGCTCAGTCGTGTCCAACTCTTAGTGACCCCATGGACTACAGCCCGCTAGGCCCTCCGTCCATGGGCTTTTCCAGGCAAGAGTACTGGAGTGGGGTGCCATTGCCTTCTCCGTTAACAGTGGCTAGGCATATTATATTTACTTGGAGCTGGTATACTCGGTGACAGCCTTAGTGCCCTCGGACATGGTGTGCTTGGCCAGCTCCCTGTGTGCTTTAGTCCCAAGCATTTCCCTCCCAACCCCTGGTGTACCCTTCTTCCTCCTCCTCCTCCAGTTGAACCCAGCACCCCTCATTCCTGCCTCTTCCCCTAAGGAACTTGCCATGGTTAACCCAATGGGTTAGCCCACCCATGGGACCTGGGGGACCCACTTCATCTCTGGTAGATTCCAGGCTGTTCTGTCCCCTGCCCTCCGAGGGGTCGGGGGGAACGAGGCTGCACCAGGTGGTCCCTGGTTCCCATCTGATTCTTGAAGCCTCAAGAAAGGGAGCCCTGAAGTCACGAGGCCTCTAGCCCAGCACTGGCCAGGAAGATTCCCTCCCTTCCTAGGAGCCCAAGTCAGGTGCCAGAGATAACGTGCAGCCCAAAGGGGAGAAATAATCCATTCTCTTTCTCTCTGCCCCAGGCATTTACAGAGCTCACCCGCTGATGGGACTGTCAGGAGATCAGTCAATTGCACACCTACTTGGATTGTTTCATGAGACTCCAGTGAAGAGGGGTGTGCCTTCACCCCTCCTGTCTCCCCCTCCCACCTGCAGAGCCCTTTCGATTGTGTAGGTAGTTAATCTGGAAATCTTAAGATTCTCAGGGTTGCTATTGTCTCTGGATAGAAGGAGGGATGTTTCCAGCTAGAACCAGGCAGCTTGTATCATTATTGGGGTTTTTATATGCCGAGAGAAGTTCAGACAGTGGAGGAGTCGTAATTGTTTAGCCTTACACAGCATCAGGCTTCTCTAGGCTGTCCCTCCCAGGAGGAAGGTCAGCAGCCTGCCCAGTCTTGAGACTGGGCAAGCTGGCCACTCCCTGTATCACAGCTGGGCTAAGCACCGAACAAATCCTTCTGGGATTCGCCACTCTTGCATGTACGCGTGCGTGCGAAGTCACTTCAATCGTATTGGAGTCTGTGCGACCCCATGGACTGTAGCCCTACAGGCTCCTCTGTCCATGGGGATTCTCCAGGCAAGAATACTGGCGTGGGTAGCCGTTCCCTCCTCCAGGGGATCTTCCCCACCCAGGGATGGAAACCGAGTCTCCTGTACTGGCAGGTAGGTGCACCGCCTGGGAAGCCTTCATGTATAAGGTTCTAGAATTGGCTCAGCCGGTAAAGAATCTGCCTGCCAATGCCGGAGACCTGGGTTCGATCCCTGGGTTGGGAAGATCCCCAGGAGAAGGGCAAGGCTATCCACTCCAGTATTCTGGCCTGGAGAATTCCATGAACTGCATAGTCCGCGGGGTGGCAAAGAGTTGGACACGACTGAGACACTTTCACTTTCAAGTTAGTGAAAGGGCTTGGAGTATTTCATATGATGGCTATTTCCATCCTCAAAGTGGACCTGTGTGTTGAGCATCTGCCTCCCATTTTTCAGATGGTGAAACTGAGTCTTAGCCTCCAGGAGGCTTGCGTCACTTGGCCCGGGCATCACTCCTCTCCTTCCTCCTCCAGAGCCTGGAGCGAGTCTACTCATCGCCGCGGTTTCCTTCTCCTCACCCGAGTTGGGCAGAAAGCAGCAGGTCCTGGGATTGGCTCAGGGGATCACCTCAGCTCTCCGGGCTGAGTCACAGCTGGGTGATTGCAGACCATAGGGCAGGGGCCCTCGGGGAGGCAGGGGGACTTCCCGATCGGCAACATCAGCCGGGCAAGCGCTCCGGGGAATCCAACTCCTCTTGTACTGAAATGTGTAGTTTAGTGTTTTCTTACCGCTTGTTGGGGGGGAAAAATTCTCCCTGTAAAAGTCTGGCCTTGTTTAGTTGTTGTGACAGTAATAGGGAGAGCAGGGAAAGATAGCATAGCAGACGACCCCCCTACTTCTACCTAGAGCCGGCGGGACTTCGCCAACGAGCACCAGAAACCCTTCCCGACATGTCTGGGATGGCTGGGAGAAACCTCAAATCTTAAGAGTGGCCAGAACGGGCACTTTTGCTTCCTTCCAAGCAGGGATCTTCCCTTTTCCTTCTGCATCTCAGTAAACAGCTCTAAAGGTAGGCGAGGGAGGAGGGGCGGGCCGGCTCGGGGACTTCCTGCCAGGGAGGATCCACCGCCTGGGGCCCGACGGGCTCAGGAAGCTGCCTAGTGGCTCACTCCTCGAAAGGGCCCTCGCGCCACCCCGCTGGCCCCGCCCCTCCCCGCTGGTCCCGCCCCGGGGGCGGGGTCGAAAGATCTCTCGCACCACCCCGCTGGCGCCGCACCACCCCGCTGGCCCCGGCCCCTTCCCGATGGCCCCTCCTCTGGGGCGGGGCCAGGCAGACTGGCAGG
>NW_011494879.1:7212522-7212642 GCF_000754665.1 Bison bison bison
CATACAAAGGCAGCCACGCGCGCGGCTCTGCAGGGTTTGTAGCCGCCTCCGCGCCAGAGATCTCCGGTGTCGAACCCCCTGCGGAGCTGCTTTCTCAGCCCAGCCGTAGTCGAGGTAGGG
>NW_011494879.1:7212879-7255751 GCF_000754665.1 Bison bison bison
GGTCCTTCTGGGGAAAGAGATTCGGGGAGGGAGGCGGAGAACAGGCCCAGGGGCCCGGCGGTCTCTTAAGCATCCCTCGGGCCTTCTCCTGCAGGGCTGACCTGACCTTGATCGGCGTGGCGAACTCGAGGGGGGCCCCCTCCACCCCCGGACGGCGGGACCAGCCAGCTTCATCCGGGGAAGGACGGGTGGGTTTTACCTGGGCAGCGAGCTGCCCCTGTTTAGCGTCAGGGACATTTATGAAGCTGTTCGGGGATGGGGAATGTTAAGGTTTTCTGCTTTGCTGTTGAGGAAACTGAGGCTCAGGGAGCTTGAATTACCGTGCCCAAGGTCACACAACCGAGCCGGGTTTGGAATCCGAGTTCTCCTATTACAGCCTGGTCTCTGCTCTGCCGGCTTCTGTGCACTTTTCGTGCTGCCGGAGGGGTGCTAGGCCTCCCATCAAATGCCCCTGCGGAATAATGTTATTTGGGGGAAGCCCGGGAAAATGTAGGATGAAAAGTAGTGTTTTGGAAATAACTCGTAAGTGCCATGGAACCGCATTGTGTGTAGATAACTGAAGGGTAGTTTGTGTGGAGGGTAGTTGCTGGAGAAAGCATATGTCAACTCAGGTTTTGACCACCAAACAGGAACTTGGCTAAAACACCTGGCAGTATTGATTCAGAGTTTTTAGAACCTAGTAGTTTCCCCAGGATAACAGGAGTGTTTTGGAAAGATGAGCTTACGCACAGTGTTTTCACGGGAGGAGGCAGGTAATGGGGGTGTGATTGTGAAAGTTACTTTTCATTCCCTGTTCAATAATTTGGGTCTTATGAATTAAAGTAAGCAAGTGAGGAACATACAGTAATCAAGAAATAAACACCGCTGAGTCTTGTTGCAAGTGGGGGGATCTTGGGTCTTGAGGGGACCTTGGAAAGGCCAAGGAGGAGTCTTGCCCTGAAAGGGGTGGGGGTGGCCAGCCTAGAAGGAAGGAAGCAAGCCTACCCTCCACCCAGTCAGCTGTGTTCAGGGCCCTGGACCGGAGGGAGAGGGCAGGAGATGGAGGTTGATATTTCAAAAGAAGGGCCTGAGGCTAGTGGGGCACACAGGCTGGTGCAAAGAACTTGGCTTTGTAGTTTAACCCTGTAACTTGGGCCAAAGATAAATTCTCTGAGTGTCAGTTTCTTCCACTGTGAGGTGAAAAGAGGATCACACCCATTTGCAAGTTATTGTAAAAGTTCCCTGAGATGGATAAGAGCTCCTGGGACAGAGCGTGGGGTCACCGTGGTCATTGTTATTTTAAGGGATGGACGCAAGGTGCCAGTGAGGAGGGCTATTTGTAGAGTTGAGACAGTCCTGCCTGTCACTGCGATCTGGGCTATGAATCACCGCTGTGGGACCCCTTGGCCCCTATGAGTCAGCCTCTCTTGGATCCTCACTCTTCTGGGTTCAAGGTCTAAAAGGTATCTAAATGCGATGGATTGATTAGCCAGAGGGTGCCGCTGGGGCTAGCTGAGGCGCAGGCGGCTCATTCCAGGGAAGGCCTGTTGGCAGGGGCGACTTTTGGAGCATTTTGAGAAAGACCTAGACGATGGTGGTCCATTTGTGACCCTGAGACTGGTGGTTTGACCTGCGGGCACTTTAACTTCCTCAGTGTGACCGGGGCGTGAGAACCCAGAGCTCTTGAGGTGACAAGGAACACGCAAGGCCGGGATGCAGGGTCAGTGTTGGGGCGGATGCCGGGGGAGGGGTGGGCGAAGTCCCACTTGTTATGTGTCACTGAACCCTGGCCAGGTTTCCTACGGGATAAGCTCACTGGAACTCAGAATGGGATTTGGGAAGAGAAGCTGAGCAAAGCCCGAACAAGCCCTTCAGTAATTTGATACGCTTTCAGTGTATAGGTGACTCCAGCTGCCTGTTCGGTGGCTGTCTGTGAAATGGGAGCTTTCCAAGCTGTGAGCAGTGGATTTGGAGAGAGAGCCGGGGCCCCACACCTGCTTGGGTTCCTGGCCGCAGGTCCAGCTCGGGGGACACGGCAGGCGGGACTGGGACAGCCTCTTGACGGTGGGAGGGGGCTCTCAGGGAGCCCGTGACCTGCCCCCCTCTTTCGTGTGTCCCCCACTTCCCTGTGCTCCCCTGCTGCTTCCTCTTCCCATGCCTCCCCCCTTCTCCCCACCTTTGACTTAACAAACAAGAATGAGAAGCAGCTGGAGTTTCTGCCTGCAGAGAGCCCTGGCTCTGGACACAGTAATTTTTTCACAGAGCAGCTTGCGACCCACTGGCAGTTTAGTGAGTCGATGGGCATTTTTTAAAAAAGTGAGATAAGAGTAGAAAAGAAAATTTTGGATCCAGGCATACTAAGGTTAGATTATTGTTCTGTGAAACTTGTTTTAGCTTGACGTGTGTGTGTGTGTGTGTGTGTGTGTGTGACCTCTGATGGAGGGAAGAAGGGTGTATGAGACCCAGTGCATGGTGTGTGGGCAGGGGCCTGCGTGTATCAGGTGCTGGCCTCCCGCAGTCCGGCTTGGGGGGTGGCCCGGGATGGTCCAGCTGGAGGGAGGGTGGGAGCGAACGCCCAGGGCTCAGTTTGGAGAGGATGTTGTTCTGGTGATTGCAACCACATCCCTCAACCCACTAAGCAGGTTTGAAATTCCTGTAAGACTTTTTTCCTGGTGCTTAATGCTGTGCTTTCCAGGAAAAGGCTACCAGTTGTTGGGGCCGAGTCCTGACTCCAGATCCGTGGCCTGTTTGCTCCTAAGGGCGCCCACAGACCCTGCTGGCCCAGCTTCAGGGACAGGACGAGCGGGTTTACTCTGTGTGCCTTGTTCCTAAAGGTCCAGCATCTCCTTAGACACATGTCTTCTCTCTTTTTGGCGAAATCCTCCTGGTCTCACTAGGCATCCACCTCTGGTTGACAAAAGATAGAAGCAGCAAGGGTCCTGCGATATAACCGGGCACTTAACCTGCCCGTGAACTCTGCGTCGGCCGATTGTGGCCCAGTCTTGGGGTTCCCTTTGACTCAGACTTTTTGGACAAAATGGAAATGTATGCCCAGCCTATTGAAATCTAACCATACCTTTCTGGTATTTCTATATTTATTTTAACCAGTAGAATTCTTTGCCCTTGACTTTTTGGGAGGATATGATTTAAATAGTTGACATAGGCAAAGTGCTGTCAGGCTGTGGTCTTAGTTTTCAGTCCAGCCTTTGGACCCTTTGTGACCACAGGGTAGCACCTGGCTTTGGTTTGGCTGTGCACTTGGAAAAGAACTTCTCGTGTACTGCCTCATACCCATCCCAGGGGGCGGGTGCTGTTAGGATTGTCCGTCTTACAGATATGAGATTGAGTGGCTGAGAGACTGGTCAGTTGCTCATGGTCACAGCTTAGCAGGTGGGGAGCTGGGATGTGAAGGCCAGTGTCTCTCTCCAGGCCCCGAACTCTTATCCCTGAGCTGTAGGCAGCACTTGGGAGGATCCAGGTGGTATGTAGCCACCCCCTCTCCATGAGTTGCTGAGGGGCGGGGACAGGGGTCGGGCAGAAGTCCCACAGTAGGGCTTTCTTTTTGGCCAAGACACAGACCTGGACAGAGAGCCCTTGCAGGTGTATAAAGAGAGGCTATGCGGTCCTGTGTTCCATTCATGAGTTAGTGGTTAAGAGCTGAGGGTGCTTTGTGCTTTGTGTGCTAAGTCACTTCAGTTGTGTCCAGCTCTTTGTGATCCCATGGACTGTAGCCCTCAGGGCTCCCCTGTCCAGAGGATTCTCCAAGCAAGAATACTGGAGTGGTTTGCCATGTCTTCCTCCAGGGCATCGGCGTCTAAACTAGGGCTTGTTTTGCCCAGCACATTGGCCACTGGGTAGTTCAGCTGCCCCGCCTCCCCCCATCACCCCCAGGCCTTTTGTGCCCCTTGGCAGGGACCTGAGAACACTCATCACATGGGATTACAAGATCTGAGCATTGCAAAATCCCAGTGCTGGAGATGGTCACCATGTGACCTCTCCGACCAAAGCAGGTGTCCGTCCCCCCATCGTCCCCTCCTGTCTCAGCAGTTTCAAGGATGGGTGGGGAGGACCTTGATACCCAGCAGGCCAGAGTTTGCCATCTTCCCCCTAGGTCTCTGAGGGCATTAAAAATTAATGCTAAAGCAGTACATGACTATGTAATAAAAACCCAGAAATGAACACTGTGGAAGTATTTGTGATGGAAAGCGAAGGCCTCCTCTTCATCCCCAGGAGTGAGCCTGTGAAGCTTGATGGTACACACATCAGTCCGTCATTTTTGTGCATATTGGAATATGTGTAAATGTAATTCTTTAAGGTGATTTCATATGATAAGTATATTTGTACCTTTTTCAAATAGTATATACATCTTTTCATGTTATTAATAGTATTTGGGGAACTACGTCTCTGTTTCTTTGTTTTATCTTTTCACACCCTAATAATTCTCAATTATATGGTTTGAGTGGTCCCCAATTTACTTAACCAAAGTCCTGTAGATATTTGTTTCTAATTTTCCTCATTATAATCAGGGCCGTAATTACTGTTTTGTGCATGGGTCTTGTAGCAGAATTGCTGGGGTTTGCTGTTGTGTGCAAAAAAGACAACAGCTGTTGGCACAGTGCTTACCCCGTTTATTACCCCACCAGCAGGGAATGGTGAGCATTTGTTTTTTCCCTATTCACCAGCCCTCAGGTTTTACAAAATGCTTTGATTTTGGACTATCTGAAAGGCTTTGATTTGCATATCTTAAATTACGAATAGAATTGAATATCTTCTCGTACCTCACTGACGCTATGGACTTCTTTCTCTGTCAACTCTTTTTTTCTCATTATTCTGTTGGCTTGGTCTGAGGCCCTCTTAAATTAGTCTTAATATTCTACAGGTGAATGGAATTAGTAAAGCAGTGGGGTTAGGAGAGCTGTGGCTGGGCTGTTGAATTTGGGCACAAGTTCCACCAAAGCCATGTTCTTGCCAGTTTTGCGAATCCTGGAGGATTCTGCCAGTTTTAGATGAAATGCTGATGTCTCTGATGTAGCAGTGAGGTGAGAAGTCATGAGACCTCCATTACCTCATTGTGACACAAAGTGTTAGCAGCCCTGCCCTGGGGAACCATACGAGACTGGGGTAACTGGTGCGTTGTGCATGGGCTCTGTGCCCGGAGTGTGGGGCTCTCCTGCTGGGTGGAGCCCCTTAAAGGAGGAGAGGAAACCTCCTGCGCCTTCTCTCTCTCTCTCTTTTTCCTGTGTGTCTGGAGTGGCTGTGGGTGTCCGCTTTCCTGACGCATTTCTACAGGGTGACAGCTCCTTGCATCCCAGATGTACGCACTCCCCACGCTTCCTGTGGTACCCTGCATCCTGCAGGATGGCCTGCAGCCCAACTGCGATGAGCAGGACTGCTTAATGCAGAACAGGCTTTGGTGCCAGGACGCCAGGGCTGCTGGATTTGCTGCTTCATCATTTGTCAGGAAGTCTTAGTCTGACCTGCAAGCTCTTTCAAGGCATCACAAACTTTTCTGGTGAATTTTGCTACTATTGGACAAGAGTGTCTCCTGAAAAACACTGGCCTGCCAGTTAAGTCCCTGAATCCCCACAGGCACTGATCGACACAGGAGTTCGCTTTCTTATGTAGGAAGTTTCTGGCTTCCCTGATGGATCAGTGTTAAGAAATCCACCTGCCAATGCAGGAAATGCGAGTTTGATCGCTGGGTTGGGAAGATCCCCTGGGGTAGGAAATGGTAATCCAGGCCAGTATTCTTGTCTGGAAAATTCCATGGACAGAGAAGCCTGGCAGGTTACAGTCTATGGGTTGCAAAGAGCTGGACGTGACTGAGCACACGCTTGTCTGTAAGAAGTTTCTCTTAGGGGCCCATTCACAATGGTAGGACTAACGCATGGAGCATCTGCTGGTGGTCTCACTTGGCTCAGGCTGGCTGGGAGGGGAGGGACTAATCTCCCCTTCCCCAGTGCTGTCACTGAGGCAGGGTAGGGGGCAGGACTGGGGATGAAACCCCAGCACCTGGACTTCCAGTCTGGCATTGTTTCTCCTGCATCACTCTGCACCAAAGTCATACTTCCTTTTTTGTCATCTATATGTAATTTGTCACCCTTGCCAGTTGATAACTATCAATGCATAGGGGCTCTGAGAAGACGACTTCCTCTTTGCTGGTAATAGAAATAGCAAGAGGAAGACGTGCTATTTATAAACCAATTTCATTTTCACACAAGTCATATTAGTCATCATATCTTTTTGGAATTTCTTAGAAATTGTCTTTTTTTTTTTCATGCTTTGTATGAAAGCCAGCGTTTATCCCATAACCTCCCAGGTGGATGTGGTCCTGGCCAGTCCCGAAGCAGCACCCGTCTGTTTTGTTGCTCAAAGCTGGGCAGACCATGGATTTGGACCCCAGACGTGGGGGCACAGTTGAATATGCTCAGAGGAGATCAGCCAGGGGTGGTGGGTGGAGGCCCCCCACCATCCCTCTGAGGCCCGGCTCTGGTGTTAGGGCGCAAGGGGTCGTCCTCAGAGGAAGGAAGCATCCCGGGGCTTCAGGAAGCCACAGGGAGAACTCCCAGGAGGCAGATTCTGTCTTGTCCTTGAGGATGAACGGTCCGAGCGAAAAGCCAGGTGGCTTACATACTCCCAGTGACTGAGGCTTACTCTCCCAGAGCAAATTCTTCACCATTCACAAAGGTTATAAAGGACATCTATGTTCAGTTAGTTGTTCAATAACCGAGCCAGTTAAGATACAAGACTTTCAGTTTCTCAGGACAGGAATTAAGTCTTGGCCAGTGCCAAGCCCGGTGCTGGGCACAGGTGAGTGTGTGACTGGGTGAGAGGGGAGTGGGCGTGGGCAGGAAGGTATCAGCCAGTTGCTCACCAGCCCTCAGAAACTACTTGAGGTGTAGATCTGGATAAAGAGGAGGAGAAGATTTTATCCATGGATATCCAATTTAGATTTTTTTTTTTCTTTTACTAGTAAATTATTTGCCCTTTTTCTTTGTTAGTTCAAAAGTGATGAGACCCTGTCCAGATCTGCAAGGTCATGGCCCTGATTGTCAGCCGGTGGCAGGGCTCTGCCCAGCCTATGTACCCACCCCCTGGGTGTCTTCCGTATGCCACCTGGAGAGGCGGGAGGACGAGACTGGTCTGCTGCTGCTTGACCCACCAGCAAGCACAGATGGACCTCTGGTGCAAGCAGACTAGTTTCCAAACCAGGAAATCAAGCTCTTAAAACGTACCATCGTGGCTGAGTTTGGCCTCCCCATTGGAGAAGTGAATAGTTTTCACACTGCTGTGCGTTACACCCTCCCGTGTATATAATTTAAGGTCTGCGTGCTGCCCTGTATGTAGGTCGGATTGTCAAGTCTTGGGGAGCTTGACAGCATAGTCCCAGTGCTGGATAGAGGTTCAATGTGAGTTTGGATGGTGGTGCATTCACCTCACCCAGCCCAAGTTATATAAACTGTAACAATTTCCTTCTCTGCAAAATGGGAAAATCATATCCCTTGCATCGTTCTGACAACTAAGCAAACGATTTAAACTCTTTGTTACTATCACCATCTGGATGGTGTGCCAGCCGTAGTGGCGTGTGATAACGGGCAGCGGGTTTGAAGGTTTGTGTCACATTGGCTTGCCGCCGTGCTGTCGTTGCCTCATGCCAACCGTGAACTCAGTGGATGTGGAGAAATCTCTCAGATGCACTTCTGTAACCAGAGTAGCTGGCAGGCCAGAACCTTGGCCCCCAGTGGAGCAGTAGCTGGTTGGGTGTCTGGGGCTGCAGTCCTGCTGCTGGTAACAGGAACGCAAAGCCAGGGGATGTTGGGTCGGCTTTCCAGTCAGGACTTGCCCCGCGTTTGCCGTAAGCCCAGATTCCACACCTGTTGTCAGGGGAGAGGTGACGGAGTGCACGTTTGTCTCTGCACACCCGGGCCGGGGATCCGGCAGGCTTGCTCCTGGAAGTGATGACTCATTCTGGGGCAAGTGTGCCAAAGATGTCTCCAGTCACAGACTGATGAAAGGAGGCGTTTGACCTTTTAGGCCTTGAGCACTGTGGGGGCAGGTTTTGGATTTACCATCTAAGCAGCTCTGAGGGTAGGGGTAGGCAAGGGGAGGTGTGGATGCCTGTGAAAATAACACCCAGAGCCCACAACCGAGTCTGACTTATCTAGCCACTTGCTCAAGAAAGAAATTGCAGTAACCACTCACTTTTCGTCCTGTGCTTTGCAAGGGCGAAGACCTTTTCAAAGTTATCATCTTGTTCAGCACTCTTGATGACAGCTGGTAAATCTCATCAGAGAGGCTGGGGGAGACCTGGCCTCCGGTGCAGAGCTCCTGAATGCTGGAGGAAGTAGTCACGTCCAGGCCTCCTGACCCCTGTCTACTAAAAAAAAAAATACACACGCAACCTAAAACCTGAGAGTTATGTTTTATTTGGTGACCTTACTGAGGGCTTCCCTGATAGCTCAGTTGGTGAAGAATCCCCCTGCAATTCAGGAGACCCCGTTTTGATTCCTGGGTCGGGAAGATCAGCTTGAGAAAAGATTGGCTACCCACTCTAGTGTTCTTGGGCTTCCCTTGTGGTTCAGCTGGTAAAGAATCCACCTGCAACGTGGGAGACCTGTGATCCCTGGGTTGGGAAGATCCCCTGAGAAGGGAAAAGCTACCTACTCCAGTATTCTGGCCTGGAGAATTCCATGGACTGCATAGTCCATGAGGTTGGAAAGAGTAATTTTCACTTTCACCTGAGGACTTATAACCTGGGTGTTCAGAGAGGAGAGGGAGGAGCCAGGATATATAGGAAGTTTTTGCTGGGAAAACAATATAGTTGAATATGAAAGATCACTGCTAATCACACAAAATAGCCATGTCAAGTTAATGATTTCAGTGCTTGTCTGTGTACAGGAAGGTGCCAGAGTCTGGCTCTTTGAAGTGATTCCCTTGATGTGCATCTTAATTGCCCACAGGGGTATCCTGTTTTCCTTTATCCTGAGTTCTTCTCAGGGTGCACCACTGGGCGGCTGCAGTGGCCGATGGCTTGACTGGGGGCAAC
The DNA here is from genome assembly GCF_000754665.1 of Bison bison bison. Classification (NCBI taxonomy): domain Eukaryota; kingdom Metazoa; phylum Chordata; class Mammalia; order Artiodactyla; family Bovidae; genus Bison; species Bison bison. The sequence continues at coordinate 7,221,905 of NW_011494879.1, forward strand.
ATTTATTGTTCCCCTGAGTGGCAAGCAGTGTTGTTTGTTTACTGAAATGGAAGGCAACATTTTTTTGTTGTTGTTCACACCCCTAATTTTGTGCAGTTTCTGTTTTTTTTAGACTAATCCTTATCTTCTGTGGCCTGTTTGCTGCAAGAAATGCGTAATGAGCCTGTTATCTAAACTGTGTTTGCAGTGAATCTAGTTTGGGGCATTGTCTTCTTTAGTTTTGTGTTCCTGGGAGAGGACAATTCCCGTTTTCTTAATTTCTTCTAATTTTTGAATTTTAGGACTGTTCCCCCCTTCCCCATACCTGCTAAGCTACTTTGCTCTGGTATGTGCACCTTGGTGTGTGCACGTCTGAAATTTTTTGCAATGGGACAAGATAATTCCAAAACAAATCCCTCTCCCCTGTACGACTGCTCTCCTCACCCTCCAAACAATCCCTAAAAGAATAAAAAGCAACTCTAAACTCTTGGTTTCTTGCTGGAGATAAAAACTTGATTTCATGAAGTAGTTATGACCAAGTCATAGAATCATGAACTCAGAACCCCATATTCTTGAATTCCCTTTACAGCCTCTTCATCAGATCATGGTTTAGACTCTTTGCATGCCCCCACTGATGGCGAGCTCCTCGCCCCACCCCCCAGAATGAGTCAGTTCTCTTAGAAGCTTGGTCTCACAGATTGTACTTTTCATCCTGGCTCTGGAATGGCCTGTCTGTAATTCCAACTTTCTTTACAATCTCTGGTCACCTGGGTAGTACTGGGATACCCCGTGAACATGTGCTGAATGTTGTTATCTGGCTTTTAGAACTAGACGATTGCCATCGGTTTTGCTAAAGCAAAACTGATTTTTCTGTAACTGGGCCTCACCTATTTATTGGGCTTCCCTGGTAGCTTAGTGGGTGAAGAATCCGCCTGCCAACACAGGAGACGCGGGTTCGATTTCTGGGTCGGGAAGATTCCCTGGAGGAGGAAGTGGCAGCCCACTCCAGTATTCTTGCCTGAAAAATCCCATGGACAGAGGAGCCTGGTGGGCTATAGTCCAAAGGGTGGCAAAGAGTCAGACACGACTGAGCATGCACGTTGGCTGTGTCACCCATTTATACCAGTTCTGTCCAGTGGGATGGGAAGGCAGTGATGTGCTCAGCAGGACAGGGAAGACTGGGGGTTACACCTGGGCCCCCATCCTCACTGTGGCTTACCAGTTGAGCTACCCAGAATGCCATGCAAACCTGGTGCCCCAGTTCCTTGTTGGAAATGGGGTAATGATGTTGGTTCTGAGTATGCTTAGATCTTCATCAGATTAGTCCACCTAGGCAAAGGAGTTCCATGTATTGTGAAGTGCTGTACAGATGTTGAGTGGAAGCTTATGTGGCCTTTCGCCTGGGATCGGGAAGAAGTGACATTAGCCATTAGTCATTTGCTTCTCGGATGTTTCCTCATTTCTCTTTGTGTGATGAGCTGCCTCCTCATTCCTCAGGAAAGCACTAGGATATCGTGCCCACCCATGTGGCCATGACCGCCCCGAGGTCGGCTGGGCCCTGGTAAGCGGAGCCCCCCTTCTCTGGCACAGCTCCGTGCCCTCCTACCTGCCACCGCTCCCGTCCTCTTCCGCTGTGATGGGTATCAGGAGGATACAGGCGTCCCCCGCGCCCTGGTCCTTCACTCTGAGCTGTGCATCTGTTTCAGTGTTCTAACAGTAGGATGCAGGCAGCTTGGATGGTACCTCCTCTATTTCCACTAAACCAACGCTAAAGTGTCCCCAACCAATGAAGCAGTTTCACTTGTTGGAAGACAATCACCGTATAGATTTAATTCAATCAGGTCATTTCAGAGGTACTTCGCTTAACGGACAAATAGAAGAGATGAGGCTCCCAGCAAATGCTGAAGAATGGAGTCAACGGCAGTCTGGGAAGTAATTCAAGCATGGTCGTGTGTGGCCACAGCATTTCCTGGGTCCCTGGGATGGGCCCGGTGCCATGTGAGGGGCTGGGCGTCCCGAGATGAGCAGGCCCCTCCCAGTCCTCAAGGAGGGCAGACAGCTTGGTGAATGGGGTCTCTCCAGCCACTGGACAAATGCTGGCCCAAGTTTATCAGGTCTCTCCAGCTGGACAAGTGACAACCTGTGTTTTATCAAGCCGCTGCCCAGGATAGGAGGAGAGGGGATCACCTTAACAGGAGAGCCCGGAGGGAGGTTCACTTCACAGAACAATGAGTTATTGTGGGTGTGGAGATGGACGAGGTAGCCTGACATGCAGGCGAAGACACAGAAGAGGCGATGGGACATGGATTAAGGAGTGACAGTAGAACTCTTGTGGAGCTTAAAGAGCTTAAAGAAAGAAGTGTCAAGGTGAGGAAGGTTTAACAAAAACAGTGATTCTGAGGGTAGTGTCCACTGAGGAAGCTTTGCACTCTCTTTGATCTATGCTAAGGTGAGGTTTCTCAGCCCCGAGTCCTGACCCATTATCCTTCCTGGGGTGGAGTATCTCCAGATTGGATGTTGCATGTCATGACATCACATATCTTTGGGCATGCCCACAAGATGAAAATGGAGAAACTTACCTTGTAGATAATGTGCCTTTGATAATAGTCTCCTTGAGAGAACTAGAAGGGGAATTAATTAAAATCACTTTTATACATTTGCATAATAAATGAATGGACCTGATTCCTGAATTTGGAGTAAGGGGGTTGGCCTGAAATAATTCAAAGGTCCATATTTAGTTTTAATAATTGATGCTTTTCAGGCTGAAGATGCTCTGTTGATTATTTACGCTGCAGATGGAACCCCACGTGGGAACACACTTGTGGGTTTTTGCGTTCCATGTGTGTTACGTATTCGGATCTAACACAAGTGCTGCCGTGGTTTCTAACTTACGGAAGAGTATTCAGAAAGGCAGTATTCCAGTGGCGTGGAATAATCTTAGAAAGTTAGTAGTGTTCCAGGAGGTCAAGCTGGAAGTTGTCACGCTGAGAGAAATATGTTTACCTGTTTCTTAACCTCAGAGTTAAGAGAGAAGAGTTAAGAGTTAAGAGAGCACGCATAGAGAACCTGAGTTTGGCAGGAGGGGTATCTTTCTGTTTTTTTGAGGTCTGGCTCAGCTTTCCTTGAAAACCTTTTGCATGAGGGTTAAAGGAATCCCATTTCGAGCAGTAAGTGAAGGCTTATCAGGTGGAGCAGGTAGCTCCTGCCAGATCCCAAGATTAAAATCAAGAGATGGAAAAGTGACTTGGAGTGGGATGAGTGGAGAGCAGGGCTCTCAGAGCTGTTCAGCTGGAAATTTCAGCCTTTGTTTTGTGTACAGAATCTGCTTATCTGTGGTTGCTTCTTGAAGTTCCGAAGGCACTTTCTTCTTGAGGGCACGCACCCGCTCTGGGCCTTCTCCTGTCCTGTCTCAGTGGACACCATGGCTAGAGGGGAGGTGAAGGGGGGTCGGCAGGGACTCTGGCTGGCCTGGCTTCTTCACCAGCAAATTAGCTTCTTCCTTGAGGCTTTGACTTCCGATGGAGCTGACAGACGTGAAACTTGGGAAGCGGTGCCCAGCCGGTTGGCTCCTATATTCGGTACCTACTCACCAGCTCAGTTGGTATAGAATCTGCCTGCAATGCAGGAGACCCCGGTTTGATTCCTGGGTTGGGAAGATCTGCTGGAGAAAGGATAGCCTACCCATTCCAGTATCCCTGGGCTTCCCTTGTGGCTCAGCTGGTAAAGAATCCGCCTGCAATGTGGGAGACCTGGGTTCGATCCCTGGGTTGGGAAGATCCCCTGGAAAAGGGAACAGCTACCCACTCCAGTATTCTGGCCTGGAGAAGTCCATGGATAGTATAGTCCATGGGGTTGCAAAGAGTCAGACACGACAGAGCAACTTTCACTTTCACTCACCAGCATGTGTTTAGGAGGAGACGCTGGAGGAGCGGAAGGTTAAGGAGAGCGTGGTTGCCTCCAGCTAGCCTGTGCTTCTTGGTCAGGCAGATGCTGGAGGTGACCTGGGTCCACTTTCTCCCCTTGGTCTCCTGGACCCAGTCTATCACTCAAAGAAACTTTTAATTTTTTAAATATATTTTTATGCTCTTTATTGAATTTATCATAATATTGCTCCTGTTTTATGTCTTCTTTTTTTTTTTTGGCATGTGGGGTCTTAGCTCCCCAAGTAGGGATCAAACTCACACCCTCTGCATTGAAAGGTGAAGTCTTAACCACTGGACTGCCTGGGAAGTCCCTCCAAGAAACTTTTTAACCAAATAATGTTCATCTTCCTGAAATGAATTCTGGTTGATACAGTATTCTCTTTTATCTGTGTTGTAAATTAAAAAAAAAAAATTGGTAAAATACACGACATAAAATCCAGTCTTTTAACCAATTTTAAGTGAACAACTCAATAGACTCCATACAAGTACACGTACGTGGCTTTGCATTCACACAGTAGACGGTCACTGTCTAGCTCCAGAGCTCTTCTCACCTTGCACACCTGAAGCTCTGTCCCCGTGAAACGTGAACTTCCTCCACCCTGCCCCCACCCCTGGTAATCACCATTCTCCCTTCTGCTTCTGTGGGTTTATCTGCTCCAGATACCTTATACAAGCAGGATCACACAGTATTTGTCCTTTTGTGACTGGTGTGTGTCACTTAGCATAATGCCCTCAAGGTTCAACCAAGCTGTAGCATGTGTCAGAATTTCATTCCTTTTGAAGACTGAATAATGTTCCATTGTGTGTATCATACTGCATTTTGTTTATCCGTTCATCCATCGATGGCCACTTGGGTTGTTTTTACCTTTTGGCTGTTGGGAATAATGTTGCTATAAACACAGATATATCTCTTTGAGACCTTGCTTTCCATTCTCTTGGCTGTGTACTCAGAAGTGGAATTGCTGGGTCATAGGGTAAGTCTGTTCATGGGGTTTTCAAGGCAAGAATACTGAAGTGGTTTGCCATTCCCTTCTCCAGTGGACCACTTTTCGTCAGAATTCTCCACCATGACCTTTCCGTCTTGGGTGGCCTTACATGAGGCATGGCTCATAGTTTCACTGAGTTGGGCAAGGCTGTGATCCAAGTGATCAGTTTGGTTAGTTTTCTGTGATTGTGGTTTCCATTTTGTCTGCCCTCTGATGGGTAAAGATAAGAGGCTTGTGTAAGCTTCCTGATGGGAGGGACTGGCTGTGGGGACGACAGACCATGAGATGGTTGGATGGCATCACCTACTTGATGGACATGAGTTTGAGCAAGTTCTGGGAGTTGGTGATGGACAGGGAAGCCTGGCGTGCTGCAGTCAATGGGGTCGCAAAGAGTTGGACATGACTGAGCAACTGAACTGAACTGAGGGTAGGTCTATGTTAAATTTTTCTGAGGAATCACCATGCTGTGTTCTACAGCTGTACCATTTACCCTCCAATAGTGTATGTAGGTTCCATATTCTTTACATCCTCACCAGTGCATGTTTTTTCCTGCTTTTTAGGCAGTATTCATCCTAGTGAGGCAGGAGATGGGTCTCCGGCAAGGCATTTACAACTGGCCTCCTGTTTACATTTCTCTGGGGGTGAGAAAAGATGGACTTCAGGCAAGACACTTAGAACTAGCCTCCTGTTTGTACTTCCTGAGTGCAAACAGGAGATAGGTGGGCTCCAGGTTAGATATTTACAACCAGCCTCCTATTTGCACTTGGAGATGGAAATAACAGAAACAGTATAAAGAGCCAGGCTTTGTTTCCTGAGAACACCTTAAGATAACAGTCATGGCAGGAACAGAGAAGGGCTAAACTCCGTTTGAGTAAAAGATCAAGAAGTCATTTATTAAAGCAATTATCCTTCACTTAAAAAATAAATTAATTAAAAAAATTAAAAAAAAATAAAGAAGTCATTTATTTCCCATCCTTGGGGCAAGAGAGACACTGGACATGCTCAGAAAGACTTCTTGGGGGCTAAAAGGAAGGGGGCATCATCCCATAATATGTGATGCCAAGATCCACCCCCCGCACACCCCTGCCTCCCCTTCCACTGGCCTCTGGGTTAGAATTCTTCTTGAAAAAAGTACTGCATGGATGTTGGAGAGGGTTCTATGGTAGGTCAGTTGAGGAAAAAGAAACCAGATAACTGGCCAAAGGAAAGCAAAGACCCAGAAGGACTGCCCTATGTAAATGACTTATCTGCTTCTTTACTGGACTCCTTCTTGTAACGGGGGCCACCCACACCTTTTTTCTCCGGTGTGCATCTCTGCCTTGCTTCTATCTTAACTAAACCATTTCTCTGTGAGCTCTCCTACTGGTGCTGTGTCTCTGATAATAAACTTTATACCTGTTTTTACAGTTTTCACCTTCTTGAGAAATGCATTTATCAGTAGGGATAAGAGCCAGGGCAAGCTTTGTTCCAGCCACTGTCTCTTGCTGGTCTAGTGGCTGGGATTCCTGGTTTTCATCCAGACCACCCAGGTTCGATTCCTGGGCAGGGAACTAAGATCTCACTTCAAGCTACCACTCACTGCTGCGTCTCTGAAATCACAAATAGGTGGTAGTGAGTGCTCTCCCTTTTAAAAAATTTTCAGTGCTTGGTTCCAGCTGGCCTAGGGCATAGACACTGACAGTTCCTAGGAGCGTGTTGGCAGGTGGCGCCCTGGCTCAGTCATTTGTTAAGGATTATAGAACAGATTTTCTGCTTCGGAATGGAGATATTTTCAGATTTGAAAATAAGTTATTCAATAGAGAGGGTAGCTATAGATCTCAAAGCAACTTCTGATTATTTGTGGTAGAAAAAACACATCAGCCCACCCATGGCCCGCGCACAGGGGAAATCCCAGGGCTGGAAATCGAGGAATTGATGTCTGGCTCTGTCTTGGTTGTGGGGAGCTCGCCTGAGCCATGTTCCACCTCTGGGCTTATTTCTTTAAAACGAGGGTGTTGGGACACGAGCGCAGTCAGGGTCCTGCAGCTTCAGAATTCTCAGTTTCTGCCCATTTACCTTGAATTTACTCATTGGTGGGCGGGGAAAGGATGCTTCGTTCTCAAGGACAAGAGCACAGATCAACATTTCATTTACATTATGAAAGATGCCCTTCCAGTTGCTAAGGATTGAAGTGTGCAGCCTTTATCTTTGGATGATTGGAGCTGGACCTGGACCTTTCAGGTCACCCAGGCCAGTATGCTCATTTGACAGATGAGAGGCTGGGACAGAGAGCTGGTAATACCATCCAGTTATGAGCTTTCTCTTTCTTATGAATAAAAAATGCCAACCAGCAGGTCCTGAGGCCTTCTCAGGAGCCCTGCCAGCGGAGCAGTGACGTTGGCCTGGGTTCAGGACTCCGGTGCTGGGGAGCAGTCATTCAGGGGTCACTGTCATTCAGGGGTGGGCAGAGCCCATATGTGAGGGTCGTGAAGTTGAAGGAAGCTGTGGGGGATGGGAGAGGGGCTCAACATAACCAAAGCCAAGGTCAGATTCCAGGTTGGTGATCTTGGGCATTTGCTGCCTTGCACATTTGCTTGTCCTTCAGTTTTCCTACCTGAAAGGCCTTATACCTACAGGGTTATTGTGAGAATCACATGCATATGAGGCCATGTATATGACAGAAGGGGCTTCCCAGGTGGCGCTTGTGGTAAAGAACCTGCCTGACAATGTAGGCGATGCGGGTTTGATCCCTGGGTTGGGATGATCCCCTGGAGGAGGGCATGGCAACCCACTCTGGAGAATTCTTGCCTGGAGAATCCCGTGAACAGAAGAGGCTGGTGGACTCCACCCCATAGGGTTGAACACAACTGAAGTGACTTAACATGCACGCACACATATGACGGAAATTGTAAAAAAATGTTATTATACTGCTGTCTCATGAGCCCAGTATGTTAAAATTTAGGTTGACCATTGTGATGATGCTTTCCTTTTATAAAATGACTCCCTAGAGAAAGTGTCAGGGTTATAAATAGTCCTTTTTTCTATGGCTCAGGAAATGTCCTGCCTCCCCTTGTGCATGGAGTTGGTTAACCTGCACCACTAAGCCAACTTAGAACGTGTGAACTTACGAATTTAGGTACCTGGGCCTTAGTTAGTGGTGGAGGCTGTGCAGCTGGGAGGCAGGTCTGTGCATCTCTGAATGTGTTTACTGAAGGTCTGCTTATTTTTGCATCTGAGGGAGGAAGTGTATTAATCCAGAGAACGTCATTTAAAGTTGTACCATGAGCCAGAGGACTTTCTCATGCTCTTTTCTTTGAGGGTTTTGCTCACTGCTTCAGGTCTCTGGCTTGTTCTGTTAGAATCAAATCAGCAGTTCTTGTTTGCATGCAGGGCAGTTGACTGATCAGTTTAGTGCTTCAGTTTCCTTTTTTTGGGAGCAGGGAAAGTCATAATCATTTCTGCTTATGTTGTAGGGGTTGAGATGAGAGGCTCATAAAAGGTAGTTTCTTATTTTTTTTGGTAATAATTTGAAAGGACCAGGCTTGATCCTTAGCCTCAAGGAGAATCTGGCTTCACTGAGTGACATGAAAACCACATGGCAAAATGGACACACATCAGAGCAAGAAAGTTCACAGTTACAAGCTGTGTAAATGGAGGTTTGCCAGGGCCAGGTGGGCACGTGTGCGCCGTGACAGCTGCTGGAGTCATCGTAGGGACCCTGGGTGGTAGTCAGTGTGGTCAGTCCCATGGGCTCCTGGTTAGATCTGCTGAGCAATCTAACCTGTCTGAGGGCAGGGAAACCTGCCGAGGGCTGGGGACCCATCGGTCAGAAGTCACGTTGTGTGACCCCTTGGTGCTCAGATGATACTGAAACCACGTGGCCTCACGAGTCCACCAAAGTGTACAGAGTGGAGAGGACAGAAGTGTGTGGACTCGGCCCTGAAGTGGAGGTGCAGCTGGAGACGGAGGAGGCAGGACCCAGCAGGGGCAGGACCGTGAGCCACATCCCCAGGGGAGGCTGGGCCTGTCTGAGCGTCTGAGTCCTATCAGGGCGGGCAACTGGCATCTGGAGGCCGGGTGAGGCTGTCCAGGCAGCTGGGTGGGTGCGGGTCACACTGGGGTGGCCGGTGGGGCCCCAGCTGTGAGGCCAGGACCAGGGCCCAGCGCTGCGGGGGCTCCCGTTGCTCCGGCCCCCAATGTTTGCCTCGTTTCTCCCCTCACTGCCACCCTTTAGGCTGGCATCTTTTCTTGTCTGCATGATCATCTGCAGCCACGGATTGGCCTGCCTGCTTTCAGGGTCTTTTCCTGCCAGCTTTCTCTACCTTTTTGTAACCGCAGTGCTCTTTCTAAGTCATGGATGAAGTCATCATTTTGTGTTCTCGAGTCCCCAATGGCTTCCCGTTGCTACCACGCCTGGCCTGTCTCCTGGCAGGTGTCAGCTCTGGTCCCCCACTGTGCGTTCCCTCTGCAGGCGCACATCTCTCCACGTACAGCGTCCTATCTGCCTCCCTCTGCCAGTGAGCATCGCTGCCCTCCTCCCCGCCTGCTAACTGCCAGCTTCTCCACGATGGCTCTTCTCCTCCCCTGGACAGAATTCCCTCAGTTTAGTTCAGTTCAGCTGAGTCGCTCAGCCGTGTCCAACTCTTTGCCACCCCATAGACTGCAGCACGCCAGGCCTCCGTCCATCGCCAACTCCCGGAGTTTACTCAAACTCATGTCCATTGAGTCGGTGATGCCATCCAACCATCTCATCCTCTGTCATCCCCTTCTCCTGCCTTCAATCTTTCCCAGCATCAGGGTCTTGTCAAAGCAGTCAGCTCTTTGCATCAGGTGGGCAAAGTATTGGAGTTTCAGCTTCAGCACCAGTCCTTCCAATGAATATTCAGGACTGATATCTTTTAGGATGAACTGGTTGGATCTTCTTGCAGTCCAAGGGACTCTCAAGAGTCTTCTCCAACACCACAGTTCAGAAGTATCAATTCTTCGGTGCTTGGCTTTCTTTATAGTCCAAATCTCATATCCATACGTGACTACTGGAAAAGCCATAGCTTTGACTAGACAGACCTTTGTTGGAAAAGTGAATTCGCTCAGCGTCTCCTTAAAAGAGACAGCCTCATGGATGTGCATTCTCCTTCTCAAGCCCAAGTCCCTCTGGGGGGAGGGGGCCTGCGTCTTTTGAATCTATCTTCCCAGCACCAGGCCCCTTGCAGAGCAGCGGCCCTGGATGTTTGTTCAGGGGACTCCAGTGGGTCAGCTGTGCAGACAGCCTGAAGCCCGGCACAGATATCCCTCAGAATGTGAGAGCATGGGGCAGGCTGGGAAGGCCCAGGGTGGAAGTTGTCCAAAATAAAAGTCACTTTTTTTTTTCCTTCTAAAGGAAAAATAGTCATTTGTCTCTAGTAATATTATTAAATGCCTACTCTTTTTGGGCTTCCCTGGTGGCTCAGCTGGTAAAGAATCCACCTGTGACGCAGGAAACTTGGGTTCGATCCCAGAGTTGGGAAGATCCTCTGGAGAAGGGAAAGGCTACCCACTCCAGTATTCTGGCCTGGAGAATCCCATGGACTATACCACAAAGAGTCGGACATGACTGAGTGACTTTCACTTCACGTCACTTCACTCTTTTTGATGTGGGGGGGAATATGAAAGATTTCACATACAGTCTCTCTTCTCAAGAGTCTTGAGATTTGGTTTGTAAAACCTGCACATGAGTTAGAGCAAGAACCATAAGGACGGTGTCAACAGGTACCGTGGACTCGGAGAGGAGGCCCAGGGACGACTGAGACTAAGCCTTGCTGGGTGGCCGGGGTTTGGGGTGGGGGTAGCTGAGTGAGGCGTGGGAGTCCCATTCTGGTAGAGCAAAATGCCCTGAGCAGGGTGTGAAGTCGGGCGTGCGGTGCACACACGTTCATCCTGACTGGCTCTAGTGAAAGTGTCAGTCGCTCAGTTGTGTCTGATTCTCTGTGACCCCATGGACAGTAGCCCACCAGGCTTCCCTATCCATGGGATTCTCCAGGCAAGGATACTGGAGTGGGTTGTCACTTCCTTCTCCAGGGGATCTTCCTGACCTAGGGATGGAACCTGGGTCTCCTGCATTGCAGGCAGATCCTTTACCGTCTGAGCCACCTCTGGAGCTGAATTAATTGCGTGTGTGTCTCGCTTGTGTCTTTGTCGCCCAGGCTCAGACCATGAACTACGTCGGGCAGCTGGCGGGCCAGGTGTTCGTCACTGTGAAGGAGCTCTACAAGGGGCTGAACCCCGCCACCCTGTCGGGATGCATCGACATCATCGTGGTCCGCCAGCCCAACGGGAGCCTGCAGTGTTCCCCCTTCCATGTGCGCTTCGGGAAGATGGGGGTCTTGCGCTCCCGGGAGAAGGTGGTGAGTGGCCTGGGGGTGGGGGCAGTGTTATATATCCGGAGCTCCTTGAGGACCCTGATAGTTAGGTCTCCTTCGGGAAGGCTGGTCCCTAAATTGGCAATTAACAGCTGTTCTCGTAAACTGTGACTGTTTCAATTTCTCCAAGATTTATAGTGGCGTAAAGCAACTATTTACTAAGCTCTGGGCGGGGGGCGGGTCTGGCATGCAGGAGGCTGGCTAGTTTCTGCTCTTCTGCTCTTCGGCCTCAGCTAAAGACTCGGGGTTGGAGGCTGGGCTCCTCCATGGATGCTCTGGTTCACCGGGCGGGTGATCCTCGGCTGGACTCTGAGCTGAGGCTGTCGTCCAGAACGCCTCTGTCCTCTCCACGTGGCCTGGGCTTCCTTATACCATGGTGGCTGGCTGCAAGGGCGAGCCTCTTGCAAGGGAGGGAGCTGGGCGAACTAGCTTCAGTAGTCACTGCTGCTGTGCTCAACTCACTGGGCGATCACAAGCCTGCAGGGATCCAGGGGATGGTTGGGGGTGGGGCGTAGATTCTGTTTCTTTTTCTTTTTGGCTATGTTGTGACGTGTGGGATCTTAGTTCCCTGACCAAGGATCGAACCCATGCCCCCTGCATTGGAAGCATGGAGTCTTAGCCACTGGAGCACCAGAGAGGTCCCCTAGACTCCATTTCTCAAGGGACCAGATTGACCTGTAGAGATTAGGGACTGTGAGATATTTGGGAGTGTATGTAACTGAAGTGTGTGTAGAGACCTGGGCATTCCCTGTGATGTTTCCTGTCGTGGTGAAGTATGTTTTTCCTTCAGGTTGACATAGAAATCAACGGGGAATCTGTGGATTTGCACATGAAACTGGGAGATAATGGAGAAGCATTTTTTGTTCAAGAGACTGATAATGATCAGGTAAGGACAGCTGGGTGATGCTTGCATGCATGCTCACTCAGTCGTGTCTGACGCTTTGTGACCCCATGGACTGTAGCCTGCCAGGCTCCTCTGTCTGGGGGATTTCTCCAGGAAGAATACTGGAGTGGGTTGCCATTTCCTCCTCCAGAGGATCTTCCAACCCAGGGATTGAACCCAAATCTCCTGCCTTGGCAGGGGGATTCTTTACTGCTGAGCCACCTGGGAAGCTGGGTGGTGATGCTTACTTCCTAGTTTTGAGATGCTTCTCTGGGAGATGCAGGAGAAGTGCAGGTGCCTGCTGTGTGGGTGAGGGCGGAGGAGGAAAGTGGCTTTTCCCTGAACCAGGGGATCGAGCCGCAGGGTGGGTGTGTGCTGTGTCCACATGACGCATTGGTCCCCGCCTCCTCCATTTGCCAGGGAGACAGAGGAGCTGAAGGATGCTGGCCTGAAGCCATCATCCAAAATGTACAAATTATACCTGTGTGTCAAGTCTTGAATGGCTGAGTGCTCTCAGTTTTGCTTAGTGAGTGACCAGATCACATTAATTTTTTATTATTAAAAACTGTTTAACAGCTTTATTAAGATAGAATTTTTACACCATGTGGTTTATCCATCTCAAGTGTGCAGTTCTGTGGATTTTAGTATTTTCACAGATACCTGCACTGATCACACAGTCAGTTTTAGAGGGTCGTCATCACCTCAGAGACAGGCTATCCCCTCCCCTCTCCCTAAACCCCCAACTCCCCACTACCCTGAGCCCTCAGCAACCACTAATCTACTTTCTGTCTCTATAGACCTCCCTAATCTGAGCTTTCGTCTGAATAGAATCTCATGGTTTGTGATCTTTGGCTCCTGGCTTCTTTCATGTACCCTAATATGTTCAAGAGTCACCTGTATTGTGTCTGTGTCCATACTCCATTCCTTTATTCGGCTGAATAATATTCCACTGTATCTACAGACCATGTTTCGTCTATCTTTTCATGTGTTGGTGGACACTTGGGTTTGTTTCTACCTTTTGGCTGCAGTGAATAATGCTGTGTACAGGTATTCTTATAGGCATATGTTTTCACTTTGGGGAGTCTGTACCTGGGAGTGGAATTGCTGAGTCATTTATTTTTGTTGTGCAGTTGCCAAGTCGTGTCCAACTCTTTGTGACCCCATGGACTGCAGCACGCCAGGCTTCCCTGTCCCTCACCATCTCCTGGATTTTGCCCAAGTTCATATCGATTAAATCGATGATGCCATCCAATCATCTGGTCCTCTGTCGCCCTCTTCTCCTGCCTTCAATCTTTCCCAGCATCAGGGTCCTTTCCAATGAGTCAGCTGTTTGCATCAGGTGGCCAAAGTATTGGAGCTTCGACTTTAGCATCAGCCCTTCCAAAGAGTATTTACGGTTGATTTCCTTTAAAATTGACTGGTTTGATCTCTTTGCTATCCAGGGGACTCTCAAGAGTCTTATCCAGCAACACTGAGTTTCACACTGAAGCTGTTGTCCAAAGCCGCTTTGCCATTTTCTGTTCCCAGCAGCAGTGCACGAGGGTTCCGATCTGTCTGCAGCCTCATCATTACTTTCTCTCTGGCCTTGTGATTCTAGCCATCCCAGTGGGCGTGAAGTAGTATCTCATTGTGGTGTGGATTTGCATTTCCCTATTGCCATGATGTTGAGCGCTTCTTGACATGCTTATTGACCTTGTGTATGTATTCTTTGGAGAAGTGTCTGTTCAGATCCTTTGATCATTTTTTTATTGGGTTATTTGTCTTATCATTTGAGCTGTAAGAGTTCAGTATATAGTTCAGAAATAAGTACCTTTTATGATTTGTTAAGGGACTTATATGATTTATAAGAGAGATGATTTGTAAAGATTTTCTTCCATGGTGTGAGCTGTCTTTTCACTTTCTTGATGTTGTCCTTTGAAACACAAAACTTTTCAATTTTGATGAAGTCCATTTTATCTGCTTTTTCCTTGTGGCTCATGATTTCGTTGTCATATCTAAGAATCCTTTGCCAGATTCCAAGTCATGAAGATTTACCGCATGTTTTCTTCTAAGATAAACCATTTCTTTTCACTCTTCCATTCACTGAGAAAGTCGCTCTGAAGGGATCTGATGTAGTGACTCCTCAATAATCCGCTTGAACTGGTTCCTTTATGGGAAGATAGCCTGGCTATCAAGGAATGGCTCTGAGTAGCTTCAGGCTTTAAAATGAATATCCACAGTTTCAATCTCAGGACAAAACCGTCCCAGGCTTTGCTTTCTTTCAGTCTCCCCGGAGGTGTGACCTATTTCCCATCCCTCCCAGCCTCAGCCTCACCTTCCAGGTGTGGATTTTATACGTGTAGTACATGATTTGATGTTCTCTAAGCCCCTTAATTTTATTTGGTTTTTGGCTGCACCAGAAAAACTTTCTTTAAAAATTATTATCATCATCTTAATTCAGTGTGTATTAAAAATACACATATGCATTCTTTTTTACATACACACACACTGGAGTGCAAAATTGAGTTCAGTTCCCCGGGTATTATAATAACTCCAAGCCGATTTTTTTCCTCTTTTCCCTGGAAATTTCAGACCATGTTGAATTTTGGTAGTCTGAAATGACTGAAAATTACTTTGCTTTCTTATAATTATGAAAACGCAGGATTCAGTACAAAATGGCATTTAGTGACATGTTGACTTTATGACCATCTATCAAATCCTGCATTTGGTTGCCTTGCGCTCCTCATCACACCCCTCCACCTGTGCTTGGACCTCTGAATTAATGCTGGCGGGTTGTCAGCATCGTCCCAACCCTTAACCACCCGCCCCCAGCTAACCTGGTTCCTTCTCGAACATGTTTGCTGCCCTTCAGGAGGTGATCCCCATGCACCTGGCCACCTCCCCGATCCTGTCGGAAGGAGCCTCGAGGATGGAGTCCCAGCTGAAGAGGAACTCCGCAGATCGGATAAGAGGCCTGGATACCAACACATCAGCCCAGGTCTCCCCTCCCAGTGAGACCCCATCGAGTGGCTCTTTAGTGAAGAAGCGCAGGAAAAGGAGGAGGAAGTCACAGCTGGACAGCCTGAAAAGGGACGAGAACATGAACACGTCCGAGGATGAAGACATGTTCCCCATAGAGATGAGCTCGGACGAGGAGGCCGAGCCGCTGGACAGCAGTAGGTAAGTGTGGGTGACAGAAGGGTGAATTCAGTGTTTCAGATGGTCCTGTTTTTTTTAATTGATATATACTTGATTCACGGTGTTATGTTAGTTTCAGATGTATAGCAAAATGATTCATTTAGATGTGAATATATTATTTTTCAGATTCTTTTCCATTATAACTTATGATAAAATATTGAGTAGGGTTCCCTGTGCTATGTAGCAGGTCCTTGTGAGCTACCTATGTTGCACATAGCGAGTAAATGTAATTCCAAACTCCTGTCCCCTGCTTTCCCCTTTGGTAACCATAAATTTGTTTTCTATGTCCATGATTCTATTTCTCTTTTATATATAAGTTGATTTGTATCTTTTCCTTTTTTAAAGATTCCACATGTTAAGTGATATCATATGGTATTTGTTTTTCTCAGTTTGGCTTAGTATGATAATCTCTAGGTCATTCCGTGTTGCTGCAAATGGCATTATTTTATTATTTTTTAAGTCTGAGTACTATCCCACTGTATATAGGTTCCACATCTTCTTTGTCCATTCATCTGTCGATGGGCCTTTAGATTGCTTCTGTGTCGTAGCTGTTGTCAGTAGTGCTGCTGTGAACATTGTGGGGCAGGTATCATTTTGAATCATGGTTTTCTCCTTTTGTATTTGCCCAAGAGTGGGATTACAGTAGAAAGATTTTTATAAACGTTTCCCCCCACCCCACCACACACAGAACTTCTTATTTTTCTGTTAATGCATTTAAGACTGAATTTTGGAATCCTGCAGGCCCGATTCTAGAGTCACATGAAGCTGGGATGGATGTTGTAACCGAGACAAGATTGATAATAGCTTGGTGATAACTCCAGCCTTCCAGATCAGAACCAAGAAACAGGAGCTCAGGAAGTGAACACTTCATTCACAAAACTGTTGTTTCAGAACCTCCTTATTCTCACTTGAGCACCAACTATGAGCTCGACAGTTGGACCCATTGATAGCCGGGGGCTGACCTGTGATAGACTTAGGGCCATAAATGAATCTAGAATGTGATCAGTTTATCCACAAGCAGACTTTTCCTTTTCAGTTTTCATGAGGCCCAAAGTTGAGTTGAGTTGAGTTGAGTTCAGTCGCTCAGTCGTGTCCGACTCTTCGAGACCCCATGAATCGCAGCACGCCAGGCCTCCCTGTCCATCACCAACTCCTGGAGTTCACTCAGACACGTCCATCGAGTCAGTGATGCCATCCAGCCATCTCATCCTCTGTCGTCCCCTTCTCCTCCTGCCCCCAATCCCTCCCAGTATCAGAGTCAACTCTTCCCAGGAGGTGGCCATAGTACTGGAGTTTCAGCTTCAGCATCATTCCCTCCAAAGAAATCCCAGGGCTGATCTCCTTCAGAATGGACTGGTTGGATCTCCTTGCAGTCCAAGGGACTCTCAAGAGTCTTCTCCAACACCACAGTTCAAAAGCATCAATTCTTTGGTGCTCAGCCTTCTTCACAGTCCAACTCTCACCTCCATACATGACTACAGGAAAAACCATAGCCTTGACTAGATCACCTTTGTTGGCAAAGTAATGTCTCTGCTTTTGAATATGCTGTCTAGGTTGGTCATAACTTTCCTTCCAAGGAGTAAGCATCTTTTAATTTTATGTGGTTGGAAGCCGATGGTGGTGGTTGTTGTTGAGTATCAGTCTTGTCCAACTCTTTGTTGGGTGGTGGTGGTGGTTGTTCACTCAGTCGTGTCCGACTCTTTGCAACCCTGTGGACTACAGTATGCCAGGCTTCCCAGTCCTTCACTATCTCCCAGAGTTTGCTCAAACTCACGTCCATTTAGTCAGTGATGCCATCCAACCATCTCATTCTCTGTCGACCCCTTCTCCTCCTGCCTTCAATCTTTCCCAGCATCAAGGTCTTTTCCAATGAGTCAGCTCTTTGCATCAGGTGGCCAAAGTATTGGAGCTTCAGGTTCCACATCAATTCTTCCAATGAAAATGCAGCGTTGATTTCCTTTAGGATTGACTGTTTTGATCTCCTTGCTGTCTAAGGGACTCTGGAGAGTCTTTTCCAGCACTGCAGTTCGACAGCATTGCTTCTTTGGCTCTCAGTCTTCTTTATGGGAGGGTGGTCAGGCTTATTACAGTCACCTGCCCTGCATGGCTTTTAATTGCAGAGTTTAGTGTCAGATGTTTGAGGTCACATCAAAAACAGAGACAGGTGGCCTCTGCATGGGTGAAATAGTGGGTCGTATTTCTTATTAAAGCGTGCTGTGCCTGAAAGGAGGTAGATTTGCAGCCATTTTGCAAGTATAAGATAGGATTGATTGTGTCATTTATTTATTGTGCTGGATGAAACATTGTCTCCGTTTGGTCATTCAGGGATTTGGTAGCTCAGTCGTGCGTGGCAAGAGTTTTATAACCTCTGGGTCCAGTTTTGGGTGCCACCCAACTCTCAGGCTTTTGCGAGATGAAGTGTGAAAGATAAATCTGTAGGGCCTACAGTGTAAGTGGGCTTCCCTGGTGGACAGTGGTAAAGAATCCTCCTGGCAATGCAGAAGATGCGAGTTTGATCCCTGGGTCGGGAAGATCCTCTGGAGGAGGAAATGGCAACCCACTCCAGTATTCTTGTCTGGAGAATCCTATGGATAGAAGAGCCTGGAGGGCTGCAGTCCATGGGGTCACAAAGAGTTGGACACGACTGAACGACTGAGCACACACGCACGTAGTGTAACTTAACAGTAACAAGCAGTGTGGTCATCAAGCCCGTCTAAGTCCAAGTTCTTAAACTTAATCATTTTCCAGTGATAATTGAGCCAAAGTGTGAACACACGAAACATTTCTCTGAGTAACTTTTTTCGTTTCCACTGCTCAGAGTACACCTGGGGGTATACCAGCAGATCATGTTGATTTACAAAGCATTAGAGATAAGGAGAAATGGAAACTTGCCTTTATTATGTATCTATCGGTAAAATCTCTTTGACTTTGATGTTTTTTGTTTTTTTTTTTCTCTTTCTCCAGAACTATTCCTGATGATATACCTCCATTCCAAGAAGATGTCCCTAAGGAGAGCCGTTCCCCTGTTATGACTTACCCTCAGTCAGCCTCTTACCCTAATTCTGACAGAGAGTGGTCACCCAGTGCCAGGTGAGGGGCTGGTGTGTGTCCATGTGTGTTTGCCTGTCCTGGTCCAGAGGATTCCAAGTCAGTCACAGGAGGCACGTTTCACAGTGAAATCTACGTAAAAAAATGAATAGAATTAGAACCCCCCAAAATTCACCTTATGCTAGAAGGTACAGATCAGGATTAAACACAGAACATGAGCAGATCTTAAACTTCTATCTAGTAGCAGAATCAAACTGCAGATATGAAAGGGAAACCATGTGTGAAGTTACATAAAGCTTATTGTCAGGGGGAGAAAACAGTGACAGCCTTTTTGGATACGTATCCCTAAAGTGAGATTCAGGAGCAGGGCAGCTGCAGCAGGAGCCCTGAGGTCATTTGGGGCTGTGAGAATGATGCTGTCTTCCCCCGCTGCCCTCAGTGATTTTGGTTTCCCTAAAATGGACTCTCAGGGGCCATCGACTTCCAGGATGAGGTTGAAGAACCACAGCTGCTCAGTGTGCAGAGAAGACTAAAACATTTCAGGCTGTGAAGCCTGTGAGGACACGTGAGCCCTTCCGAGCAGTTTCCAGAAGGACTGGGCAGGGGACAGATCTGAAGTGTGTGGGGATGATTATCACCCCCGTCAGGACAAAAATTTGTTCTTGGGTGGCAAAAAAAAATATCTTAGATATTACAATAGCCATGTGACCTCCAAAGGGGCATAGTAACATAAGCAGACGTGGAGTATATTCAGGGCATTAAAATTTCATGGTGGAGGGAGGTCTGTTAGGAAAGAAAAGATCTCAGGGGTCTGACGAGAATGCAGCAGAGATGGGCAGCTCTGGTCTAGGTGACAGTGATCTTCTTGGGTTATACATGCTCCTAACGTGTTAGGTTTGCTTCTGGTGTCAGAGCCCCCAAGTCCTGGAACATGCTTCAGGGCTTCCCACCTGAAGTATACACCTCTCCCAGTTCCAGTTTGACTGGAGTGATCTCAATGAGACTGCATGGTCATCGCCGTGCGTCAAAGTTGAGGTTGGAGAGAAACAGATGCATCACGTGATCGTGAATGGACATCAGCCAGGGTAGGACTGGAGGCCTGTGGAGTCCCCTCCCAGGGGTCTGTCCGTCCTCAGGCCAGCCCTGTCCGGTAGAAACGTAATGCTAAATACATATGTAATTTAAAGTTTTCTAGTAACCATCCTTAAAAAGTGTAAAGAAATTGATAACATTAATTTTGATGATCTATGATGTATTTATTAAAAATTATTTTCAAGTAATCGGATTTTTTTCAAGTCATCGTTTTGTAAAACACTGTGGAACTGTTTCACATTCTCATTTTCACAAGCCTTTGAAGTTGTGTATCTCAACATGTACAGACCCCCTCAGTTTGAACCAGTCACACATCAAATGCTCATAGCCCCATGCGACCTTGTTGGACTATATAGGTATAGACCTTTCTAGAACCTCATACATTCTCTCCCGTGGTCTGTGGAGTTATAACCCTAAGGAGGGAAGTACATAAGTACATAGTACTTTAGGAAGAAAATTATGTGGAATATTTAGAAGTCACTAATAGGTAGAAAACTCTGTTCAAACATTCTACATTAATTTTAAGCATTTAAAACAAATCCTTTAAACACAATCCTGAGTACGTTTCTCTGTCTTCTATGTTTTGCTCTATGAGTCCAGAATAATAACCATGTCAGGTGAGGTGATCTGATCATGGTTAAATGAAATTACAAATTAGAATAAATAGACACATATCTATACTTGGGTTTATGTGTTTTCTTTTAAGAGACAATTGCCAGCCCAGATTACCAAACCTTTTGGAGTATGTCATTTGATTAGGCACTAAACTCTGACCCAAGAAAAGCAATTCACTATGGGCCTGCAGATGAAACAGAAAGTGAAACGGGTGTCTTGGCAGTCGTCTGTTTTCATGGTTAAGAAGATCGTGTTGATTTCTCTGTGATTTCAACATGTGGTCCTCTGCCACTGTCAGCTGTCCAAGTACCTTCACCTTCTTATAGGTGTTATTGTGAGAGTAGTCAAATAACTGATAAGAAATTTTGTTTCATTGAATTGACCTCTGATTTCTCTTTCTTTTAATGTGGATCACGTGGTATGCCGTAGCCTGGTAGATTGCAGGAGGCCCCCCCCTCATCTGGCGGTTGCGGCCGAGGGCGGTCTTTCTAGCTCTTGCCCTCCACAGTCTTCCCACTTCCACGCTTCGGAAAGGTAGAGGGGTTATTTTCCCGCTGTGGATGTTTTTATAATAAAAACTTGGCTCTAACTCTTATAAATAAGTAAGTTTGGCCATTAACCAAATTACTTATGTGGAGAATCCGTATAGATTCTTGGAAGTGAAAATTTTGATCTAACCCTTACCAATTTATTTATCCACTAACCAAATTACTTATGAAGAAAATACATATAGATTATTTCTTTTCCTTTCATTTTAAGCACTTGTAGATGGTTATATTTTTTTAAAGTACTAAGTTTGACTCTGGAAATTAGGGTTAAGCATAGAGTCCTTTCTAATTTTGTGATGTGCTTTGAAAAGTAGAATAAGGAATTGAAGATTGGGATATGATCTTTGTGTCTGGGGTTGTTCAACAAATAAGTTTACAAAACTTTTTTCAGATATCACTTAAGCATGTTTGCCTGCCCATTTAGTCACTCAGTCGTGTCCGACTGTGATCCCATGGACTGTAGCTCTCCAGGCAAGAATACTGCAGTGGGTTGCCATCCCTTCTTGAGGGGATCTTCCTGATCCAGGGATTGAACCAGGTCTCCTGCATTGCAGGCAGATTTTTTTTTTACCATCTGAGCCACTAGGGAAGTCCCATCATTTAAGCATAAGGAGAGTTGTTATTGTAACTCAGTAAAGAGCTTATAGACTTTCTGAGTAATATGATCAGATGTGTCCACAGCATTTGTAGAATAGAATTTTGGAGAGTAGCGTAGGATGGACCAGAAGGTTCAGAATCCTAGGTTAGTGTAGGATGGACCAGAAGGTTCAGAATCCTAGGTTAGAGTTTTCATTTGATGCAGAAGTCATAGGTTCCTGCCTCCATTCCCTTGGAATTGCCCACACTTTGACCTGCCTGCTTTGTGAAAAATGAGCAGTGATGCCGTGATTAACTTCTGCCTGGGAAACTGGTTTTCTTTTTGAAGAACCAAGTCTCAGGATATATTTAATACTTCCCTCCCAGGTTATGGGTGCAGAACAAAGGCCATTTTAAAATGAGGTCAGCTAAGTTGTGAGCAGTTATATAACTGATGTGCCTAAATGGGATTTCAGCAAAAATGCCGATAGTGATTATGGCTAGTAAATGCATTATTGAAACAGATCAGTCAGTGTGACCTTGAAGCTTACTTTTTTGAACAACCTTTGATCTTGAAAGTCTCATATTCGATAATGGGCAATTTTGGAATCCTCTTTCTCGTCAGTCACACTCAGTGTCAGGAGTCTCTTCCCTCGTTTATGTCCCGTCTGTCTGAATTCCCTCAACACTCAGCACAGATGGTCCATGTGTATTTGGGTGCAGCGTCCTTCTGTGGGGCTGGTGTGGCTGGGGGCACGTGACTGAGGGGTGGTGCGCCCGGCGTATGGATCACACAGGGCTCGGTCCTTTGTGAATCTGAATTTGCCCACCTCAGCATCTCGATGGCTTGTAGCTTTCATCACAGGATCAGATGTTAAGAATTCTGGATTTGGGCAGGGTGATGGAGACCTGTGTTCAGTGTTTACATTCTCCTAGAGCAGGGATCCATAAACTACAGCCCGTGGCCCCAGTCTGGCCCACCCTCTGTTTCTTTAGTTTTATGGGGGCACAGCCAGTTTGTCCACATACTGTTTGTGGCTGCATTTCCACCACAAGGGCAGGCTCGAGTTGTTGCCGCAAAGACCACATAACCCCCAGAGCCTGGAGTACTTGCTGTCTGGCCTCTTATAGAGGAAGTTTGCTGACACTTGGCTCCAGAGCAGGCTCAGCCTAGAGGGCTTTACTTTAGTGCAGTGGATACTGTTCCAGAGAATTGTTATAACAAAATAAAAAAATATGTTCCTTTTAAGCAAACAGTTTGAGGTTTGGGTGCTGCGCTGATGAGGGTAGGAAGCCAGTTACGATGGGCTTCCCCCTTGATGCCTCTGGAGAATCATCCAGGTCAGAACTGTTGGCACAAGGGCCCCTTGCTGGAGGCCACAGTGCTCCCTTTGCACATTTCATGGTCCTGAACATGTAATTCTGGACACCTTGGTGCCAGAAGAGCCTTGACCCTCAGGAGAAAAGCAGAATTAGGAAACTGGAGGAAGCAAGAGAAAGGAGGTGATAAGCATTTTCTCTCTCAGATGTCTGGAGGACCCAGAGTTCCTTTCTCAGGGGGTAGCTTTCTGAAGGGCATACTGTGTGTGTGTGTGTGTGTGTGTGTGTGTAGAGGTGTCCCCTTGGTTACATACCCACAGTATGCGATCTCAGGCTCCTCCTCTCTGCAGACTGGCTACATCGAGCCTGAAGGCTGCCACATGCCTTTCCATGGATGGAGGGTGCGGATGCCAAGGGAGGAGGGACCAGCCCGTGTCTACTTCAGTGTGAAATGATGCAGAGAAGCATTGAATCTATTTGTCTGAAAGGCTGGACCAAAGACAGCCAGCGTCAGTTTAGCCATTAAAGGTCCCCGTCTGTCTGAGACAAGCTTTGGTTCATCTACGAGCTTGCCTTGTCCCGATAGGCAAGTTCTGTCCCCTCGAAGCTGACGTCTGACTCAAGCAGATACGTGAGACCAAGCACATGATGTGAGGTGCTTGAGAGAGCCCGTGTGAGGTGTGAGAGAAGGTGGAAAAGGAGAATTGCAGGGCTTTCTTTCTCACGTCATTAAAACTGTTGTCTGAAAGGAAAGGGTATAGGAGATCAAAGACTGAAATAATCAAGTGGGTCTTTTTTTCTCATCCATATGTTGTTTAGAAGGCTCTAAGAATTTTGTGCCTAAATCGATGGTTTCTGTGGTTGGACAGAAGTAAGACAGCTCGGGTCTCAGGAGAGAAAAATACAGAAAACGTGGAGACCCGAATGCAAGTCACAACCACTTAAAAGCTCGTTTGAGAATTAAGCCTCATGCTGTGTTGTTGTAGGAAGAGTCTTAGCAAATAGGAATCTAGGAAGTATTTCTTGAAGATAAAATATTTTGCAGAATCTCAGCTCAGAGAGCCCTGCACGTTAGTGAGTTACTGGTAGCATCCAGCATTTGTGGTAAAGTTGACATATGATCCACTTCCTTGTTTTCAAAGTTGGTGCAGATGTATACATATCTTGATGGGTGCATGTCCGAGATGGCCCGGACCTATTTGCAGCTGCGTGAGAGTTGAGGAGTTTGGTTTGGAAATTGGGCTTGCCAGGAGCATTGAGATCAGAGAGAGGCCTGCAAAGATGGCAGCAAATTTTTTTCTTCCCTTTTCCATTTCATCTCTTTTTTTCCATTTCCCCCTTTTAAATGCTACTTCTCATCTTTACTTGGAATTTGGCAGCAGGCTGGGACAAGGTTACCCAAATGGGGGGTGCCTTCTCCTGGGCGCGTGTTCTGTCCGCTCCTGGTGGCCACGGAGGGGATAGTCACAAAGCTGTGGTCGCAAGGCAGTGGTGTGTTGGGGCCGTTTTCTAGGTTCTCTGAACCACAGAATGCTGGGCACAAAAACATTTCCAAAGTTTCTCTTCCCACTTTAATCTTCCATTTGTGTTTCCTTAAGTCCTTCAGTTTCCCGACCGTCAACACCTAAAAGCGATTCAGAACTGGTCAGCAAATCTGCGGATAGGACAATTCAGAAGAATAATCTAGAAATGCTCTGGCTCTGGGGAGAACTGCCCCAAGCCACAAAGGTAGGTTTTTTTTTTTCCTTCCTTATTTCTGCCATCCATCAAAGGTAGTTTCTGAAGACATGAAATGGTCACAATCTTTTCTTTCAAGAAATTTTATTTCATATTCCAATTTGTTAAAAGAATCTTGAACTATATTATGGTATTTCAAGCTGCTGCTGCTGCTAAGTCACTTCAGTCATGTCCGACTCTGTGTGACCCCACAGACGGAAGCCCACCAGGCTCCCCCGTCCCTGGGATTCTCCAGGCAAGAACACTGGAGTGGGTTTCCATTTCCTTCTCCAATGCATGAAAGTGAAAAGTGAAAGGGAAGTCGTTCAGTCGTGTCCGACTCTTAGTGACCCCATGGACTACAGCCTACCAGGCTCCTCCATCCATGGGATTTTCCAGGCAAGAGTACTGGAGTGGGGTGCCATTGCCTTGGTATTTGTAAATACTGTAAGACCCTTAGAAGATGCTACCACCTCTTGTATCCCCAGTAAATCTTTGTGATGTGAATAAATAAATGAATGAGTAAGTGAAGACTGAAAGCATTTCTGTGATAACTCAAAGAGACAGCTCTTTGGAGAGTAGGTCTGTTGAGGCTGAAGCTGTGGGTTCATTCCCTTTCTAGGTTATATTTAGCTTTCATGGAAAATGCTGATTTCTCTGCCTATAAGCGGTCGTGCTGACCCAGCCAGCCATCTTTACAAATGCACGTCACCTGTTGCTGGAGAAAGGGCACAAATGTGCAAACCCATCACTTTTGGCAAAACAGTTCCGGCCACAGATCCACTATTGCATTGTTTTCTTCTGTGCTTGAAGCTGTAGGATCAGATGCAGAAATGCATACCCGCTCCCCACTTTCCAGCCCACAAGCTGTGTTTTGATTTCTGTTGGATAAATCTTTTCCATAACTGGAAACTCCTTGGAGAGTTAGCGTCAGAAATGCCCTTTTCCCACTCATGGGAACCAGCCACCAAATCTGCCCTTGTTCACTTACGTTTTGGGGGTGGACTTCATTGAACTGTAACACACATGCAGAGAAACACCCAGATCCTGAGTGCCAAGATGGAAACATCTTCACACACTTCACACAGGTGAATGTGTCCACGTGACCTGCACCCAGACCAGGACTAAATCAGAACTTGAAAGCCCCCCGACCCTTTGCAATTACTGTTCTGACGCCTCCCCCCCCAATAATGATAAACCCAATCTTGACTTTATAGCAGAGTTTAGTTTTGCAAGGCTCGCCCTGTTACCATGTGTCATAATTCACTTTCAGCACCTTGATTGCCCTGTGGTGTGAATACATTCCCCTTTCTCCCGCTGGACACTTGTGTTAGATTGGTGGTCTCATTCACTCACCTACTCACTCACTCCCATTTGTTTTCTATGAAAGTTCATTTGCTTTGGAAACACGATCCTTGGTTTCCAGACCTTTCGGCAGGTATGGGAGTCACCAGGTGCGCCACCCCCTCCCACCCGCTAAGGCTTCACTGTGTCCTGTACAGTTGTGCCTGCCCAGGGCCCTTTGGTTGACTCGACTCTTCTCTGACCTTTTCTCTCTCCCTCCCTCCCTACCCCTTTGATCCAGTCCTCGCCACACAAGATTAAAGAGTCCAGCCCGTTGAACAGCAGGAAAATCTGTGATAAAATGCACTTCCAAGCCATCCACAGTGAATCTTCAGATGCGTTTAGTGACCAGTCGCCAACACTGGTCAGGGCATCTCCGGTGCAGCCATTGCTGGAGCAGAACAAGCCGCAGACAGAGATACAGTTTGTGAACGAAGACGATGTCGAGGCCTTGGGAGCAGCGGCCCCCCCTTTACCCACAATTGAGGAGCCCAAAGCCCCTTCTGCCAACACTGCCCCAGTAGCTGCAAGCAAGACAGACTCGCCTTCCAGGAAAAAGGGTGAGAAAGCCAACGCTTCCCAGTGCCTTCCTGTGCACTGGGGGCTCTGCCCACCACAGTCTCTCCCCCACCCCAAAGTTCAGGATTCTTCAGAGGGGAGACAGGACATCTCTCCTGTTCAGTCCCTTGCCCTTTTGCTGAATATGTGTTTTCTCAGAATTGAGTTGTAGAAAGTCTAACCTGAAGGAGGCCTTGGGGATGGTGCAGTGATCCACCCCCGCCGCCCTCCACTGTACAGGCCAGGGATGCTGGGGTCCCCCACGCTGGGACTGCACCGGACACTGATGATGAAGCCAGTCTGCACCCCGCTTTCCTTGCCCCTGGTTTCCCTCTAGTGCATCGCCCTGTGCTAATTTCTGCATGCCGTGTGTCACTGTTTCAATGATTACTTGTTTGTTTTTTTGCCTGACTTCTGTACTAGAACATATGTGCTCTGTGAGGTCAAGAATATTTCTGTCTTTTTACCTGTTTCCTTGGTGTTTCGTATAGTGGTTGGCGCATGTGGGGGCTCCATACATGTAGTCAAATGCCCACCTGGCTGCCTGTCCAGACCAATGACATGAAGCCCCATCTGTTGGCCACATGGCTTTGTGCACAGTGGTTCTAGTCTGTATGAACCGATGATGTAATTCTTTGGCCACAGTAAACTGGAAGGCTGCAGTCTTGGTGCCCAGGGGCCAACGATGTGTCATTCAGGAGGCTTCAGAATACTGATGTGGAAGTGCTCAGTGAAAGCTTTGCTGTTTAGTGATAATAATAACAAACCAGTACGGATAATACTAAAAATACCATCACTGTGTCAGTGTGCTGAGTGCTTAGTACCTCTCAGGCCCCTCCCAGCTGGGGAGCTGAGGCTCACTGAAGCTACCTGACTCACTCAGTGGACCCTTCTGAGTAGATCTGCACACGGTGCTCAAGTGCTCTTTCTAGAGAGGCTCAGAAGTCTGTGAGGTTGCATCTGAAGAACGGTGCTCTGACCTGACCCGTGTGCCCTTTCAGACAAACGAAGCCGACACCTGGGGGCTGACGGCGTCTACTTAGATGACCTCACAGACATGGATCCTGAAGTCGCTGCCTTGTATTTCCCCAAAAAGTAAGAGCCCTTTTTATGCTTCCTATCGTTTTGTATATATTAACCTGGGAGCCGCTTTTTCCTTATATTTGATTAGAAAGTGAGTGAGAAAAAGCTGCAGGAGTCCCATGTTTTACCCTGAGGAGCAACCGGTCAAAGCACGAACCCTGTGTAGACGTGGGGGCATGGCTGTCCACCCTTCCTGGGACGGCTTTTGAGTCGGGGCACAGGCTCGAGGCCATCTCCCCAGGTACACCAAGGTGGTGTTGCAGCGGTCAGTGATCCTCATCCCAGATCAGCTATGCACAGCCCTGCCCCTCCCCAGGGCAAGTCCCCTGGGACCTCGGGGGGCCCCCCCCTTCTGGGATTCCCATCATTTGTGGGGAGTCCTGGCTCCGCAGAGGGCGTGACAGGACGGTGGCCTCTTGGGACGGCATGCTCTCTCTCTTCATCAATTCCAGTGTATTTGGGAGAAAAACGCAGGGAAGTGTAGGGGTTAAAAATGGTTATTTTTCCTCCTAAGGTCATTCATGTAGCTCGTGTGCCTGCCATGGCGCCTTAGTGAGGGTCTGCTGGGATGACACCATTTGTCCCTCTGACTGCCGGGGTCACCTGACATCTGAGTGACACATCCCCCCCCCGCCCCGCACCCCAGGCTTGGGAAACCCTCCTCACAGCCCCTCCCACTCCTCTCCTTCCAGCGGAGACCCTTCTGGGCTCACGAAACCCACCAGCGACAACGGAGCCCGCTCCGCCAACCAGTCCCCTCAGTCCGTGGGCAGCTCTGGCGTCGACAGCGGCGTGGAGAGCACGTCGGACGGCCTGAGAGACCTGCCGTCCATCGCCATCTCCCTTTGCGGGGGCCTCAGCGACAACCGGGAGATCACCAAAGGTACCGCGGGGCCGCTGCCATCTTTGAGCCGGCAGCGCCCCCTGGTGGCCATCGGCTGCACCGGCCCGAAGTCCCGGGCTCATGAAGGAGCGCACGTGACTCACTGTGGCTCAGGACCCAAATGTTGCTGCGGCTGGCTGACTGACCGCAGTGTCACATGCACGCACGCACGCACGCACACACACACGCGCGGCCCCAGGCAACAACAAGGCCACTGGGGTCACTGGTCATCAGGCGTGTTTGAGCGTAGCTTGTGTCCGTCCTGCAGTGGGGTGGGGCCCGGGGCTGGTGGCAACGTCAACACTGGGAAAGAGTGGGTAGCAAGTGTACAGAAACGCTGGAGGAGGGAGGGGTGTCCGAGCGAGCCCTGGACCCTTCCTGGCTGTGTCAGAAGGGTGTCTCAGGGTTGGCTTAGGTGATCTGAGTTAAATCATAGCCCCCACCCTATTTTTATCCCTAGTTTCCTAGGATCTCATGTTATTTACATGGTGAGGTGGCCCCGAGACCTCCAGAGAGTGCAGTCAGCCATTCTAGCTGATGACTCCTAGACCAGACTCCTAGACCCTAGGTGTCCCCCCCTGCTTTAGGCAGGTCACTGAGCTTTCATTCATGACTTTGTCCATCCTCGTGACTACTGGTGAGGAGGTGGGTGTGGAAGTTCACACCAATGACTATGACTCAGACCCGGGTGACCATACCTTGAGCTCCAGTCGTCTGCTTCTGCATGGGCCTGTGTTTATGGTGTTTGCCACATGCCTGCTCCCGTGTAAACACATGTGCCCTGATTAAGGGTGCACTTGTCCCCCATCCTCTGACTGCCCCCATCTCTCTTCATTTCTGCACAGACACAGCCCCCCAAACTAACTGAAGGCCCCTTGACAAATAAATTTGATAGGATTGTCTGCATAGCTGGATGGCATAAACTCTCAGAAGATACTTGTGAGGGAGTGAAAACAGGCCTGGTGTTTGTACTAAATCCTCTTTGTATTCCCCCCTCCTTTGCCTTCACAGACGCATTTTTGGAACAGGCCGTGTCATATCAGCAGTTTGCGGACAACCCTGCCCTCATTGATGACCCCAACCTCGTGGTGAAGATCGGAAATAAGTAAGTTCCTCCCGAAAGTCATTTCAGCCGTCGTGTGATACCCGTTCAGCTTCAGCTTCTCTGCTATAGAGACCTGGACAGTAACCTTTAGAAATGTATAAACTTAAGTCTTTGTTAAAAATCTATTATTATCTCTTCACTATTGGCAAAATGCTGCATCACTTATATGGTTAGAACGTTGATGTAACTGGATCCTGTGGGGCTTGCATTCGGCTGCACCGGATTTTACAGTGGGACATGTGACGTCACAGCCCTGGCCTCTATCACAAGATAGACCGTGCACCCGTCCCTTGAAAGCTTTGTTGTCTGAGGTCAAGGGATGTGCACGTATTTTTACAGGCTGTTGGCAAACTTTTCCCCATTAGAGGAAGCCACAGGTGTTTACGTGTTAACTGAGGGTCCTTGTTTCCTTTTCCCTGAAGTGTGGGCAAGAAATGCTCCAGCACATCAGTGGCTTGACGCCCAGCGGGGTGTGGGCTGCTCTCAGCTGGCCACTGGGTCACCTGCCATGTCGTTTGTCCTGTTGCCACAGTGGCCGCTGGGAGTTTGGCTGGAGGAAGGGCTTCTGTAAGGGTGGGTCATGTGGCAGCTGACCTGGGGTGTTTGCCACAGTACTGGGCTCTTTAAGGACCCTCTGAACGCCCAGAGCCTCACATGACCGCTTCTCGGGGCATTAGAGGTCTGAGCCTTGGTCTTCTGACCGCTTTTCCTTGTTTCACGTCAGATACTATAACTGGACGACAGCCGCGCCTCTGCTCCTGGCCATGCAGGCCTTCCAGAAACCATTGCCAAAGGTGAGCTTTACCATGAGAAAGAAAAGGGACATGAAAATGATGGCTCGCTGAATCTGGGGGATTGGAATTTAGCTTTTATTTTAGACTTCCCTGGTGGCTCAGGCGGTAAAGGGTCTGCCTACAGTGCGGGAGACCTGGGTTCTATCACTGGCTTGGGAAGGAACCTGGAGAAGGAAATGGCAACCCACTCCAGTACTCTTGCCTGGTAAATCCCATGAATGGAGGAGCCCGGTAGGCCACAGTCTATGGGGTAACAAAGAGTCGGACACAACTGAGCAACTTCACTTTCTTTCATTTTCTTTAGAAACCATGAGGTTAATTACACTGTGCTGGTTGGAAGTTCATGGGTATAAACTGCAGGGGTCTCCCTTGCACTTTGAATGTCCTTCTCCCTTCTCTCATCAAAGCAAAAGCTCCCAGTGGAGGCAGCGCCAGACCGAGTCCTGCCTCTCCAGGATTCCTGTCCCTGCACCTGCCGTGCCAGGGACACAGATGGGGGCAAAGCAGGTGGATGCTGAGCCCAAGGGTGATGAGGGTAGAAGGATGAAGGAGGGGAGCAGGGTAGTACTATACCAGACACCAGGTGCCCACACTCAGGCCTGGCTCAGCCAGAAAGCAGGCTAGGGGCTGATTGGCCAAGGAGGAGCAAGTGGGCAGCTCCTGGCTGCACCTGAGAGCAGGTGAGCAGCTGCAGAAAAGAGCCAGGGTGACAGGCAGATGCACTGCAGCAGCCCACCATGCCCGTGTCCTCCCCCTGCCGGTTCCCCAGGCCTCTCCTGGAACTGATCACTTTCCAGCATTGGGTCTTTGTTCCAAATGCTCCATTCTTTCGGCTGCAGAGCCCACATCTCACACTTGCATCCTTCACATGCTTAGCAAAGGCTTTGTGCTGCTGTGGATGTTGTGGCTTGTCAGGTAGATCTCATACCTGAGGGTCGTGCAGGTCTATTTTGACTTTGTTTAGCTCACGTTCTCTCCTTTGTGGCTGTGTGTGTGCGTGTGTGCACATGCTTTGGGATCGTGACTGTATCTTTCGTGGAGCTTTATCTGTGAGTATTCTTTGTGGACTGAGCTGAGGGCCTATGCTCCAGAGTGGGTTCTGTTTTGTCCTTGACAGGTTCTGTACAGTGTTTGTGGCCCAGGGCAAGTTTTTACAGTTCTTACAAATCAGTGAGAAGAAAGACCAGTGCAATAGAAATTTACTGATAAAAGCTATATAGTTCACAGAAAAAGAAATACACATGACTGCTGAACTTAAAGAAATTAGTCTTTGTGGTAGGCAGCCTAAATATTGTACAGGTTGTCAGTAATTTTTTGGACTCTGTTTTTGGCATTTATTTAATAATAGAAATTATTTTTATGCAGAGACTTCATCAGTCTTATCTTTTGAGGCTGCTAGGTTTTGTATCACACTTGGAATGGCCCTGCTTGCTTCCCATTTCCAAAACTTATGAAAATATGCCCTGTCTTTTCTTCCAGCATTTTCTTAAATCTTTGATCCATCTTGATTTTATTTTGAAAGTCATGAGTTGAGGTATCAGAAATGAAATCAGTGTTTTTTTGTTTTTTTTTTTCCCCAGCTGGTTATTGAATCAGGATGCTTTGGTTGCAGGAAACAGAATGACTACAAGTGACTGGAATAACAGGTGTTTATTATTTGACATAATAAGAATCTTAGAGGTTGGTAGTTTCAGGCTGGATGAAGCTGGATGAGCCTTTCTGATTTTCCTGGCTTCCCCGTTATGATCCCAAGATGACTGTTTTATCCAACAGCTCCTCATATAAGTGTCCAAAATAGGAAGGATGGAGACAGGCTTCTCACATTTAATCGGCCACAATTTGGTCACATGATCACCTCTCAGCCGATTGTTGGCAACACAATGGAATGGCCATGAGTGGTGCAGAACAATCTAAGTTTCTCCCCCCAGACTTGAGCCTGCCTTCATGGAACATAGTGCAGTCTGATTCCTGAGCAGAGTTTTGGCTGTGATGGTGAGAACCAAAGGGGTGGTTCACCCAGGGAGTCAACTGAGAGGGTCATGGTTGGCTCCCTAATTATCTCCATACCTTTCATTATGTAACTCTCTACCCATTGATACGCAATTACAACTTGATCTTACATTACATCCCCTGTGAATTTAGGGTTATTTCTGGATTTTGTCTTCTGTTCTAATAATATGTTAAATTATGTCTCAAGACTGCATTCTTTTAATTACTGTAAGTTTTAAATATATTTTAATATCTAGTAAGGCTTATGCCTGAGCTTCCCAGGTGGCACTAGTGGTAAAAAACCCACCTGCCAATGCAGGAAATATAAGAGACATGGGCTCAATCCCTGGATTGGGAAGATCCCCTGGAGGAGGGCATGGCAACCCACTCCAGTATTCTGAAGCGGCATAGCACACACACGTGCCAGGCTTATGTCTACTTATTTTCAGTTTTCTTGGCCATTTCTGTTTGTTTTATAAATGAACTTTACAACCAGTTTGTCTAGGTTTGAAAATAATCCTGGTTTTTTTTTTTTCAAATTGGAATTTTGTTTAATATATGGATGAAATAGAAATAGGAGGAGTAGGGTAATTGACATCTTTGTGAATTGTCCTGTTCATGAATAGGGGGGCTTGTTCAGTGTATTCAGGTTTTCTTTTGTGTCAGGTAGGGATTCTTAAATGATAAAAAGAAGCACACTTCAGGCTAAATACGTGAATTATTTATCTTTCCACTTACCTGCAACTTGTTTGGTTGAAAGACAATTCTCTCATTACTAGCTGAGGTATTAGTGCCTGAGAGTTCCATAAACCAAAGAAGGGAAATTAGATAATATTTACTTTGGTACTTGAATTAGCCTCAAGGTGACTATTTTGTTCTTTAAAATATGTAGAAAATTGTTACTATTTTTTAAAATGTATTGAAGTACAACTGATTTACAAAGAATATTACTAATTAATATTTAATCTCCTATTCAACTTGCATTTATTTAGGACAAGAGTATGGATTTTCTTTTTTAATATTTGAGCTTTTAAGTCAAATGCATCTATGAATATTCAGTTTGCCCAAATTTGGAAATTTACATCTACTAAAAAGATCTCATGCATTTTACTTTTTGTTTAAAACTTTACCTTGTACCTCATATTAATCATTTCATTTTTCATTTTATAATCAATCATCTTATTGAGAATAACAGTATCTTAATCAGTAAACCACTTTAATTTGAAAACTTGCTGTCTGACTAATCACTAATGATTTTCAATGCTTTCTTTTTCTGTTGTTGTTGTGTTGTATTTTATTTGTTGTTTGTTTATTCCTTTAACATCTTCTTAAGTCTTCATGCCTAAGTTACCTTA
Source organism: Bison bison bison (assembly GCF_000754665.1). NCBI lineage: Eukaryota > Metazoa > Chordata > Mammalia > Artiodactyla > Bovidae > Bison > Bison bison. The sequence continues at coordinate 7,255,253 of NW_011494879.1, forward strand.
ATGTAATTTTGGATGCCATTAGGTTTTGCTTCTCGAAAATTTTTAATCCACAAATAGTATGTCGTGTTTTCTCTGATTTGTCTTTGTTTTTTCTTTCTTTTTTTTTTTAATCTTACTTTAATTTGCATGTGCGTGTCTTTTGGTTTGAATGTGCTAAGTTGATCTTTTTTTGGTTCCATTATTTATGTTACCATCCATTTAAAACAGGCCACGGTGGAGTCTATCATGAGGGATAAGATGCCCAGAAAGGGAGGAAGATGGTGGTTTTCATGGAGGGGAAGAAACACCACAATCAAAGAGGTAAGCTTGGAAAACACAAGTGTTTCTGCCTGGCTCAGCAAGGGCTTGCGTGTCAGTGAGCAAAGCCGTCACACTGAGCCAGGAGCCAGCTCTGCCACCATGCAGGCGAAGGCAGCGCAGAACAAGGGGAGGTGGAGAAGGACTGGGATGGGTGGGCAGAGATGGCCTCACATCCTGGCTCTGTTACCTCTCCGCTTGG
>NW_011494879.1:7255851-7267713 GCF_000754665.1 Bison bison bison
CTCCGCTTGGAGAGTGTGGTCAGGTCACTCCTGCTCTGGAACGTTTCTTCATCTATAGAAAAGAGAGATTTAACCTGATTTTTTTTTTTTTAATGTTTAAGTAAAATATCTTCCTGTTGCTCATGAGAACAGTTTTAGCAAGGCAGACTTATAGTGTAGACTGATTCCTTTTAGTCATTTCATGTCAATAGCATGTCTAAAATATACATGACTTTGGTTTCTGTTTCTATAAACGCTTATACTTTTCTTCAGACCTTTGCCAGCCTCTCAGCCTATTTCTGGAAGTAGTTTCTTTCTTGGCTTCCATGTCAGTGTGTCCACCTGTCCCCCAACCCCCTGCCCCAGGGGCTGTTTATCCTCTGGCTCAGCTGCTGTACAAGTGGGTCCTCAGGCTTACCTGGTGGTGGCTCAAACAGTAATGAATCTGCCCGCAATGCGAGAGACCTGGATTTGATCCCTGGGTTGGAAGGATCCCTGGAGGAGGGCATGGCAGCCCACTCCAGTATTCTTGCCTGGAGGATTCCATGGACAGAGGAGCCTGGCGGGCTACAGTCCATGGGGTCGCAAAGAGTCAGACACAACTGAGCGACTAATACTACTACTGTTACAGGGTTGTCTTAGGAACCTCTCTTCTTCAAAGACTGCTCGTTATTCCCCAGGCAGCCTCACCCACGCCTATACAACGACTCCATTTTTATTAACCAAGAAGGTATTTTATAATTCACATTAATTTATCAAATACCCAGCTAGGTAGATGTCACCATGTGGATGCTTCAGCTCTTCAAACTCGTCATTTCTAAAATCAAACTGATGGTTTTCTCGAGAGTTCTTCCTTTGCTGGACCACATTCAGAAAATGATACCACTGTCCGTCCGTAAGCTAATACTTCCTTTTTCCCTCACCCCTCTTTTCAGTTTATCATCCAGTATGTTGCTCCCATTTTCCATTTCTCTCCATCTTCACCCCCAAAAATCTAGGCTGCTATCTTTTTCCTAAGATTGCTTGCAAATGGTCCATTTGTATCCACTCTTGCCTTTTCTTCTTCCTCATTCTCCATAGTTGCCTTGGTCTTTTTAGGGTAACAGTCCAATTTATATTACTCCTTTCTTAAAAGCTTTTAGTGGATTCCCCGATTCTTAAAGACCAAAATCCTTAATATGGTCCACAGGCCTTGTGTATCCTGGCCCCTGGTTCCCTGCAGAGTCTCCTCTTCTGCCGCCTCCCCCGCCCTCTCTGCTGTGGTGTCATTTCTACCCCAGGACCCTTGCACGTGTTACTTTCTCTGCCTGGTGTCCTTAGGACCCCTCTCATCCCTTTCTCTTAGTTATCTAGCATCTTAAATGGCCCTTTCTTGGCAGGTTGATCTGGTCTGCTGTTCTCTGCCCTCATGGCCCTGCCTGTGAACTTTTCCTTCACAAATTTTGCCAGCATTTATAATTATACACTGATTAGTGTGGCTGTTTAATTAACCCTCCCTTCCCTTCCAGACCCTAAACTCCATGAAAACAGAGACCACGTATGGCTTTGATCCCTGTGGTCTCCCTAGGACCCAGATGGACCCAGAGCAGATATTAGAAGGAATGCTGATCATACTTGGAATATAGTGTGAAAAAACCCTGAGGACAATAGCTGAGTTGGTTGTTACAAGAGTGAAAAAAAAAAAGCTCAGATGCTCAGTTTGTTTATTTCATTACTTCAAAGGGAAAGAGTCTGTTGGAAGTGTTTTTACCAAGATAACACCATTTTAGGGTGTTTTCTGGTAGCATCCCTGAGCTTTTTATACCCTCATTTCCTCCAAGAGGGTATAAACATGTTATAGCTAGCGTTCACTTTACTTTAGGAGACTTAAAGTGGAAAAGGCTTTTCTGATTCCTTTACTAGAGAACAGAACGTTCTAGAATTTAGACAGAAGGCTATTTTAGGGACCTATTTTTTTTTTGCAGAGTATCTAGAGTCTCATTAGTTGGAATCGAGGGGAATGCCAGCATAAAATGGTGAAGAGTTATGAAATATCTTTTAAAAACACTAAACACTTTTCAGATAGACATGTATTTTTGAACAAGTCTAATAAAGAATTGTTAATAGCAGTGGCTAAGTTACCTGCCTCAATAGATAGATTAAACATTACTGGGCCTCTTTTCACATCATTTATCTGCCTGCTTATAAAAACTAAAGAATTTTTGAAAATAGTTCGGACCCATCATATGTTAAGCTAGTCACCATGTTATATTGTTTCTGTCACTCATTTTCTTTATCAACATTAAATGCATTAACCTTCCTGCAGATCGAATGACTATAGATAAGGAGATGTGACTGTAAAGCCTTTGTCCCTTGACACGTCCGTCTGGCCTGTGATGACTTCCTGCGATGTCTGCTGGCAGGTGGATGTTTTCTCCCTCCCCTGCCTGCTGTAGGCCAGGCTCTGGGTTTATGTGTAGAATCTCTGTGGTCCTTCCGACACTGTTAGGAGCTGCATGTCACCACCCTTGCCTTGCTGGTGGGAAAAAGAAACTCTGAAACATTCCATCACTTGCCTGAGCTTTTTAAGCCAGAGAAGCAGGACTGGCCCAGAGCTCTCAATATTCCAAAGCGCTGGCAGTACATTAAGGGAGCATCTTCTATTAAGAGCACACGGGATTGAAAAAGAGAATGCATCCATGTTTTTCTCAAGCAAAATATGGTGTGAAAATATTTTCAGGCATTTCTATCAGCAATTAGAAGAAAATATTTTGAAAGCCCCCGCGTATCCAAGCAGCCCTTGATAAAGCATTTGCATAAGCTGCCGTGATTATGGAGCCTTGGTTTGGTGCCACAAACGCTTATGGAAAACAGACTTATTTTTGTCAAAAATGTTTCTCAGCTTGGTTGTAGACAACAGCTAAGCAAAGGAATAACTAGGACCCTTCCATTCCTGGGGGTGGGGTGTGCCATTGGGGAAGGCATGGGGGCCCTGCCCTGGACTTCAGGGAGCCCCTCAGGGAACACCTGCTGTCACGCAGGTGGTTTCCCTTTGCTGCGTCCATGATTCTCTGTCGTCTTCTTCTCCAGGAAAGTAAGCCAGAGCAGTGCCTGGCGGGAAAGAGCCACAGCACCGGGGAGCAGCCGTCACAGCTGGGCATGGCCACCAGGTACAGTGCCAGTCATCTTGGGGTGTTGTAGCCCCTGTCTGTGTCCAAAGTCAAGGCACACGCCCCACAGATGCTGATACGGTTCACTGCATTAGCTTGGGCCTTGAATTTAGACAGATCTCGGTTGCAGGCCTGGTGCTCTGTCATTTACTCAGTGACCTGGAGTAATTTACTGAAATTGATCTTCTCATAAATCAAATGGAAACACTCCATAGATACTGACTTTCCAAAGTAAATGAGATAATGTCACAAAAGCATTCCTCATGGTCTTGGAACGTGATAGCCCTCAGTCTGCAGAAGGTAATAACAAGTGTTGTGGTGATAAATAATGATATGGGTGATATGGGGATGATGTGAAAAGTGCCCCTTTTGCAGGAGCTTGCCTTTCTCTATGGTTTAATCACATACTAGGACTTATTATGTTAAATATTGATAGGGATTCATATTAACTTGGCCTAGCAGACATTAGAATTTAATAATACTTATCCACATTAGTAGTATTTTATCTTCAGGGTAACCTGCTTGTTATGTGTTTTTGTTTTGATGCTATGGGATTTGAGGGTAACTCCTCTGAGGACAGTGCCATCAGCCACTAATTTGATGGTGTTATTATATCAATATTGAGTGATCTGATATATTATAATAACTTTACTGATGACCTCACCCTTATAGTATTCCTGTGCTTAAGAGAACCAGGATTGCATTTCTTATTTACAGGCAGAAAATTCTGACATATTCATTGAAGGCAAGCTGCCTACCTCCATCCTTTTATACCTCGGAGGCCAAGCCAGTGCCTGACTCAGAGTAGGCATGCCTTAAGTGTACTGTCACTGAGCCAATGAGATTTTCCCAACCTGTTGTTTCCTGGGGAAGGCAGGCTTAGCTGTCCAGTCCTTGGCTTCCTGGCCATAGCTCTGTATATGAAACGATGTCATTTCTAGAATTCATTGTTGGAACTAGAAATGCATGTAGGTGTCACGAAGGAGACAGTCTGATTTCTTTATTGTCCTCTGTGTGAGAAGAGTGTGTAGGACTGGATAAAACTGCATGGCAGGGCTGGCTCTCAGCTGGGCTGTTTTTGGAGGACACCGTTTCTGTTCCTTCTGATGGTGCCCGGCACGGCCCCTTCCCACCCGCCCCCGTGCAGGTCTGCCCTGGAGAAGGGAGAAAGGTTGATGCGCTTGTGTGTTTCTTTTCCATTCTTCACCCTCTGTCTCTGGCTTATTCTCTGGGGAGGGGCTTTCCAGCACGATTATCTGGATACCTTCCTGACCCAGAATTTAAAAAAATATATTTTATTTATTTATATGGCTGCACTGGGTCTTGGTTGCAGCATGCTGAATTTTGGTCTTCATTTTTGGCATGCGGGATATTTTTTTTTTAATTGTGCCATGTGAACTCTTAGTTGCGGCATGTGGGATCTAGTTCCCTGATCAGGGATTAAACACTGGCCCCCTGCACTGGGTGCACGGAGTCTTAGCCATCGGACCACCAGGGAAGTCCCCCGACCTGGAACTCTGAGTGTACCTTGAGTGAGTCTGGAAGGGAGAGGGCAGGTGTGTTCAAGATGGAGCTCGGGCTAAGAGTGCACAGTCCTGAGCAGGTAAGGCTCAGATAGGAAGTCAGTGGGTTTTTGGTAAGTAGTTGTTTGAAGCAGCAGGCTGTACACAGCAGGCTTTGGAGTCAAGCAGATCTGGCTTGGAGTCCTGGCTTTGGGCAATTTCCTTCTGAATCTGAGCTAAGGAACAAGAATGATGTCCATGCCGAGAGAAGCCCAGGCAAGGAGACAGGAGCAGAGATGCCACCCTTCTGTCCCAAGCAGTTTAACCCAGCAGTTAAAACTGCTGCACTGGAAATGCAGGGAACATTTTGAGAACCTCTCTGTCCCACAGCAGTTTCCAAGCACAAGAGGCAGCGCGAGCTGGGACTCTAATCTTTGGCAAATCATCAGCCCCTCGGTGTTTCTTCCGTCATCTTGGAAATGCGCAGGCGACTGACACACAACCCGTACAAGTTGGCTCATCAAAGCTGAGCTCACAGCTTCATGGGAAAGGAGGTTCAGAGTGTGAAACCAAAGAGGGCCACGCGGGCTGTGCCTGCGTCAGGAGGGTGGCTCTGTAGGACTCAGGCTTGTCCTAACTGTGCAGTTGCAAGTGTTTTAAAATTATACAGCGCAGTACGAGCCAAACGCAGGATGTCAGCCAAGTCCAGCCTGCGATATGCCAGTCTCAGACCTGGGAACAGCAGGCCAGGGGCTCAGAGAGATTTAAAAGGAGGGATAGAACACAACAGCGGCTGGTATAGGGTCTGTATTCTTCCTTCCAGCAGCAGTGTGGTGGCTCCTGGAGGCCGTGGAGTGGGCCGAGGCTGTGCCTAGCAGCAGGTCACTTCTGCTGCTCTTCCCCAGTTGGGAGATCAGCTGATAGTTTGTCTAAAGCGTTTTGGATCTTCTTAGTATCTGATACGATCTGCTTTGGCCACCTGATGCAAAGAACTGACTCATTTGAAAAGACCCTGATGCTGGGAAAGATTGAAGGTGGGAAGAGAAGAGGACAACAGAGGATGAGATGGTTAGATGGCATCACTGACTCAATGGACATGAGTTTGAGCAAGCTCTGGGAGTTGGCAGTGGACAGGAAGCCTGGTGTGCTGCAGTCCATGGGGTGTCAAGGAGTCTGACATGACTGAGCGACTGAACTGAACTGATAGGATCCTATTCAAGTGTTGACACAAACGCTTTGCCCAGTTAGATAGAAATAGACTATTGACCACTCTGAGTTAGTCATGCTACATATACTTCTTTACAAAACCTGAGAAATGAAGAACTGACTCTTGGCGAAAAGGATTTGAGATTTTGAAAAGCCTTCTTACGAAGTTCTCCTGAGCAGTATGCATCTTTTCATTTTACTGGCATCCTCATCTGCTAATTAGATTCATGCAATTGCCTAGGGAAAAAAAATGTTGGAGTGCTCTCCTAATTGACAGACTTGTGATTGACAGAACAGTCCTTGAAGTCTCGTAATTGAGCAAACAGCTCGTCACCATGCAAGTCATTAAAATACCATCGGAACCTGTACACTGACAAGTGCGAACTTCAGTGTTGTTCACAGCTCCTCGGCTGAACACAGATACTTGAGTGAGATGAGGCCTTTTGTTTTTTTGCCTGTCGCTTCTCACAGATAGCGCAAAGCCAGTGACATTAGGGACCATTGCAAGAGGAGGGGGCGGGGGCGGCCAGGTCCAAGGGGCACACGACCTCGCCCCCAGCCGGCACTGCCAGCTCAGGCGTACGGCTCCTGTCTCAGTTTCTGTCTCTGTGTTTTCCTTCCTGTGCTCCCTCAAACGAGGCTTGCTGCACCGATCGAGGGGTTTGGGGTTTTGTCTTAAAGCGGCAGATGGAGCTGAGAGCTCACCCTCTCGGCTTGCGCATCGCCAGCAGTGGCTCATGTCAATCTGTAGTCACTGCGAGCTTCGGTTCACGTTTGGATCTCATTTCCCTCCGAACTGTCTGCATGGAACATGAACATTACCCGATTCAACAAGGGGCCTGTAGCTGCCTGTCCTAGGTTCCCACCCGGGCTCTGTTCAGGCTGCTTTGGCTCCAGGACCACGTGTACCTGTCTGTCTGAAACCTCTAGGCTGTTGGTTCAGAAGGGTCAGCATCGCTTTTAGAATCGGCAAGGGTTGGGATGGAGAGGGGCTTTTGAGTCATTTTACAGATGAGCCATGGAAGCCCCGGGAGGAATTCTGTGGTTGTGAGGCTTTTCCTGGGATGCGTATCTGTCTGTTATCTGCTGGCTCCTGGGATCTCTTGCTGCATGGGATGCTATTTGCTTCCCTTTGCTTTAAGATGAGAAAATCAAGCCAGAGAGAAAATAGTCTGAGCAGGAAAACACAGCTTGAAGTTCCTGCGGTTCAAACCTGGGCTTCCCAGGTCTCCACTCTACCAGGAACCCGTCCTCGTTGTCACGGACATTGAGTTGTCTACATGTGACTTAGCCCTGCCATGGACCAATCAGGATTCTAGCCTGCGTGCTCTGTCTCCGTGGACATAGCTACCTGTCCCCACCCTCATTCACCATGGCTGTGACCCCGTGATGGCCAAGTCTGGGACTTCAGCTGTGGTTGATCCGCATAGCTCCAGAGCCTCCAGTCCAGCCAAAACCCGGGATGTTCTCTGCCCCGGGGCCTCTGGTCCAGCCACTCCCAGGACACCCTCTGTCCTCCTAATGCAGCCCCTGTCCTGCTCTGTTGTGATTATTCAGACAAAAGGCCCCAGGGAGCCGGGGCCAGGCTGTTTGCTGTATCCCCACGCCTGGCATTTTGATCCCTGGGTTGGGAAGATCCCCTGGAGGAGGGCATGGCAACCCACTCCAGTATTCTTGCCTGGAGAATCCCATGGACAGAGGGCACCCTGGCAGGCTACAGTACACGGGGTCGCAAAGAGTGGGACACGACTGAGTGACTAACACTTCCACTTTCACTTCCATGCCTGGCACGGTGCCTAGAAGCATTGGTGGCCTGAGCTCCAGTCCACCAGCCCACTGCCTACCGGGGGCCACCCCTTGTAAGGTGGAGAGCAGGGCCCTGGGGAGGGGTAGCTCATTCCGGGCAGGGAAAGAGCTGGGAGAAACCACACAGAAGCAGGGTAACAGGCCTTCCCTTGCATCTCCCTAGTTCAGGGTGCTGTTGGATTGTAGGAACTGCTTCTGGAATGAACACGTGGGGCAAGAAAGCAACGAGCTGCAGAGGAAACACCCGGCCATTTTCTGATAGAAGGGGTGGGGAGGCAAGGGGGAAGGCCAGGATGCTGAGGACCAGGCAAGAACCCCCTGAGACACCAGGAGAAGCTGGAGTTTTGCATAAAGGGATGTGCTGAGCAGGAGGCTTTATGGGGAAGTGCACACCCGGGGCCTCGGGACCGGTTTGTTCCAGATCACTCAGCCGTCACCCTTTAGCCTGACAGACGTTTAGGAAGCACTTTGGTGTTAAGGCATTTTTAAAGAAGATGGTCCTGGGAAGCAGGTCTATAGATTGGGGATGGTGTCATAGTAGAATTCGAATCTAGGGAGCAGTTATTTGCTGACATGCTTTATACAGGTTATTTGAAGAAAATGAGCCTGCTCCCCACCTGCACCTCCCAGGCCCTTCTCCCTTCCACCCCCCGTGTGGAGGGGTCCGGAGCTTGACTTGTGTGCAGACGAATGAGGTGTGGCTCGTGCTCCAGGGGCAGCCTGCTGAGGGGTTCTGGAGGAGAGTTGGGGGGGGGGGTCTTCCTTGGCTTCCCTGGCACCCGTTTGTAAGTCCTTAGAGTGACCTCGTTATTTGGAATTGTGTGTTTGGAGGAAACGAATGGGCTTGGATGTGTAGGAAATATTTGGGCTCCTTGTGATTGGCCTGGCTGGCAGCCTGGGATGGGGGAAGAGAGAACACAGGCATCCTCCAAGGCTGCAGGGAGGACGGGGGGAGCCTCTCGGTTTAAAATAGAGTGATGATGCCAGCAAGCAGGCACCTGAATGAGGAGTGGCGGCCCCGGGTGAATAACGCAGGAGCCTCATGAATGGGATTAGTGACGGCATCTGCTAAGTGACCGCCCCAGGGACAGCACTCCGTCATCGATTCCTGCCTAATGCGTGTTTAATGGCTGCCCAGATGGACTTCCTAATTGGTGGTTACATCACTGTGTGTTCCAGAATAAAGCATGAGTCATCCTCTAGTGATGAGGAGCATGCAGCCGCCAAGCCATCCAGCACAAGCCACCTCCCCTTGTTGTCCAGCGTCAGCTACAAGAAGACCCTGCGCCTCACGTCAGAGCAGCTGGTGAGGGCCCTTTCCTCCCTCTACTGAGACGTGGGTTCCAGCCCGGCTCCTGCCACCCGTGCTCGGCGGGTTCCATGGACTGGGTTCCCCCCACCCTGAGTCAGCCCCGAGCACCTTTTCTGGCCCAGTACCGGTTCCCATCCTCCTTGGGCTCACATCCCCCCCATTTCGGTGCCTCCTGTCCAGCTGTGCTCCCCTGTGTCTGCCCTGGAGGCTCCCTGGTCTCAAGTGTTGGAGGAGGGCAGCCTGAGGGTGTTTGTCTCGAGGTGTAAATGATGGATAGACCACATGTCATGGGGCTGTTTCCACTTTCCCGGAGATGTTTGTTAGGTCAGCTGCCTCTCCTGAATCGGGGGAAGCTCCGGCTACCCCGCTCCCCCACACTCGTGATGGGTTCCGAGAGCTACTGGTAGCAGGGGGCCACCCTGACCACGGTGTCCTCTTCTGTGCATCTGTACCACCAGGATGAGTCAGGCCTGGACCCTGTTTCCCATGAGCAGACAGTGAGCGGGTGTCTCCGTTCAGCTGTCCCAAGAGTTTGTGGTGGCCGGGCCTAGCCATGATGCTGTTTTATGGGAAAAGAGAAGGGACAGGCCAGACCCCTGCAGCCTGCGGTCCTAGTGCAGCAGCTGGGTGGCAGGGGCCCTGTCCAGCAGTGCTGGGGTTGACCTGGACTCTGGCCACCAACTGGCTGGCACCTGAGGGCCCTGGTGCAGAGATTCAGAACCCCCAAAAGGGGCTTATGCTTTCAGAAGCTGGAGTGATTTCCTGGAACCTGGCCTCTGTGCTTCTGGACCTGAGACGTGCTTGATAACTGAGACTGCTTTCTTCCAGTCTGTGTGGGTCATCATCGATACTCATGACTGGTGTGGGGAATGTAGTTCCGCACTTGGCTTAGACTTGTTTCGCTGGTCATGACCCTTTACGCTCAGCCGTGGCCAAGGAAGTACATCCCGGTCTGGGGTTGTGATTTCCTGTAGTGAACCCCAGTGCCTGTCACCTGCCCCTGGGGGATGTGTCACAGCTGCCCTACACGTGGGCCTGTGAGGAGGGCTGGGGTTCAGGTTGCCCAAGTCCTGGAAAGAACCATCCTCATCGAGAGCAAGGCAGGGATAGAATTGTATGGTGGCCTGGGGTGGTGATTAAAAAAAAAAATAAAGTCCAGATCTGGTTTCTCGTGGAACAGAAACCACGTGTCCCCCCCGGGCCTCACCCTCCAGTGGACACAGAGCTCCTGTCTTTCAGAAAAGCCTGAAGTTGAAGAACGGCCCGAACGACGTGGTGTTCAGTGTCACCACGCAGTACCAGGGCACGTGCCGCTGCGAGGGCACCATCTACTTGTGGAACTGGGACGACAAGGTGGTCATCTCTGACATTGATGGGACCATCACTAGGTGAGTCTGAGTCCACCTAGTCTGGGGCTGTGGGCCCTGGGCCTGGAGGTGCATTGGCTCCTCTTGCTGGGGCCGATTGGGGCTCATGTAGTTCAGTTTCTGGGGCTCCTTGGATTAAACAGCTGCAGTGGGGGCTTGGGGATCTCTTCCCTCTGGGGCAGTGGCTCCCTGACATCGTTGCTCAGTCTCAGGGTTTCTGTCCAGAGAGCAAGTCGTATATCTCACTTGCATTTTTAATGAGGCTTCTCTGGTGCAGTGAATCAGAGTGAACTTTTTTCTTCCTTTAGTGATGCCCGCCTTTCTCTTTTTTTAAAAAAAGATTTTATTGAAGTGTAGTTGATTTACAGTGTTGTGTTAATTTCTTCTGTACAGCAAAGGGGCTCAGTTGTACGTATTTCCATACTCTCTTCCGTTGTGGTTTGTCACAGGGTATCCACTGTAGTTCCCTGTGCTAGACAGTAGGCACTGCAGTTCATGCAGTGCCCTCGTCATTTAATTTTTCTGTTCTCTGTCTTTATTCAGATCAGATACTCTCGGGCACATTTTGCCCACCCTGGGGAAGGATTGGACCCACCAGGGCATCGCCAAGCTGTACCATAAAGTGAGCCAGTAAGTCCACAGCTGGGGAACATGCAGCAGTCTGCACACGTAACCTTTCTTGCTGGTGTGGCTTATACAGACAGGCGCACCCTCAGCCAGGGAGAGTTGGTGGGGGTGGTAGTGGAGTGCACGGTGGAAGCCTGCCAGCTCCGCATTTGAATTCAGTACCAAAAGGCAAGAAAGGAAGTGGTCGGGATATTGAAAATTGATGGGGAGGGAAGATGGTGGCAGCCAGCTTCAGGGGTCGGGTTGACGTTCACAGTCAGGTGGGGACGTGGTAGTCTGACGTTGGCCACAAGATGTATTTTAGGCTAAAAACGGTCCCGATTCCAAGCAGGTTTGTGGGCCAGCCTGCAGGGCCCGTCTCGTCCACCTGGTCCGGGGAGCACTCCACTGAGGGGCCCGTACCCGGGACATCAGGATGAGAGCATGCATCTTGAGTTGCTCTCAAGCACTGGGCACGTGTGTCACTTCATTCTTACAGTAATTCTGAGAAGCAAATATTGTCATTTCTAAGCTTAGAGAGTTAAAACGATTGGTCCGTATTCCCATAGCTGCTACCAGGCAGAACCCCCTGGAGTCCTGGTCAGCCCAGCTCCCGGTCCGTTGCTTCTGCTCTGGTTCGTCTCCAGGGTCAGAGCCCTTGGGGTTTCCCTCCCCCACACTGGCAGGTGCTTAGTCCCACTTCTTCCATCTCTCTGTGGACTGGAGTCTCCCGCAGCCTCCCCATGGCTGGCTCTTTGCCTTGAAGATTAATGCACTTGTGAACTGTCTTGACTAGCCTGACACTGAAAACTGTCTCTATTTTTTATTCCAAAGAAACCCCTGTGGGTCAGGATATTGAGTAGTTCCCAGCCTGGCTGATTCTGGATTTTGGAACATAAATCTATTCCTGTTCTTACTGTAATGTTAAAAAAAAA
>NW_011494879.1:7267813-7278526 GCF_000754665.1 Bison bison bison
GTTTCTCTTAGGTTTTCCTACAAAAGTTATCTTCTTGAATAATGAAAGTTGAGTAGCTTACCAAAGAATGCCTGATCATTCTTTTGTTTCATTAGCTGGTTTAGAATGAATCCGATCTGTGGATGAGGATCTGACAGTTACAGAGGACTTGTGGTGTTTTCATTTTGGTTGCAATTGAGAGTAAGGAGCCTGACACTTAACTCGTTCACCAAGTTTGATGCGTGTCCTCGTTGGCACCCACAGGGTTACACCGGTGACGTTCGGACCCTCACTCAGCTTGGGCATGGCCTTCAGGGGCTCTGGACACAAGCAAGTGCAGGCCCCTCTGTATGGCTCTCAAACCCAGCAGTGCTGGGTCAGGCTTCTGCTAGTTCCTGATTTCTGTGGCTTTGCCCCATAACTTCTTGCTCGACCCTAGTCTGACTTCCCCACCGCATCCTTCGTTTTCCCATCTTCCCACTTTTCCTCACCTGATGGCTCCTGCTTCGAGGGCCTTTACCTCTGATGTTTGCCTCTCACAGGTTTCCTGCCTGTAATGCCTGGCTCAGACCCCGTGGTTTCTCACAGAGCCTCTCCAGGCCAGAATCGATACTCGGGCAGCTCTGTGTCCTCCTCCCCCGGCCTCCCTGGTACCCAAGGGCTCGCCCTGTCTTGGTGGCCCAGGTGCCATCATGGAGTACTCACTCAGGCTGGACGTGGCATCAACTTTTGTAGCTGGTTAGAGAAAATCCCCATCCAAGCAGCATCTCACACGCCACCTCCTGCAGGTCTTAGGTAGCCACAACTGGGAAAAGTACAGGGATTGAGAACTGGCAAAGGTTGGGAGGTCGTTTCTGTTGATGTCATGTTTGTGGTTACTCAGAGATGGGTTCAGAGAAATGTTCAGCATGCAGAGTACCAGGGAGCAGAGGCCATTTACTTGTGGGGTTTTGGACTGATTGCTCTTGAATTTCTGCTTTCTTTGAGTTTGGGTCCCTCCTACATTTTACACTCTGCAGTATTTTTCTAATGGAAAGACCAGTTGCAGATAACCGTTTACCTGGAAACAACAGAAAATGAAGGCAATTTTTATTTTTTTTGCCAGGTGTAATAACTTGAGTAAGTCAGTCCATGAGAAATTAGCTGTCAGGTTGATTATTACCTTGTTCACAGAGAGGATATAAAGCTTGCCTGGTTATCGATTTTAAAAAGCTGATTTGGTTATTAATTAAAAAGAACTCTAGCAGATACAAATGGAAGAGATTGGAAGACTCCCTCGTTCAAATATACGTGTTTGATAAGTGGAAGGAAAGAAAAGGACTGACTCCTAAAATATCTAGATCATTGAGCCAAGGAGGATTAGAGAATGGACAATAATTGTTCTAATTTCTTGTGTTGCTTGATAAATATTGTGATATTCATGTAACCAAATCAGTGCCTCCGTGACTTAGCGAGAGTGACTGCTTCCTGTGTTTCCATAGATAAATTAGTTCATCTATGGCCTGAGGAATGCATCCTCTGAAGTCAGGATGGTGAGGATGGGAAGCGATCATTAGCAGACTCATTAGAATCCTTCTCCTGCCACAGCGGTTCTTGTCTTTCCCCTCAGGTTACTGCGTCATCATCACCGCCTGCCCGGAAGGGAGGGGTGTGGCGAGTGGGAGGGAGTTGTGGACCTGGGCTCAAGGGGCCGTCGGCTCCCTGTAGACGCTCCTATCCGTCTCCCAAGCCCAGCTGTAGTGCCCTCCTCTCTAAAGTGAGAAAGCGGCTTGCACGATCCCCTAGGTCTTTGCGAGGCCAGCTGTGCTATGCCACTGGGTTGTGCGATTAAAGTCACAAGAGGGTGTTTTGTTCAAACCAGTGGTCCGTGAGAGCCCTGCGGATCTCACAGCCAAACCCCACTGTGCGCCAGGGACTGTGCCGGATGCTGTGCGGGGTGCTGCCTACCCCCCGAGCGAGTGATGGGGACACCTGGTCTTTCACGTGGCTCTTCTGGGGGTGAAGGCTCTGGAAAGGTGATCCCTGTTGCCACTAACAGGTGTTCCTCTGGTTAGGACATCCTGGAGCTGGTTTTCCAGCTAAGTTTAGAAACAGCCTTTGAAGCAAGGCCAGCCAGCGAGGACAGCCAGTGGCATGATCCAGCCATGAAGAGCATTTGCAAATCAAGGCTCGAATAAAATGAGCATTTCAGACCCCTGCAGGTGGCAGCTTTTAGGACTTTGATGTGAAGACCTGTATACAGAAATAGTGATTAACAAAAAAAAAATTACATTAATTAGCTCGGATACAAAGATGTGTACTTAAAAAGGTTGCTTGATTTTCAGATACATTTCTGTACTCCGGATAAGCTGGTGTTTGTAGATTCTCTGTATTGTAACTCTTTCCTGTTTCTTGGTTTTAAAGAACATGTTACTAGGAAAATCTTGAGGCAGGTTCTTTGGCCACTATGAAACAGTCAAAGTGGAGCAGTAAGTGGGATGGGACGTGGGTAGTTTACGTTGTACTGTGCTAAATCGCTTCAATTGTGTACGACTCTTTGCTACCCTATAGACTGTGGCCAAGCTCCTCTGTCCATGGGATTCTCCAGGCAAGAATACCGGGGTGGGTTGCCATGCCCTCCTCCAGGGGGTCTTCCTGACTCAGGCATTAAACCCATGTCTGCTGTGTCTCCTGCATTGGCAGGCAGGCTCTTTACCACTGGGCCACCAGGGAAGCCCATAGATGATGTTTAAATTTTTTTAAATATATTTAATCCAATACATTAAAATATTTAAACATGTCATCAATACAGAAATTCTTTGTGGTATGTATCTTATATTGTGTCTTTATAGTAAGGCATTGAATTTGGCATTTATTTAATATTTATACAACATCTCTTTTTGGACTCTTAGGTTTTCAAAGTCTCAAAAGGAAATTCATTTCTACCAAATATTTAACAGAAGAATATTCCTATGTGATCTGTTTTTCACAAGCAATTATGCAATTCTCTGCAGATACCAGTGGGTATCTGACAATTTAATTCTGTCACTACCTAGTTGGTATAGACCCCACAGGTTAAGGGCTTATTCCCCCAAGGCTGCCCCAAATTCAGACACCAGTTATAGGTGGTAGGTCCCCAGCTTGACTTGAGTACAAAATGAGGGTCCCACACCCCCTCCTCAGGGCTGACGATGGCTCACAAGACTCGTGGAAACACATTCACGTGTTTATTTTATCAGGGTTATAAAGGATACAGGTGACCAGCCAGATGGAAAGATTTGAATGATCCCAGTGCAGGTAGGTTGGCCAGTTTGGTGCCTCCAGCCTCAGTTTCCCTAACAGTAGAGTGGAAGGAGTGAGGTATCCATGAGGATTAAACCAAGTGAGGCCAGGACGGTGCTTCAGTAATGACAGGAAATGGGGTTCAGTTGAAAATGAGATTTTAGAGGAGGTGACCTCTTGCTTGGGAATTACAGCCGGGCCCATCTTCACCGAGCAGATACGGATCAGGGTTTGTGCACGCAAAATGGCTCCAGTGTGCGATGCCCTTCATGGCAAACGTTTTGTCTCTCTTTCAGAAACGGGTACAAGTTTCTGTACTGCTCGGCGCGGGCCATCGGCATGGCAGACATGACGCGGGGCTACCTGCACTGGGTCAACGAGCGCGGCACGGTGCTGCCCCAGGGCCCGCTGCTGCTAAGCCCGAGCAGCCTCTTCTCCGCCCTGCACAGGTGAGGCTCGGCCTGCCTACCCCCCCAACCCCCCGCCGCGCACCTGTGGGCCAGCTCTGGACCTGTCCTGCTCACTCATCCTCCCCACCAATACCTCCGCTCCATGCTGGGCACTGGAGGGTTCATCCTCAAGGGCAGGTCTGACCCCACGACCCTCAGCTTCTTCTGTCAGCCCATCATGGCCCTCAGGAAAAAAGCCACGGTGGCCGCAAGCTCGGCATCACGGGCTCTCCGCCACCTGCCTTGTCTTCCTCGCCCGCCTCATTCTCTCTGGCTCCTGGACGCAGTCTCCATTGTCCAGAGAGGTGGTCTCTGCTTGGAGCCTTGGCACGTGCTGCCCTCCTTTGTGGAGAGCTGCCCCTGCCCCAAACCTTGCACTTCTGGTCTGCGTCTTAGCAACTCTGAGAATCCATGTGCTTCCTTCCTGTCTGATCAGGGACCTAGGCTGGGTTAAGTAGCCTCTCTGTAGCCACCACCACCACCTGGCCTGGGAATCCCTGAGCCCTGGTCACACCGTTTTGTTTTTACAGACCGCCACCAGCCCATTTTCCGATGACCCTCCTCCCTTCGCCTTCATGCCCGCATTCAGGACAACCAAGCCAAACTAAGTCTGGCCTCCTGGGGTGGGCACAGGAAAACAGCAGCTTCCCTGGAGCTGGGGGCCCAGGGCCGTGTCCCACAGTGGATTAAAGTTTGAGACTCATATAGCCACTCATGTGTCTATAAGAGTCCTAGATGTCAACAGTGAGGCCCTTACAGTGCTAAGGAGGATTCCAGAGTCCACAGAAGTCCATGCAGAGCCAAGACCAGCCCCTGGGTCTTCTGATACTCAGTTTGGGGCTCCATTATCATCACCATCACGATCACCATTCATCATCACTGTCATCACCATCATCATCTAAATTACATTTTGTTTAGCTGCAGAAGAAGAGTTCTAAAATATGTGCAGTGTGTGTGCATTTATTGTATATGAGCTTCCCCTGTGGCTCAAATGGTAAAGAATCTGCCTGCAATGCAGGAGACCGGGTTCAATCCCTGGGTTGGGAAGAGCCCGTGGAGAAGGAGATGGCTGTCCACTCCAGTATTCTTGCCTGGAGAATCCCATGGACAGAGGGCCCTGGCGGGCTACAGTCCATAGGGTCACAAAGAGTCTGACACGACTGAGTGACTAACACACACACACGTACTGTATACACACACACACGTATATATATACAGTATTTCTGCATGCAAGCTGAAAGGGACCTTTGAGATCATCCAGTAATCCAACAGTGAACACTAGCGGGCCCCCAGACTCAAGTAAAGCCAGAGGATAAACCATTATGCCCCAGGTTCTATTTGCTCTCATCCCTCATCCCTGGGCAGGAACAGTAACCCTTCTCCCTGGATTTTGTGTTCATCCCTCCCTGTTCCTCTAAGTAGTCAGTACAAATACATGTAATCCTAACCAGTATGTTTAATTGTGCACATTTGTGAACTTGATGTAAACAAATGTGCGTCCTCTGGAGCTTGTTTTTATTGCTTGATACTATGTCTCCAGGATCGCTGGAAGTGGCCGTCACCGGCTCGTCTTAGCTTCTGTAGGTCTGTGGTTGGACTCTGCGCCGCCTGTTTACCCATTCTTCTGTTGGTGGGGGCTCGAGCCACTTGTGGTTCTCCACTCTCAAGAGCGGGGTCCCTGGGCCACAGAGCATGCACATGCTTGGCTTTCTTAAATCACGGCTTGTTGTTGTCCAGAGTGGTTGAAACAATTTGTGTACCAACAGCAAACGGTGCTGGATATTCCTCCCATCAGCTTTCCTTTCTTGCCTACCCACTGTCAGCTGTTTACATTTCTGCTAGTCTGGTGGGAAAGAGATGTCTTCGTGTGTTTCTGGGCCATTTGGGTGTCATCTTCTGCGAAGTGCCTGTTCATGTCTTTCCCTTGTTTTCCTTCTAATTTGTAAGAGTCTTACAGATTCTATAGATCTATAGATGTGGCCTTTATTATGAGTACTACAAGAATCTTTCTCCAGCTTATGGCTTCTGATGAACATAAATCTGAGTTTCGTGCAGTTGGGCAGATCATTTCCTCTTGTAGTTTGTACCTTCTGTGCATTAACAAAACCTCTCTGACTGTGGGCCCAAGGAAAGTCTCCCATATTTTATCTAAAAGTGTTGTTTTTCACACCGACATCTGTAATTCACCAGGAATTGAGTTTTGTACACAGAGTGCAGTAGGGTGTCCATTTTTTTTTTTTCCCTCTATGACTGTTCAGTTGCCTCAACTCCATTTGCTGAAAAGGCTACCCTTTTCCTCTGCTCTGACTTGTCATTAGGGTCGTAAATCGAGGGCCCATAAATGTGAGCCTCCATTTCTGGCCTTTATTCATCTGTGTTATTCAAGTCATGCTCTGTAAAAACATACAGACAACAACCTGGTGTGAGTTTAATTGAAATTACAGGGAATCTATAGACCAATAGATGGCTATCCTGGTGGCTCAGATGGTAAAGCGTCTGCCTGCAATGCAGGAGACCCGGGTTCAATCCCTGACTCAGGAAGATCCCCTGGAGAAGGAAATGGCAACCCACTCCAGTACTCTTGCCTGGAAAATCCCATGGACAGAGGAACCTGGTAGGCTGTACTGTCCATGGGGTCACAGAGAGTTGGACATAACTGAGCAACTTCACTTTCACTTTATAGACCAATAGAGAGTTAATATCATTATAATATTGAATCTTCAGTTCAGTTAGATGGTTTGTTTCTTCGTTTATTTAGGTCTTCCCTAGTCTATGGCAGTGAGATTCTTCACTTATTTAGAACCTTTGCACCGACCGTCCTTTCCACCTACTTCACCTCTTTAGGTTTGGTTTCTGAGGTCCTGTTGGCCTTATGAAGAGAGTGAAGAGGCTCTCTCTTCTGTGCCCTCGAATTCTTTGTTCTTTGGATGATTGGTTGAGGTCTTCAGCAAAGTCACTGCTCCAGGGCATTTTCTTTGTGGGCAGACTTGAAAGTGCGGATTCACTTTCTGTCTATGCTTTCCTGGGACGGCTTAACTGACTTACACATATTTAATTTCCAAAGATATGAATGTACTCAGTATCCCAGCATCTTTGACGATTAAAAACAGTTTGATGCTAATGAATTCTTAATAGGCTTGCGCTGACCCATTATTTTATCAATTTGTTTTAACAGGGAAGTGATTGAAAAGAAGCCAGAGAAGTTTAAAGTCCAGTGTTTGACAGACATCAAAAACCTGTTTTTCCCGAACACAGAACCCTTCTATGCTGCTTTTGGAAACCGACCAGCTGTAAGTAGTAGTTGGATATATCCGAGCTCTTGAAATTACTGACTGTTCTAATGGCCGTCATCTGAAAGGCTGGCCACTGTAAGGCCAGACCCTCCTCTTCCTAGACATAGCTGCTAAAGATCCACTTGCCTGCATCTGAAGGCAAGGACAGCATCTTCATTTCACGGCCTCTAGTTCTCTTTGAAGGTGGGCTTGTGGGTTTCAGCTTGAAATTTGAAACTAGAAACTTGACAGTCCAGATTATGTGCTAAATTAGCAAAACAAGAACGTTAAATAGGATTAGAGCCTTTCTATAGGAAGGGAACCACGAAACCACAGAGCACAGAGGTGAATTCAGTGTCTTATGCGAATGCTATTGTTTTCTATGGCAAGAGTCATACTTTGAGATTTTGTGCATACCACCCACATTGGCTGGAAAGTTCAGCATATTAGAGAATATAGTTGGGACTTCCTAATGATCAAATTCTCCTGTTTTTGAAACTCATGCCCAAGAAAATGGGTGAGTGAAGAACCTTAAGGAAAGTTGTTAGACTTGCAAGGGATATGGTAGGTGGTTGATTTTTTAACTCGGCTCTTCAACAGATGAGTGAACTGAGGCCCATAGAGCACAACTGACTTACTAATTTCACATCCAGAGATATTATTTCTTGACTCTACTTGGAGGTATTGTTCTGGTTTAATGAAAGTTCTGTAATACAGCTGGAGCTTGTTTTATTGTGCTTTGCAGGTAATGCACTTTTTTTTTTTTTGCCAAGTTGAAAGTTTGCGTTTCAGCAAACAAAGTTGAAACACCCTGCATCAAGTGGGCCTGTTGGTACAATTTTCCCAACAGCATTTGCTCACTTCAAGTTTTTGAATCACACTTTGGTAATTCTTGCACTATTTCAAGCTTTTTCATGATTTTATATGTTGTGCTGATCTGGGATCAGTGATCTCTTATGTGACGACTAGGATTCACTGAAAGCTCAATGGTGCTTTCAAAAATGATGGTTGGCATTTTTCAACAGTGCGTTTTTTTTATCATAGCTTTTTTTTGAAATTGGAGGATAATTGCTTTACAATGTTGTGTTAGTTTTCACTGTACAACAACGTGAATCGGCTCCAAGTATACATATATCCTGTCCCTCTCGAGCCTTGTCTCTCTCACCCCTCTAGGTCATCACAGAGCACCAAGCTGAGCTTCCTGTGCTACACGGCAGCTTCCCATGAGCTATCTGTCTTATACATGCTAGTGTATATATGTCAATTCCGCAGTAGTTTTTAATTAAGGTATGCACATTTTTTTTAGAGACATAAAGTTGTTGCACACTTAACAGAGTACAGTATAGTATAAACCTCACTTTTATGTACATCACGAAACCAAAACATTTATGCGATTGGCTTTACTGGCTTGTTTATGGCATCTGGATCTGAATCTGCTGTATCCCCAAGGTCTGCCCTTTCTACCTTTGTATTTGTATCAAATCTGAAAAATCATGTATTTGTATATACCATGAACTCTTCTTCTGATTAATTAACACTTCTCCAAATATAGGATGTGTACTCCTACAAGCAAGTGGGAGTGTCTCTGAACAGGATATTCACGGTGAACCCCAAAGGAGAGCTCGTGCAGGAACATGCCAAGACCAACATCTCCTCGTGAGTATCACTGTCATTGTCAATGACCTTGGAGTGACGTTTTACAGTTAACAGTATACCTTTCTAATCCTTTGGCTACCTACATTTTAATCCTTAAGTCCTACAAAGAAAAATTATTTTAATTTCTCAGATTTTGTCCAGAACCTAAGTTTTGGACAACCTGAATTAAATCAGATCCATCACTTCAGGGCACATAGAAGGGGAAAAAGTGGAAACAGTGGCTTGGGCTCCAAAATCACTGCAGACAGTGACTGCAGCCATGAAATTAAAGGATGCTTTCTCCTTGGAAGAAAAGCTGTGACAAACCCAGACCCTGTATTAAGAAGCATTGACATCACTTTGCCAACAAAGGTCCATACAGTCTAAGCTATGGTTTTTCCAGTAGTGATGTACAGATGTGAGAGTTGGACCATAAAGAAGGCTGAGCACCAAAGAATTGATGCTTTCGCATTTTCGCTGGAGAAGACTAGTCCCTTGGACAGCAAGGAAATCAAACCCGTCAGTCCTAAAGGAGATCAACCCTGAATATTCATTGGAAGGACTGGTACTAAAGCTGAAGCTCCAATACTTTGGCCACCTGATGTGAAGAGCTGATTCATTGGAAAAGACGGTGATGCTGGGCAAGATTGAAGGCAAAAGGAGAAGAGGGCGACAGAGGATGAGATGGTTAGATAGCATCACCAACTCAATGGACCTGAGTTTGAGGAAATTCCAGGAGATCGTGGAGGACAGAGGAGCCTGGTGTACATACTGCAGACCATTAAGTCACAAAGGTTGGACAGGACTTAGCAAGTGAACGATGACTCTTGCTGCTGTAACAACCACCTCTGGGCTAAATATTTAAATGCGTAATTAGATGCTGCTACAGAGTAGAATGGCATGAATTTGAAAACTACTGGCTGAGATTTGCCAAATTTGCTTTGAAAGCCTAGAATATGAATGAGAAATGTAACCAAAGTAAAATATCATGAGAAGCTATGTTTAAAGATGAGAAACGTATATAGCCCTTCACATCCTGACCTGTAATAATATTCTTGCCGGAAACATCACCGTGTGACTATGAGTTCCTCTCATATTTTTGGCCGAAGCCCTTCCTCCCCGAGGCCGTGGGCCCAACAAGGTTACTGTCTGCAGGGAGGCCGCCTGGCTGGCTGGGGCCCTTCTTGACTTGGATGTGTCTTGCTTTGGGTTCTTAACTGCTTCAAGTGGATCACGTGTCCTCAGCTGTGCCCACTGGGTGACGTCACCTGTCAATGGGTGACGTTGGGCAGACAGATGTCATCCTGCCTTGTCTGTATTAGAGGTCGTACCCCTGTTGGCCTGGTCGCTGGAGATCTGGAAAGGTGCCCTGGCCTAGGCCACACTAGGGGGCCTGCGGGGCCTTCCTCATATGGAGGAATTAGACTTGGGGAGTTTGGGTCCAGCAGATTCCCAAGGATTGTTTTTTTGGTAAATTAGAGATCTAGGTTCTCCTCAAGCAGATGTTCATTTTCAAGATGGTCCTTTTACCTGTTAGAGTCTAATCCAGCCTAAATAGGACAGTTGCAGGTTAGAGGTGCTCTAGGGGCTGCCCCCTAAGCCTCCCTCCCCCAGGCCAGGCCAGACCTAAGGAGTTCTTAGGGTGTGGAAGGGCAAGGGGAGGGTGGAGCCAGGAAGCCAGGACCCTCGTCCAATCCCTGGGAACTGGAGGCAGTGCTGGGCATGGCCTTGGGAGCCCATGACAGCAGGAACTCTTCTTTCCTCCCCCTCTCTGTGCAGTTCCTCCCCCTCCGGAGTTCTCAGTGGGGGCCCCCCGACCCCGACAGTGTCTCAGTTCCCTTCCCCTCCCCGCTCACCCATGAGAGTGGTTCCTGGTCTCGAGGAGACAGCGGATTTCCATTTAGGGTCAAAAGAAGTCAAATGAAACGTTACCCGGAAATGGCAAAGGTTTCTGCCCAGCCAGCAGCCAAGGGGCAAGTCTCGTCATGAGGGTCGTGGGAAGGGGGACTCCCGCAGCTCTGCAGGTTTGCCCAGGAGCCCACATGCATGCTGTGCCCACGCCTTGTGGGAGAAAACTTTACATGTTGGCAAAGAATGATGTCACCTTCTACCTGGAC
>NW_011494879.1:7278626-7285791 GCF_000754665.1 Bison bison bison
CCCCAGGAAAGCACACGCTTTTCTCTGGCTCAGAGCTCGGGTGCCAGGCTGGTGTCCTGAGCTTGGAATCCTGTGTCTGAGCTCGGAACCCTGGCATTGGAGCCCAGCAGGTGCTTGCCCCTAGGGAGCTGGCATGTTGTCTCTGAGAAGTCAGGAGCCCACCCCAGGTGGGGGGCTTCAGCGCTTTCTTTCTTGGCCTTTATGGCCAGCAGTGCTTCGGGGCTGCTTGCTCTGAAGCAGACCTGGTGAGGAGGGTTGGCCCGAGAGAGGCATGGACGGACTGGGTTTGGGTCTGGTGCCGCTGAACCCTGATGATGAATGTGAGCTGCCCCCTGGCAGGGAGGGGCCGCCTCCCCGAGTCACAGAACTCAAACAAACAGGTCTCCAAGCCAGGAAGTATTTTAAAATTTTGTTTCAATCCTTGGGAAAGACACAATTCTTGCTTGTTAAGAGAGATTTTCTCCATTTTGTGTAAGTACAATGTTTCTCTGGAAGTCCTTTGTTAAATACACACAGTCACCCTTATTTAAAAGTTGTTTTATGTCTCAGAAATGTGAATTTCTGGAGTTTGGATTTCAAAAGCCCTTTCTGGTTCTTAGCAGATTGGAACTGGAGAGGGACCTGGGGACTGTCAGGGAAGGCTCTGGGAACATGCAAGGAGGCCTGGGCTCATCATAGTTTCTGGTTGGAGCCCAGAGGTCTGAAAATGCGTTTTCAATATGCAACTTTCTCTTTGTAGTTCTAGGCCACAGAAACTAATATGCAATGTCTCTTTGGGAATACACAGAAAATAGAGTGAGAGAGCATTACAGGGAGCATTGAGAAACACCGATGAGGCCCGTGTCCACATTCTAGAAGGACCTGAAGCCCAGAGAGGGCAAGACACCTGCCCAGGGTCCCACAGCAGTAAGACAGGAGTAGATCCCAGGTCTCATGACCCTTATGCCAACTAGGGCTTTTTTCCCCTGAGACTAATAATTAGCCAAGGCAAACTATTTTACAATGTCAATGATTAATTGTTACATTTATGGAGCGTCGGTTCCCATTATTTTACTGTGCATACGTCATTTAATTTAATCCTCGCATGTACACTGTGCAGTTTTCATCTTCTGCCTTTCCAGTTGAGGAAGTTACGGCTTAGATGAAACTGCTTGTCGGAGACGGCGTAGTTCATCAGTGACAAGGATACTGGAGTGGGTAGCCATTCCTGTTTCCAGGGGATCTTCCCGACCCAGGGATCAAACCCGAGTCTGCAGATTCTCTACTGTCTGAGCCGCCAGGGAAGCCCTCAGTGGCAGAGCTGAAGGTCGAATCCGAGTCTCAGCCCCGGGGCCCAGCGCCCTTTCACTGCACAGTGTTCAGCCTCCGGGTTACGCCCAGGAGACGTTTCTTTTCTGTGGTTCCCCACCTCCCAGGCGGGTGACATGTCTGTGTGTTTGCCCTACTGATAGCTTCCAGTCTTCACTTCTGCTCTGTCCTTCGAATCAGGTCGGGTCGCACCCGCCTCCCCCACGGGGCCATCTCTGACTCTTCCTTGGTGGGCAGACCCTCTGCTTTTCCTATAAGTTAGCAAGGGACTATTCTAGAACAGCCTCCCTTGCGTTAATCACGTGGTCCCCTCTGCAGGCTCGTGAGTTCCCCCTGACGCCCAGGCGCAGTGTGGGCTGCGTGCAGGTGTCCCCCGTGTCCAGGTGGTGATGCAGTCCCTTCTCCTTCCAGGTACGTGAGACTCTGCGAAGTTGTCGACCACGTCTTCCCCTTGCTGAAAAGGAGCCACTCTTCTGACTTCCCCTGCTCGGACACCTTCAGTAACTTCACCTTTTGGAGAGAGCCACCGCCACCCTTTGAAAACCAGGATGTTCATTCTGCATCAGCCTAGAAGGTTCCTGGCCACCCCCTCCTGACATCCTGTGAAGACTGGGCACTCCCATTAAAGGATAGGTTTGGGGACGTGCAGTCATTTGCTTAAGAGCATAGAGGACCGAGGAGGAGGTTTTCCCTCCCCGCCCCAACTCTGGGGTTGTCATTTCTAAGTAACTTGCGAAGGGTGTCTGTCCCTGGGGGGGGCATCAGCTAACCCCTGGTGTGGAGGCCGTGCCCCGCTGCCCTCCGCAGCCCAGTCCAGGCCGGGAGTGGTTAGTGTGCAAGATGGGTTGTGAACCCCGGGGGTCCTTGGGATGACGAGATCCAGGGAGGGGTGCCAAGTATGCAGGACTTCCAGGAGAGTGGTGGACACATTGCCACGTGGTGGTTTGGTGCCATGGCTGCTGCGCACGGCGGGAGGGCTGTGCAGGGTCCTGTGAGCTGGATCTGAGGTCTCGGGAGGGACTCCAGACCTCCCCGTGCTGGGCCTTGACCTTGCGGATGTCCCTTTGCGGTGTTTGCTGACCGGTCAAATGTTTGGCTAAGTTCTCTCATTCTTCCAGTTAAAGCTAACTTATATAAACTGGCACATTTCCCCCCATTTTTTGCGGCACGAGGCTGGAATGTTTATGCCTTAACGCATCCGTGGCAGACATTTTATGTAGAATGTGCTTTGGCTAGCTCCCTGTGACTCTGCAATGCCTTAAGTTCAGATTATAGGAAATAACTATCAAGGCAGTATTTCGAATTAGTTTGACACTCTGCCAGCAACCTAGCCTGCAAGGTGCTGCTGAAAATGGGGGCTCGAACAGAGCTTATGCCAAACGGTGATGGTGTCGCTTTCTTTCTTGAGCTCTCAACAGAAACTGGTTGGTTTTAAGAAAAGCAGTTTGTAAAAGTTAAATTATATATTCTTTGTAGATAGTGTTATTTATTACTTTACTCTGGGGTTACTGTTAATAAGCATTTTAGCCATAATCTATTATAACTGTCAGTAATACATTAAAAAGATATACGTGTTAGATCATCCAAAGAGCCTTATTCTGTAATCCTCACCATGCTGACTTTCTTTTGGAATTTATGAGTAATACTTTTTCTTTCCCTTCGCTTTTCCCACTCAGATTAAGGGCAAGTGGGTCAGCAATTATTTGAATGACATTCTTCAAGCTGGTAGAAGATGATCTTTTACTTGTTTATTAAATTGGCTCCTGGAGAGAATAATTTGAAAAGTGAAAAAATTATTTTGGTGAAAGATTTCGCTTTACTTTTTGAGCTATTATTTTTTTTTAAAGAGTGTTTTACTCCATTGATTGAAATGCTCTCCTATTTAAATCGCATGGTTAGAGTCATAGGAGGCAAACAGTGGAACAGCTGAGGCAACTCTACTCTTTCTATGAAAGAAAATCCTTTCTTGTAATTGGTGGGCTTTGCTGCAATGGATGCCCTCCTGATGGTCCATGTGGCCACACAGGAAACACCAGCGCCTGTGCGTAGCTAATCGCAGATTTGCACGGAAGCATGATCCACATGTGCAGATCCCTGTTTTGGAGGCATTAAAAACATTTTAAAATAATCCTGCCTTACCTTGGGCTTGCTCATTAGTGACGTTCGGAGGCTGCACTCATTCTTTCTGTTTCAAGGGTATTTTGGGGTGAATTTTAACTGCTCTGAACCGAGTATCAGCTCACAGGTCTGCAGAGGCTGGCCCAGTTTCTCCCTTGCCCTGGGAGGAATTTGGCCTTGGCCCTGGGTCACCTGTCCCTCGTGGTGAGTGCCCTTCATCAGGATGACCAGCCGTTGAGAGCATGCAACTTGGGTGTACCCTAAGCTTCCACACCACTGCCCTCTGAAACAGAGTGCACCTTCCAGAAAGTTGCAGCGTCAGGTTTGTGTCAAAATCAGAGCGTGACCACCCCGGAGAGGCTGTAACTTTCACATCTACCTTGTGGGCTTTGGAAAATCAGATTTGTGCCTGGGAAACACTCACTCGCATGCGTGTGCTAGTTTAATCAATGTTCACACACCCAAAACTCTGTGACCCCATGGCCACGGGCTAGGATGCTGTGTTTGGACCACACATTTCAAAGCTGCCCCATGGAAACGGATCCCTCCATAGTGACAGGTCATCAAATGTTCATCACACGTGATGGAGAAAAATGTACATCCCGGGTACACTGGGGAAAATGATGATAACTTCAAAGAGAATTCCCTTTTCCATTTTAGGTTTGGGATCGCCATTTTAAATATATTTTATTTACAACACATGATCTGTATTTGTATATGCTGGTACAATGATAAAAAAATCACTGTAATCCTTGATTGCATTGTCCTGGATGCAGAGCTAGTATATATTGTAATAAATGAGACCAATGAAAGACTTCCCTGAAAGCCAGGCGTGTGAATTTTAGTTTTTGATAAGTTATTAAGTTACTGATTTCCTGTTGTATGGTATCAAGCATACTATTTTATTTTCTACTTAAAAAGCAAAAACCTTAAAGCTTTGAACTGTTCAATATTGAAATAAAAAAAGCCCACCTTTTCTGATGCCTTTGGTGAAATCCTGACCCTCTGTGTGCACTTGGGAGGGAAAGAGGGTGAAGATAGGAGAGGGCTGGGCTCCCCGGGGCTCATCTCACCTTGAAGGGAGCGACTTAGAAGCAGGGAGAATTGTGCTAGATGCTGTATGTGGGGTATCTCTCAGGACTCGGCCCATAATCGATGTTTAACGTGTGGCTCTTGCACAGGCGGGCTGTGTTCTGTGCTCTCGTATGGGACGTCAGTCAGGTGCAGCCCCAGGAGAGCTCAGGAGAACCAAGCTTATTACACTTCCAGCTTCTCAGAGTGGGAGGCCACATGGGAAAACCCCCACGGTGGTCAGGAGGCAGAAGAGTGAGGGGAGAGCCGAGGACACAGCCTTTATTGGGGTCTCTGCGAAAAAGGCAGGGCCAGGGGAGCTGCTGAGGACTGCCGGATGTGGCTCATTTCAGTGGCCTCTAAGCTATAGGCGTGGCCTTCGGTTGCCTGGTGCCAGGCCCTGGGCTGATGAGGGCCGAGGAACAGTGCCCACGCTGGTGTAGCTGTGGTGCCAGCCGGACAGAGGAGGCCTGCTCCGGGTCTCGGCATCATCTAGTTTGCATTTCACAGGCATGCTCTAGCCTGGCCCTCTGCTATCTATTAAAAAATGCCTGGCCAGTCTCTCCTAGCCAGAAAGTTGTTTAGATCTGTTCACGTGAAACTATCACAACACTGCTAATGGGCTTTGAACAGTGGAAGTGTTAGTGGCTCAGTCATGTCCGACTCTTTGCAACCCCAGGGACTGTAGCCCCCCAGGCTCCTCCTCCAAGAATACAGGGTTGGGTAGCCATTCCCTTCTCCAGGGAATCTTCCTGATCCAGGGATCAAACCCAAGTCTCCTGAATTACAGGCAGATTCTTCTTTACCGTTTGAACCACTAGGGAAGCCCTAATTGGCTATACTCTAATCTAAAATTAAAAGGTTTTTAAAAAGTCACTAAGCGGCATGATATACGTAAAGTAAAAGTAGAGACAGTGCAGGTATCCTTGCCTCAGGTCTACTGTCCGCAGTTTTTGGACTTTTTGAACAAATCAAAACCCTTAATGAGTTCACCCAGATACTTGAAAACCGTCAAAATTCCCACTGATTTTGCATATTGTTGACATGCTCGAGACATCCTATCAGTTTACCTGCATCAGCCTAAATGTTTTTGGAATAAATGCAAGAATATTGGCCCCAAAGATGGCCACCCAGGGTACCAGGTTATTTCCTTGTGAAGCCCAGATCCAAGCAGTTCATCTGTAGAATTCATGCCTGTGCATCTTAAAAACAAACTGTCATTTAGCTGAACATCACAGATTTAGTCCTACCCTGAATTCAAATGGTACGTGCTTTTCTGGAAAGTGAATGTAAACTGCAGTCTTGAGCCTGTCCCCACTCCTCTGTGGAACCACTAGGCTATGCTGTTTCCATTCGGTTGTGCAGACAGCCCTCACACGTGCAAGGGAAAACCAGTTCGGCAGCTTGCATTTCCTGATAATTCAGCTGTAATCACCTGAATATTTAAAATACTTCCTACCTTGGTTTGCAAACCCTGACACACCCCACCAGATGCACCAGCCCTTTGAGCAGATGTTGAGCAACACTGACAACCAGCCAGTGACTACTGGGCCTCAGAGTGACCTTTCCTATAAAACGTAACACAGGCAGCCCTCATACAATCCTAAGACAGAAGAATAGGCGTGGAGGCAGGTTACACAGCATTATTAAAAAAAATTAAATTCTGGAACCTGACTTCCTCCTTCCAACAGGAGTGTCGTTGTCACCAGCTGTTCCAGGGAGCTTTGTCACATCAGCCATCATTTCGTATTCATCTGCCTCCTTTTGAAACTGCACAAAGCACTGCCCTGTTTCTACAGAGCTGGGGGTCATGGGGGGCGGATCCTGGCTCTACCCGACATCTATGGGCTTCCCTGGTGGCACTAGTGGTAAAGAACCCGCCTGCCAATGCAGGAGACGTAAGAGACGTGGGTTCGATTCCTGGGTTGGGAAGATCCCTTGCGGGGAGGAGGGACATGGCAACCCACTCCGGTATTCTTGCCTGGAGAACCCTGTGGACCGAGGAGCTCTCCAGGCTCTAAAAAGAGTCAGGCACACTGAAGCGACTGAGCATGCATGCACATGACATTTTACTTTAATCCAGCCGGGTCAGGGCCACGGGAGTTGCTGAGAGAGGACCTCTGGAAATCCAATACAGCGGCTCGCCAGAGCCACAAGGTGTCCTGAGCCTTCGATGCATAGCCGCTAGCCTCAGCCACCTTCCTGGGCATTCATTGCCGTGTCTGCTGGTCCCAGCTGGGAGGAGGCAGTGCCCTCGACCAGGCTGGGCAGCCAGAGTGCGTGTGAACCAGCAGCCCTGGGCTGGGCCCAGATTTCTGATGGCTCCCTCCCCCAGCTTGTTGGAGCCTTGAGGTGCTGTCCTGACGCCAGGGATCTTTTCACTGGTGCAGGAAGTCCATTCAGGCCTGCATTGCCTTTAATGAGTTTTGCAAGCAAGTAGCCTCTTCCGGTGACTCATTCTGCCTTTTGTGAACCGGAGATGGTGGTTTTAGGTTTCACTTTGGAAAGTAACCGCGACTTCTGCAGCTTTCTCCCACTGCTGGAATCCGAACAAGTTACATTCATTTTGCAACAAAGAAATGTAAATGTAGGAGAGCCAGTCATATTTCTGCTCTGATTGTAAAAACATCCTTTTCCGAGATGGATGACAGCGCCAAGCTAAGGAGAA
>NW_011494879.1:7285891-7310691 GCF_000754665.1 Bison bison bison
AGGAGAAATGGTTTATATTTTCAAGGAACACATTCATTGGGGAACTTTATATTTTTCCTTCCAGAGTGACCTGATAGTTTCACTTTTATTCTTTTGTCTTCTTGATTCATACCTCCGGGATATCCGAAAAATAAACAATGCCTGTTGATTGAGTGAGGCGGTTAACCTCTGATTTATTGAAGGAGATTTAGTTCTGGACAAAAGTTCGTGTTCTTGCTTTCATGCGGCTCACAAAGAATGATAAAGGAGATAATTTCTTATGCAGTAAAATTGTTTTCATCTGGACTTTCTGCAGAAGTCAGTTTATGATACCTAAAATAGGTGAGCTTCTTAGGATTAGAGAGTGTATGCTCAGTGGATCAGTGCTACCTAGCTTCTTTCCCCAATTCAAATAATACAGTGATTCTCAAAATGTTGAACTAAATTGTTTTTGTATAATTGTATTGAAATACGCGTCAACAGAAAGCACCAGTCCTTGTTTGTTGTTGTTGAGTCGCTAAGTTGTGTCCGGCCCCGTGGACTGTAGCCTGCCAATCTCCTCTGTCCATGGGATTTACCAGGCAAGAACACTGGAGTGGGTTGCCATTTTTTCAAAATGTTGAACAAAATTGTTTTTATATAATTTTATTTAAATATGCATCAACAGAAAGCAATAGCCCTTATATAATAATAAAACCAAAATGCACTTAAAATTATAGCATCAGTGAAATTCAAATAAACCTGAATGTTATGTGGTAGAAAATGATGTATTAAAGCCAGTAAGGTGATGCTCACTTTGGGGTTGATAATAGAGGTATCCATGCTTTATGTTTCATTTGTCAACTTTATTCTTTCAATTTTTGAGCACAGGCGGTTGGGGGGGGTCATCATTTAAACGATCATTAGCACTGACCTGCAAATCAATGATTAAAAAGTTCTTATTACCCATTTCCATCTACACTGACGGCTAACAAGCTGTTGCAGATTCTCCCAACAGGGTGGGGTCCCCTCAGTGAGTTGTCTGATGGGACAGGCCTGCCACACACTTGGAAATGGGACTTTGGTGTTTAGCCAGAGATTGCACCGTGGAGACTCCATGGCCCTAGTCTGTGTTTGATGTGCCGTCAAACCTCCTTTTGGACATTGTGTGACATCGTTTGGGACTCAAGGCATCAGCACACTTGGAGGTTGGGTCTGGAATGCCCATCACCCTTCTGTCTTCCAGGATTCTGACTGATGGAGTACAGCTGAATCCAATGGACATTCATGGGTCAGTTTTCTTCCCCAAAGTGACTGAAATAATGGAAGTTGCCTGAAGTCACATTGGGACATTTAAATACCTCTTTTCATCCCCTGAACTAGAAAATTCCTCCTATCTCTGGCTCCATGGAGGACAGAGCCTGCCTCCTGCTTTTGATTCCAGCCGGCCTGCACCCCTATCATGTGGCAGACACCCAGCCATCCCACCCGCCAGATGGAGTAGAGAGGACAGGTCCTGCTGGCAGCTGCTTCCCTCATACTCCCTCCCACTGCATCCCTCTAACAAGGTGGCGGATCCAAAGGCTAAATTCTCACCTGTGCGCTTTAAGGGAGGCAGGTGGGCAATTCTGTTACTAGGGAGCCAAAGCTGTTATGAAACTTTGAAGGATGATTTGGCTTGCTTTGAGGGCTTCCCTGGTGGCTCAGAGGATAAAGCGTCTGCCGCAATGCAGGAGACCCGGGTTCGATACC
This sequence comes from Bison bison bison, assembly GCF_000754665.1. NCBI lineage: Eukaryota > Metazoa > Chordata > Mammalia > Artiodactyla > Bovidae > Bison > Bison bison. Next base: position 7,287,602 of record NW_011494879.1, read on the forward strand.
TGGGTTGGGAAGATCCCCTGGAGAAGGAAATGGCAACCCACTCCAGTATTCTTGCCTGGAGAATCCCATGGACAGAGGAGCCTGGCGGGCTACAGTCCATGGGGTCGCAAAGAGTCCGACACGACTGAGCGACTTCACTTTGGCTTGCTTTGAGAGGAAGTTGTCATGTGGCCAGGTAAAACACCTTTGCATGGATTCGGGGGGTGCTGGGATGGTTTTCCTGGGGACTGGGGAGCCGGCCCTGACACCTCCCCTTCCCACGAGCACTTCCTGTTGCAGGAACTGGGGTGAGGGAGCCAAGCAGCCCACAGATCCCCAAAGTCTGTCCCAGTTCACACAGCATCTGGAGAAAAGACAGGGGAGGGATCTAACCTTGACATCCAGAGATGAATGGGACCTTGGTGTCTTTCTCACCTGAATTCCTAGCTCCTCAGCCCTGCAATACTCAGCTGATGAGAAAGCTCCAGACCTGGGTGCCTGAGATACTCCCGACATGCTCTGGGGGTAGGGTGGGGAGAGAGGACAATGGACTTGACTTGGGGCTCAGAGATGGCTTGGCTTTTTCTCCCAGCTGAACAGCCATACCTGCAATCAGGATTCTTTTACCACAGCATAAAACCATCAACTAATGTACGAAAATTGAAAATTGAAACTGAGGGACTTCCCTGGTGGTCCAGTGGTTAAGATTCCAAGCAGTTTCCACCTTAGGGGGCATGGGTTCGATCCTTGGTCGAAGAACTAAGATCCTGCCTCCTGCACTGCATGGTCAAAAAAAAAAAAAACTTGGACACAAGAAATAATTTAGGGCTGTCGATGTATAATGTATGAAAAATGTGAGCTTATCAAAAGGGCAGGCATTAAAACTGAGCATGTCCTGAGTGTCCGTGGGAGGACCTCACCCAGGCCTGTGGATAAAGCATCACTCTTGAGGCAGTTTGCTTCTGTATAGTTGATTATGTCTGTCCATGGTGGTAAAAGAAATGGTCACATATTGAGGTCTGCAGAAGTCGTTCAGGCTTACACATGAGATAACCTAAATTTTATGGTAACTAGAACAGGTTTTTTTGTGGCCTACCAAGTGTGTGGTAAATCTGTAAGTATTGAAGAAAAGATCTTGCTGACCACAAAGAATGTCCATTTAAAAAATAAACACCTCCCTTCCTGGGACGCTAGCACTGGGACACCTAACATGATAAGGCTACTGACTCATTCTGCAAGTGCTGGTATGTTTTTCTGTGTTTTTTTTTTTTTTTCTTTCTTTTTAACAACAGCTTGAAGAAATGTATCTTCGATTAATGTTTTTTTGTTTTGATAAGATATAAAAGATATATTTCATGTGCTTAAAATGAGGCTTCTCTGGAGCAGTTTCTCAGTGTGATCTGGAAGCTGGCTTCCAGGTGATCGGCCTCAGTGAGGCTCAAGTAGAACTCTCTAGATGGTGCTAGTGGTAAAGAACCTGCCTGCCAATGCAGATACATAAGAGACTCGGGTTTGATCCTTGAGTTGTGAAGATCCCCTGGAGGAGGAAATGGCAACCCACTCCAGTATTCTTGCCTGGAGAATCCCATGGACAGAGGAGCTACAGTCCATAGAGGTCCAAAGTCGGACACGAATGAAGCAACTTAGCACACAGCATGCACGTTCTTACTATAGATCGTTTATTGGTTATTTTCACTGACAATGTGTTCATTGAAGCCAGGCGTCTAAGCCCACCTTTCAGCTAGGGTGCAGGTAGGCTGCATTTACAGTAACGTGCCTCCGCATCTCTTTCCAGTTTCGATGTGTTTGTACATTCTTAGCTCACTGGCCTGCCCTGCTTGCCCCTTGGTGAGTCTCCAGCATCACTGGAGGCCTGGTGTAATCCCCCCTGTCTAGTCTCTGCAGCTGGCTCACACGAAGCTCTCCGGATGGCCATCACACGCCCATTGTTGAATTCATCCCAACTTGCCGAGCAAGAGGGAGACAGGCCAGGAACAGGAATTCTCCATTTCCCTCTGTCATCCCAGGTCTATTCAGAGCCCCATGGAAGGACATGCTCTTAGATTTCTTTTCCAAAGCAATGATCCCAGTGCCTCAGTTCAGTTCAGTCGCTCAGTCATGTGACTCTTTGCAACCCCAAGGACTGCAGCATGCCAGGCCTCCCTGTCCATCACCAACTCCTGAAGCTTACTCAAACTCATGTCCATCGAGTTGGTGATGCCATCCAACCATCTCATCCTCTGTCAACCCCTTCTCCTCCCACCTTCAATCTTTCCCAGCATCAGGGTCTTTTCCAAAGAGTCAGTTCTTCGCATCAGGTGGCCAAAGTATTGGAGTTTCAGCTTCAGCATCAGTCCTTCCAATGGATATTCAGGACTGATTTCCTTTAGGATGGACTGGTTGGATCTCCTTGCAGTCCAAGGGACTCTAAAGAGTCTTCTCCAGCACCTTAGTTCAAAAGCATCAATTATTCAGCACTCAGCTTTCTTTATAGTTCAACTCTCACATTCATACATGACTCCTGGAAAAAACCAGTGCCTGGCACCTGGTTTATGCCCAGAAAGGTTGATTTGAAACAATGTAGACTGTTACCAGTCAGTTTGTGGTCTTCCGTTATGGGCTCCAGCATCCTACCTGGGCCTGGGTTTCTTAATCGTTTTCCCTGCTGGTGTACATAGTTGCCATGGAGCAGATAACAGCACAAAATAATGGGTGTTATCTGTACTTTGGATCTGGGACAATCCTAAATTTTGTTATCATTGCTGTTTCAGATCGCTTTTTACATTCTCTTTGTTTTCTTGAGAAAATCGACATTCAGAGAGACTGATTGTCTGGTGTCCTCTGATGAATAAAAGGTAGAGCAGGAACTCAGATCTCCAAATCCAGAATGTTCTCAAGTGCTAACAGGCCCCGTCCCATGGCGCCCACTGAGAGTGGCAGTCGTATGGGTGGCCACTGGGGTGATGGCCATGAAGTGGGCAAAGGTCCGAGTCACTCCACCGTGTGCCCTGGACTCTGCACACAAGAGAGGCACTGACATCTGTCCTGGTGGGGCTGGTGGAGAGGAGCAGACCCAGAGCAGGGAACAGGCCGTGAGAAAGACCTGCAGACTCTTCCACAGATTACTCAGGGCTGAATCACTGTGTGTGCCGCAATGCCTTTTGCTTCTGAAAGAGCTAACACGTTTTGAAAAATGGGGTAAGCACATCTTGCTTTGACCAGAAACATGCAAACCAGGGCCTACTCTTCTCACCAAGCAGAGTTCAACCTTTCAATTCGAAAATATCTGCAAGGACCCAGTTCCGCTTGGGTGGGCGATAGAGCGTATGTCATGGACACTCCTGCCAAAGGCACCATTGTCAGGCTACGCTGGAGGACTTGCCAGGCACCATGAGAGCAGAGTGTGAGCTGAGGAAGCAGTGTCTGGGGCAGGGGACAGGATGGATGGTGTGCTCCTCTCCAGCCTTCTGTTCTGCGTTTGCCATGGACATGTTACAACAGCCTAGCCACTCCAGTACTCTTGCCTGGAGAATCCCATGAATAGAGGAGCCTGGTAGGCTGCAGTCCATGGGGTTGCTAAGAGTCGGACACAACTGAGTGACTTCACTTTCACTTTTCACTTTCATGCATTGGAGAAGGAAATGGCAACCCACTCCAGTGTTCTTGCCTGGAGAATCCCAGGGACGGGGGAGCCTGGTCGGGTGCCGTCTATGGGGTCGCACAGAGTCTGACACGACTGAAGCGATGTAGCAGCAGTAGCAGCAGCAGCTACACAGGAACAACACTCATGTTCAGTTGCTACATTCCTACTGTATAATATCCTGGTGGAAATACAAATCGATATTGGACTTGCTGTGAAAATGAGGCAGGGACAGGGAATCTGGGGACCCTGAGCCTTAGGAGGTGTGGCAAAAGTGGCTAGCTGTTTTCTAAAGAGTCCTACTGTTCTGGAGAGTTACTGCTGAAAAAGAGCTTCTTCCCAGGGACTTAAGTCCCCCAGTTCCCAGCCCCCTATCTGGGGGCTGATTTCCACTGCGTCTTGGCCATGGAAATCTAAGTAGCAGTGATCGAACCACCTCTGGGCCACAGCAGATAAAACACAGGTGTGCCTTTTTCACATTCCCTGTCTCTCTCCATCACTGGAAGCAAAGGTCTCCAGGGCAGAGTCACAAGATGGAAGGAACCTGGATCACTGAGCCACTCAGTGGTAGATGGCCTGCTGAATACGTGCGTGAAATTTGTGGAGTGAGATATGTTTCCATGGTGATAGCCTCTGAGATTCAGAGGTTTATTTGCGATGAAAGTGAAAGTGAAGTCATGTCCAACTCTTTTCGACCCCATGGACTGTAGCCTACCAGACTTCTCAGTCCATGGGATTTTCCAGACAAGAGTACTGGAGTGGGTTGTCATTTCCTTCTCCAGGGGATCTTCCCGACCCAGGGATCGAACCCAGGTCTCCCGTATTGTAGGCAGACACTTTACCCTCTGAGCCACCAGGGAAGCATAGCAACTAGCATTATCCAATGGAATGAGTAGTCATTTTTCTAGTAGTCATGTATGGATATGAAAGTTGGGCCATAATTAAGGCTGAGTGCCAAAGAATTGATGCTTTTGAACTGTGGTGCTGGAGAAGACTCTTGAGAGTCCCTTGGACTGCAAGGAGATCCAACCAGTCCATCCTAAAGGAAATCAGTCCTGAACATTCATTGAAAGGACTGATGCTGAAGCAGAAGCTCCAGTACTATGGCTACTTGATGCAAAGAGCCAACTGATTGGAGAAGACCCTGATGCTGGGAAAGGTTGAAGGCAGGAGAAGAAGGGGATGACAGAGGATGAGATGGTTGGATGGCATCATCGACACAATGGACATGAGTTTGAGCAAGCTCTGGGAGATGGTGAAGGACAGGAAAGCCCGGCGTGCTGCAGTTCATGGGGTTACAAAGAGTAGGACACAACTGAGCAACTGAACAGCAACAATGGAATGAGAAAACAGATTAGGGAAGAGGGATTGGAGAGAAACTCAATGGCAGACCAGCCCTGGGGAGCCAGGGGAGGTGGCTGCCGAGGCCGCCTGTGATGGTGAGGGTCACTGTGCTTTAGGGAAGTAGTAGTTCATCCTGAGTTTTATTTCTTCTTTTTTCTGTTTGTAAAAGTTTGGCGGGAGGGGAGAGAGATTTGACAATGGGAAAAAATGTTACTGAGACACTTTCTTCTCCCATAATATATTTTTTTGGGGAAGGGGTGGGCATTAGTAATACATAGAAAGAGTAATAAGCAATAAAAAATGGAGCAACTCTCAGCCTCAGGAGGAGTAAAAAATTATAGACCTACAAAATATCATGCCATTTATACTAGAAGGTTTGGGGATGAGGAAAGATATGCAGAAGATAAAATCTTCATTCTAATAAGTCAATAGTGTGTTAGTCACTCAGTTGTTTCCAACTCTTTGCTACCCCATGGACTGTAGCCCACCAGGTTCCTCTGTCCATGAGACTCTCCGGGCAAGAAGGCTACAGTGATTGCCATTCCCTTCTCCAGGATATCTTCCCATCCCAGGGATTGAACCTGAGTGTCCTAAAGCTCCTGCATTACAGGTGGATTCTTTACCAGTGAGCCACTGGGGAAGCCTGCAGACCTATTATATGCTCAATAAAATGCCAAGTGCTAGGGGACTGGAGGAGCTCGTGGCCAGGGAGAGATGGATGTTTAAGAAATCACGTGCTGCTGTTTACAATAGCTAGGACATGGAAGCAACCTAGATGTCCATCGGCAGACAAATGGATGAGAAAGTTGTGGTACATATATGCAATGGAATATCACTCAGCTATTAAAAAGAATGCATTTGAGTCGGTTCTAATGAGTCGGATGAAACTGAAGCCTATTATGCAGAGTGAAGTAAGTCAGAAAGAAAAACACTAATACAGTATATTAGCACATATATATGGAATTTAGAAAGATAGTAACGATGACCCTATATGCAAGACAGTAAAAGAGACACAGATGTAAAGAACAGACTTTTGGACTCTGTGGGAGAAGGCAAGGGTCTGATGGTTTGAAAGAATAGCATTGAAACATGTATATTACCATATGTGAAAGAGGTGACCGATGCAAGTTTGATGCCTGAACCAGGGCACTCAAAGCTGGTGCACTGGGATAACCCAGAGGGATGGGATGGGCAGGGGGGTTCAGGACTGGGGGACACATGTACACCCAAGGCTGATTCATGTCAATGTGTGGCAAAACCCACCACAATATTGTAAAGAAATTAGCTTCCAATTAAATAAATTAATTAAAAAAAATCATGTGCTGGACTTCCCTGGTGGTCCATTGATTATGACTCCATGCTTCCACGGCTGCTGCTGCTGCTGCTAAGTAGCTTCAGTCATATTCCACTCTGTGCGACCCCATAGACGTCAGCCCACCAGGCTCTGCCATCCCTGGGATTCTCCAGGCAAGAGCACTCGAGTGGGTTGCCATTTCCTTCTCCAATGCATGAAAGTGAAAAGTGAAAGTGAAGTCGCTCAGTCATGTCCGACTCTTTTCGACCCCATGGACTGCAGCCCACCAGGCTCCTCCGTCCATGGGATTTTCCAGGCAAGAGTACTGGAGTGGGGTGCCATTGCTTCCATGGCAGGGGGCTTGGTTTCTATTCCTGGTCAGGGAACTATGATCCCACGTGCCGTGCAGCAGCCAAAAGAAAAAAAGGAACCGTGTGCTGCAGTGGGGCAGGACCAGGGATGGAACTGTCGGGGTGTGTGTGGGGAGCAGCATGGAGGGAGGGTCATGTGTACCTCGGGTGGGCGTAGGGGCGGGAGTGCGAAGGCAGAAGAAGGTCTCCTCGGGTGCCTGCACTGAGTCCCCAGTGACGCCTGCATCTTTTCTACCTGGAAAGCAGGGAGAGGCATGGGGGTGGGAGGAGCTTCATGAACTTGATGTGGTTAGAGGAGGGGTTAGGAGTGTGTCGAGACACTGTCGAGAAGTGTAGCCAGGCCAGAGGGTCTGGCCTCGTCTCACGTGCAGACCATTTGAATGAAGGAGGGGGTCACTGCGGCAGCAGCGTGCATGGGCCAGAGGGGTGGGCTGAGCCCAAAGCATTCACTGGAGAGAATGGGGCAGCCCCCCCGGGGCAGGGGGAGGCTGAGGCCCTGAGCGTGGCAGCAACATGGCATGAAGGAGAGGGAACTTCTGAGCCCGGAGGAACTCAGGAGAACTTCTGAGGTCTGACAAGAACCTGAGTGCTGGAGGTGCCCCACAGGACCGGGAGCCCAGGCACACAGGATGAGCCCAGGAATCCCGCAGATAGAGTCAGCCCAAGACGTGTGTCTGGTTCAGCCCCAAGGACTCCCCACCTGGCGGCCTGAACTGCAGGCAATGTGTCGAGTTGGACACACTTTTGTCCCCAAGGAGGTGGACAAGAGAGATTCTGACACGGGCCCTGGTCCCCCCTGCCCCACCCAATGCTGCTCTGTCTCCCCTCCCCTGGAAGTCTGTTTGTCCCCTGAGACCTAAACTCCTGGAGGAGGAAAGGCTGATCTGCTCAGGGAGGACCGCGGAGTCAGGACAGAACTCACTTTTAGGTCGAACAAGTCTCAGACCCTCTCTGATAACCCCCTGATCTGGGCACAGCTCCAACAATGTGTGTAGGGGGTGGGCCCCAACCTCTGTCCCTGACTCTTTCAAACTCTTGAGTCCAAGTCTGGGCAAGTGGGCACACAGCATCTTCACACCTGTGGAGAGGCGGGTGGGGTCTCACCTGAGCTCAGATCCAGGCCATCTTCATCCCAGCTCTTCTCCTGTTCTTCCAGGAGAGAGAGGTTTGTGGACACCTTGTCTGGTTCAGTTCAGTCACTCAGTCTGACTCTTTGCGACTCCATGAACTTCAGCATGCCATGCCTCCCTGTCCATCACCAACTCCTGGAGTTTACTCAAACTCATGTCCATCACGTCAGTGATGCCATCCAACCATCTCATCCTCTGTCATCCCCTTCTCCTCCTGCCTTCAATCTTTCCCAGCATCAGGGTCTTTTCCAATGGGTCAGCTCTTCGCATCAGGTGGCCAAAGGTTTGGAGCTACAGCTTCAGCATCAGTCCTTCCAGTGAACACACAGGACTGATCTCCTTTAGGATGGACTGGTTGGATCTCTCCTTGCTTGTCCAGGTTTTTTAAGAAAACTGCCAATTGTTTCCTCTATGCCTATGAGTTCTTCATGCAGGATGGAGGAGGAGTAACGGATACATTTTGGTGCATTCTCGCTGGGAATCTTTGAGCATAAGTTTTGTGAGTTTTACGTGAAGAGGAGATGCTTGGCGGGGAGGCAGAGCTTTGCCAGGCCCTGTGGGCCTCCCTCGTCCCGAGCTGAGGCTGCAGCTGCGTGCCTCCCACAGAATTACAGCTGTGGCTGCAGCTGCGTGCCTCCCACAGAATTACAGCTGTGGCTGATGCTGGTGAGAAGTCTCAGAGCAGAAAATCTTTGAGGCCTTACCATAAAGGCTGCTCAACTTTGGTGGGTTATTAGAATTGATTGAGGGGGGTGTTTTAAACATCACTGATGTGTAAGTCTGACGCCAGACCGACTGAATCTGAATCTCTGAATCTCCATCCTCCAGGGGGAGGGGTGGTCAGCTTGCTCGGAAGTGCTCAGATCATAAACTCTGATTATTGGAGGTTTGAAAGACCCAGACTGTGGGTTCAACCACAGTGGACGGTGGTGGATATTATCTACAAAAGATAAAGACCTTTGTGAGCTGGGGAAAGGAGTTGTTTTTATGAGGGATATTCCATCTTCTTGAGTAATGCAGAGGGGAAAAAAAAAAAAAACCCAAAATGAATTATCAGGAAACAAAATGCTAAAAATAAATATGGTGTGCTCTTTTGACAGGAGGGAGCAGAGACAGAGCGGATACAGGGTTCAGCATGGGGGTGCCAGGAACATCTGAGGAGACAGAAACGAAGAGATTTTAAGAGGCAGAAGGGAGACTCTAATAAGTTCAGAGACTTCACGTGTTTCAAATTTTCGGGAAGACGGCAGTGTCTCAAATGTCACTTTCTGAAGAGCAGCCTATTTGTAGCCATCGCCATGAACCTCCTCCAAGGTGAAGGCTTCCTGCTGAATTTGTGTTTCTGGGAAAAACAAAAAACAAAAAACACGACAAACAACTGGCCAGCCTCACGGGGCTTCTGCTGAAGTTGAAACCAGGCATGTTGAACATCTTCCATATGTTTTCCCTTTATTCTCCTCTCACAGACATTTTTGAAATCTGTAATGGCATTTGGCTGAGCTCTGAACCCTGCAATGAACTGGTCTCGTCACCATAGTTTTCACAGGGCTAGGAATTTGCTAGGGTTTTCTAACGTATGTGGGTATGAGAGTGGTGCTGAGATAATCTTGTGGTTCTTCTGGATCTTTGGGAAACTGGGGTGTATGAGAGACTTGGCACTGGACGTCTGCCCCTTTGCAGGTGTTAAAAAAAATCACATTTGTTCTATTGGAAGGAGCTTAGGAGGCAGCAACTTCAGAATAAATCCATCCAAAAGCTGCTTCCGTCAGGACCTCTTTCTCTAATCCTGAGCAGAATGAGAAACTTGAAGGGAGATTATATTAGACTTCAGTTTCTGGCCCTTAGTTCCTACCTGGAAATTCACAAATGGGAAACAATTTTCAGTGTCTGTATTCGAGAGCCTTCTTTAATGTATATTTGGGCTCAGAGGGCAGTCTCTCCTGGGTTGTATTAGACAATATGTTTGAATTCATGTACAAAGTGAAATAGAACGAGGGCGAATTTTCAGAAAAGAGAGAGATGTGGTCCTGGAATTAATTATTATGTCTTGTTCTTCCCCATTTCAGAGCCTTTGGCAATACATTCAGAATAGTGGTAGGAGTTGAGAGGGTGGAAGTCACACCTTGGGGAGTGACATCCCCTCAGGACAGCTGACTCATAGACACACATGCAGTTGAAACAAGTCCTGTGAATGCATCCTGGGGTCTTGGTTGGCAGCAGCCAAGCTACTGGTTTCAGTCTGCATTTGATCAGGTGGAATAACCTGGGGACCGCGGGTGACATAAGACATTCAAGTACTTTCCCAACAACCCAGTCATTGACCTTTCTGGGGTTGGTAAAGTGCTCCTCAGAAGAGATCACGTTCTTGTAAATCATCTTTCATTTTTTCGTTGTGCAACATTTCAGGTGAATTATGGGTTTGATACCACCTCATGCCAGGCAAATATCCACTCTCCGGATGTATTGTGTGTATGTGCGCTCAGTCGGGTCTGACTCCGCAACCCCATGTTCTGTAGCCCGCCAGCCTTCTCTGTCCAAGGGATTTTTCAGGGAAGAATTCTGGAACAAGGTGCCATTTCCTCCTCCAGCTGGTTGGATTAAGTTTTCTATTTTTTCTAGCCAAAGATGCAGATACCTGTTGGGAGTGAGGTGGTTACACAGAGCAGAGAGCAGAGGATTCACTGTGATGCTTTATGGTTTCCTTTGTCCCTTCATTTACCTGCAGGAGGACTTCAGCCAAGTAAAGTAGATTTTCTGAAAGTGAATTTTTATTGTTCTGTAACATACAAGACAGCCCAGTTCTGCAGGTTCATCCCTGGACTGTCATTTAAATTTTTTTTTTTTTTAATCTGGAGAGAGAAGGGAAGAGAAAGAGGGAGAGGGAGAAGAGGGGAAGAGAAAGAAAGAGACAGAAAGTGGTTCACACCATAGTAGGGGCTGCAAGTCTGAAATTTGCAGGGCAGGCTGGTAGGCTGGAGACCGAAGGAAAAGCTGATGATGTAGCTCAAGTCCAAAGGTTCTCTGAAAGCAGAGGTCTTTCTTCCTCAGGGGACTTCAGTCTTTTCCTCTGAAGGTCTTCAACTGATTGAATAAAGGACCACTCACATTACAGAGAGTTATCTGCTTAACAAAGTCTACTGATTTAAATGTTAATCACATCTAAATAATACTTTCACAGCAACATCTGGACTGGTGTTTGACTGAATATCTGGGCACCAGGCATAGTCTAGCCAAGCTGATGCATATAAATTAACCTTCGCAGCTGATGAAGCTGAAACTCAGAGAAGCATTGGTGATGTAGCTAGGGCTTGAGATGGGAGGTGGCTACAGAACTTGTTCCGTTAAAGCCATGCTGTCTCATTTAGAGTGTGTACAGATGGGTAGGGGCACTGGACCCATTAGCCCAGGGTCTCTGATGGCAGCAGCCATTTTTCCTGCTTTGAAAATCTGGTCGCCTTATAGGGAAAATAAAAGATCTGGGATTCCCCTGTTTTCTCAGAATAGCATCTCTGGAATACAGTTTTCCAAGACCAGGCTTTCGGCAAAGTAAGGATTCCTGGGTAGACTTTGGAGGCTGATCCAGTTCAGTGCGATTCAGTTGAATCCCACCTGGACTTTTTTGCCCTGACCACGTGCTGCTGTGCTCTGGGCCACAGTGCAGCATAGGAAGGACAGTAGAAAATACACGGTTCAGGCCCTGTGGATTGCGTGGAGGTGGAGGCAGGTAAGCAGAGAAACAAAAACTGCACAGAATAAAGAAGAGGGTAATACATACTACAGTGGGAACCCAGAGCTGCCCCCGAGAGCGACCTGCCATATCACCCAGTGAAACCTTTCCAATTCAGTCCTTAATTCTGAAGAACACCATTCTTAAAAGTTTTCAACCATATCACGTGGCATGTGGAATCTTAATTTTCTGACCAGGGATTGAACCTGCACCCCCTGCAATGAAAATGTGGAGATTTAACAGCTGGATGAACCACTAGGGAAGTTCTGAAAAATACAATTTTTAAAAGGCCTGTTTAAACATGTGTTGTTTTGACATTTTAGCCAAGCTTAGTTTGCCTTTGACAGAGAGCTTAATGATAAAGAACTTGCGATCAGCAGTGAAGTGTGTATGTGTGTACATGTGTGTATAATTAATTGGAAAGAACCAACAAACATGGATGTGAATACTAATTGGTGCTAAAATTAAAATAAAGGTAAAATCAAAACTCTCCTGGAAATATATAATGAACACATGCTAAGAATTTTACTTAACTCGTTAACAAGGAAACCAGTAAAATGTAGAAACAGGTTCAGAAGAGAATTCAAAGAACACACAACACAGGGAGTCAGGAATTGGGAAATAAATTTGCAAATAGATGCAAAAGAATGCAGTGTCCACGGGGCAATAATCAGTTGCATCTCCAAGGACCCAAATTCATTTGCATTTCCATGGACAAGAATTGTCTGCCTTACTATCAGTTTTTCACAGTTCACAGAGTAGTAAACAGCACAGAGAAGCACAGGTTTACATACCTTGAAAGGATGCTCCAAAAAGAACACCTAGTAATCTGTTTTTTTTTTTTTTCCCTCTCATTTTAGAGACCTACAATTTTTTTTTTCTGACCCTGGGGATTACTGGAATAATGGCTTTAAGCATGTTATTTAACCCTTCATTCCTCATCTGTAAATAGAACTGATATTTCTTCACCGGTTTGTTTTGCAGGTGAAAAATGATAACATATAGAAAAATTTTCTATATATATATAAAAAAATTCTTTCAGTCAATATTAGATCTTCTTGTACTGTATTTTTTTTTAAGTTTTTTTTAATGTGGACCATCAAATTTGTTACAATGTGTTGTTTCTGTTTTCTGTTTTGGTTTTGTGGCCTCCAGACCTGTGGTATCTTCTTAGCTCCCTGACCAGGGATTGAACTTGCAACCTCTATACTCTCTGTGTCTTAACCATTAGACCACCGGGGAAGTCCTCTTGTACTGTATTTTTTTCAAACAGATATGCGAATTCCCTCTCCCATAATCTCTTCACTCGTACGTTTGTCCCTCGGCATTTGCTGAAGGCCTGTGACACCAGGCACGTGCCAGGCTAACACAGCTATCGACCACACCATGAGCACATCCCAGGGTCATTGTGTTGTTTTAGTGGTTAAATCACGTCTGACTCTTTCTCGACCCCATGGACTGTAGCCCAGCGGGCTCCTCCGCCCATGGGATTTCCCAGGAGTGGGTAGCCATTCCCTTCTCCAGGGGATCTTCCCGACCTAGGGATTGGACCTGGGTCTCCCGCATTGGCAGGAGAGTTCTTTACCCCGAAGTCACCAAGGAATCAGGAGGAACTTTAGACTGGTGGCGGAGGTGACAGAGACAGATGAACAGGTACCTCAGTAACTATGAATTCCCGTGACATGCACAGGGATAGCTGGATCCTGGGAGGGTGGCCCAGGGCGTGTAAGAAGTGGTTCAAAGCAGTGACTCAGTCAGCCACACTGACTGGGCTCATTAACTGTGTCCTTGGTCAAATTGCTTAACCTCTCTGTGTCTCAGCATCTTCACCTTTATAATTTATTTTAAAAATATTTTTTTGTTTATTTGGCTGCACTGGGTCTTAGTTTCGGCCCTTGGGGTCTTTCGTTGTGGCATGTTGCGGTGAGCAGGATCTAGGCCCTGACCAGGGATTGAACTTGGGCCCCCTGGTATTGCTTGGAGCCCCAGCCACTGCACCACCAGGAAGGTCCCAGCATCTTTGCCTTTCAAATGGAGATGATACCTGTCGTCTGTGCAGACTGAATCAATGAGTTAATGTTTGTGAACATTTGGAGCAGTTCCTGGCACCTACTAAGTGCATTGTAAGTATTAGCTATTACTATTTAATGAATTATTATACATAGATTGAACAAAGAGCTGTGCTGTGCTCAGTTGTGTGTGACTCTTTTGCGACCGCATGGACTGTAGCCCGCCAGGCTCCTCTGTCCATTGGATTTTCCAGGCAAGAATACTGGAGTGGGTTGCCATTTCCTCCTCCAGGGGATCTTCCTGATCCAGGGATTGAACCTATATTTATTCTAGCACCAATCCTAGATGCAAGAGATGCAAGTGTCTTGCATTGAAAGATGGATTCTTTACCACTGAGCCACCTGGGGAGTCCAAAGAGTAGTTTCAACATAAAAACCTAAGTCAGTTCAGTTCAGTTCAGTTGCTCAGTCGTGTCTGACTCTTTGAGACCTTATGGACTGCAGCACGCCAGGCTTCCCATCCATCACCAGCTCCCAGAGCTTGCTTAATCTCATACCCAAGTCAGGGAAAGACTGAAGTCATAGGACAATGTTCATATATCCTGGTTGCTATGCTGAACTGCTAAACCATGGTCATACAGTCACTGGATTTTATCATGTTCTGTTTTCTCCCACAGGTCATTTCTTCCCTGGCTAAGCTGGTACCAAATTAAATCGTATGGACTCTGCTCCACCCCTAGTTTGGCCGAGGCGCCCAGCCTCCGAGGAAACAGTTCTTTTTCCCTTTGGGTTCGAGCTGTTGGAATAATGAAATGGAAGCCGAGATCGATGCTGCACAAGCTTTATTCAGTGGCCAAAAGATGGAGAAGTGGGAACTAAGGTCGCAGATCAATTTCTCATCCGCTCGGCCAGAGGAATTTAATTAAGAGTAAAGAAAAAGGGAGGAGGAGTGAGGCTAATGACAGGGAGGCACATGCATTAGTCTGCTGGGAAGGGGCAGGGATTTTTGAGGGAGGGAGCATCACCCCTTTTATCCTTATTGGCCCTTAATGTCCGGCCCATGGCAGGTGTGAGTATGCTTTATAGTCAAGTCAGTGTATAATGAGACGGGGTTTGTTCAAGGTCAGATGCTTTGCCATCTTGGTGCCAGCCAGTTCCATCTGGTTTTTGGCTTGTTTGTAGCTTTTTTTGTTGTTGTTGTTTAATCTCTGTACCAGTAGCTTAAAGATTTATATTTAACTCCTGCTAAAGACTGACTCTGGCCTCAGTGGTTCAGTTGCTGCTGGTCCTGAACATGGGGGACACGTGATGGAGGTTGAAAGTGGCTTGACTTAAAAGGCTCTTACAAACCCTCAAGACCCCTCAGAAAGGTTGGCGGTGATAACTCTGTGGACCCTTCCTCTGGCCTGAATGGACCAGCTCCCCTCAGCTCAGGAGAACAGCCTCTGAAGGCATTTTCCAGAGTTTTCACCTGATCAGAGACAGCATCTCTAATTCTCTGCTATTTTTCTGTTTGTGGGACGGTCTTCAGTTCGGATAAAAACCTGCGGAGTTACCACTGGGGTTAGAACGACTGGGTGGAATGGTGACTTGAACACTTGTTCTATATCAGGCATCATGAGAGGGACTTTGTGGAGATTGTAACTTCATGCTCAAGGCGAGGAGAGTGAAGGCTGGGTGCATAACGGACCTGGACTCGAACCCAAAGCTGGTGCCAGAGCTGGGCTGAGTTTCTCTTCACAGAGGTTATAAGGATCTCTCTCTTCAGCGGCTCTGATCTGTTGTGGGGCAGGCTTCCCTGAGCCACACTGGTCTATGGAGAACGGAGGGACAGATGAGCAGAGAAAGAAGTAGGGACAGGGAATCTCCTACGGCTTGGAGCCCGGCCAGCAGACTGCGGGGGTGGGGCCTGGAGTGGGTCTTGCCCATCGGACCTTCCCTGCCCACTGCCCCCAGCCCAGCCACCCTGAGCTGTTAACCCATCGCATTGCCTTGTCTCTTTTCTCCGCTGAGAAATTTGGGGACCATTTTTTGAAAACACATCAGATAGACCCCAGGCCATCCCCACCCTAACTTCTGTCACTAGTTTCCAGTGGTAGAGACCAGATCATCACTGGTGATTATACAGCAAAAAAACAGGCTTGAAGGGCCCAGGGTGGGTGGGCTAAGACTGCTGTGCCTGTCAGGAGTCTGCGCCCCACCGCTGCACTCCTGGTGTCACCTCTGGAGAGTCCCTTCCCCTCCCTGGGCTCCTGTTGCTCCTCCATCAACGTAATATCTGATAGGCTGGACCACAGTTCTCCAAGGGCAGCGTCAGCCTCCACGATGGTAACTCATTAGAAATCCGCATTCTCGGGCCCCACCCCAAACCTTTGGAATCAGACGTTCGGGGCTCAGGCTGTAGCCGTTGGTCTCCCCAGGCCTTTTGGAAGGGGTGGTTTGAATATAACCTGAAGTCTGAGAACCACTGGGTTAGGTGAATTTTACGTTTCCTTCTGGCTCAGTCTATGATTCCCTGCTCTTATCTGGGAAGAGGACAGATTGTACCTATTACCAACGACATCTGCTACTGATGACAGGCGGGAGGGCGGCCTCACACAATGAAAATGGAACTAAAATAGGTGGCTAGGTAAGCTCCTTTCAAGGCATCACCTATTATCGCTGTTACCTGAATTCCATTTACTAATTTATTGAAGCAAACGCTGAAAGCAGAGCCGTGGGAAGGTCCGGAAGCCCTGCAGGGAATGCATTAAGAACGGTGCTGCTCGCTGTCTTGAAAGGCCCCTGAAAGGTTCCCCAGGGGCAGCACCTGGAGAGGGGGGCTGACCTGGCAGCTCTGTGGGTCTCAGAGCGGGTCGTGTTTCTCCCACTGGTTTCTGACACGATCAGGCGAGTGTGGCACTGGCCCGGCTGGCCCCCAGCTGCAGCTGCAGCTGCATGCCCCACACTCCCCTGGAAGGGCTCCTGCGGCCCCAGAAGGGGTGATCCGTTTTGGTGGGAGGCTTCCCCGGATCCTGGGGACACATTCGTTGTTCACAGAACAACTTCTGCTGTCTGGAGCTGGCCCAGGATGAAGCCAGGAAATAGTTATCTCAGAGCCTAGCACATAGTAGATGTGGTAAACATCACAAGTTGGGTGGTTTCTAAGAATTGCCTGGGGGCTCAAGAGGAGTCCCGGAATCAAATCTGAGCAGCTAGCTCTGGGGGTCCCGGTGCTGCAAGGAAGGAGGCATGTGTGATCTTAGCCCCCTAACCTCCCCAGCTCCCGGCCGATTTATAACCCGTGGAAGAAAATTATGTTTTGCCTCGTGGCAGGTTTGATGGCATCCCATCTCTGACATCATATTACACGCATCACAGGGTTGCTGGGGGGAGTTGTTTTTGATTTCCAGATGAAAACTCTAGAGTGCAGAAAAGAAAGATCCTGACCCAAGTCACATGAAAAGTAAGTTTTGAGTCCAGACACTAAGTTTAATTTTGTTTATTGAGTACTTCTGGAGTAGGAAATGGCCACCCACTCCAGTATTCTTGCCTGGAAAATTCCATGGGCAGAGGAAGAGTCAGACATGACTGAAGAGTCAGACACGACTGAGCGACTGAGCACAACTCCAACTGAGTACTTATTATGCAGGCAAATAACTTACTTGTCATAGAATGGGTTTCTATGTCTAATTATTCCATGTATTTAGTTATTGTATCTATTTCTTCTATTGATTTTAATATATCTATTTAATTATTCTAATCATCCCAGTAATCCTTTAAATAGATATTATTATCACCGTCTTACAGATGGTAAGGCAAAAGGGGCTAAATTAACTTAGCCTCAGTCAGCAGAGCTAGGAAGTGGCTGGACTTGAATTGTACCCCAGTAGGTATTTAGATGGATGGAAAACATCATAGCCTGTTTTTAAAAATTTGTTTATGTGTTTAATTATTTGGCTGCCCCGGGTCTTTGTTGCAGCACACAGGATCTTTGTTTTTGTTGTTGTGGTATGCAGGGTGTTTTTAGTTGCAGCGTGTGGGATCTAGTTCTCTCACTGGGGATCGAACCCGGGGCCCCTACGTTGGGAGCATGGAATCTTAGCTGTTGGGCCACCAAGGAAGTCTCCATCACAGTCTCTTCTTAGCCCTGTCCCTCTGGGATGTGTATTTGCCTGGAAGAACCTTGCTTCCTATCTGTCATCGCAGAATCTGGATTTTCAGCGCCGGCGATCTTTAGGGTTCTAATCTCCTTCAGCCCCCAAGCCTAAGTGACTGGTTCTCTTGGAGGGTATGGATATTCCTGGACAGGTGAGCCATCAGGTTAAGTCACAGGAACTGTACCTGATGAGACGCTTGGTGAGGTGTCGATATGATCACAAGCTCACACACGGAGCACGTCGTTCATCCACAGTCTTTCCTTTGGACGAAAGCTGCCCAAGGAGGATGAGAGCAACTGGTGCTTGGGTGGGGGTGGGGCGCCTGTCCAGAGGAGAGTTCCAGAAGGAAAGTGTGATGGAGAGGGATGAACAGAACTTTTACTACATTTGCCTCATGGAGTCATATGCTCTCCATCTTGCAGATGAAGAAATAGGCCCAGAGATTTTGGAAGAGATGTTTGGTTTAACTGAAGTCGTTTAGTCTGTGAGTCCTTGACTCCAATGACAAACTCCTGAGCATCTTCTCTGTGCCAGGACTGTGCTTCCATAGGGGAAGACAGAGAGAAGAAACCCACAGTGGAGTGGTAGAGAGATAAATTATCCTAAGGTATCATGCAATATACCTTCCCTTGTTGCTCAGCTGGTAAAGAATCCGCCTGCAATGCGGGAGACCTGGGTTTGATCCCTGGGTTGGGAAGATCCCCTGGAGAAAGGAAAGGTGACCCACTCCAGGATTCTGGCCTGGAAAATTCCATGGGCTCTGTAGTCCATGGGGTCACAAAGAGTCAGCCATGACTGAGCAACTTTCACTCGCTATCATCCAACAGAATGTGGTCTGTAATTTCGGCCAAGTACCCTAATTTTCATGGATATGAGAAGAACCGTGGAGAAAATGCCTTTCCTGGCTTCCAAGTAACAATGGTGAGCGTAGAGTCTGCAGGTCACAGAGCACGGTCACACGTCAACCAGACTGTTAAACCAGGGCTGGTGAGTAGATAAATGCCATCCTGTGAAGACATGTTTTACTGAATCTAAGATCAGGTGACCTATGAGTGGC
The DNA here is from genome assembly GCF_000754665.1 of Bison bison bison. Lineage (NCBI taxonomy): Eukaryota > Metazoa > Chordata > Mammalia > Artiodactyla > Bovidae > Bison > Bison bison. Next base: position 7,306,292 of record NW_011494879.1, read on the forward strand.
AGAGTTGGAACTTGAACCTAAGTCTGAAATTTGAAATCTCATGTGGTTGCCAATATCAGGGGAGGTGAGCAGGGGCAAGGCTAGGACAGTGAAGTCTATGGATGGAGCTAGGCTGGGGAAGGCTCGGGTGATATCCCAAATACATCCCTCAGACCCAAGAGTTTCAGGTCAGAGCTGAGAACAGGAGATAGAGGCAGAGAGGCTACAAAGTGTTGAGGTAGCTCAGAGCAGAGTCCTGGGGACGGAGGAGGGGCTGGACAATTCCTGACTCTCATTGGGTACCAAGTATTTTACATGATCTCATTTAATCACCTCTGGTGCCTCAGATGGTAAAGAATCTGCCTGCAATGTGGGAGACTCGGGTTTGATCCCTGGGTCAGGAAGATCCCAGGAGAAGGGAATGGCAACCCACTCCAGTATTATTGGCCTGGAGAATTCCATGGATAAAGGAGCCTGGCAGGCTACAGTCCATGGGGTTGCAAAGAGTCAGACATGACTGAGTGACTAATACTTTCACTTACCTCATGATCTTGCTTAGAGATGAAGGCAAGTGGCTTGGTCAAGCCAGCCTTATTAAGAAGTGTCAAAGGTGAGTTTTGAACTCTGGTCCCCATCTGACTCCAAATCCAGTTCTTTTCCCATACCAGCTTCCACCCCATTCTGTGGCATCTTACTCAGCTGTCCTGCCCTGGCCATGACCTTTTTCTCTGGTGATCACATGTTATTAATAACTTTAGCTTGGTGTTAGAGGGTCTCACAACCCTCTGGTGGGGTGAACTGATATCTATCAATCCAAGAGACTCTATGGAAGAGACTCAAAAGGGAAATATCAATACAGAGGTGTGGAGTAGCTTGGAAGAAGTGCTTAAGTCTAGAGAAGTTGAGAAAAAGCAAGCAAGCAATCCAGGCTGGGAGAAAAATGTAACCGAGGGCTTAAAGGTGGGGCATGTGGGGGTCTTGGGGTTTGTGTGCCTGGAGTGCAGGCCCTGTGAGCTCAGGGTGGGAGATGAGGCTGGAATGGGCCAGTGGGGCTGGATACAATGGCTTGAAGTGCCTGTAGGTGATAAGGAGCTAATGGAGGGTCCTAGGGACAAAACCGAAACCAAGCAATGGAGAAGATTTTTGTCCTGATTGTTGGGGGCAGGGAGCAGGGACCCCTGCAAAGACAGAGGTCTTTGGCTGAGTGGCTCTTCTCTGAATGCTGGGGGGTGGGGGAATGTATCTCAGGTGGTCAGGACTGAAGTCCTCCTCAGACACCTGCTCAGAATGGCCTGAACGTTCTGAGGGCCGGCCGGGTGTGTTTGTCCGGGGTGATGCTGTGTGAACACTTAGATCTCGATTCCATTCACATCTGCTGGCGCCTCCACTCAGCTGTGGCTCCTTCTATTTGCTGGTCCAGTGATGGGAGAGAAGGTCCCTGCTGCCTTGGCATTGCCCTTGTAGTTGAAGTACAGACGGTGACAGCATGAGCAAGAGGATGCTCTAAAAGGAGCTGCTTGGAGGTGAGGCAGAATCCCTGCAGGGTCCGGCTGGGGAGGGGTGGGGTCATTCCTTTGGTAAAAGGTCCAGCTAAGGTCTGTGCTGAAGTTGAGCCTTGAGGTTGACAGCAAGTCTTCCATCAAATAAGCTGGGGAAAGGGCTTTCCAGGTGGAGGGAACCTGGGGCTGGAGGGAACCAGGTGTGTTCAGAGCAGTGAAAGAAGGCCAGTGTGACAGCAGCTGGAGGGACATGATAGGAGAGGAAATGGAGGGGGGCCAATTACTCGGGGCCTCCCAAGCCATGGTGAGGAAGTGGATTTTAAGAGCACAGGGAAGTCACTGAGGTATTTTAAGGGGGGCTGTTGTGGGAAGGATGAGCTGCAGAGGCAACTTGGGGATCAAGGAGATGGAGGCTCGACCCAAGGGAGGGACAGTGGAGACAGTGAGAACCCGGTGGATGTAAGAAATACTTTGGAGGTAGAATCGGGGGGTTTTGATTGATTGTTTAAATGTGAGGCTTAAAAGAAAAGGAGAAATCAAGAGTGTTTCCCAGGTTTGGGGTTAAACTAGCAAGATGGTGGTAGTCCCCCTTCTCCAGGGGATCTTCAACTGGGGATTGAACCGGGGTCTCCTGCATTGCCGGAGAAGGCAATGGCACCCCACTCCAGTACTCTTGCCTGGAAAATCCCATGGATGGAGGAGCCTGGTAGGCTGCAGTCCATGGGGTCGCGAAGAGTCGGACACGACGGAGCAACTTCATTTTCACTTTTCACTTTCACGTATTGGAGAAGGAGATGGCAACCCACTCCAGTGTTCTTGCCTGGAGAATCCCAGGGACGGGGGAGCCTGGTGGGCTGCCGTCTATGGGGTCACACAGAGTTGGACACGACTGAAGCAACTTAGCAGCAGCAGCAGCAGCTCCTGCACTGCAGGCAGACTCTTCACTGTATGAGCCACTAGGAAAGGCCCTAACTCCATTTAGGTCATGTTAGACGTAAGATGCCTGGTGGGTGGTTGCATACGAGGGTCCATTGGATCTGGTGCCATGGAAGTCTTTAGAATCCTGAGAACGTTTTCAGAGGAATGAAGGTGAGGATGTGGAAGCAGTGAGTGTGGATGACCACTTTGAGGAGTTTTGCTGTGAACAGGTTGAGGGAAAAAAATTTTTTTAAAGCAATTTAAATTTCATTTTTTTAAAGTTGAAGTATAGTTGATTTAAAATATTGTGGTTTCTTTTCATGAATATAGCAAAGTGATTCACTTCTACATATATATATATTTTCAGATTATTTTCCACTATAGGTTAATATAAGATACTGGATATTGTTCCCTGTATTACATAGTAAATACTTATTGTCTGTCTATTTTATATATATTAGTGGTGTGTATCTGTTAATCCCAGACTCCTAGTTTATCCTTTCCCTCTTTTCCCCTTTGGTAACCGTAAGTTTGTTTTCTATGTGTGTGAGTCTATTTCTGTTTTGTAAATAGATTTATTTGTATTATATTTTAGATTCCACATATAAGTGGTATCATATGATATTTGTCCTCCTCTGTCTGACTTACTTCACTTAATACAGTAGTCTCTAGAATACTGGAGTGGGTAGCCTTTTCCTTCTCCCAGGGGATCTTCCCAACCCAGGGTTCAAACCCAGGTCTCCCACATTGCAGCCAGATTCTTTACCAGCTGAGCCACAAGGGAAGCCCCCAGGTCCATCCACTCTGCTGCAAATGGCAATGTTTCATTCTTTTTTGTGGTTGAATGATGTTCCAGCCTCTTTTTCTTTATCCATGGGAAGTTGCTTCTTGATAACCTAGGGGTTATGGGCTGAATTATAACCTCTCAAGTTCATATGTTGAAGTCCTAACCCCATTGCTTCAGCATATAACTGCCCTTTTGTTAGTAAATAAACAAATGGGAAATGATGGTGCGAATATCCCTGCCACCGCTTGGCATCTTTCTCTCCCAGAGGGAGGGTCCTGCCATTCCAATGTGTCCTTTGTTTCTGCCGCAGGAATCGTCACTTGCTGTGTCTTCGCCTTTGTGTTCCAACAGCCAGGCACTGTTTGGCTCAAGACTGTGAGTGTGTTTCTGCCACGCTCCATGACAATACTGTTGAGGAAGGCTGATCGAGGGTTTGCTAGCCTGAATCCTAGCTTCACATCCTGTAATATGGGATCTTCTCACTTCTCTGCCTTGGCCAAGCTTTGGTAAAAAAGTGGTGGTGCACCTGTTTGCAACCCTAACCCACTGTTACACTCCCAAGGCCTGAGGCACTGCCCCACAGTCGGGGGGTGGGCAGCGCTGGTTCGCCCCTGGTGCCGTGGGTGGGAGGGTCAGCCCTGGTCTGCAGGTCTCGCCTCCCTTGGACAGCCTCACTTGGCCCACCCTGGATGTGCTTGCTCTTCCAATGAAGAGCAGACTTCAGCTGCTGCCTTCCTCTCTGTGTTTTCTGGAAAGTGAAAGTCAAAGTCGCTCAGTCCTGTCTGACTCTTTGAGACCCCATGGACTGTCCATGGAATTCTCCAGGCCAGAATACTGGAGTAGGTAGCCTTTCCCTTCTCCAGGGGATCTTCCGGACCCAGGAATTGAACCCAGGTCTCTCACATTGCAGGCGGATTCTTTATGAGCTGAGCCACCAGGGAAGCCCAAGAATCCTGAAGTGGGTAGCCTATCCCTTCTCCTGCAGATCTTCCCAACCCAGGAATCGAATGGGGATCTCCTTTACTGCAGGCAGATTCTTTACCAACTGAGCTAACAGGGAAGCCCCAAGTTTCCCTCAAACCCTTTGTAGAGTCCCTGTATTTCCCAGGTGAGGTAAAGAGTTGAAAGGGAGGTCATTTAGTGGATAAGCAGCAAAGGAAGGACGCTGTCTCTGTACCTGGTCCCCGGCTCCCAGGATCTGTGGGGGCCTGTCCATG
>NW_011494879.1:7310791-7313843 GCF_000754665.1 Bison bison bison
CCTTGGGCAGGTTCCTCTGCCTCTCTGAGCCTCTGTCCTCAGCTGCCAGAGAAGCAAGATGGCATCTACCTTGAAGTCATTTGTTCATTTGTGCAGATCAAGTGGCTGCTGCTCACAGGATGGTCACTAACTGTTGGTGCCCTTCTGCCCTCCTGTGGGGAATCACTGTCGTCTAGGACTCAGTGCCTTGGGGCAAGGATGAGAGTCTCAGATGAGCAGGTTTACCACTGGTTTTATCCCTTTTGTCCTCTTTTTTTTTTTAAACATAGTATTTAAAAAAATTTTAGTTTTATTTCCTTATTTGGCCCTGCTGAGTCTTAGTTGAAGCTCATGGAATCTTCACTCTCCTTGAACTCTGAGTTGGGGCATGTGAAACCTAGTTCCCGGGGATTGAACCTAGGCTCCCTGTATGGGGGGGACAGAGTCATAACCCCTGGACCACCAGGGAAGTCCCTGTCCTCTTATTTTTAAAGCACCCAATTAGGAAAGAATTACAGTGCTGTTTCCTTGCCTAGGCACTCAGCAAATCCCATATGCTGGGTAAATATCAAGAGAGATCAGAGCCTAAGCACAAAAAATGAGTGCCCAGGGCTGGACCAGGTTTGTACAGGAGCTGAGTTGATGCGGAAGCTTCTAGCTCTCAATACTGCTGACATGTAGCTGACCTGAGGGTCATTTTTTTTCTGACCAGCTGTCCCTTGTTCTTCCACAAGTTGGGAGCCTCTCACTTCCTTTCCCCTCCAGAGTGTCAGGCCCCTTTGCTGAGGGGCTCTGGACCAGACCCAGGAGTGGAGAGCTGCCTGAGCCTAAAGCTGGGATCTAGCAGCTAATGGCAGGCAGTTTCCTTTCCACTCGGATACTTCTCTTTCTCAGGGTTCCTAAGAAGCGTGGGCACATTCTTTTCTTTGCCCTTTCAATGAACATGTACTAAGTGTCTGCTTCTACCTAGGGCATGTGTAGAGGAAGATAGTGCTTTATGCTTCTGTGGTTGTTCAGCTGCTCAGTTGCGTCTGACTCTTTGCAGCCTCATGGACTGCAGCATGCCAGGCTCCTTTGTCCTTCACTATCTCCTGGAGTTTGTTCAAATTCATGTCATTAAGTCGGTGATGCCATCCAACCACCTCATCCTCTGCCACCCCCTTATCCTTTTGCCTTCAATCTTTCCAAGCATCAGGGTCTTTTCCAAAGAGTTATCTCTTCATATTAGATGGTCAAAGTTCAGCATCAGTCTTTCCAGTGAACATTCAGGGTTGACTTCCTTTAGGATTGACTGGTTTGATCTTCTTGCAGTCCTAGGGACTCTCAAGAGTCTTCTCCAGCACCACAATTTGAAAGCATCAATTCTTTGGCACTCAGCCTTCTTTATGGTCCAAGTCTCACATCCATCCATATTTACTGGAAAAAAGTACTGGAGTGGTTTGCCATGTCCTCCTCCACTGGACCACATTTTGTTAGAACTCTTCACTATAATCTGTCCATTTTGGGTGGCCCTGCATGGCATGACTCAGAGCTTCCTTGAATGACTCTTGCCCCTTTACCATGACAGGCCATGATCCATGAAGGGTCTTTATGCGTGGTAGTATATAAAACATGCACAAAGTCTGGGTATTCAGAGAAGAGAACAATGAAATAGTGAATGTAGTCAGGGGTGGTGCTTTACAAGGGGGTGATATTGGAGATGGGCTTTGAAGGTTGAATAGGAGTTTGTCTGAGAAGGCTAGTCATCTCAGCCAGAGAACAAGAGGAAGAAAAGTCCTGCCAAGATTCAAAGATGTGTCAGATTCCAGTGTGTCTGTGAATGTTGAGTTTTCTGTGCTAGAGTCCATGATTTGTGCAATTTTTGCCTGCGTGTAGGAATATAGATGGAGAAGGCAATGGCACCCTACTCCAGTACTCTTACCTGGAAAATCCCAGGTAGGCTGCAGTCCATGGGGTCGTGAAGAGTTGGACACGACTGAGCGACTTCACTTTGACTTTTCACTTTCATGCATTGGAGAAGGAAATGGCAACCCACTCCAGTGTTCTTGCCTGGAGAATCCCAAGGATGGGGGAGCCTGGTGGGCTGCCGTTTAAGGGGTCTCACAGAATCAGACACGACTGAAGTGACTTCGCAGGAGTATAGATAGTAGGCATGCTTCTGTATTTGTAGGAAAGTTGACTGTATATGTCTCTGTGTGGTAACTAGTTGGCGGGGGGGTGGTGGTGGATGAAGAGGTAGGTAGGTCCTAGAATGAAGAGACTGCATGTGCCTGAGTACCACCAGACATTGGAGAGGAAGAAGGGTCCTGGTCTGGGACAGGAGAAAAAGGGGTGACTGGAGGAAGGCTGTGACGGCAGTGACTGTTGTTTTCAGAACTCTCTGGGGCGGCTGCCCCCTGTTACTTGGGACTGGTTCAAGTCCCTGCGACCTGGTGCAGCTTGAGCTTCTTCCTGATGTGGTCCCTGCAGAATAGCTCAGAGCTCTGAAGAGGTCAGAAAGAAATCAGGTCCCTCCCAGGCTTTGAAGTAGTTTGCAATCTTGGAGGATGATAAAGCCCTGGGCATTTCCTGAGCGCCTCTGACAAACAGAGCTGCTGTTCTTATTTTTGCATTTAGTTTTTCTTATTCTGTTGGATTCAAACAGACAAATTGCAAAAAGACTCAGTTATTCAAGCCTTGTCCAGTCATTCATTGACAGAGCATTTACACTCCAAGAATGAGTCCAGGCTCTATGAGATCAGAAAGAGCATGGATTTTTCAATGACAACGCATTGGTCGCCTCGCCCTTGGTGAAATGGATCGTCTCCCTGGACCTCAGTTTCCCACCTGTAAAACGAGCAGAACAATTCTCACGTAACATGAATGTAACCTTCGAGGTACATGGACGCTTGTGGCTCATCAGAGGTGGAAATCTAATTTTTTGTTCCTCTCCTCTGACATGTACCTTCTTTCTGAAACGTTAACTTTGTTTGGGCAGGGAGATGGCTGTAGTTCCCCAGGCCATCAGCAGATGGCGCCCAACAACGTGCGGTGCTGGGAACAAGGTTCCCTCAGCTCCCCAACCCTCCCATTC
>NW_011494879.1:7313992-7319076 GCF_000754665.1 Bison bison bison
GGACCCAGGCAGAAAGTCACACAGAACACTGTGTGTCTGTCAGCAGATTCCTGGAAGGTCACGCTGAATGATGAATGCTCCCGGGTAGGATTGGAGAGTTCTTTTTTCTTATTTATTTTTTTCCTTTTCTTTCTTTTTTTGTCTCCCATGAATTGCATCACTGGGCAGCCTCTTGGCTTTATTCATCAAACTCCTGTGGTTTTTAGACCTTTCCCAATTGTTTTGTGTCTGCTTCCTTTCCAGGCCCCTTCTGGCCAAGGCAGGATGTCCGGGGTTGGCTGTGGCCAGGGAGCCCGTCCTTGTCCAGCTCTTTTTACTGTTGCTCTTTCTGCCCTCCTATCTCCCACTCCCAGAACCTGATGTGGTCCTGGGGACAGAGACCTGACTCCGCTGTGATCCCAGGTGACTGTATCTTAGCCCCAGTTCCCTCATAAGGGGAGTCTTGCCTGGCAAGGAAATGGGTTTCATCTTCAACGTCTGGTGCTTTACCTTGGATACCCTGGCCTTTGGCATCCCTCTCCCTCTTCTCAACCACACATATGCTGCTGCTGGTATTTAAAATTTTTCTGGGTCTTTAAGGAACTACCCCAAATTGAGTAGCTATCTGTCTTGCAGGTATCTTATGGTGGTGGTTTGTGGTTTAGTTGCTAAGTCGTGTCCGACTCTTGCGACCCCATGGACTGTAGCCTGCTAGGCTCCTCTGTCCCTGGGATTCTCTAGGCAAGAATACTGGAGTGGGTTGCCATTTTCTCCTCCAGGGGATCTTTACCATGCAGGAATTGAACCCGGGTCTCCTGCATTGCAGGTAGATTCTTTTTACTGACTGAGCTACGAGGGAATCCCCGCAGGTATCTTGGGATGGTCCCAATTTAACATTCTGACCCATTGTCCCTGTGTCAGGTTTGAAGCCTGGAGAATTGATGTTTTGTTGGAGGCATGATGTTTGTGGTTGTGAGAAAGCACTTTTCTCCTCTATTCTTCCCCCTTGCTGTATCCCGGGCACTGTGCAGAGAGCAATGAAAACAGACCTGGACCCCAGGAGCCCTTGGACAAAGGGGTGTGAGGAGACAGACAAATGTAGTCCCTGGAGTGAGATGGGCTGTGGAAGAGATAGATGCCCTGGGTCCAGGAACTAAGAGCTGGGCACGACTGGCTTTGCTCACTATCACCCCCTAGTGACCCATTTGGGAAACTCACATTTCCTGTCACCTCTGCCAGCGGCTCAAACCATGGAAATTCATTTTTCTTCCACTTCTAGAGGATGGAGATTCAACATCAAGGTGTCAGCAGGTTTGAATTTTTTGAGGACTCTCTTCTTGGTTTGTAGGGAGCCACTGTCTCACAGTTAGAAGTGGAGATGGAACAACAGACTGGTTCCAAATTGGGAAAGGAGTACGTCAAGGCTGTATATTGTCACCCTGCCTATTTAACTTATAATCAGAGTACATCATGAGAAATGCTGGGCTGGAGGAAGCACAAGCTGGAATCAAGACTGCAGGGAGATATACCAATAACCTCAGATATGCAGATGACACCACTCTTATGGCAGAAAGCAAAGAAGAACTAAAGAGTTTCTTGATGAAAGTGAGAGAGGAGAGTGAAAAAGCTGGCTTAAAGCTCAACATTAAAAAATGAAGATCATGGCATCCAGTCCCATCACTTCATGGCAAATAGATGGAAAAACAATGGAAACAGTGACAGACCCTATTTTCTTGGGCTTCAAAATCATTGCAGATGGTGACTGCAGTCGTGAAGTTAAAAGACTCTAGCTCCTTGGAAGAAAAGCTATGACAAAGCTAGACAGCATATTAAAAAGCAGAGACATTACTTTGCCAACAAAGGTCTGTCTAGTCAAATCTATGGTATTTCCAGTAATGTATGGAAGTGAGAGGTGGACCATAAAGAAAGCTGAGAGCTGAAGAATTGATGCTTTTGAACTATGGTGTTGGAGAAGACTCTTAAGAGTCCCTTCAGCTGCAAGGAGATCCAACCAGTCAATCCTAAAAGAAATCAGTCCTGAATATTCATTAGAAGGACTGATGCTGAAGCTGAAGCTCTATTACTTGGCCACCTCATGCGAAGAACTGACTCATTGGAAAAGACCCTGATGCTGGGAAAGATTGAAGGCAGGAGGAGAAGGGGATGGTTGGATAGCATCACCAACTCGATGGACATGAGTTTGAGCAAGCTCCGGGAGTTGGTGATGGAGAGGGAAGCCTGGGGTGCTGCAGTCCATGGGGTCGCAAACAGTCAGACACGACTGAACGAATGGACTGAACCGTCTCGCTGTGTCCTCATGTGGTCCTTCCTCTGATGCCTCTGCATGTTCACATTTCCTCTTATAAGATCATCAGTCATACCGGATTGAGGGGTTAAGGTGTTAGTTGCTCAGTGGTGTCTGACTCTTTGTGATCCCGTGGACTGTAGTCCACCAGGCTCCTCTGTCCATTGGATTTCCCAGGCAAGAATACTGGGCTGGGTTGCCATTTCCTTCTCTAGGGCATCTTCCCAACCCAGGGATCAAACACGGGTCTCCTGCATTGCAGGCAGATTCTTTACCATCTGAGCCATCAGGGAATCAGGGCCTACTCTAAAGACTTCATTTTAATTTAATCGCCTCTTTAAATGCCTGTCTCCAAATGCAGTCATATTCCCTTGCACTATTGCAGTTGGCTCAGACCTGAGAGACTACCACGTAGGAGTTAATTTCTATATAAAAAAAAGTATCCTGGGGTTTGGGGGAGAATGGATACATGTATATGTATGGCTGAGTCCCTTTGCTATTCATCTGAAACTATCACAACATTGTTCATCAGATATACTCCAATATAAAATAAAAAGTTTAAAGTTTGGGGAAAAAGTATCCTATGCCACATTCCACGTCATTAGAAGAGTTAGGGTATAAAACTTATGGACCCAGTTTCCAGCCCAAGGCTGTATCCTCTACTCATAACAATGAAATCCTCTGACAACTAAAATAATATTTTTAGCCCATTCTTACACTGTGAACATCGGAGAAGGCAATGGCACCCCACTCCAGTACTCTTGCCTGGACTATCCCATGGATGGAGGAGCCTGGAAAGCTGTGGTTCATGGGGTCACTGAGGGTTGGACACAACTGAGCAACTTCACTTTCACTTTTCACTTTCATGCATTGGAGAAGGAAATGGCAAGCCACTCCAGTGTTCTTGCCTGGAGAATCCCAGGGACGGGGGAGCCTAGTGGGCTGCCGCCTATGGGGTCTCGCAGAGTCGGACACGACTGAAGCGACTTAGCAGCAACACACTGTGGATGTAGGTGTATCCTGATTCGTCTGTTTATAATGTTCTTAAGTGTTTCTTCTTAACAATTCCTAACAATAGTAGTTCAGATTCATCCCATATTCATTTAGCCTCACTATATGTCAGATGCTTTCATGCATCTAAACTCACTTGACTCTCACAGCTACCCAGGGAGGCATGCGCTGTTATTCTCACGTTGGAGATTAAGAAAGAGTGTCACTGAGAGGCGAAATGAAGAACGCAATGGAGAAACTCAGGATTTTCCCTCTTTACTACTAGAGAACCATCTCTTTTTTCCTATGTCATTTATTTGCATGAGAAAGGACCCCAAATCTTAGTGATTAAAAGAACACCCGCCTATTTATTTGATGACTCTCTGGGTTGGTGATCTAGGCTGGGCTCAGCTGGGTGGTATTTCTGTGTTGGTGGTGAGCTGCCAGTTGGCTGGGCAGCTCTGTTTCTGGAGGTCAGCTGGCTTATGTTTAGGGCAGTGAGGTAACTGAGCCATGTGTCTCCCATCACACCGCAAACAAACTCAGGCTCCATCACGTGGTAGTTGTCGTGGGATCCAAGAGCAGCCAGGTCAGACAAGCTCCAGCGTGTGAATGCGTTTCAGCCTCTGCTTGCAGCACAATGTGTGACAGCCCGCTGACCGGGTCACCTGGCTCAGAGTCAGTGTGGTGACATCCCTCCAAGGATATGGATGTAGGAGGGGAGTAATCCGTGTTGCTGTTGTTCATTTGTCCCATTCTGTTTTCAAAACACTTTAAAAAATTATAACAATGAATGTATATATGTATCATGTATATATTGTAGGGCTTCCCTGGTGGCTCAGTCAGTAAAGAACTTGCCTACAATGCAGGAGATCACCTGCAATGCTGGAGACCAGGGTTCAGTCCCTGGGCCAGGAAGATCCCCTGGAGAAGGAAACGGCAACACACTCCAGTATTCTTCCTTGGAAAAGCCCAGGGACCTTAGGGGCCTGGCAGCTTATAGTTTATGAGGCTGTGAAGAGTCAGACACGACTTAGTGACTACACCACCACCACCGCCGTGTATAAATTCAGTTCAGTTCAGTCGCTCAGTCGTGTCCGACTCTTTGCGACCCCATGAACTGCAGCACGCCAGGCCTCCCTGTCCATCACCAACTCCTGGAGTCCACCCAAACCCATGTCCATTAAGTCAGTGATGTCATTCAACTATTTCATCCTCTGTTGCCCCTTTCTCCTCCTACCCTCAATCTTCCCAGCATCAGGGTCTTTTCAAATGAGTCAGCTCTTCTCATCAGGTGACCAAAGTATTGGAGTTTCAGTTTCAACATCAGTCCTTCCAATGAACACCCAGGACTGATCTCCTTTAGGATGGACTGGTTGGATCTCCTTGCAGTCCAAGGGACTCTCAAGAGTCTTCTCCAACACCACAGTTCAAAAGCATCAATTCTTTGGCACTCAGCTTTCTTTATAGTCCAACTCTCACATCCATACATGACCACTGGAAAAACCATAGCTTTGACTAGATGGACCTTTGTTGACAAAGTAATGTCTCTGCTTTTTAATATGCTGTCTAGGTTGGTCATAACTTTTCTTCCAAGGAATAAGTGTCTTTTAATTTCATGGCTGCAATCCCCAGCTGCTGTGATTTTGGAGCCCAGAAAAATAAAGCCAGCCACTGTTTCCACTGTTTCCCCGTCTATTTCCCATGAAGTGATGGGACCAGATGCCATGATCTTTGTTTTCTGAATGTTGAGCTTTAAGCCAACTTTTTCACTCTCCACTTTCACTTTCATCAAGAGGCTCTTTAGTTC
>NW_011494879.1:7319176-7325268 GCF_000754665.1 Bison bison bison
TCCATACAGTCAAAGGCTTTGGCATAGTCAATAAAGCAGAAAGAGATGTTTTTCTGGAACTCTCTTGCTTTTTCCATGATCCAGCGGATGTTGGCCATTTGATCTCTGGTTCCTCTGCCTTTTCTAAAACCAGCTTGAACATCTGGAAGTTCACAGTTCACGTATTACTGAAGCCTGGCTTGGAGAATTTTGAGCATTACTTTACTAGTGTGTGAGATGAGTGCAATTGTGCGGTAGTTTGAGCATTCTTTGGCATTGCCTTTCTTTGGGATTGGGTTAGCCAGAAAGTTTGTTTGGGTTTTTCCATAGGATATTATGGAAAATGCAAATGAAGTTTTTGGCCAGCCTGATATGTTAGTTTGGAAATTGGGGAGATATAGAAAAATCTAAAGAAGGAAAACATCATGTGTAATGTACCGCTTAGAGATAATCATTGTCGGTGTTTTGCTGTGTTTCCTCCTGTCTTACGAGCATGTGAGTGAATGTATCATTGTGTGTGTATATGTGCTTGTGTAGTATTCTCTTTTAAAAGAATAATATCCAAGCCTTCCTTTTTAACTGACATTATATCAGGAACATTTCCCCATGTCGCCAAATAATTCTTGAATATATATCTTTTAGTATTCTGTCTTGTCTCTCCACTATATTTATCCTTCCCCTTTCTTTAATTTATTAATTCTTTTTTTTTTTTTTTGCTGTTTAGGTTGCTTGCATTCCTTTTTTTTTTTTAGTCAATATAAATAACAGTATATTAAAAACTCTGGAATATAAATCTTTATCCACATTTCTGGTGATTTTCCTGGGACAGATTCCCAGAAGTAAATTACTAGATCAAAGAAGATAACATTTCTAGGGCTTCTGATACATTTAGCTAAATTGCTTTCCTGGAATTTATTCTCTTATAGACCTGTGGGAGAGGGCCTGCACTGTGGCACTCTCAAGAGTGCTAAGTATTATTTTGAAAAGAGAAAAAAGATCATTTTTGCCAATTAGGCAAAAAAAAAAAAAAATGGTACCTTATCTTAATTTGCATTCCTGGTAAGCAGTAAGGATAAACATTTTGTAAATGCTTATTGACTATTTATAGTTCTTCTGTGAATGCCCTTTTCCTGAAAAAAAGAAAGATGTACATTTTACATTAACTTGTACAAACTACTCTGTATTCACGTTTGCTAAGTTACAAATATTTTCCTACTTAGGTTATCTTTTGCCTTTTAATTTTGTTTGGGGATTTTTTTTTGACATGTAGAAGTTCGAAAGTTTTCCTCGTTCAATTTGTTTTTCTTTCTGTTTTGATAACAGTCATCACTTTCATGTTTACAATGTTTTTTTGACCTACCTCTTGAAAAATATAAGATGTAGTGGCTTTGCCACTTAGCAGAACAGTGTTCAGAAAGGCTGTCTGTCTCTGGAACCATAACTGACAGGTAGAGCTGATCTGTTGTGTGCCGTTTTCCCCTCCAGCTGAGCTTTGTGTTGATTGCCTTCAGGGTCCCAGTTTAACGACACAAGGATGCTCAGCAAAGGCCCCCCGGGGCCTCCTGGTGAGCCGTGAGCCCATCAGGAAAGCTGCGCCTCGCTCATACCTGCTGTATTTGTTTTTTAACCACTGGCCCCAGCCTCCCGTCATCCTGGCCAGGATGTGGGGTGCTGCACTCTTCTTCTTAATCCTCCTTTTTTTTTTAAACTTTTTATTTTGTATTGGAGGGCTTCCCTGGTAGCTCAGATGATAAAGAATCTGCCTGCCATGTGGGAGACCTGGGTTTGATCCCTGGGTTGGGAAGATCCCCTGGAAAAGGGAATGGCTGCCCACTCCATTATTCTTGCCTGGAGAATTCCATGGATAGAGGAGCCTAGTGGGCTATAGTCCATGGAGTTGCAAAGAGCTGGACATGACTGAGAGATCAACATAGCTGATTAAGGGGCTTCCCTGATGGCTCAGTGATGAAGAATCTGTCTGCCAATGCAGGAGACGCGGATTTGATTATTGAGTCAAGAAGATCCCCTAGAGAAGGAAATGGCCATTCAGTCCAGTATTCTTGCCTGGGAAATCCCGTGAACGGAGGAGCCTGGCAGTCTATGGGGTCACAAAAGAGGCAGACATGATTTAATGACTAAACAAAAACAAAAATGGGATCTCAAAGAAGTAACTTATTCAAAGCCCCAGCGCTGGGAAGCGTCCAGGCTGAGATGTAAACTCAGGCCGGGGAAATGAACTGCGAAGGGAGAATCTGTGTCCCTGTTATCCATCATTTATATTTCTCTGAAGTTATGAATCTCATCAAATTGCATCCAGGAAGCCTTTTCTGCCACTCTGTCTAAAGGACCCTGTCCCCTGCCTCTGCATTATCTTTTTTCCTCACTGTGTGTTTTCCTCCATTGCTCTTACTTGTTTGACATCTGTCCCTCCCGTTATTCTGTACTTTCTAGCACAGAAATGACCACACCCTCTTATTACCTTTCGAATGCCCAGGACCTGTTCAGTGATGGTACATAGGAGGCATTTAGTAAGTGGTAGCTTACTGAATAAATGAAGACTGAGTATGATGATGGAGGGTAATACAGAGGTTCAAAGCACAGACGCTGGAGCCACACTACTTGGTTTTGAATCTCAGTTTTTCTATGTGCTGGCTGTATGATCTTAGGAAAGTTCCTTAACCCCTCTGTGCCTCGCTGTTCTCATCTGTTGAATGAGAATAATACTAATCAGTCTCCTCATGATAGCTGTAAGGATTGAATGGTGTGTAAACAGCTCAAAAGCATTTAAATATTGCCTGGCACATGGGAAGTGGTTAATGAGGACCAGGCATTTGTATGTGTGAGCCCACTGGAAGTGACCAGGATGAGTCTTCTATAAGATCATTGGTCGAGCTCATGAGAAAATGGTGGACACTATCATGCTTGAAATAGTTTGCTACAGTAGAAAGATTATGGGTTTTGCTGTCAGACTCACCTGGAATGCAACACAAGCTCTGTGACTATTAACTAGGTATAATAAGCTGAATGTTTGTGTTCCCCTTAAATTCAGGTGATGAAACTTAACCCCAATATGTTAGTATTAGGAGGTGGGCCCTTGGGAGGTGATGAGGTCATGAAGGAGGTCATGAGGCAGTCATGAAGGTCATGATGAGGTCATTGGAGGAGGAAATGGCAACCCATTCCAGTATTCTTGCCTGAGGAATCCCCATGAACAGAAGACCGTGGCAGGCTACAGTCCATGGGGTTGAAAAGAGTTGGACACAACTGGAGTGACTTAGCACACACACGAGGTCATGAAGGTGGAGCCTTCCTGAGTGGGATTAGTGCCCTTATAAAAATGACCCCAGGACACAGCCCTTGTCCCTTCAGGCAAGGACTCAGCAGAAAGACTATGAACCAGGAAGCAGGCCCTCACCTGACTTCTGATCTGCCATCATCTTGATTTTGGAGTTCCAGCCTCTAGAACTGTGAGAGAGAAGTGTCCACTGTTTTTAAGCCATTCAGTCTTTGGTATTTTTGTTACAGCAGCCTGAGTGGACTAAGGTACCAGGTGATTTGGGCAAGTCCGTCACCCATGTGGGAGCTTCCCCGGTAGCTGAGATGGTGAAGAATATGCCTGCAATGCAGGAAACCTGGGTTTGATCCCTGGGTTGGGAAGATCCCCTGGAGAAGGGAATGGCAGTCTACTCCAGCATTCTTGCCTGGCAAATCCCATGAATAGAGGAGACTAGCAGGCTAATATGGAGTCAAAAAGAGTTGGGTAAAACTGAGCGACTAACATTTTCACTTTCAACAGTCATTACCCATGCGAGGCTGTCCCTGCATCTGTGAGCCATGCTGCATTAGCAAGCACATACACCAGCATTGTTGTGAGGGAGCAAAAATACAAAAAATAATGATAAAAACCCTAATGACGTTCATGCACGGCAGACTTAGTGTGCCAATGGGATGACACATGGTCTGTGAAGACCTGCCTAATGTAGTTGAAGAGCCTACACGTCTGTAACGAATGTGAATAAGTGTATGAATGAAGGTGGATTTTGTTGAATGAATGCAGAGAAGAGACAGGCATTGCTTTTTTGGTTTAGGACTTAAAAACCTTAAACTGAAAAAAAAAGAAAGAAAGAAAGAAAAAAAAGCCTTATACTGGGGAGAGGGTAGGAGAGATTATGTAGGTGGCAAGAATTTTGTGATGATTAGGTGAAATTCTGGCATTGAGAATTGCATTTTGAAGATTTTCCCAGGCACGAGTTTTCCTCTTGCCCTTCTCAGGGGCCTGCCTGGGCGGGCAGTGTTCTGTGCTGATGTGCCGTGACATGGCTTGAGCTCACAATCACGTCTTCTTTGTAGGAACAAAGAAATAAAAACCATGACTTCTAAAAGATCCCCTAATGGCTGCAGTGTTTCGGCTTCCTGAACATAACTGAATTAATTCACAGTTTTCCTAGAACAGGACTGGAATCCATCAACCTATGGCTCTGTCATGCTTGTTCGGGAGATATGCCAATTGGATCCATTTAATTCTGCGAGAAAATAGTTGTCAGCCAGTTTTTCTTTGCATCTCACCTGGGCAGTTAAACCTTGGGTGGTCTTTTTCTCTGATTGAATAGATTAATCTGTTCCTTGTAAATTACATCAAACTGCTAGTCTGCACCCTACACCATGGAATATCAGCTTTATTAGTTCCATTCTTGGAGACATTGTGAAATAATAGAAAGCACATTGTGTAACCAAGGTATGGCAATTTTCAATGCACACAATTCCAAATGACCTTCTTGGTTTTCTAACTGACTGTGAATTACTTAGTAACAATGGAGTTAACGAAACTATTATTCACTCAGAACAACATTTAACACAAACCCCACAAGAGATACCTCTAGTATATGAAATACATTATGGCTAATTATGAAGTTGCTAAAGGCTTCTAAAGCATTTGTTTGAAAATTCAGGAAATGGAAACATTAGCAAATCTAGATTTTAATTAACCTTGGCAGTCCTCACAATGTAGCTCTTTGGGTAAATAAGTCAGCAGAACATATTGTTATAGTTATTGGTAAACAAGAGGGAAAAACCTAAAGGTTAATAAAGTTTGCAAGTCACTTGTCAGCTACTCCCTTATTTGTAGTTTTTGACTCCATTTTAGAAAGATTCTGGGGAAATTATGGCTGAAAATTTTGAGATGTCTTGAGATACTGTAGAAAGTGGTCTTCTTAAGTTGTTTGGTCTAAAAATAAAAACCACCACTCCTGGGCTTCCCTGGCTGTCCAGTAGTTAAGACTCTGTGCTTCCAATGCGGGAGGCACCGGTTAGATTCCTGGTTGGGAACTAATAGCCCACATGCCGTGTGGACTGGCCAAAAAAAAAAAAAAAAATCACATAAAAAAGAATATTCCCTTTCCTTGTCAACATATCCTATTTTCAAAATAAACCAAAGAAGAGATACATTTAAAAAACTCAAAAGACTTCAGAATTCTACCTAATCAGAATTTTAACTCTGGGGTACCATCCTTAGTCAATAAACATCCTTTATTATCTTCTAGGCAATGAATGCAGGTACTTAATTTGGAAAAAGGTTGAGTGCCGGGAGCCGGCATATTGCATATTGAGTGCATATTGCATATTGAGTGCAGCACTTT
The DNA here is from genome assembly GCF_000754665.1 of Bison bison bison. Taxonomy (NCBI): domain Eukaryota; kingdom Metazoa; phylum Chordata; class Mammalia; order Artiodactyla; family Bovidae; genus Bison; species Bison bison. The sequence continues at coordinate 7,324,792 of NW_011494879.1, forward strand.
CCACAGCATCATCTTTCAGGATCTGGAATAGCTCAACAGGAATTCTATCACTGCCGGGAGCCAGTGTGAGGAACTCCGCCCATGACAAAGGTCATGAGGAAGGAGGCTCGGCATATGCAAAGGCGGGATCGAGCCTCAGGAGTCCCCCTGGAAATTCTCGAGCATTTACACCCAAAACCAGAGTCTGCCTACTTTCTGCTTTGAGCTTTCACCTACACCTCTGACTTTACGGGGGGCTGTCCCCCACTACCTCTCTGAAAAAAGAGTTAGCTTACAGCTCCAGTTAATAATTCCTGGGTGTGACTGTTTCAACCTACAAACTCCTTTGGAAATCCTCTAACCTGCCTGAATAGGTTTTTCCGGCCACATGTGATTGTTCAGAGCCTCCCAACTGTGAGAGGCAGGAGATGTTCTAAACTGTCTAAACACAGATTCTTTTGAGTAGTTAAAAGATTGATTAGAAATTGTATTGGTGAA
>NW_011494879.1:7325514-7330397 GCF_000754665.1 Bison bison bison
AATCACCTTTAGAGAAAAATAAGTTTTCTGAAGAAAGGGTCTTAAAATGTTAACAGGCCTCCGGGCCAGAAGATGATGCAAATCACCTAAGCTTTTGCATATGATAAGTTTGCAGGAAGAAAGCCTGGCTTGCTGCATGACTCTACCCCTTCCCCCATTATCCTCTATGCATAACTTAAGGTATAAAAACTACTTTGGAAAATAAAGTGTGGGCCTTGTTCACCGAAACTTGGTCTCACCATGTCGTTCTTTCTCTTACCTTCTGGCTGAATTATTCAGCCTCTTTTCTCCACTGAATTTCCTCACTGAGCTATCCTTATTCTATTACTCTTTATATCCTTAATTAATGTTTAATTAAGCAGTTGTTTCCTGATCTTCGCCTACGCCGTCTCTCCTTCGAATACCCTGGATCAGCCGGGGCTGGTCCCCGGCAGTTGAGGAGGAAGATTGGGGGAAATTTTAGATAGATTTAAAAAGTCCCTTCTATTATTCTACTTATCTCCTTTGTTATGTATGAAGTACTGAAATATCAAGGTTAGAAGAAACTTTGCAAGTCATTGAGTACAGTTTACCACTGAATTTCTGGTAGAGAATTTGTGACTCTCTGATCTTCTACCCTTGACTTGTATTTTGGCGATGGGAAGCTCAGTATGAACTAGTAGTCTTCCTATTTTTTTTGGAGGGGGAGACTTTTTAAAAACTGAATAGTTGATTTACAGAATCATGTTAGTTATATATGTAACTGACATATTGATATATATATATAACTGACATACATTTATAACTGATACATATTAATGTATATCATATATATGACTATACTTTTACAGATTCTTTTCCTGTACAGGTTATTATAAAAAGGGCTTTTCTGATAGCTCAGTTGGTAAAGATCTGCCTGCAATGCAGGAGACTCTGCTTCAATTCCTGGGTCCGGAAGATCCGCTGGAGTAGGGATAGGCTACCCACTCCAGTATTCTTGGGCTTCCCTTATGGCACAGCTGGTCAAGAATCCGCCTGCAATGCGAGAGACCTGGGTTTGATCCCTGGGTTGGGAAGATCCCCTGGAGAAGGGAAAGGCAACCTACTCCAGTATGCTGGTCTGGAGAATGCCATGGACTGTATAGAACTTGGGGTTGCAAAGAGTTGGACTCAACTGAGTGACTTTCACTTTCACAAAATATTGAGTATAGTTCCCTGTGCTATGTAGAAGGTCCTTGTTGGTTATCTCTTTATATAAAGTAGTGTGTATCTGTTAATCTCAACCTCCTAATTTATCCCTCCCTCTCTGACTATTGATTTCTTCCTTTCTATTGTAAAATTTAGCTAAAATTCGTTTCCAAATAAAGTCTCCTTGGACCTACTTCCTTCTTCACCTCCCCATTCCCCTTATGGTCTCATCCCTAAGTCTAGTTCTTCTATAAGAACAGCCATGGCTGATAACACCCCTCTGCCTCTCCAGACCTCCTCCTCATTGTCACTCTGCCCTCTGCCCTTCGAGGCTGACCTGTGTGGAATTCACTGGGTTTCATCCATGGGGTCCTGTGTGCTCTGACTTCTGGTTGGATTTGGCCACAGGAGTGTCGTGGCAGGAGGCTGAAAGGAGAGAGGAGAGGAAGCTGAAAAGTGTGAATTACTCAGGTGCCTGCCTGGGGGGGTTCCTTCTAATTGGCTTTGTTCTTATTGATACTGTTTTTTTTTTTTTTTTTTCAAGGAGACTTGCTCTCTACATGACTTTCTTCAGGTTTTAGAAACAACTTCCTCTTTAAATACTCTGTGTCTCAGGGGAACAGAGTCTCTTATTCTAGCCTTATTCATTTGGTTCCTTTACACCTATTCCTGGCTTCCCTGATAGCTCAGTTGGTAAATAATCTGCCTGCAATGCAGGAGACCCCGGTGTGATTACTGAGTTAGGAAGATCCACTGGAGTAGGGATAGGCTACCCACGCCAGTATTCTTGGGCTTCCTTTGTGGCTCAGCTGGTCAAGAATCCGCCTGCAATGCGGGAGACCTAGGTTTGATCCCTGGGTTGGGAAGATCCCCTGGAGAAAGGAAAGGCCACCCACTGCAGTATTCTTGTCTGGAGAATGCCATGGACTGTATAGAACTTGGGGTCACAAAGGGTCAGACGCGACTGAGCAACTTTCACTATTTCACACCCATTCCACTGCAAGCAGTCCCTTCGTAAACAAATCTTCCTTGAATGACCCCAATTGGATTAAGCCATTTGTTTCCAGTTGGGACTCTGGCTGATATAATAGCCCTTCAGATAATTCTAGTACAGTGTGTACCCACGATATCTTCTTCACTCAAATGCGCCAGGATTCCTCAGTTGCGGCTAACATTGCTTGGCTTTAGGACTACTATCCATTCTCTGCAGTGTTCCAATTGGGCGATTTACGATGTGTGGGACCTAGCGCTGAAAGCTGTGGTCCGGGGCTAATCAGAACACAGCATGGTTCTCCTTCATCTCCTCTGGAGATCACTTTACCCATTAGCACAGCCAGGGACACGTGTGCAGACCTCCTTTGGACACTCTGTTGTGTGGGGGCAGCCTGCTGAGCTTGTGATCGTGGTTGTGTGAAGTGTGGGGCTTGCAGTCAGTCAGACCTCAGTGTGAGTCCTGGCTCTACCGCTTACCAGACGTGTGAGCCACTCTGAGTCCATGTGTGTGTGTACGTGTTAGTCGCTCAGTTGTGTCTGACTCTCTGCGACCCCATGGACTGTAGCCCGCCAGGCTCCTCTGCCCATGGAGTTCTCCAGGCAAGAATACTGGAGTGGGTTGCCATGCCCGCCTCCAGGGAATTCTCCCAACCAAGGGATCGAACCTGGGTCTTCTGTATTGCAGGTGGATTCTTTATCGTCTGAGTCACCAGGGAAGCCCCTTGAGACAATAGAAGGGGTAAAATGCCAATTCCTTCCTCCCAGTTTTGTTATGAGAGTTAAATGATCCTGTGTATCTGGAATTGCTCTGTGAACTATACAGCGCTATGCAGATCCTGTTATTCTTATTTGTCAGGTGGCGCTCCTCCTGTTCTTCCTTCTGTCTCCCCTCTGCTTACCTTCCTGGTCTCCCTTCCTCTCCCAGCTTCTGGGGTGTCATCTGTTTCCTTTGACAAAAATGTCTCTCAGCACTTCATTTCCAGATCCATCAATGTTCTCGGTGTTTCTTAAAGCCCAGCATGGCCACCTTCCCAGCATTTTCCCCCATCAACCCGAAGACAAGCCCTCTCTTCATTTCTGCTAGAACTTTTGTTTTTCTCCTGGAACATTTTTCTCTTCCTAACTCTTAGAAAGCAAGCGAGAGGAGGAATCTTAGCTATCATCTGGTTCTACCTTTTTTTCTCTTAGAAGATGAGTAAGTTGAAATTCAGGAGGGGATGAGACACGCCCAAATTTATAGAGTAAATGAGGGGTGCAGTCAGAACCCAAGCCAGGACTCAGGCCTCCTAGCCCAGAGGAGCCCCCAGGACACCCCTGCACCTTTGAAGACTGTCTGCCCCATGGCGGGTGCTGTTCAGCTGTGACCTCATGGAGGGCAGAGACAGTGGCTCATTTTTCTAAGTTCTCACCTGTAGCAACACTTACCTGTAGCTTGGCCAGTCTGTTCAAAGCATACTTGACTGCTGAACTGAGCCTGGAGAGGAAAACAAAACTGGAAAACTGGGACTATTTTATATGCTGGCTGAATGCTTCTTCATCTTTTGCCTCTTTTCTTATCCCAGATGATGATGATGATGATAATATGTGTGTGTGTGTGTGTGTGTGTGTGTGTGTCTTAGTTACTCAGTTGTGTCCGACTGTTTGCAAGCCCATGGACTGTAGCCCTCCAGGCTCCTCTGTCCATGGAATTCTCCAGGCAAGAACACTGGAGTGGATTGCCATTCCCTTCTTCAGGGGATCTTCCCCATCCTACCTGCGTTGTAGGCAGATTCTTTACTGTGTGGGCCACCAGGGAAGCCCTCCTGATGATATACCCAGTTTTTAAAATCCAAGACCAAGATGGGTTCATTATTTTCCCCACTAATTTTAAGTGAACATTTTTGAGATTCCCAGTGAGTTTTGCTGAATAGAGATTTTGGAACACTGTCTTAAATTAAAAAGGCTTGGGAGTACATGAAAGTGGAAAATTTGGTTGTAAGAAAGTGACTTCCTTGGTTTATTGCAGTGAGAAAAGTTAGCTGACAAGAGTGAATCTTCAAAGAATTAATTTACAAAACTATGGGTTTAACATTGCAGCCTCAGCTGAAAGAGCCAGGGAGTCGGAAAAAGTGCTGAGTGTGGGGAAAGTTGCTGATGGCCTTTGCACCTTGTGAGGAAGGCAAGCCAAGTCTGCACCCCCAGGGGGTAGGATGGCCCTGGGAGGTGAATCTTTCCAGTGTGCTATGATCTGAATAGCTTCCCTGGTGGTTCAGGGGTAAAGAACCTGCCTGACGATGCAGGAAGTGTGGCTTGTATCGGTGGGTTTGGAAGATCCCTGGGAGAAAGAAATGGGAACCAACTCCAGTGTTCTTGCCTGGAAAATCCCATGGACAGAGGAGGCTGGTGGGCTGCGGTCCGTGGGATTGCATAAGAGCTGGACACTACCTATCAACTAAACAACAACAAAATGCTCTGAAAGGTAGCATCTTGTCTCCTTGAAGTTCTGCAGGTAGAGCTTCCTGCTGACCTGGCCAGTGTCCTGGAGCTTCCTTTTGAGAGCTACAGAGAGCTGAGAAGCCAGGCTCATTCTTAATATGCCATCAAGTTCATGTTACTCAAGAAGAGTGGTAGCTAGTGAACTAAGACTTGTTGTGATAGCTACATACAAGAGAGCTTTAAAACACATACACACACACACACACACACACACACCATGGAAACAGGAGCTGCTCTAACACCTGACC
>NW_011494879.1:7330612-7344905 GCF_000754665.1 Bison bison bison
AACACCTGATCCTCTACTTCCTAATGTATTCTATGCTCAGGTGCACGACTGGTATGGTGGCATGTTGGGGGCATTAGGGAGAGAGTGGATAGGTATTCTGAAGACAGTGCCAGCTTTGGAATCAAACAGAACAGGGCCTGAGCCCAAGTTCTACCATTTACTTGCTCAGTGATAATAATTTACCTCTTTGAGGCTCAGTTTCTCATCTGTGAAATGATGACAAAGAAACTTACTTTGATAGCCATTGTATTTGATGGCAATCAGCGTGTCACATTATAGCTTATACTAGTGCCTGACACGTGACAGATGCTGCTGCGATAATGGTGCTGCTGATGGTGGTGGTGATGGCGATGATGGTGGTGGGTTATCATGGTGGTGGCTGCTGGGAGGCAATGGGGCTTTTTCTACCCATTCAGTATTTTGGGGTACACGATCCTTCTTTGTGATTATGAAGTTGTTGTTGTTCTTGTTTAGTCACTAAGTTATGTCCAACTCTTTGCAGCCTCATGGATTGTAGCCTGCCAGGCTCCTCTGTCCATGGGATTTCCCAGGCAAGAATCCTGGAGTGGGTTGCTGTGTTCTTCTCCAGGGGATCTTCCCCAACCAGGGCTTGAATCCATGTCTCCTACATTGTAGGTGGATTCTTTACCACTGAGTCGCTGGGGACAACAGAATTTTGGGATTCTGAGGGTGGAGGGGATTTTCCTCCAGTCTTCTGCATGTGATGCCTAAATATATTTCATCCTCTATTTCAACACCCTTCTAATGGGGCATTCAGTAACTCATGACCCTGGTGTTGATCCTGTGGTTTCTTTCTGAGCAGTAGTTTCCTAACCTGGAAAATAGGGTTGATAATGCCCAGGGATCAAGATTGTTATAGAGGTCAAAGGTCATGCATGTCAAAGTTGAGACAGGAGGGCAATAACTGTTTTTCTCCTTTCTCTTTCCCTTCCCTGGAAGCTGCTTGTTTCATCTTCTGATGGGTCTATTTATTTTTAGACCCAAGTTTTGACTCCCTGGGCTTTTACCCATCAGTCTGTTTCCTTCTGTGTGGCCTCGTGAGGGTGAACTGAGTCAGTCTTTCCTAAGCCAGCCCTGCTGACCTCACTCTGGTCCCCCAGTGTCTCCTCATCTCTAGTCCTTGGTTCCTTTGGTCATGCCTTGTCATCACATGGTTTCCAGTCCTCTTGCCCTATTTAATCTTCTCTGTGTGTGTGCCTGCTTCCTTCTCAAACAGTGGTACCTATAAGAGTCAGGGGTGAAGGTGAATTTAGGGAGCCTCTCACTTGTAGTTTTGTACCTGGAGAAACTGAGGTCCAATGTAAGGAGTATCAGTACAGCAAGTTCTGTGTGGTTGGCAGCATGTCCCAAGAAGTGTTTTCTTTTCTTTTTCATCATGCTATTTATTTATTTTTGGCTGTGCTGGGTCTTTGTTGCTGTGCAGGCTGTGCAGTGTGTGGAGTTTCTCATTTTGGTGGCTTCTCTGGTTGTAGAACATGGCTCTAGGTCTCTTGGGCTTCAGTAGCTGTTGCTCGTGGACTCTAGAGCACAGGTTCAATAGTTGTAGGGGACGGGCTTAGTTGCTCTGCGGCATGTGGGATCTTCCTGGATCAGATATTGAGCCCACGTCTCTTGCATCAGCAGGCGAATTTCTTAATCTTGAGCCATCAGGGAAACCTAAGAAATGTTTTCTGATTTATCTGTTTACAGCGCTGATGCTACAGAGGCAAGAACTTTGATACTTTCACTGCAGTGTTTCCCTACTTTTTCCAGAAAGGCCTCCAGAAACAGCAACAGGGTTCTCTTGGTGGTAAGACCATCTGGATGCTTCAAGAACATTTTACATGCAACAGCAGTTGGTGTTCCTTAGCACGACCATTTGAAATTTGGATGAGCTTCCACTGTTTGAAGCTGGTGCAGCTGTACTGTGGGAGCATGAAGCTGGTAATTTTTATTCCAGATGGCAATAGGAGTGGTCAGGAAAGAAGGCAGGGTTCCCCTATGAAATTAAAGTACTTCCTTTGGTAAGGTCTCGTAGTTCAACTGCAGGTGCATCATCCTATCTCTCTAGGCCTCGATTTCCTCTTCTTAAAATGAGCCTCTGCATTGTATGACCTCTGCATTGCCACTAAGGGTTGCTGCTGCTGCTGCTGCTGAGTCACTTCAGCTGTGTCCAACTCTGTGCGACCCCATGGACGGCAGCCCACCAGGCTCCCCCGTCCCTGGGGTTCTCCAGGCAAGAACACTGGAGTGGGTTGCCATTTCCTTCTCGAATGCATGCAAGTGAAAAGTGAAAGTGAAGTCGCTCAGTCCTGTCTGACCCTCAGCGACCCCATGGACTGCAATCTTCCAGGCTCCTCCATCCATGGGATTTTCCAGGCAAGAGTACTGGAGTGGGGTGCCATTGCTTTCTCCATACTAAAGGTTACGGGAAGATTATGTGAAAATAATGTCGATTGTTGTCTTAGATTATAAAGTATGATGCATAAGCACGCTTTCTTGCAAACTAGATTTAATAAATTTCTTATTGCTCAGTTATCGCTTGCGAATTCATAGGCATCTTGGTCACCTCAGGCAGGTTGCCAAGTTTGGAATACCCCGTGCGGGTTTGATCCTTGGGTCAGGAAGATCCCCTGGAGAAGAACATGGCAACTCACTCCAGTATTCTTGCCTGGAGCATCCCATGGGCAGAGGAGCCTGGCAGGCTACAGTACATAGCATTGCAAAGAGTTGGACACGACTGAAGCAACTTAGCACACAAACACAAGTTCATTGTTCTGTTTTTTTTTTCCCTCGAGGTCAAGTTCAAGATTCCAGGCTCTGGAATGTCTTCTTGGATGACATCAGCCATGGTGAGTTTTCTGTCATCTGAGCTTAGTCCTACCTGTTATCTTTTTTTTTTTTTTTTAATTTCAGGCACAATTATGTTATTCAACTTCATATTTGCCTTCTCCTGAACCAGGTTCCAGTGAGTTCTGCCAACTTCAGGTCTTTCAAGACTTTCCAATCAAATCCTTCTGCATCTCACAAATGCATAAAAATAGAGCCACTGAAGCAAGAAATAAAAGTTGAAAACATGTTAAGAGTTCAGTTCATATCAGTCACTCAGTCGTGCCCAACTCTTTGTGACCACAAGGACTGCAGCACGCCAGGCCTCCCTGTCCATCACCAACTCCCAGAGTTTACTCAAACTCATGTCCATGTCCATGTCCAACTGGTGATGCCATCCAACCATCTCATCCTCTGTCATCCCCTTGTCCCACCTTTAATCTTACCCGGCATCAGGGTCTTTTTCAATGAGTTAGTTCTTCGCATCAGGTGGCCAAAGTATTGGAGTTTCAGCTTCAGCATCAGTCCTTCCAACTGAATATTCAGGACTGATTTTCTTTAGGATTGATAGGTTTGATCTCCTTGCAGTCCATGGGACTCTCAGGAGTCTTCTCCAACACCACAGTTCGAAAGCATCAATTCTTCGGCACTCAGCTTTCTTTATAGTCCAACTCTCACATCCATACATGACTACTGGAAAAACCATAGCTTGGACTAGATGAACCTTTGTTGGTAAAGTAACAGTTACCTTCCATTTATAATGCTCTGATAACAGTGAGGTTACTTGTTTTAAGTTTTGGGCCATACATATTTCTTTTACTTTTTATTCCTGCCTCCCTCCCTCCTTCCTTCTTTCCTACTAGTGAATCAAACTTGGGTCTGCTTGCCCACACACAAGAAGGCCAATTTATTGACACTGGGTTGTGGTGAAATAAGATGCAGTGTAAATTGCTGTGAGGAGTGCCAAGCAAGAGTCCAGGGCAGCTAGTGCTTAAAAGACCTGAACTCCTCAAAAGCTTTCAGGGAAAGGTTTATAAAGACAGGGTGAGGGAGGGGGTGGGTGGGGTGTGTGATCAGCTCTTGGACATTCTTCCCATCCCTTGGCAGTGAGGTAAGCAGGAGTCAACGTTATCAACCTTCTGGTTCCAAATGATCTGGGCAGCATAGCGTTTACTTCTTCCACCTGGTGGGGGTGTCAGTATCTGCAAAATAACTCAGAGGACATGGCTCAGAATATTATCTACAGACCTTGAGGAGGAACTAAATGTCCTAGACTTTGCGTAATGGCTAAACTATTATTATTTTGTCTTGCTTGACTGTTTTCCTTTCTTTCTGCATTTTCTCCCTTCTCTGATTAAATTTCTTCATTGACTGAAGTTTTGCCACAGACAAAAGGCAGGCTGAGGACATAGCAGCAGGGGGAGTCTTATTCAAGGAAGGCTTCCTGGGTCCCTGATCAATTATACTTCCTTCTGTCCTCTCTCTCTCTCTTCCTTTTTGCTTTCCTTTTTAAAAATTTCCCAAATGCATCTTTTCCCATTACCTTCAATGTTTTTTTTTTCTTCTAAATTTGTTAGATTTTGCTTTATGGCTTTTGTCTTTGTTGATATACTTCAAACTTTTTCTTATATATAAAGATTATGTAAATATTCATCAATCTTATCTAAGTATTCTTTATGTATTAAAAAAATGAAATCTTTAATTTATGAAATGTCAACCCACTCCCGTATTTCTTGCCTGAAAAATCCCATGGACGGAGGAGCCTAGTGGGCTACAGTCCATGGGGTTGCAAAGAGTTAGACGTGACAGAGCATACATGTCACAGACTGTAAAATATAAGTCAGGGTTCTAGTGTGGCATTTTTTCCCTAAGTAAGTGAACTAGGAGTTTCATTGCCTTTGCCAAGTGTAATCCTTTCTTCTCCCAGTTGTTTATTCAGAATAAACAAAATGATCCGGTTCCATTGATTTGCCTGCCTTTATTGACAAGAGGCTATGATTCATTGTTTTTATTATTTTAGTTTCAAATTTAAATTTAATATCTTATTGCACAGATTCCCTTCCTTTTATGTCTACTGTTCTCCGTTCCCTCCCCCACAATGTCTTATTTAGTTTTATAGCTTTATTCCTATAGATAATCATTAGGGTGTTAGGTCTTCCAAGACATTCTATTGTATTTTGATTGAAATTGCATTACCATGATGGGATAAAATAGATTCCAGAAAATAAAGAAAAAAAAAAAACAGAGTATAAATCCAGAGTTGTAAAAAAAAATAATAGAGTCCCAAATTAGAGTGAAATTTGGTAGAGAAAAAATGACAGAGATAAAAAGAAAATCAGAGAAAAGATGATAGAAATAAACATGGACTAGAAAAAAGAATAATTCTTAGGCCTAAAGAATAAGTCAGAAACCATATTCAAAGTAACACAGAAAAAAAGTTTCTGAAACCAAAGTATGTTGTGAACCTTATCCAGGAGACTAAGCCAGAAGATTTAATTAAATCTGACAAACATTTTGACAAATCCTGGTGAAAATGATGAGTTCTATGAATAATGAAAGAATCCTAGAAAACTTTAGACAGAAAAAAAACAAGTACAGTGGGAAAAAGGAGTCCTTGGACATTTGTCTACAGCATTGGATAAAGGCAGTCAACGGAACAGCTTCTGTAAAGTTTGTGAGGATTATGACTCAAAAATTCTATACCCAGTCAAATTGTCCTTTGTAATTTCAACAATTAACATGCATTTTCCTGTTACAAAAGAAAAATATCTTCATGGTAGAAAATACAAACTTACTATTAAAATTGAAAACATCTTAAAAACTCAAAACCACGTGGAATCATATATTTTTTTTTTAATTCCAGTTTCTCCATTGCTTCCTTAGCAGTGGGGCCTAGAGACTTTGTCAGTGTAACTTGTTTGCATTCATTCTGCTCCCCCAGCCCTCACAATGATGACTGGAATTTGGCTCCATATTTGTACTACCTACCAGTCAGAAACGTTTGAGTTTGGTTTTGGTTAAAGAGGAGCTGATAAACAAGTTAGGAATGAACACACAGCATGGAAATGAATGGACTTATGTGCCTAAAAATTTGAGATTTCAATGTAACTCCTAAGCATTGAATGAAAACCAGCCAAAGCCATTGAAATAAATCCTTAGCATTTGAAGTTGTGTAAACCAGAAATGTCAAGGGGTTTATTTGAAACAAAGGTCATTGCCATAGGTGGAATTGGGCAGACACAAGTTTGTGTATGCAGTTCTTTATTTAATTTGTGTGACTTTGGCTTCTTAGATCACAGAGCCCATTTTTCTTTTTTAGCACATATAAAATGATGATACTTATGTCCGTCTTATGTAGTTGCTGTGAAGGTTAAATGAAATGATGTTTATAACCAGCATAGCAAGACCCTGCATATTAACTCATTAATAAAATGATGCCTGTTCAAATAATGATTTAGTAAACATAATCATCGTTAGCTTCATTACAATGCTGAATAAAATCAGTGGATACTAGAAACCAAGAGATCAAGAAATTGAGCATTCCTTCAACATCTGGGCCAAGTAATTAATTCTCATATTCATAAGCTTTGGTGATACATTATGAAGTAATGTAGGCCTCGTGTGAATTATAACTTTTTAATTAATTCACCTCCTGGGTACTGATTAGTACTAATTTATAGCTTAGTTTGCATATACTTGGAAGAGGTTAAGCTGAGCGCCTTTTGTGTGCAGATACATATGTGCTCCTCAGAGTTTTCTCCAAGCCAGCCTGTCCCTCCTCTCAGTCTGTCTTTCTCCTTGTGTATAAGATTTTCCTACAGGTTTTAATAATCCTAGCCAAATGGGCAAACCACGTAGTAATTTATCCCATTCGCAGCCCTTTAGAAGTATCGTTCCTCTCGCCCTTTTTCCCTCCACTGGCTCCATTTTCTGCCACAGGTTATCCTCGTGGGATGGGAGACAAATGCTATGGTTGTGGTTTAGACCTGGTGTCAGAAGTCTTGGTTGAAGTCCTGCCACTGTGAGCCGTTTGCATTTATGTTACATTGTTGTTCAGTCGCTGTAGGTCGGGTTCAACACTTTGCCACCCCATGGACTGTAGCCCGCCATTCTCCTCCGTCCATGGGATTTCCCAGGCAAGAACACTGGAGTGGATTGCCATTTCCTTCTCCAGGGGATCTTCCCGACCCAGTGGTTGAACCTGGGTCTCCTACGTCGGCAGGTGGGTTCTTTACCACTGAGCCACCAGGGCGGAACAGAGGCTGTTACTTATTCTCTCTGACTCTCAGTTTCCTCCAAGAGGAAGAGAGGTTACAGAGTATCTATGTTACCAGGTTGTTGTAAGAATTGGAAAGATAACAGGTTAAATTAAGCTGCTCTGCTTATGGCTATTTCTAAGGGGTGGTTGTTGCAATGTCAGAAACAATACAGCTGCTCCTTTGAAAGGAGAATTCTTCTCTGCCATCTTCCAACAAAGAGAGATGGGGCACTGAGAGAAGCGGAAAAGGTGCCAGGTGGGGAGGTGGGTGTTCTGGCTTTGTCGTCCCCTCCTGGAACGAAGCGGACCCTGGCACGACAGGGGAGGCCTTGGACATGGCTGGCCTTGTTTCATCCTGAGAAATGGTGAGTGGGGTTGGGGACAAGCCCCGGGGGTGTTGGCAGGGGAGCGGTCAAGAGCACAAGTCTGGATCCAGCATTGCTGCTGTTTGCTGTGTGAGCTCGGGAAATCTGCCTAACCTTTCTGAGACTCATTTTTTCCCTAGCTATTGAATTGAAGGTGATGATAACCATCTCGCCCTTGCAAAATAGCTACGGGGATTAGATAAGAAAATGAGTGTGAAAGTGATTTATCAAGTGTTAAAGTGCTTCACAGATGGTAGTTATTACTGTGGATGATTTCAATGATCCTGTTCAGTCCCACGGATTTGTGATTCTAAACGCAGTGGTATGAGCAAGAGGCTTATTTTTTTCTCAAACAACTGTCAATTTGATTTCCTCTGCGTTTCCAGTTCCTTGTGTACAGTCAAGGCCCAGACTCATCTCTAGGAGGAAATGTCCCTCCTTGGGGGCCCTGCCTGCCATGGGGATATTGGGGTGATCCAGGGGATGGATTTAAGCTTTGTTAGCCCAGGGGATGAAGAGTTGCAAAACGTAATTGAATCTTTTGAGGTTTAAATCCAGTTTTCTTTAGTCAGATTCAGGTCTTTCAAATCCCTTCCTTTTCTTGTTTAAACTCAGAAGCTTTGAGAGGGCATCGATGGCTTCTTGGACTCAAGATTGTTCTCCTGCGGAGGCGGTAGGAGGCCCTTCTGCTGAACAGAGTGTAAACGAATCTGAAGCATATGGATCTGATTTGCCCCACGATATGCACGTTGAAGTCTTGGGCAGAAAAAGGCCTGGAAATGTGGATTTGTGTTTCCCTCCGAAACTCTAAACATTTATAAATAGATCAAGATGCACAATGTGTGGGGCAGGGGCGAGGGATGGACAAATTCATTCTTACCGTGGCTGAGTGTCTGGCTTGGAGGCGCTCAGGCAGACTCATGCTGCCTTTGGGGGTCCCAATGAGCCCCTTGAAGAGCTCTCCTGTCCCTCTGCCTTTGGACACTCTCATCTTACCTGTACAACCAGGTACCTATGTTGCAGGTCCAGTGAAAAGGAAAATGCTGGTCCCCATGTTCAAAGGTGAAGAATTTCAAGATGGCAGCCACAGAGGATTAGAGCAAGCGGGGTCCCTGTGCGATGATGCAGGAGACGTGCCAGGGAAGCTGACTTTGCTCATCTGGCCAGCACACAGTCCCTCTCCTTCCTCAGGCCATTTCCCAAGTCATTTTCTTGACTCTCCAGGAGGGCCAAGGTGCCTGCCACTATGCTCTTAGAGCCTCTTCTTCTCCCTTCTATCGGTGCATCCTGTAACTATCATGGACTGTTTACATATTCATTTATTCACTCAACAAACATCGCAGAACTGCCTACTATGCACTGGGCGCTGTGCCAAGGGCTGGAAAGCACATTCCGGGAGACTGGAAGAGGGGAACCTAGCTCAGCCGGGGAAAGTCTAGAAAAGTTTACTTTTGGAGGTGATGCTTGAACTGAATCTTGAAGGACAAGTAACAGAGAAGGGGATTGGGAGGATTTGAATGAACAAGAGCAAAAGGAATAGCTGGGTTTGTGTTGCAGCTGGTGCATGAGGCTTGCTGCTGCTGCTAAGTCGCTTCAGTCGTGTCCGACTCTGTGCGACCCCATAGACGGCAGCCCACCAGGCTCCCCTGTCCCTGGGATTCTCCAGGCAAGAACACTGGAGTGGGTTGCCATTTCCTTCTCCAATGCATGAAAGTGAAAAGTGAAAGTGAAGTCGCTCAGTCATGTCTGACTCTTAGAGATCCCACGGACTGCAGCCTACCAGGCTCCTCCGTCCATGGGATTTTCCAGGCAAGAGTACTGGAGTGGGGTGCCATTGCCTTCTCCAGCATGATGCTTGAGCAGAGGCTAAAGTTATATGGGACTGGAGAGGTAAACAAGCATGCACTTATTGAGAGCTCTGCAAGCCGCACAGCTTGCTCTGTCTCATCCAGGAAGCCCTGAAAGGTTGTCTGCCAGGAGTAAAGAGTCAGATTTGCATTTTAGATGAATGACTCTGGTTGCAGTGGGGATAGCAGATCAATATGCGTAGAAGCAGGTAGATAGAATAAGAGGTAATTCCAGGCAGGAAATAATGGTGACCTTGAATGAAATAGCAACTGTGGGGAATGAAGAAAAATGTATGGATTCAGGAGATAGTCTCTGTGTAAGATTGGTGGGATTGAATTGGAGATGAACCCTGGGTTTATAATTGATGACTTTTTCTATGGTGTAATTCAAACTGAGAAAGATTATTAAGAGGCTTTTTGCCGGGTGGATGGCCATGAAAATGGAAATGAGTTTTGTTTTGAACAACTTGAATTTAAGGCTCCAAACGGGAGCCGATATGGAAACGTGCAGCCAGCAGTGAACATGGCTTGAAGCCACGGGGAAAGGTCTGGCCGGAGCTGTAGGTTTCAGGACGTGAGTATTTGTGTGGCAGTCAAACCCCTCCCCGTCTCCTCGTTCAATAAACTCATGCAGTGACTTTAATAAGATATGACTGGATGGTTTCCATTGCACTTGACAATGAGTTATGATAACTAATAAATTATAAAATCCATATCGATAGGGATGGGACAGGAAGCTATAGGTTGAAGAGTGAATGGAAGGTTGAGGGAGTATTAAGAGAGGAGGTCAGGAAATTAATTTTAGAAGTTCGTATAAGAAAGAAAGATGAGTTTTGGATGGTGGGCTAAAGAGTGATCTGAATGAAGGGAGATCATCTTTAAGATGTATATTAGTTTCTTACGGTTGCTATAACAAATTACCACCAGTTTATTGGCTTAAAATACACAAATATATCTTCTCACAGTTTTGGAGGTGAGAAATCCTAAAATCAATGCAGGGTTGCATTTCTTCTCAGGAATGGATCTATTCCCTTGCCTTCTGCACCTTCTAGAGATTGTCTGCTTGTCTTAGTTCGTGGTCCTCTCTTTTCATCACTCTGACCTCTGCAGCTGCTGTCACGTCTTCTCTGACTCTGACTCTCCTCCCTCCTTCTTATTAGGATCTTTGTGATAACACTGAGCCTGCCTGGAGAACCTACAGAAATCTCTGCAGCTCAAGGTACTCAGTTAATCAATCGGCAAAGTCCCTTTTGCTGTATAAGGTAATGTATCCACAGATTCTCGGAATTAGACATCTTTGGGTGGGGGCATTGTTCTGTCAAATACTGGATGGGAGAGAATTGAACATGTTTGAAGTCTGAAGGAAAGGAGGCAGGAAAGGGAGAGAATGGGGGAGACAGGGAGATTATAGATAGATGGATAGATATTGAGGATAGAGGAGAGGAAATGATAATAGTGGACATCAAGTGCAGCTGGAGAAAGCTTTGGAAAATCGGGGAAAATAAATGGGAATAGTATGTTTGGGTTTACAGCTCAGAAGGCATGAGGTTGTAGGGCCATGAGAAGTGTTTAGTAGGGGGCTGGAGAGGGGTGGTAAGCGTGTGTATTGAAGGAACTTGGGGTGGAGGTGTCTGGAGAAGTGAAGAGGTTGAAAGGAGGGCATAGGATCCAGCTGGGTTGGAGAGATGACTTTGCAGCTGTGCCCAATCCAGGATATTCACTTTCCCCCAAGACCACTGAGCCCTTTGGGTATAGACATGCAGGAGGGTTGGCACTCACCTGGCAGGGACAGCAGAAGCTGTTCATATCACTGTAGTCCAGATCATCAACCTGTGATGGGTTGCTGTGTCAACTTGTCTGGGCCACGTGATTCCCTGGTGTCTAGTTAAGCATTATTCTGAGTGTGTCCGTGAGCTTATGTGGGTGTGTCTGTGAAGTTGTGTTGGTGTGTTTAGATGAGGTTGGCCTTTGAATCAGTAGACTGAGGAAAGCAGACTGTCCCTCTCAATGTCACTGGGATTCATCCAATCAGTTGAGGACCATCCTAGAACGAAAATAGTTCTAAGTGAGAGGGAACGTCACCTGCATGACCGCTGGAGCTGAGACATGAGTCTTCTCCTGTCTTAGACTAGAACTGCACCATTGGTTCTCCCCGGGTCCAGCCTGCTCTTTAGACCTTGGGACTTGGCTTCCTTAACTACGGAAGCTAATCTCATAATAAATCTCCCTATGTGTCTCCGTCTGCCTATCTCTGTGTCTTTATCATCCCTGTCTCTATCTCCTATTGGTTCTATTTCTCTGAAGACCACAAACTAATCCAGACGTCAGATTGGGAGAGAAAGGGAGAGAGACCCAGAGGGTGTGGGAAAATGGAGGAATCCAGGACCTAGAGGTCTCTTCAAGGTCAAAAACAGATGTAGGAGAATCAGGCAGGAGAGATACTGAAGAATTAGAAGTGGTGGTTCAAAGGTAGGATAATGATGCTTATTATTTGTGAGTTGCCGGGGCACCATCTTCAGAGAGTCTAATTAGGTCAAGCAAGGGGTGCAACCAAGGGGCTTTCTAGTGGCTAAAGAATCTGATGGTAAAGATCTGCCTGCAAGGCTGGAGAGCAAGGTTCAATTCTGGGTTGGGAAGATCCCCTGGAGAAGGGAATGGCTACCCACTCCAGTATTCTTGCCTAGAGAATCTCATGGACAGAGAAGCCTGGGGGGCTACCGTCCATGGGGTCACAAAGAGCCGGACATGACAGAGCGACTAACACTTTCACTTTTCAGGGGGCAACTGAACGTGTCTCACAGATAGATGTGCAGTGCACCCAGGGTCGAGAACCTCCCTATCAGGAGTGACTGGTAACCAGTAGGGTGTGGTCTGGGAGGACCACCCCCTCAGCCCATCACCTGAGGGGTGATGGCTTCCATGGCATCTTCCTGTAGAGGAGACCACGTCTGACCTATCTCTGGGGGCACTTGCCCCTTATCCTTTGTGCAGTCACTCTTTCTGGAGCTCCGAGGAGGGTAGCTTCCGTCAGCGCTCTGCCAGAAACATTGGCTGCCTCTCCTTGTGAATTCAGGCATGGCTTCCCTTTCTGTTCTTAGCTTCCCACCTCCTCGTTCAATGTTGAATTCCTCTGCTCAGTGGAGGAGGGAGGGGTGTGGTGAATGCCTTTTG
Source organism: Bison bison bison (assembly GCF_000754665.1). Lineage (NCBI taxonomy): Eukaryota > Metazoa > Chordata > Mammalia > Artiodactyla > Bovidae > Bison > Bison bison. The sequence goes on from NW_011494879.1 coordinate 7,343,083, forward strand.
GAAGCAAGACTCACTTCCTTATTGGCGTCTGAGCTGAAAACAAGGGTCTGCTCTCAGGTAGAAATGCAGACATCATGCATCACACTATTAGAAATAAATCCTGCAATGGTTGGAGGCTTGGAGGGGCAATGTTCTTTGACTGCTTCATGCAATATATCACATGGGTTGCACCCACACACTCCACTTGATAAGTCCCTTGTAGAGTGATGAATGTATAATGGACACTCAATAAATACCTCTTTTCCTCCAATCACATGGTCAATAAGAATGAGAGTTCTAAAGGATCCATTGAACTCAACTTTGGAAAGCATTAAAAATGATGAAATGCTTACCAGGTGCCAAGCTCTAAGGTAGATTGGGTATATTCATGACATCACTTCTTTCTTTCAACAAACTTTTGATGGAATTATCACCCTCATCTTGGGAGTGATGAAACAGAAAACAAGGCAATGATCTGAGCTCTTCAAAGTTTGGATAACACCCTCATACCTCTTTTTGCATGAAAGTTGTATTATTAGAGGTAACGGTCAGTGGGTTTTCATTAGAGCTGAATTCTCCTTTTGTTAATTTGGACTTAATTTTTAATGATGCTTTGGTTCATCCTTTAATTGTCAATATACGATTAGCACCACCCTGCTGCCTCTCTCCTTTCTCATCTTTCTTGTTAACTGTTCATACTCTGGCTATGACAAATTCTAAGCATTCCTGGCTAAGGTGTTTAAAATTTTTTCCCCTTACTTTATTTAGGAGGATGTGAGAAGAAAGAGAGGATATTTTTATAGTGTGGAGTGCCCAGAACTGGAAGCTGAATCTCCTGCTATCCTTCCCACTTTGGAACAGAGAATCTTCTCTATTCTAGATGTTAGTTTATTGTGTAACACCGCATTCCAAATTTAGAGCTCTAGTGCCCCTTTCAGATATCTCCTATTCACAGATGTTGATTTATTCTTGGTAAAGCATAAATATTCCAGACCCTTGCAAAGAGATCCCTTTTCTAGCTTATGGAAATTTATTTTGAGGTAGGAAGGGTTAAGCTTTCTTCTTGGCATCTATCTGAATAAACAGTGCAATTCTGTGGCATCTGAATTCTGCATTCAGATCAGCATTCTTAAGAAAGCAAGATGACCTGATTTTTATTTTCCCTTGGAAGTGCATTGTGATGAGTCCACAGAATACTTGCATCCGTCCCCTATGTCTGGAAGATAGCTTGCATGATAGTATTATTTCCAGCAGGGTGGTAGTTGATGGGGAAGTGTGGAAGGTTTGGGCAGGGAATAGGCAGAATCAGAGAAAGATTTGGGAGAAAAACGATCAGTGAGGCCTGAAAGTAGCTGACCAGGGACAAACCCAGAACCTCGCAGCCCACGTTTGCCCCCTGACGCTCCTGAGTGAAAGAGGCCGAGGAGAACGAGTCAGAAGCGTGTGGGAAATAGTCACCTGTAAACAACGCCTCCACTGTCCTGAGACTGGGGAATTTGCTGATGTGTGAATTCACTGACTGGAGGAAAGGCCATTGAGACAGACCTTCTGGAGGACAAGGGAACTTGTGGAGACGGGAGAGGTAGGGTGGCATGACTTAGGGAGACAGGTGAGATTGAAACAGTGAAGAGAGGGGTGATTTCCCTGGTGGTCCAGTGGGTAAGACTCTGTGCTCCCAATGCAGGGGGCCTTTGTTTGATCCTTGGTCAGGAAACTAGATCCCACATGCCACAACTATGATCCCAAATGCCACAACTCAGAGAGCCTGCATGCCACAGCAAAGATCAAAGATCTAGTGTGTTTCAGGTAAAAAAAAAAAAAAAAAAAAAAAGGGGGGGGGGGGG
>NW_011494879.1:7345005-7356910 GCF_000754665.1 Bison bison bison
GCCACAACTCAGAGAGCCTGCATGCCACAGCAAAGATCAAAGATCTAGTGTGTTTCAGGTAAAAAAAAAAAAAAAAAAAAGGGTGGATGGAGGCCTGAACCTGACCCCTGGGAAGGAGAAGGGGACAGATTTAGGACTCCCAGGTAAGCTTGGTACTGTGATTGTTGTTGTTCAGTTGCTCAGTTGTGTCTGACTCTCTGCGACCCCATGGACTGCAGCACGCCAGCCTTCCCGTCCTTACAATCTCCTGGAGTTTGCTCAAAGTCATGTCCGTTGAGTCGGTGATGCCATCCAACCATCTCATCCTCTATCATCCCCTTCTCTTCTTGCCCTCAACCTTTCCCAGCATCAAGGTCTTTTCTAATGAAGCAATTCTTTATGTCAGGGGGCCAAAGAATCGGTACTGTGTGATGCAGGTTTAAGTTAGAAAAGAAGATGAGCAAGTTTGGAGATTAAGACCCAGACCTCAAGCCGCTTTACCTCTGTGAGCCTCAGTTTTCAAGTGTGTAAACTGGGCACAACTGTAGCCACTCCTAGAGTTCTGAGAATTAAATGAGGTGATAATACTGCACAAAGGCTCAGTCCAGAGCCAGGGGCCTGGGACCAGGCAGGAGGGACACACAAGCTGGTGCTGTCCTCTCCCCTTTCCTGGAGGAGGGGATTCACTTTGAAGCAAAGGAAGAGAGAAAGACGAAGGTCACAGAGGAGACAGGCAGAGAGGAAGGAAATCAAGGGAGCTTATGTCAGCGGCTCCCACATGCAAGCCTACTTTGATCTTTAATCCTAATATTTATCTTTGTAAATGAGCACAGCACTTTAGAGTGGGAGGAACGTCACAGTTGCTTGGCCAGCGCTCTGCCTTCATCCATGTGAAGTCACTGAGCTGCCTTTTGTGAAGCTGGGCTTGTCCTACATCACCCAGCCTGGGAGAGGAGAGACTGGGGTCAGGATTCCAGGGTGAATTCTGAGTTCTTCCTCTCGGTGTCTGGAGGAGAGGACCCTCTTGGCAGACCCTATGTTGCCTGGCTCGGGGTGGCCCAGGACTCGTGGTATCCAGATGGGGGAGCCCGGTGAACCCACGCAGGACTTGGAACCTTCCATGTCCAACCTCCCTATGACTTTTACAAGTTCAGTTCGGTTCAGTCGCTCAGTCGTGTCCGACTCTTTGCAACCCCATGGACTGAAGCACGCCAGTCCATGAGTTGAGTTTACTCAAACTCATGTCCTTCTAGTCTGTGATGCCATGCAACCATCTCATCCTCTGTTGTCCCCTTCTCCTCCTGCTGTCAATCTTCCCCAGCATCAGGGTCTTTTACAACAACATTGCTCCCTAAATCTGGTTAGAAGGAGAGTGAGTCCCCTGTGGCCTCTGAAAAAAGAACTTGTTAAAGTGATCAGGCCTGCAGCTGGGAAATACCACATGTGATTTCCCACCTGGTCCAGGACAGGACAGCCCTAGAGACGTGAGAACCCCTTTGCTGGTGGGAATTCCTCATAGAAACAGCTCCCTTTTCTCAGGTGACAGCCTCCCCGCTAGTACCAGGCCTGAGATTCTCCTGTGAGAATCTCACTCTGAGGGTGCTGGTTTAGTTGCTCAGTTGTGTCTGACTCTTTGTGACTCCGAGGTACTGTAGCCCTCCAGGCTCCTCTGTCCATAGAGTTCTCCGGGCAAGAATACTGAAGTGGGTTGCCATTTCCTCCTCCAGGGGATCTTTCTGGCCCAGGGATTGAACCCGCGTCTCCTGAGTTGCAGGTAGATGCTTTACTGCTGAGCCATCTGGGAAACCCAAATCTCACACTAGTCCAAGTTTATATATTGATTATCCTGGAAAACAGAACATTTTGTATTATACCAACAAAAGCCATGGATATATATATTTTTTCTTCTAGTGAGCCTTGACTTAAAGAGAAATCTGCATTTAATCAAGCTTCCTTGATGGGCTACAGTCCATGGGGTTGCAGAAGAGTCAGGACTCAGTCACTAAACAACCACAACTGTGCTTAATCAGAGCCCGTTTTGCGTCAGTTACAGCAATGCTGGAACAGAAGGCACCTGGTGGGGTGGAGTCCCAGGTTCTAGTTCTGGCTGGGCTCTGCTCCCCAGGTGACCCTGGGTGGCTTCTTTCCCCTCCCTTCCCCTCTTTGTTCCTGTTTGTAAAACCAGAGATTTGTTCTACGTCTCCAAAGGCCTTCCCAGTTCTGGGTCTGTGTGCCACTGAGACCAGTCAGCTCCCTCTTTCTCCAGGAGAAAGAGGAAAGATACTCAGGAAAGCAAGCGGGGGCTTGTTGGGAACGTCTTCATCCTGTGGTTTGTTCCTCTTTCCTCTGCCCAGAACGACCTTCAGGCCCCTTTTCTACCTGGAATCCTCTCTTTGGTTCTTTCAGCCCTAGAAGGAAATGGCCACCCACTCCTGTATTCTTGCCTGGAGAATCCCATGGACAGGGGAGCCTGGTGGGCTGTGGTCCATGGTGTTGCAAAGAGTCGGACATGTCTGAGAGACTCAACATACAGGCTACATTACTTTATTAAGTCCTTTATGACCCTGGGGTGAGAGGTTGGGATATTTACAAAGTATAGTAAAGTACTGTGCGTGCTTGCTAAGTTGCTTCAGTCCTGTCCAACTCTTTGAGACTCTATGGACTGTAGCCCACTGGACTCCTCTGTCCATGGGATTCTCCAGGCAAGAACACTGGAGTGGGTTGCCATTTCCTTCTCCAATGCATGAAAGTGAAAAGTGAAAGGGAAGTCGCTCAGTCGTGTCCGACTCTAGTGACCCCATGGACTGCAACCTACCAGGCTCCTCTGTCCATGGGATTTTCCAGGCAGGAGTACTGGAGTGGGGTGCCATTGCCTTCTCCAACTTTAAATACCTGATACCATGTAAATGCTATGTCAGAGGTTGCCAGTGCATGGTAATTCAGATTTGCTTTTTGGAGCTTTCTGGATTTTTTTCCCAAATATTTTTGATACAGGGTTGGTTGAATCCAAGGATTTAGAACCCGTGGATCTGGAGGGCTGACTGTGCCACAAATGGAGTGGCTTCAACAACATACATTTGTTGCTTCAGGGTTCTGGAGGCCCAGAGTCCAAGATTAAAGCGTTGGCAGGCTTGATTCCCTCTGTGAGGCAGAATCTGTTCAGTGCTTGCTCCGAGCTTCTGCTGGTTGGCTGGTAATCTTTGGCATCATTGGCTTGTAGAAGCATCATCTCAATCTGTTTTAATCTTCCCCTGATGTCCTCCCTGCGTGTGTCTGTTGCCACAATTCCCCTTTGAATAAGGACACCAGTCACATTGCATGTGGGGCCCACACTACTCCAGTGTGATCTCACCTTAGCTAATTAGGACTGTGCTTTCAAATAAGGTCATGTTTGGAGCATCTGAGGGTTAGGGCTTTAACACCAGAATTTTGGGAGAGGGGAGAACACAATTCAACCCAAGCATGTACTTGAGCATGCTTCTGGACTCCCTTCTCCCCAGGCTGCAATAGTAGCTAACACCTATACATGTTAGATGGTTCACCAAACAAAGCTCTATTATTTCTCATCTACCATGGGAGGTAGTTATTACGATAATAGGAAAACTGATGTTCAGAGACATTCAGTGACTGGCCCAGGGTTGCACAGCTAGTAATGTTGCACTACCCTAGTAATAGGGTAGGTACAACCTGGATTGAGCAAGGCTTAGCACACACAGCACAGTAGAGCAGCACATGCTTTCGTTCTTCAGAATTTAATCTTGCTGCTTAGAAAACTCCTGGCTCAAGTCTGTTATAGTCAAGGGATGTAACCAGAGTGATAAATCTGATCTGTGTCCTTAAGACGGTTGAGTCCGTCTCTCGTCTCAGACAGAAAGACTCTTTAGGAAATCATTTCCTTATGTCAACTTTTTAAAAATGAAGCTTTTGGACTAAATACATATTTTACTTAAAAAAATTTTATTGCATGAACACAGTATTTATCTCATTGAGAATTATGATAAACCCCTTGAATGTTCCATGTTTTTCACAATTCATATGGAACAAATTAAAAGTAACTTTCCATACTATGGATTGTCCCAGAGAATGGTTCAAAGACCCTTCCTCCCACCTACTTCCTCCAATTTCACGTCTGCCTTAAATTTCTCCATCTTCCAGCAGAGAGAGGCTCAGGGAAGAGGCTCCCCAGGAAGCACCAGGCCCCGCATCCCGAGCAGAGAGCATTCCTGAGACGTTGTCTGATGGGCCACAGCATCTTATGAGGGAGTGTGTGCATGTGAGTTCAGTCGTTTGACTCTTTGTGACCCCATAGACTGTAGCCCGCCAGGCTCCTGTGTCCATGGGATTCTTCAGGCAAGAATACTGGAGTGGGTTGCAGTTTTCTTCTCCAGGAGATCTTCCCAACCCAGGGATCGAATGCGTGTCTCTTGAGTCTCCTGCATTGGCAGGCAGATTCTTTACCACTGCGCCACCTGGGAAGCCCCCTATGAGGGACAGGTGTCATTTAAGCTGATTTTTTGTTTGTTTGTTTGTAGGCATACAGGACTTGGAAGATTGGTACTTTTTATTACTTTGTTCAGGGTTTTAAATATACTTTATCAGTCACTTCAGTACGTATTTTAAAAAGAAAAATGTAAGCCACCAGCATGAGCTCCCTCTGCTGGGACACGGTTGTAAAAACTTCTGACTTCATGGAATTTGCTGGATTCTAGAATTTGAATTGTCACGGTTACACTGAACTCTACTCCGGTGTGTCCCGGTTACAGGGCTAAGAAATGCTGAATGTGGATTTAAACCCATGTCTGTTGGGCTAGGAAGGCCTGTTTGATTTCTGTTCCTCCATGTTGCTTCAGGAGGAGAAGGGGATGACAGAGGATGAGATGGTTGGATGGCATCACCGACTCGATGGACACGAGTTTGAACAAGCTCCAGGAGTTGGTGATGGACAGGGAAGCCTGGTGTGCTGCAGTCCATGGGGTCACAAAGAGTCGGACACGACTGAACGACTGAACTGACTGATGTTGCTTCAGTAGAACTGGCTCTGAGTGGTGACCCTGCCATTCTATACCAGCGACCTTAGGAAAATCACTTACCTTCTCAGTAGAGTGAGGCAGTGAGTTACTGTGACAAGTAGATGCACATGAAATGCCCTGGTATTCAACACATTTTGGTGAGCAGCCAGTCCTGGGACAGTGAACCTGCTGATCTTGCTTGGGGAAATCTGGGAGGGGTGGGATTAGAGTTGGCAATTTCCCATGTTTGTTTACAGCCCTTTCACAACCTGCACCAAAACACACTCAGAAACAGTGGGTCTGACTTCCTCCAAAAGGACAGTGGGCAGCACCAGTTCTGTCGACTTTATCCCAACACAGAGCAAGCATTTCAGGAGGAAGGCAAGCCCTTTGGTAACCTCAGACAGCTGAGATATCCCGGCCACTGAGTCTGTGGAGAAGACACTTAAGTGAGGTCTCAGGGGTGGCTCACCACATATGGAAAGGGAACTGGGTCTTCTCTCTGGGACCTTTCTTGCCCCAGTGGGCCAGAGAGAGTAAAGGTGGTGAAGAGGCAGTGACAAGAAGTGCCAGGTAAGATCCAGTGTCTGTTGATCCATTCATCCATCTACCAATCCATCCATCCATCCATCCATCCATCCACCCAGCTGTCCAATCATCATTCATCCATCTATCCATTCATCCATCTGTTCATCTACTGTTCATCCTCCTTTCAACATATATTGAAGACTGTTTCATGTTAGCCAATTGGACTTAGGCTTGAGGATATAGATGTACATCTCAAAGGTCACTGTCCTCTAAGACCACTCTCAGCCTCTATCTAGTAATTCTGGTTAATGTTTTTTCATAGAACTTTTCATTATCTGAAATTATGTATTACTATCATTATATTTTTTGCATGTCTCCTTCACTGGAACGTTAGCTCCACTAGTGCAGAAATCTCATTTATCTTTTCACAGGTCTGTTCTCAGTACCTACTATGGTGTCTGGCAAATAGTGATTAAACAAGTTGATTTCAGAGGGGTTAATGGTGCTGATCCAGTGCCATTAACCATAACTCAAAGGAGTTGAGGAACCATAACAAAGAAGTGGGAGGTTTACCCCGGGGAGGAGGTGATTACTGGGAACAACTCTGAGGCCAGCTACTGGTTCTGTAACTGTGACAGATTTTTTTGTTTTTAAGTGTTGATCAGTGGCACTATATTAGTTCCTCGTGTACAACATGGTGAACTGATATTTTTATACATTACAAAATGGTCACCATGGTAAGTCTAGTTACCATTTGTAACCATGCAAAGTCACTACAATATTATTCACTCTATTTCCCATGCTGCACATTTCATATCGGTTGTTTAGTCACTCAGTCCTGTCCAACTCTTTGCGACCCCATGGACTGCAGCACGCCAGGCTTCCCTGTCCTTCGTGACCCCGTGGACTGAAGCCTACCAGGCTCCTCCGTCCATGGGATTTTCCAGGCAAGAGTACTGGAGTGGGTTGCCATTGCCTTCTCCATTACAAGGCTGTCAAAACGACAAAACCATCACGACCTCTCCTGCCTGGTGAGCCGCTCTCACCAGTGACTGAGGCCGCAGGTCCTGGGCTCAGTGGCCTGGGTTCAGAGTCCAGCTTCACCTCCCTGCTGGTTGTGTTACCTTGGGCAACAAAGAGGTGATACGCAGCCTCTCCGTGCTTTGGTTTCCAGATACGGGGATCTTAATCATATGTGTCTCCTAGAGCTGTTAGGAGGGATGAACAAGGTGACACACAAAGTGCTTCGAGCAACGCTCGTAAATGCACCAGGCTCGTGAATGTCACCGTCACTGTTATTACTAGGTGACAACCTTGGGCTGAGCGCTTTGGGTACATGTCCTCACTCTATTCTCACACAACGCTAGAGAAAGCTCTTACTATCTCCATTGTAACGGAGAGGAAACTGCGGGTAGAGGGGTTAGGACTCGAGACCCCCCAGCTGAGAGGTGCTGAGTAAACCAGGATCAAATTCAGAGGCTGAGCCAGTTCCCCAGGCCTCTGCCCTTCACTGATCCCAGCGGGTTTCCATTCCCTGTGCCTGGGAAGGATGGTCGAGCCATCTCAAGAGTTGTCCCATGCTGATGCGGGCTCCATGAAGCCCTATAGGGGGGTGCTTTCTCCTGCCTACAGGAGACTCCAGCAAAGCATGCGGGAGGCATGTGAGGGATTCGGTGTAAATCACTCTCTACCCCCGGAGAAGAGAGCCTTGCACAGTACTGCTGTCCACCTCCACCCCACCCAGCATAAGACCAGGGCGCTCTGCACCTTGTCTGTGTCTGTTTCCCACTGCTCCGTAATGAGCATCGCTTCCGTCACCGCCTTCCTGCCGGGACAGCCTCAGGATTCGGAACAGTGTTTGAGTGACATTCCGTGGGGCTTCAACGATCCTGTCCCATCCTCTGGCTCCTGGGGGTGGGGGTTGCCCTTTGTTCACTTGCAGACCATCGGGCTGTCCCAGGGATCACCACCATCCAGGGTCAACTGCATATCAGAGTGGCAATGCTGTTGCCACGGATCACGCCAACATCTGGTTGAGTCCCGCTTGTGCAGGGCACTTTCCAGACCTGGGAGGGCACAGAGGGGACTGGACGAGGTGGGGCTTGGCGACCCAGCCCTGCAGCAGCGTCCCACCCACCTGCATCCTCGGCGCCCAGTCACCTGGACCTGCCCTGTGCTCATTCCTCTGGGTCGGGGGCTGCGTGCCAGGTGTGCCCCCAGTGTGTGCTCTTCTGCTTTGGGGTACGATCCCAGACACATTTCTGAGCAAATACGTGCCAACGGTTTTCCAGTGAGGGATGGGTTAAGTATGGGGGGAGCTTTTGACTTTTACTTTCACACTTTTTTTCCCTATCTGTTGTTTTTATAAGGGACGAATGTTAGGTGCAGGGCCCAAACACTGGAATGCAGGCCTCTGCTTCCAAACAGGCCATAATTGGTGCAGAGCAATGGGCATTGACAGTGTGGAGAAGAGAGACTGGACTCCTGATGTTGTCTAGAGTGTTCTCAGGGGAGACTCAAATTCAGAGGAGATGCTGGCACGATCCAGGGCAACAGCGTCGCCATTCTGATATGTGGTTGGCCCTGGTTGGTGGTGGCCCTGGGACAGCCTGATGGACTTCAGCACTGATGATGGACACAGGAGGATGGCCCCATTCTTCTCAGTAGAGGTGGAGTTCAGAGAAGAGGAGGGACCTGGCAGCCGTCTGCCATGGAAGGAAATGGAAGAGAATTTCTGTCTGATAATTTTCTGACTCTGAAGCCCCGTGAGGGCCTAGAAGGGTCACGATTGCCTGATGAATCCATGCCTCTGAGACCTGCAGAATGACGGGTTTCCTCCATCCAGGTTGGTTTGGAGCAGGGACCTTCTTTAAAGAGTCTAGAGAATTGCATCAGTAAGTCTTTGCTTTTGTGACCACTATAAAACTACTCTGCATAACCTGGTTTTCTCTAGCCTAGGGTTTTAGAACTTTTTACAATTGCTGATCTTCTCTGACTTAAAAAGGGAAAGACAGGAAGATAGATTCCGATGATCTTATGTTAATAAACAAAATTCATATAGTATTTTGTGTAGTAACCGAGATATTAATAGTTCTGGCATATCAATTTTATTTAATATAGGCTAACTTTGGTCCATGTTTCAGCCAACCAACCAACAGAACAAATCCTAACCTACCCAACCTTGCACCAAAATATAACATTAAACCTGGAATTTCTGTGGGTAGTGGTTTCACAGGCCACAATTTAGCCCGATCCAGCTTTATGTTCTTGCCACCCTTCTCCAACTTTATTCATATTTATTCCACACACCACCCTAGGTTCTGTCTGGATACATTGGAAAAAGTTATAATTATTAGTGTAGTACATGGAGAATGGTATATATAAAGGCTCTAAGTCTTCTTTCCTTTCTGTATTGCTTTATTTGGGTTATAGGAAAGTGAATTTAGTAAACCATAACTAGAGTTGCAGTTAAGTTTCACGGCATAATGGGTGTTTAATGTATTTGGAAAAAAGTCCTCATTTCAAGTGGGGATTAGGGAACCACTTGGAGATGCAAGATGAAACTGGAACTCACTCCAGAGTATCTTCATGTAAACTTACTTAAAAAAGTAATAATTTTACAAGATACGCCTAAAACCTAACTTGCTTTGCAAAAGGGGAAACCATGAAGGGGAATGAGTTTCCACAGCAAGTCCATGTTAAAATTCAAGTATTCGCTGTATAAACTCAAGCCATTTCCTCATCTCAAAATCGTGATTTTTGTGGTAAGCCTATGTATTAGTTTGTTAGTGCGGCCAAAACAATACACTGCCAGCTGCCTGTGCCCCATGTCCTGTTCCCTGGGCATGGCTGGTATCTCCTTTCATCCTGAGAAATCCATGACTTGATTGCACCCTGGCTGCCTGACCTCAGCACCAGCGGAGGGCTCACTCAGGTTGGCTGCGCGCTGAGCATTTTGAAGTGGTTTCGCAAGCTTTCACCCAAGCCCATCATAAAAATTGCTGCAACACCTTCTCTTGTAACATATGCTATTGGGATGTCAGAATGATCACACGTCTCACACTTGCTGTACTTTCCAAAAAAAGTCTTTTAAAAATAAATACTCATCTATTGCAAGTAAACAACACTCACCTCCCTTGTTTCCTCTCCAGCCTCACCTGCTTTGTCCTGGCTCAGCTTGGTCACTTCTCTTCTGCTTTATGTCCACAGTCTCCTCCTGGGTCTCCTCATCTCTAATTTATCTCTACCTGGTCCATTTTCCTCTCCACAGTCAGGAATGACCTTTCCACAAGACAGATCCGGCCATGTCACCTTTCGGCTTGAAACAGAATCCAGTCTGTTGTCCCCAGGACAGTTGTGAAATTCAGCACGTGGCTTCCCAGGCCTTTGTGCCTCCCCACTGAGCTGCCACTTGCTCTGTCTCCACTCACTTTGCACATCCTGGGCTCACCAAGCTGTGAGCTGGCCACCCGACATCATGCTCTTTCAAGGATGCTCTTCTGTACCTTTCCTACATCTGCTCCTTTGGCTTGATGGTCCTCTATTCCTGCCCTGGCCCTAGTTCAGATTTTCCCTTCCCAGATGAATGGGCTCAAATAGCACATCTTCTGTTGAAGCTTTCCTTGATCTACTAGGTATCATTCTCTTTTATGTCATTTTTTGTGCGCATCTGCTTTAGGGATGACCCTTTATTTTATTATTTACACATCTGTCTCTTTGAAGGCAGAGAATATTCCTCCTCTTTATATATCTTAGTGTCAGAATTTATATTTTGATTGAACTGGTCATTGTTTGTTAATTTCATTTGTATTCATTGTATTTTGTCCATCTACAGTTTAGTATTGGGTTGGCCATAAAGTTCACTGGGGTTTTTGAAAAACCCAAATGAACTTTTAGGCCAAGTCAATACAAGCAATGCTATCCAGTAGAACTTTCTGAGGGGATGGAAGTATTCTGTATTTGCTGTGTTCGGTATGGTAGTGACTGGCTACATTGAAATGTGGCTATTTAAATTTAATTTTTAATTAATTGAAAATCACATCAAATTGACAGTGCAGTTCTTTAGTTGTCCTAGCCACAGTTCACGTGGACCATTAACCACCTGCCACTAGTGGCTACCATATTGCGTAAAGCAAGTGGATTTAAGCAAGAAAATGGGAGATAACTTACAGGCTTAAAATTCTTCCTGTGATAGCATTACTCCTACTCATTTGATGAACAGATATTTTATCTGTGAACACTGCAAAGCAGAAGCTATCCTTTAATTTCTATCTCTTTTTTTTTTTTGGTAAAGAAATATGTAATTAGTATGCATGGATTAATGTGGTTTAAGAATGCTTAGATTTGAAGCAGAAATCTTTAAAATTATTAACTAAATGTTCCTAGAGGGCGAAGGATGAGTTGTATCATGAATGGAAGTCTTATATAAATCTGTACTCAGGGAAATCACCCAATTTTCAGAGTTTAACTTTCAAGGCATATTTATAACTCACCAGTTCCATGAAGCATGTTTCGGAAAATATGTATTTACATGGAGACACTCTTTCAACAAACATAACAAATTAACAGGCTCTGCATGTAGCTTGGCTGTAATTATTTGCCTTTTTGATGCCTTTCCTTATTTGTGTAATATTTAATAAATCTGGGATGTACTGTTTGGATGACACATTGGTTTATACCAAGTGTAAGTCTTAGGTTTTATTATCATTTACCATAGTTCCTGTTGAACATTATAATTGACTAACTTCACAGTATTTTGGTTTTCATCATCATTCATATCTCATTCACTTTCCACTTGACATACATTTATTTAACATCTACTGAGGCCTTCTATATTGCAGTGTGTGCTGGGGAGAAAGATGAATCAGATACTGACTGAGTCCTCTGGGGTCCACAGGCTGGAGGGAGAGACAGACAGACAGACACAGGCCACACATCATGACTTCTCTGCGACTGAACTTCTATGGGAGCGTTGAAGAGGGGGCCATGTCTTTTCTTTGGGAAGCTGGGAAAAGTTTCATAAAGATAACGTCGCTTGAAAAGACTGAGCTCATGAGCAGGGATCAGTTCAGTTCAGTCGCTCAGTCGTGTCTGACTGTTTGCGACCCCATGAATTGCAGCACGCCAGGCCTCCCTGTCCATCACCAACTCCCGGAGTTCACTCAGACTCACGTCCATCGAGTCGGTAATGCCATCCAGCCATCTCATCCTCTGTCATCCCCTTCTCCTCCTGCCCCCAATCCCTCCCAGCATCAGAGTCTTTTCCAATGAGTCAACTCTTCGCATGAGGTGGCCAAAGTACTGGAGTTTCAGCTTTAGCATCATTCCTTCCAAGAAATCCCAGGGCTGATCTCCTTTCGAATGGACTGGTTGGATCTCCTTGCAGTCCA
>NW_011494879.1:7357010-7361748 GCF_000754665.1 Bison bison bison
ATGCTATCTAGGTTGGTCATAACTTTCCTTCCAAGGAGTAAGCGTCTTTTAATTTCATGGCTGCAATCACCATCTGCAGTGATTTTGGAGCCCCCCAAAATAAAGTCTGATGCTGTTTCCACTGTTTCCCCATCTATTTCCCATGAAGTGATGGGACCAGATGCCATGATCTTCGTTTTCTGAAGGTTGAGCTTTAAGCCAACTTTTTCATGCTCCTCTTTCACTTTCATCAAGAGGCTTTTTAGTTCCTCTTCACTTTCTGCCATAAGGGTGGTGTCATCTGCATATCTGAGGTTATTGATATTTCTCCCGGCAATCTTGATTCCAGCTTGTGTTTCTTCCAGCCCAGTGTTTCTCATGATGTACTCTGCATAGAAGTTAAATAAGCAGGGTGACAATATACAGCCTTGACGTACTCCTTTGTGCCTTGCAAAATGGAGGATCAACAGCAAAGAAATGTTGAGGCTTGAAAATGTAAGGTGCGTGGGAGAGGAGTGAGAATTTGGTGACGCTAAGGCATGGGTGTAAGATCATTGGGAATGGGCTGGGGGCTTCTCTTCAGGACTGGTTGGCCACCCTCAGACAATTACATTGTTTGTAAATAGGTATAGTTTTTCTTTGTTTGTTTTGGCCATGAGATGGGACATGCAGGGACTGAACCAGCAACCCCTGCAGTGGAAGCTCAGAGTCTTAACCACCCAATCACCAGGAAGTCCTGGTATGTTTTTTTTGGTTGTTGTTCTGTCTTTGTTTTCAATTCTTATACTTTTTTTTTCTTCTCTTACTTTTGCCTGTTGGATTATCTGAGACTTCTAACACGAGGATAGAGGGACACCATGGTAGCAGGGAGTGCTCCTATTTTAATAGAAATGCCTTGGCTATTTCTCCATCATATATATATATATATATATATATATTGTGTGTGTGAGGCTTTGCCAGATTCTCTATTAAGTTATGAAGATTCTTTGTTACTGCTTGATGATGAGTTTTCAGTCATGCACAACTGTTGGATTTTATAAAGTATTTTAATATTTTCTCTGAATGGCTGCAGGCTCTTTCAATTAGAAAGAGTCTGCAGCTCTATAACAAATCCTTTCAAACTCGGTAGTTCTGAATAGCAATAATTCATTTGCTCATATGTTGCAATTTGGCCAGGGAGCTAGTTTGATCTGGGGCCACTCATGTCATTTGGCTGTTCTGTGGGCATGAGATGGCTCAAGGTGACCTCACCCTCATTTCCGGCTATTAGCTAGGGCTGTCAGCCAGGATGTCTCTGTTCTCCACGTGGCCTTGCAAGGAGGACGGTCCAGCTTTTTGCATCATGGCATAGTCTTCCAGGACAAGTCCTAACGAGCCTATCAAGTCTCTGCTTGTGTTGTGTGTGTGTGTATGCACACGTGCACAAGCACCCTCTCAGTCGCTCAATTGTGTCTGACTCTTTGTGACCCCATGGACTGTAACCTGCAGGGCTTCTCTGTCCCTGAGATTTCCCAGGCAAGAATACTGGAGCAGGTTGTCATTTCCTCCTCCAGGGGATCTTCCCCACCCAGGGACCTAACCCATGTCTCCTGCATTGGCAGGCAGATTCTTTACCACTATGCCACTTGGGAAGTGCCCTGTTTATATTACTTTTCCTGATCTCCTGTTGGCCAAAGTCAGTCACATGACCAAGCCTGCAGCCAACATGGGAGGAGCCCACACAAGAGTTTGTATAACTGGTGGTGGGATTCTGTGTGGGCTTAAAGACAACGATCCATCACATGTAATATCTAGCTGTGGACTATAATAAAGGCCTTCATGTCTCAACATATTCGAGTCCAATAGCTGCTTCATAACACACATTTCCACATGAGCTCTGTGATGACTGCCTCTCAGATGCCTCGTGACTATGGAGACACAGAATCACTTGGCTCCTAGGGTGAAGAATGTTATGTAACTTATTAACTCACTGAGTTTGGCTTAGCTACTGGAGAAAACCCTAAGGCACGAATTTCCTCCCAAACAACCCTCATCCCCTCTTGCAAACTTGATGTGCCAGGCTTTAACAATGCTTGTGCTGACTCCTTGCTACCAAGGCCAGGGCTTTTCCCGACCCTCCGCTTGGTTCCCTATTCCCTCCTGCAGCTCTCATCTCTCCTCCTCCAGACAGACATGCTCTCTTATCTTTCCTGAAGTTCCTAAAACCATCCTGTAATCAGCCACCTCTCCCCATCCCACTCTCTAACCTCCAGCTCTGCCCTTTGTAATTCTGAGCATTCTTATTATAGATAAAGGTTATGAAGTGGAATGCTTCACCATCCTTCATGCCCAAGTGTGGTTGGCTTTATGTGCTATTCAGGAAGGCCCGGGTACTTTAGTGATGAACAGAGCAGAGGACAGTTATGAGCAACTGCGGAATAGTTAAAGTGACTGATGGAGAAATATGGGTGGTGTTTCAGCCTCCGGTCAGGTCACAGAGGAGAGAGGAAGGAGTAATTAAGATGGTTGGGTAATGCTTCTCGCAGAGGAGGCCTCTGTCGGCTGTAAGCAAGTCAGCAGGGATGGGGGTCAGGAAAGGGAATGGGGTGATTCGGAGATGGCTCATTAACATAGAAATGAAGGAAGGGGTGAGACACTGAACATGCACAGGAGGAGGGAGCCGGTCAAGTGCTGCTACTGAGAAGGTTACCGCCTGGAGGGAATCGTTTGAGATCCTTGTGCTCAAATATGGAAGTAGAAGGTGGATGTGGGTTCTTTTTCTCCAGCTCCTCGTGTTGACTAATGACATTTTCTTTATCATGTTTCTGCTGATGGAGGAGAGAAACAGAATGTCAGTTCAATGCTGATTTCATTTCCAGTTAACCTTTGACTCATGGCACCAGCGAGCCTTAGTTTTTCCTTCTTCAAAATTTCAAGCTAAGCCAACACTCCCTTGGGAAGCAACATGGGCCCTGTCTTCCGTCCCTGTCCCAGCTGACTTCTCCTACCAGCTGAGTCAGAAAGAGATGGCAGGCTGGAATGACTTTGCCCCTTCCCATGCATGACCATAGGACTTCCCTGGTGGCTCAGAGAGTAAAGCATCTGCTTACGATGTGGGAGATCCGGGTTCGATCCCTGGGTCAGGAAGATCCTCTGGAGAAGGAATTGGCAACCTACTCCAGTATTCTTGCCTGGAAAATCCTATGGATGGAGGAGCCTGGTAGGCTACAGTCTGACTCCCAAAGAGCGAATAAACTTTCGCTTTATACTTTTCACGCATGACCATCCTCCATGTCCAGCATCTCTGGAGCTGACTGGACTGAAGCAGGGAGTAGGGTGAAGGGGACTCACTCTCTTCTCACCTGTGTATTGGCAAGCTGTTGGCCTTGCTAAGATAATAGCCTCCATTTGTGGGCCACACGACATCTGTATTAGAATTACCTGGGGGTAATTACCAACTCTTCCTGTTGGAGCTTCAGAACCTGCATTTCCTAGCAATCTCTGGAGGGGATGTTTTTGCAAACTTCAAGTTTGAAAACCACTGCAACTGGTTCATGTAATTGTGAGGGCTGTCAAGTCTCGAATCTGTAGGGCATACAGTGGGTTGGAGATTCAGGTAAAAGTCTTGAGTTTGAAGGCTGGAAAGCAGGCAGAATTTCCACCTTGCAGTCTTGAGGCAAAATTCCTTCTTCTTTGAGAAACCTCAGCCTTTGTCTTTAAGGTCTTTCACTGATAGGATGAGGTCCATCCACATGATGAAAGGTGATCTGTTTTACACAAAGTTCACTGATATAAATGTTGTTGTTGCTGTTCAGACACTAAGTCGTGTCCAACTCTCTGCGACCCCATGGACTGCAGCATGCCCAGGTTCCCTGTCCTTCATTGTCTCTGGAGTTTGCTCAAACTCATGTCCATCAAGTCAGTGATGCCATCCCACCATCTCATTCTCTGTCGTCCCCTTCTCCTCCTGCCTTCAATCTTTCCCAGCATCAGGGTCTTTTCCAATGAGTCAGCTCTTCGCATCAGGTGGCCAAAGTGTTGGAGTTTCAGCTTTAACATTAGTCCTTCCAACAAATATTCAGGGCTGATATCCTTTAGGATGGACTGGTTTGATCTCCTTGCTGTCCAAGGGACTCTCAAGAGTCTTCTCCAGCACCACAGTTCAAAAGCATCAGTTCTTCAGTGCTCAGCCTTCTTTATGGTCCAACTCTCATATCTGCACATAACTTACTGGAAAAACTATAGCTTTGACTATATGGGCCTTTGTTGGCAAAGTGATATCTCTGCTTTTTCATATGCTGTCTAGTTTTGTCATAGCTTTTCTTCCAAGGAGTAAGCGTCTTTTAATTTCAAGGCTACAGTCATTGGCCACAGTGATTTTGGAGCCCACAAAAATAAAATCTGTTACTGTTTTCACTTTTTTCTTCTCTATTTGCCATGAAGTGATGGGACTGCATGCCATGATCTTAGTTTTTTGAAAGTTGAGTTTTAAGCAGGTTTTTCACTCTCTTCTTTCACCCTTATCAAGAGGCTTGTTAGTTCCTCTTCCCTTTCTGCCATTAGAGTGGTATCATCTGCATATCTGAGGCTGTTTATAATAATCACATCCAAAGCATATTTCCATTGCACCATCTAGACTGCTATTTGACCAAACAGGACACCATAATCTAGCCAAGTTAACACATAAAATTAACCATCACAAGTGGTTTATTTTTAATCATCTTTTTTTTTTTTTTAAATCCCCAGTGCCTTCCAATCCCAGGATAGAAAAAAAAAAAAA
>NW_011494879.1:7361848-7371378 GCF_000754665.1 Bison bison bison
AAAATGAAATCCAAACATGAAATCAATCTGCTGCCCACACTCTGGCCGGAGTAGGAGAAAAGAGCCAGAGAAGACTGGTTGTCGTGTCTCCAGAGGGGTGCATCGTGTTGGAATCTGGCATCTGTTGAAAGCTGCTGAGCACCAGGCTCCATTATGCTCCAGAGCAAGTTGAGTTTTCTCTCCTTTGGTGCCAGAAGCTGTGATGAGTTCAGCCCTCCCAGGTGAGAAAGCGAAAGCCAGTTTGGCTGGCCATTTGGAGAGTCTGAAGCTCTTGGTCCTGGTATCTGTTTGCACTTAGTGTTGTAAGAGATGAGCCCTTATGCTTTCTGAAAGTGGAATGGAGTTTCTGTGAATGCATTCAGGGGGTATACCTTTATGTGTGTGCCACCTGGAATTGCACTTAGCAATTTTGCCACACCTTCTGACTAAACTCTTTATCTCTTGGTGGGAAGGTGACGGCTGGAAGTGGCTCTTATGATTGCAGGCAGGAAACCTGTGTTTTTTCTTCTCTGAAATCATGTCTTGTTGTCTGAGCTGCAGGTTTAGATGCAAAATAAATTTGACTTTCTAAAAAGCTTTATTTTTTTCCCTTGCTATATGATAGCTGTGTGTTTAGGGCAAAGCTGTTGGAGGCTTTTTAAAAAGCACAAGCGTGTGGTTTCATGTGTTTGCAGATAGGAAACACGTGTGCTACTGCTGTTCTGAAGCCTATGGGGCCATTTGTGAGGCCATGAGCTTCTTATTTATGAATAATCCCTTTTCTGTTGGCGGACTTTTCTTTGGATCTTTCCTTTCCTTCCTAAGGCAGCAGAATGAGCAAAAGAAGGCAAATAAGAATGCACATCTCCATTATATGCTATCAAGCACATGGTAGCTGCGACGTGGTGACCAGTGTGTACTAATGCCCCCATTTTATAGATGAGAAAACTGAGGATTCAGTTCAGTTCAGTTCAGTCACTCAGTCGTGTCCAACTCTTTGTGACCCCATGAATTGCAGCACGCCAGGCCTCCCTGTTCATCACCAACTCCCAGAGTTCACTCAGACTCACGTCCATCGAGTCGGTGATGCCATCCAGCCATCTCATCCTCTGTCGTCCCCTTCTCCTCCTGCCCCCAATCCCTCCCAGCATCAGAGTCTTTTCCAATGAGTCAACTCTTCGCATGAGGTGGCCAAAGTACTGGAGTTTCAGCTTTAGCATCATTCCTTCCAAAGAAAAATCTCCTTTAGGATGGACTGGTTGGATCTCCTTGCAGTCCAAGGGACTCTCAAGAGTCTTCTCCAACACCACAGTTCAAAAGCATCAATTCTTTGGTGCTCAGCTTTTTTCACAGTCCAACTCTCACATCCATACATGACCACTGGAAAAACCATAGCCTTGACTAGTCGGACCTTTGTTGGCAAAGTAATGTCTCTGCTTTTTAATATGCTGTCTAAGTAGGTCATAACTTTCCTTCCAAGGAGTAAGCGTCTTTTAATTTCATGGCTGCAGTCACCATCTGCAGTGATTTTGGAGCCCAGAAAAATAAAGTCTGACGCTGTTTCCACTGTTTCCCCATCTATTTCCCATGAAGTGATGGGACCAGATGCCATGATCTTCGTTTTCTGAATGTTGAGCTTTAAGCCAACTTTTTCACTCTCCTTTTTCACTTTCATCAAAAGACTTTTTAGTTCCTCTTCATTTTCTGCCATAAGGGTGGTGCCATCTGCATATCTGAGGTTATTGATATTTCTCCCGGCAATCTTGATTCCAGCGTTTCTCATGATGTACTCTGCATATAAGTTAAATAGCAGGGTGACAAGAAGAAAGGCTTCCTCAGTGATTAATGCAAAGAAATAGAGGAAAACAACAGAATGGGAAAGACTAGAGATCTTTTCAAGAAAATGAGAGATGCCAAGGGAACATTTCATGCAAAGATGGGCTTGATAAAGGACAGAAATGGTATGGACCCAACAGAAGCAGAAGATATTAAGAAGAGATGGCAAGAATACACAGAAGAACTGTACAAAAAAGATCTTCATGACCAAGATAATCACGATGGTGTGATCACTCACCTAGAGCCAGACATCCTGGAATGTGAAGTCAAGTGGGCCTTAGAAAGCATCACTACAAACAAACTGAGGGTTGGAGAAGATAAATCACTTGCCTAAGGACTCACTTATATGCTTTTATACTTCTTAGAGGCTAATGCTGAGTTCTAGTTTCATTAAGAAAAAAACTGCATAACCCATGGGGGTGAAAAAGGTTTTATCTCAGTTGACTACACTGGAACATTGGTCAGGGTTCCAGTAGGCTGTAGTCTAATTTTGTGATGATTCCTTTCTTTCTGCTCAGTCGTCAGGGTCCTCCTTGCCTGAATCATTTCAAGGGTGGCCTGCATCATTGCTGGGTGGCTTGTATCAGGACCAAGAAGGGTCTGTTGTCTCTGGTTTGTTCAAACTCCTGACATTTTTTCACTGAATGGAATGCAAAACCAGATCATAAAAATTTCTTTAGCTTGGTGTGCAAAGAAAAAGCCTACCTGTATTGCTTAAATTGGATCCTCAGCTAATGGCCATGCCTAGAGACCGTTTCTTTGGGGAAACGAGCTTTACAAATTCAATGTGCTTTCCTTTCACTGCATAATAGAAAATTTGGAAAATATGAATAAAACTATAATATTGCTCATAATTGCATCCTTCAAACTACTGTCAGCATCTTGAGCTTACAGCCTGTAGTGCTGAAACTGGCTGGGATCAGCCTGGGTGCCAACCAGGGGCATTTATTCCCCATTTCATTTCAAACACATAGTGATATCACATTGGCAGCTTGAAATAGCATGGTGGGGATGTTCACATCACAGTGACGGGCACAGACTACAAGCCAAAGCTGTTTTATTTTTTGCGGACTAAATTTTTGTCAGTATTCACCTGGATATTGTCTTCTAGTCTTTTAAAAAGATACATATTTTAAACAGAGTGAAATTTATTTTTTTTTTTCATTTAACATAGCAACACAAGCATTTCCTTCTAGAATTAAAAAAAGCTTGTAAGCATCATTTTAAAAAATAGAAGGAAAATTCTTTACTGAATAGATGTAATATGAATTATTTAATGGTTCACATTCTTGGGCATATGTATTGCTTTCAGTGATTAAGACTTGTGCTTCAGTGAGCATATTTATGTATCACATATCAGGTGTTAGAAATAGACTCACTGGGTAAACTGACAGCCAATTCTTTGACTCCTGGTGAGTGGTGCCTTGTGCAAATAGCTTAGCAGTCTGAGTTTCTGTTTTCTTTTTTCGCCATTAGCTCTTGAGTTCTGTAAAATCAGTGACTTGTATTTTGCTTTGTATCTTTAGTACCCACTGCAGTGCTTGACTTATGGAAAACACTCAATAAATAGTTACCAACCCAAATAACGCCTCATTTATGCCAAAAAGAGGTGTACTGATTTTCAGTAGTGCCTGTAGTGTCACCAAACCCTGAGGACATTGAGAAGATAAAGTCAACAAAAGAGGTAGCCTATGTTAGGTCGTAAAAAATATTATCTTGTTATTGCGCTAGTTTGTAAAATAGAAGTGCCCCAAGTGGAAAGTACGAGCTTCCCTGGGGGCTCAGTGGTAAAGAATCTGCCTGCAATGCAGGAGCCACACGAGATGCTGGTTTGATCATGGGGTCAGAAAGACCCCCTGGAGGAGGGCATGGCCATCCACTCCAGGATTCTTGCCTGGGAAACCCTGTGGACAGAGGAGTTTGGCAGGCTACAGTCCATAGGGTCACGAAGAGTCAGACACGACCTAAGTGACTTGGCACACACGCACGCCAAGCGGAAAGTATAGGAAGATAAAACAGCCCAAGTGTCCTCTTGAATGTCTGGAGGAGGCTTCAGGTCTTATAACACTGAAGGGTGTGAACTGGAACCTACCCAGCTCCTTCGGGATGAACACTTCATGGATTTTCCATGAACACTTTAGGATTTATTCATCCCTTTTCTTCTAATCTTCAAAAGCATCCTTCCCCACCAGCTACCTCGTCTCTAAAACCATCTTTCCCATCCAAGTAATGTGTGCCCAATGGCTGGGGAAGACACATCTCAAACACTTCGGGACCATAGCTTAGCAGCACCCTCTCAGCCCTCCTCCACTCTCACTCATGGTCCATTAGGCTTCCTCTCAAACTTGAAGAAGTCTCCTCTTCTTCTGATCTTTGAGATTTTCTCTGTGTGAGCCTCCTGTATCTCCATAGAGAGAATCCATCGGGTCGGAATTTGACTCCCAGCTTTGCTATTTACTAGTTGTTTGCCGTCTGTCAAGGGATTTCACTCTTTGGGTCTCAGTTTTGTGATCCATAAAAATAGTTTCACATTTCTCACTTTATGTGAGAATCCTCAGCATGTACTAGGCATTCAGTGAAAGTTTTCACCATTATTTTTGTCCAAGAAATTTGGGTCATACTCACATTCTGATATATTTCAATCTTAACAACCTGGAGTAGAAATTTCCCACCCTATCTTTACCTCCAAATTCAAGCCTCTCCTTCCTCCTACCTGACTCCCCCCATCCAGCCTGCCTTTGTAGCATGCACATTTCAGCTTTGGGTTTCAGTTGTTTCTCTCATGTGAGTTTAGCTTCTCAGTAAAGCCTGACACATCTGAGAGCAGGGACTGGATTTTGCTTCTACTCCTGAGGAACTTGAGATGTACTCACTGATTGACTGAGTTGAGAAGTCTTTTTTTTTTTTAAAGAGGTGTGATGCTCTCAAAATCATTTCATATTGACAATCTGATTCCAGTTTCCTGATCCCTTTGAACTCAGAATGAGGTTCTGGACCCAAGGCTTTCTGCAAGGGTTAAGCTCAGTCATGCCTGGAAAATTCCATGGACACAGGAGCTTGGTGGGCTACAGTCCACGGGGTCGCAAGGAGTTGGACACGACTGAGCGACTGAGCACACACATACAAGCTCCTTCGGCCTGGAACCAGGGGCTCATTTCACCTTTATCAGTGCTGCATGGCTGCCCTTCTTATTAGCACTTCTTCTCTCTCCTATTTCTTGGTAGGGATTTGTATTTTTCATGCTGCTTAATTCAGTTTTCTCAATGACCTGGTAGATTAGTCTCATTTTTACAGAAGAAGAACTTGAGACTGGAGGCAACTAAACAGACAGGAAGGAATGGGATGGAAATTAAAAGCCCTGTTTTTGTGGTCCCACAGCTTGCACTTTGTCTATCAAGGGTCTTCCTTGAATCCCATTTCATTATTTATAAAATGAGAGTAAAAATATTCTATGTATCCCAGCAGATAGTTATGCATCAACTCGCAAGAGGCAGCCTACGCATGGTGAGGACAGTGTGTCTTTGATTCTAAGTGCTGGACAATGCTGAATCAGAGCATTTGGGACAAAAGTGGCCGGAACACAGAAGTGTTGCTGTTTGCAACTCAGTACTTCATATGTTCATCTTGTGTGATCAGTGTTGGAGGGTGGGGCTGCTGCGGTGGAGACCAGGTGGGAAGAGACCCCAGGAGAACTAGGGGTGGTACAAAAGTAAGTGAGGAGAGTTGGTAGAAGTCAGGTCACGTGCTGAGACTCCCTGTTCTCTGCTGGGGGCTGTGGGTAGGTGGGGGTATGAAAGAAACCTTCTGTGTATTGAATGATATGTGCATTGTCTGTAGTGATGTTAAAATTAACTGCTTAGTGTTACAAGAATTACTGGTTGCATTAACTTGGGGCAAGTTTTTAAGCCCGTTTCTAGGGCTGAAAAAAAGCTTCTGATGATGATGAAATCAAATAATATCTGTGAAGTATCTAGCACCACACATGACTTAGAGTAACCTTTTCAGAGCAGTGCTTAATGGGGATCCCTAATGCATTAACATCTTAAGTCAACATGGGAGCCTTCCAGAACTTGTTAAAGGAGCCAGGCAGGAGCCATCTGAATGGAGACCAGTACCGGACTGTGATGCTGAAGTGTCCGGTGCAGTCTTTCTGGAATGGAGTCTGAACCACGCCTATTTTTATTGAGGGGCACAAGCATGCTGGGGGTGTGGCCATCTAAACATTCTCCAAGTGGCAAACCATCCACCAGGGGTAGCTCCACAAAATTTCCGAGGTCCTCACGTCTAGTTAAACTACTGAATCGCCAAGTCTGACGCACTGGGCCTCCCAGGAGTACAATCTGTTCGCCTTGGGCTCCTCTTCTAAATCTCTTTTCGGTTTGGCTGACTCCTTCTGTTCTTGAAAAGGAAGGAAATATTTGCAGCTCCAGCCAGCACTGTCTTGAAACGTGAGTGTAGTTCAGGTCTCGTGTCCTGCGTCGCTGGCTGGGGGGACGAGCTCCTTCTGTCAAGGGCGGTGGTCATCTTCATCCTGGGCGGTGGGGTGGGGAGGGGTCGGGGGTGGAGGGGGATCGGGGGTGGGAGGGATGGTTCCTGCCCAAACAACCCACAGCAGAATTGAGCTCCCCCTGTCCCGGCGAAGCTAGGCAGAACCGTTTCCCTCCACGTCTTGTTAAGCGTATTCTCATCACGTGCATGACAAAATTTGGAAGTGGCGAGCGTTGACTATGGGGGGGGAGCACACGGCTCTTGTCCCCTCTCAGTATATGAAATACACACAGCCTTCTTGGGACTGATTGCAAAGCAGGGGAGGATATGCGTGAGGTCCCTGGGCGCCAGCTGGAGGCACGGAGTTATGGAGAGAGCCTGAAGTCCTCGTCCAGGGCAGACACCAGGCTTCATCAGTTTCCCAGCATGGGGCACCCGTCGGCCCTTCTGGGGGGCACGGCTGCCCACAGGGACCAGGGCGGAGCGTCTACTTGGGCACTGAATGGAGAAGCTGCAAGAGCCCACTGTCCGGGTCAGCAGGTAGGGGTCGACCTCAGTGGGCATTGTCTGCAAGAGGCGGGGCCTGGACTGCCAATCACTCCTCTTCTCCAATCAGATCGCCTTTGTGGAGATGGGAAGGATCACGTGCACAGCCTTGCGGGATAAGAATAACTAAAGGGCATAACGTTTGTGATGCTGCTGTACAGCCATAGAAATAGGCGCCCAGCCAAAGTTCCTGTGCTTCCGCCCTCCCTCTCCCTTCTGATGGTTCCAGGTTTTTCACACACTTTAAGAACTGTATCTCAGGATGAGTGGCCATAGCACTGGGCTTTCAGACAATATCTGAGTTTTTGTGCAGGATTTGCCTCTTCCCAGCCTCCTCCTCGGAGAAGGCAATGGCACCCCACTCTAGTACTCTTGCCTGGAAAATCCCATGGATGGAGGAGCCTGGAAGGCTGCAGTCCATGGGGTCGATGAGGGTTGGACACGACTGAGTGACTTCACTTTCACTTTTTACTTGCATGCATTCGAGAAGGAAATGGCAACCCACTCCAGTGTTCTTGCCTGGAGAATCCGAGGGACGGGGGAGCCTGGTGGGCTACCGTCTATGGGGTCACATAGAGTCGGACACGACTGAAGTGACTTAGCCGCAGCAGCAGCAGCCTCCTCCTGTCCTTGAGGGAAATGCTCCTGAGAGGCAGTGCCAAGCTCTCCCCCAGGATCCAGCCCCTGGCATCACATTGTCTGTTTTGTATTTTTAAATCGGGGACTGCAAGGAGACCCAACCAGTCCATCCTAAAGGAAATCAGTCCTGAATATTCATTGGAAGGACTGATGCTGAAGCTGAAACTCCAATACTTTGGCCACCTGATGCGAAGAACTGATTCATTGGAAAAGACCCCGATGCTGGGAAAGATTGAAGGCAGGAGGAAAAGGGGACGACAGAGGATGAGATGGTTGGATGGCATCACCAACTCAATGGATGTGAGTTTGAGTAAATTCTGGGAGTTGGTGATGGACAGGGAGGCCTGGTGTGCTGCTGTCCATGGGGTCGCAAAGAATCGGACACAACTGAGCGACTGAACTGAACTGATAGTTGCTTTATAATGTTGTGTTAGTTCTCTGCTGTTCAATGAAGTGAATTAATTATATGTATGTGTATATCCCCTTCTTGGCCTTCCCTTCACCCCATCCCCTTCCTCTAGGTCATCACAGAGTGCCAAGCTGAGCTCCCTGTGCTAACAGTGGGCTCCCATTAGCTATTTACATGGCAGGGTATATATGTTAATCCCATGGTGGGGATGTAAATTGATAGAGTCACTATGGAGAGCAGTATAGAGGTTCCTTAAAAAACTAAAAATAGAACTACCATATGACCCAGCAATCCCACTAGTGACCATATGCCCTGAAAAAAAATCACAATTCAAAAAAGACACTGCCTGTATTTTAAATCTAGCTCTCCACCGATTAGCAGGGCAAATTGCTTAACCTCTCTCTATCGCAATTCCTATCCATAAAAGGAGGATAAAAGTGGTTTCCTGCCTCCTTGGGTTGTGATGGGGATTAGAAGAGATTAACTTTTGTCAAATGCTTAGTGAATGAGTGCTTTATAAGGTTTACCGATTACTTCCTCATCTGCCAAATAAAATGGAAATAATACTATCAGCCTTTCACATGGATGGATATAAGCGGGTGGAATAAAGAGTGTGAAGACACCTTTGAAATCTGTACCACATACCCGTGAGACTTATTATATCACCCCTGAGCCTTCCTGGGGCTTCCCTGGTGGTGCCAATGGTAAAGAACCTGCCTGCCAATGCAGGAGATGCAAGAGACCCAGGTTGGATCCCTGGGTCGGGAAGATCCCCTGGAGAAGGGCACAGCAACCCACTCCAGTAGTCCTACTTGGAAATTCCATGGACAGAAGGGCCTGGTGGGCTATAGTCCATAGGGTCGCAAAGAGCTGGACACAGCTAAAGTGACAGCCTGTTCACATGCCCTCTAGACCATGAAGGCATGGTGTGTGTACTGATTATTTGTTGAATGCGTTTTTAAAAAACTCAACTTGGAACAGACATGGGCCTTCAAAGATCAGCAAAGGAGAAATATTCAGAAGAGAGGTGACTACATAATCTCATGGTGTGGATAAAGGGGTTCACTTTGTAGAGGGTGACACCACCTCCTCTGAATCAGGAGAAAAGAGAGGGGTGGGAGGAAACTCATAGGAACAGTTTCAAAGATGGGGCAGGAATTTGAGGGTGTTCATTTCTGGTTGTTGCAGTTTTTGCAATGAAGTATTTGAAAAGGTTATCTGCTGTGATTTGAAAAGGTTATTTGACAGGAGTGTGGAAAGAGCTGGAAGAGGCCAGAGAAGGTTTGTAACAACCAAGTGATTAAATGGTGGTTTGGTGGAGTGTATACTGGTAACAGAAGACCACATTTTCCTGACTTTGAGTCTGGTGATCTGGACACACTGTTAATTGTAAATTGATGGCTTAAGTCAGGGTTTTCCAAAGAAATCTCTGTCTCTCTGGGGGGGATGTTTATAGATGGAAGAAAAACAACACAGGGTTTCGTGAGGAGATCTTTTTGGGAAACACTGTTGAACATAATAAAATGATTTTATTTACTGTGGGATCTTTAGCGCCTTCAACATGTTAATTTGCATTATGGCCCTCAGGAAAGACATGTAATATATCCCTTCTTTTTTATTTTGTGCCTTTTTA
>NW_011494879.1:7371478-7388592 GCF_000754665.1 Bison bison bison
CAAATGTATGAGCAAAGACAGCATACCCATAATATAGCTCACTTAGGTTCCTTCTTTATGACGCATAATTCCTTAATTATCCATTTGTGAAATAAGAACAAACATTAAGAAATGTGAAATCCAAATTGCATTCATTTTCACAATATCACAATATTTTGTGCCTTTTTAGATCATGGGGCTATTTTTCTAAGAAATTTTGAAGAACATTCTTAGGAAAACACTTAGGGAAATGCTGTCTCAAAGTGTTAGGCTCTTTGGGTTTGAACAGAGAATCTGGAAACCAACAGTTTCCAAGGCCAGAATGAAGGGCTTCTAATGGTGGGAGTTCTGGCATCCGTGCGGGATGGTGAGGGTGGTATTTGAGACAGGAAAGCATTCAAAGCAGATGCCTTGGCAGCTACCTACTGGGAAGAACAGTTCCGAGAACCTACTTTTCTGTTTCTTTTGTCAACTATGGAAAGAAGCCATGGTGGAGAAGTGAAAAAAAGTGTGCCTCTACCCCAGGTGTCTGTTCCTCCTGTCGGAGTGGACAGTTGAGTGGATGTCGAGGGAGCCGCCCCCCAAGCAGGAACCCAAGATGCTTGTTTTCTAGAGTCTTGGCAGAAGCTCTCTGAGAGTTTTCTAGGCCTTGTCCATCTTTTGTTGTTCAGTCACTAAGTCATATCTGACTCTTTACAGCCACATGGACTGCAGCACATCAGGCTTTCCTGTTCTCCACTATCTCCTAGAGTTTGCTCAAACTCATGTCCATTGAGTCAGTGGTGATGTCAACACTGGATGATGTCATCCAACCATCTCGTACTCTGTTATCCCCTTCTTCCCCTACCCTCAATCTTTCCCAGCATCAGGATCTTTTCCAATGAGTTGACTCTTCACATCAGGTGGCTAAAGGAGCTTCAGGAGCTTCAACTTCAGTGTCAGTCCTTCCAATGAATATTCAGGATCGATTTCCTTTAGAATTGACTGGTTTGATCTCCTTGGTGTCCAAGGGACTCTTAAGAGTCTTCTCCAGCACCACAATTACGAAAGCATCAATTCTTCAGTGATCATTCCATCTTTTAAGATATTCAAATAACCCTGGGGGATCTAAGCCAGAGGTGGGGAGATTTCCAAAGGTAGTATGGAAGCTGAGAAGAATTGCATAAAAGATGCCAAGCACAGAATTGAACTCCAGAGAGAAAGATAACATTGTGATTAAGGCATGGAGGCCAATTCAGCCTGCTTGTCTGCACCCAGAGTTCCGGCTGACATCAGAGGAGCTGGTGTGTGTGAGCTCAGGCAGGGACCCCCTTGCTTAGGCTGTTTTCAAGCTGCTGATGGTTCTGGAGAGGTTGCGAGCTGGAGTTCCAGCTCAGTTCTCTCGTCCTGAGTTCTGCACACAGTTCATTTGGTCCCCAGTGCTTTGCATGCGGCTATCATTCGGACCAGCTTTGTGAGGACGGTGGGAACAATCCCTGTGGTCCTATGTGAGATGATGATACCCCAGGAAAGTCTTGGTGACTGAGAGTAAGAAAAAGGAAAAGAAAGTGAATCTCTGGAGGAATGGTTCTCAAAGTACTGATGTTTTGTCAGGATCTTCTCAGGAAGGAAGAGAAGAATTTAAAGAGGAAAGGACTCCAGCTTCTAGGATGAATTCTTGACTAAATTCCAGAAAATATTATTCTTTTTTTTAAAGTTTTTTTTTTTTAATGTGGACCATTTAAAAGTCTTGTTGAATGAAGGAAACTATAAGCAAAGTGAAAAGACAGCCTTCAGAATGGGAGAAAATAATAGCAAATGAAGCTACTGACAAAGAGTTAATCTCAAAAATATACAAGCAACTCCTGAAGCTCCATTCCAGAAAAATAAATGACCCAATCAAAAAACGGGCCAAAGAACTAAACAGACAGTTCTCCAAAGAAGACATACAGATGGCTAACAAACACATAAAAAGATGCTCAATGTCACTCATTATCAGAGAAATGCAAATCAAAACCACAATGAAGTACCATCTTACGCCCGGTCAGAATGGCTGCTATCCAAAAATCTACAAACAATAAATGCTGGAGAGGGTGTGGAGAAAAGGGAACCCTCTTATACTATTGGTGGGAATGCAAACTAGTACAGCCACTATGGAGAACAGTGTGGAGATTCCTTAAAAAACTGGAAATAGAACTGCCTTATGACCCAGCAATCCCACTGCTGGGCATACACCCTGAGGAAACCAGAAGGGAAAGAGACACATGTACCCCAATGTTCATTGCAGCACTGTTTATAATAGCCAGGACATGGAAGCAACCTAGATGTCCATCAGCAGATGAATGGATAAGAAAGCTGTGGTACATATACATAATGGAATATTACTCAGCCATTGAAAAGAATATATTTGAATCAGTTCAAATGAGGTGGATGAAACTGGAGCCTATTATACAGAGTGAAGTAAGCCAGAAAGGAAAACATCAATACAGTATACTAACGCAATGGCACCCCACTCCAGTACTCTTGCCTGGAAAATCCATGGACAGAGGAGCCTGATGGGCTGCAGTCCTTGGGGTCGCTAAGAGTTGGACATGACTGAGCGACTTCACTTTTACTTTTTACTTCATGCATTGAAGAAGGAAATGGCAACCCACTCCAGTGTTCTTGCCTGGAGAATCCCAGGAATGGGGAAGCCTGGTGGGCTGCCATCTATGGGGTCGCACAGAGTTGGACACGACTGAAGTGACTTAGCAGCAGCAGCAGCAGCAACGCATATATATGGAATTTAGAAAGATGGTAACGATAACCCTGTATTCGAGACAGCAAAAGAGACACAGATGTATAGAACAGTCTTTTGTACTCTGTGGGAGAAGGCAAGGGTGGGATGATCTGAGAGAATAGCATTGAAACATGTGTATTATCACATGTGAAACAGATCGCCAGTTCAGGTTCAATGCATGAGACAGGGTGCACAGGGCTGGTGCACTGGGATGACCCAGAGGGATGGGATGGGGAGGGAGGGAGGAGGGGGGTTCAGGATGAGGAACACATGTAAACCCATGTGTTTATATCAATGTATGGCAAAAACCACTACAACATTGTAAAGTAATCCAGTCATGAAATTAAAAGATGCTTACTCCTTGGAAGGAAAGTTATGACCAACCTAGATAGCATATTCAAAAGCAGAGACATTACTTTGCCAACAAAGGTCCGTCTAGTCAAGGCTATGGTTTTTCCTGTGGTCATGTATGGATGTGAGAGTTGGACTGTGAAGAAGGCTGAGTGCCGAAGAATTGATGCCTTTGAACTGTGGTGTTGGAGAAGACTCTTGAGAGTCCCTTGGACTGCAAGGAGATCCAACCAGTCCATTCTGAAGGAGATCAGCCCTGGGCTTTCTTTGGAAGGAATGATGCTAAAGCTGAAACTCCAGTACTTTGGCCACCTCATGCGAAGAGTTGACTCATTGGAAAAGACTCTGATGCTGGGAGGGATTGGGGGCAGGAGGAGAAGGGGATGACAGAGGATGAGATAGCTGGATGGGATGACATCACTGACTCGATGGATGTGAGTCTGAGTGAACTCCGGGAGTTGGTGATGGACAGGGAGGCCTGGCGTGCTGCGATTCATGGGGTTGCAAAGAGTCGGACACGACTGAGTGACTGAACTGAACTGAAAATAAATAAATTAAAAAGAAAAAAAACTCTTGTTGAGTTTGTTACAATGTTGTTTATGTTTTATGTCTTGGTTTTCTGGCCTTGAGGCATATGCCATCTTAGCTCCCTGACCAGGAATTGAACCCATACCTGACCTCCCCTACATACGCACACATCAGAAGGCAAAGTCTTAACCATTGGACAACCAGGGGAGTCCAAGGAAACATCATTCTTACTACGAATTGTATATGTATTTTGGTAGGGCCCATGGGGGATACCCTCACCTCAGTAAATCTCAGAGTTGAGAGCAGGTCCAGGTGGACCTGTGGTGGCTCCACAGACTCCTCCTCAGCCTGGGAATCTAAACCTGAACTCCAGACTCTTCCCCAAGCTCATTCCTCAGCTCTGTGGGTCCATCTGCCCCTCTTCACCCATTGGCAGATCACCAGTTTTCACTTAATTGACAACTCCACATATGGAATTTTCCCTGCTCCACTTTCTGGCATGACCTCTCGCTTCTGTATGAACCCTGACTGATACAGGGCATTGCAGACTCAAGAGTTTCTATATTTTATTCTGTATACCCTCTTCATCCTTATTTCTGGGTATTTTTTCCCCTTTCTAGCCAAAGATACATTGTTTTACAATTGTTAGTGAGTGATCTTTCTTTTCGTTAGTGTTAGCATGGTGTAGCATGCCCTTGAGTTTTGCTCATTCTTGTCCTGGGGTTCCACCAGGAAGCCTGGGTGTTAGTAGGCCTTTTCTGCTCAGAACTGTTGATATCTCTGCAGCTTTTCTCATTACTGGCTTTCTGATCAAGAACAAAAACATGTCAAATGTGGGAATCACCTCTCTTGGTTTCTCTTCTTTTCAGGCTTATTAGCCCCTGAAATCCTTGGTCCCTTTGGTCTTCCAATATCTTCAGATATATACAAATTTTTTTTTTTTTTGTCTAGCTTTTTTTCTTGTCTTGGAAAGAGGATTGTTTTGCTGGAAGTGGAAATCTGGAAATGTTCAAGTAGGAAAAAAGTATCAGCCCCTTTAAGAAACTGGTTGACTTAAGCATCTAGTCCAAACAATAGACAGCAAGAAAGAAACATACATTATACAGACACAGCTCTCAAAGACCAAGGGAGGAGCACAGAGCTCAGGGAATGAAGAGATGTCGTGGTTATTAAGAGCTGACAAAGGATGATAGAGTCAGATTCATTGAGTGGTCAATGCTATGGCGTTGGCTTGTTTGAACTGAGGTGAGGACATGGGAACTGGTCTTATTTCATGGGAAGGACACTAGGCTAATTGTCTTGCCACCACTGTGTCAAGGCCTGGAAAAACTTATGGGACACACAAGAATCAAGACACCAGGGCAAATATGAGAGAATCCCTGGTAAGGGAAACCTAATTAAATTTAGTCAATATTTAATTTAAAAAGTTTTTTTTTTTTTTTTTTTAACAAGATGGTTACTTGTATCTGTGTGGTTGTATCTCTTTGCATACTGTTCTTACTATGTTTTAAGTTTGTCATAATTTTAAGTTATTTTATTGCAGGGCCTGAAACATAGAAAACCTTGGGGGTGCTGAGGGAAGGGACCCCAGTGAACTTAACTGGTGGTTGGTGAGCTGTCTCCCCAGTTCAGTGCTTTAGGTATGAGAAAACTAGTCTGCTGGGTCTTTCGCCCTTTAGGAAGCATTCTATTTTATGGAAAGTGCTGGAAATGTGACATAACACTTCAGGATAGGTTAATCAGTTCTCTTGCCTTCCCTGGTGGCTCAGTGGTAAAGAGTCCACCTGCCAATGCAGGAGATGCAGGTTTGATCCCTGGGTCGGGAAGATCCCCTAGAGAAGGAAATGGCAACCCACTCCAGTATTCTTGCCTGGGAAATCCCATTGACAGAGGAGCCTGGCGGGCTACAGTCCATGGGGTTGCAAAAAACGGGCACAACTTAGGGACTAACCAGCAACAACAACAGTTAGCTCTCTGGATCTCGCCTTGTCCCTGACGACAAACCGCAAGGAGTGATGGACTCAGGGAACCTGGGTTAGAGCCCTGATTGGCCACCAGCCGGCTCTGAGACTTGGAAGGGTTATTGAGTCCCTGCGTGCCTCAGTTTCCTTACCTTACTGCCTACCTTACAGGTCCACTACGAAGAATAGATGAGCCGATGTGTACAAAGCGCTCTTCACAGTGTCAACTCACACTCTGTATTTGGGCTGCACTGGGTCACTGCTGTAGTGTGTGGGCTTCTCTTGTCACAGTGCACAGTCTCAGTTGCCCCATGGCATGTGGGATCTTAGTTCCCTGATCAGGGATCAAACCCGAGTGCCCTACATTCGAAGTTGGATTCTTAACCACTGGACTACTAGGGAAGCCCCTGTAAACTCTTAATAAACTTAATTCTCCACCTTTGCCCCTTTCCCATGGAGAATGTAAGTCAGCAAAATCTGGTTGTTCAGGAGGTTCTGTTTTCCCAGTGATGAAGGCAGGGCTGACGCAGTCACATCTACAAAGTCTCTGAAAGGAGTCAGACCCAACTTCAAGTATAGCATGGTCACCCACCTGGGCAGAGCCAGCAAAAAACAAAGAACCACCCCCCAAGCAGAGTCAGCTAAGAACAAAGGATGAGCGTAGAGGCCGTTCTGCTCCTGTGGCCTGATTAGGAATGGGACTGACCTTAGGAACAACCCGGAAGGGACCCCTTCTGTGTAGGTTCTTCTCTAATGCCTTCTGGCTCCTCTGCTGTCCCCAGCACCTCAAAGGGGCGCCTAAGACATGGTACAGGGATGGGGGAAAAGGAGAAAGCGGTGATTCCCAAGGAACTTTCTGCCTCTCCTGTTTTTTCTTTCATATGGCTGTATAATCATACTAATAGCTAAAGCTCCCCACTTTCTATGTGTCAGGCAGTGTTTTACATATATTAGCTGACTTTTGTCCTCAGTCACATGGCTTTTAAGTGTCAGAATGAAGATTCATCACCAGGCAGTCTGGTTCCAGCCTCCTCCTGTGCTCAGTTGCCTCTTTGTATGCAAATTTGCTTTGCTTTCCCCATTGTTCCACTTGAACTGCAGTGAATGCGCCCCACACGGAATTCATGCTCTAGCCTCCCAGACTGGCTCCTGTGACATTTAGGGGTGCAGGCTCTTTGCATTCATCCATGAGGGCTGGAAACCCAAGAGTTGTTCTTGGTCCCTGCTGGTCACCCCTGGCCTCACATTTAAACAGTTGCTGATGTGTATCAATCCGATCTCTCCTGTCTGTCCCCAGTCCTCCACCCTGAAAACAGCGTCTTTCCTTTCTTTTTCACCCTCTGCCTGTGCCATTGGATTAGCTGGCAGCCTCCCAGGGGGCTTCCAGGCTCCAAATCTCCCAGCTTTGACATGTTCTCAGTTTACAGAAAAAACAGAGAAAATGCTGGTCTCTTCTTGTCCAGCCTCTGACGGCTCCCTGTGGCCCTAGGAAGGCCAGATAACCTGAAGAATGTTGGCTCCAGAGTTAGCTGTCTGGGATGTGAATCTCAACGTCACCATGTAAGACATTTCTCAGGCTCTTGACTTTTTAGCTTTCCCATGATTTCCCATGGGTTGAGGAGAACCAGAAAATCTGTTTCGTGGGTGTCATGAAGTTTAGTTCAGATAATGTGTGTGAGGCAGTTGGCACCAGGCAGGGTAAGAACTTGGCAATTGTTGCCCATTTTTATTATTATACTATGGGCTTCCCTTGTGGTTCAGCTGGTAAAGAATCTGCCTGCAATGAGGGGAACCTGGGTTCTATCCCTGGGTTGGGAAGATCCCCTGGAGAAGGGAAAGGCTACCCACTCCAGTGTTCTGGCCTGGAGAATTCCATGGACAGTGTAGTCCATGGGGTCACAAAGAGTCGGACAGGACTGAGCAGCTTTCACTTTCATAAAGTTCAAAGCCCTTAGCTTGCCTTATAGATTCCTCTAAATAGATGATATTTCAATCTAATCTCTAGCACGTACCTTATACATTTTCCATGCTTTAGTGACCCTAAACATCATTATTCTAGGATCATCAATATTTGGACTGTCTACTTTTTTTCAAATATTTATATATATATTTATTTAAGTATAGTTGATTTATAATATTGTGTTCATTTCATGTGTACAGTGCAGTGATTCAGTGATATACATATGTGTGCATGTGTGTATATATATATATATGTGTATATGTATGCCCCTTTTCAGATTCCCTTGTAGGTTATTACAGTCTTTTAAAATGATTTTTCTTTTTTCCCATTTCATACTCTGGCAATAAACTGTATTGAAGGAAGCAAGGATGATAGATGAAGGATCCAGGTGTCCTGAGGGACTCTGAGGTGATTCAGCACTTTTTGAAAGTAGGGTAAGACTGGGGTTCATGGATGTATGTCCCTTTCCTTCATTCCTTCGTCTTTCCCCCTGAAAAATGGCCTGGAGGTGAGGAAGGGCTCAATATGGGTGTGGACTGATGGGAAATGGACACAGCTAGAAGTAGATGTATTTTATCAGAGACAAGAAGCTCTTCAGCTGTTCAGGAAAATACAGATGGCCAATGTTTATTGCTTATTATATGCCAGGCCCTGTGCTAAACACTTTACATATATTATTTGTCTTAATCTTCAAAACAAACTGGTGGCATATTACTATTATTATCTCTATTTTACACATGAGGAGACTGAGATGCAGGGAGATGAAGTTACTTGCCAAGGTTTGAATGCACGCTATCCATTGCTGAAGCCTGTTATTTATTATCTTTGAAATATCAACTCTTCAAAACTCTCCTGTACAAAGGGGATCCACCAGATGAGTTGTTTTTGAACTTCTTGACCTTAATCTGCAGTAAGAAGTACATTTTTATGTCATGGCAATGACACAGGCCGTCACTCCTACCCTGCGCAGACACACACAGATGCACGCACAGATACACAGCACAACACGCACACACACAGATGTGCTCACACATATTTCTATACCCCATAGAAAAATTTAAAACAGACACAAAAGTTTCACAAAACTATAGTTGCTCTTTCTAATGTTTTTATTCAACTTATATTTTATTGTAAAACATATATGCTAATATAAAAGATATAAAAATGCTAATTTGTAACCCACCAGTTTTGTAGGTGGTGCCTTTCTCTTTGAAAAACCAGTGAATTATGACTTTTAGCTCTTTTGCAAGACATTGGATCCTTTTGTTTCTGCATTTCTTAGAAATTTTGTCTGATTAATAATCATTCCAAGAGATGCCTGCTAATCATGTGAGATTTAAACATTCAACATTACTTGGTTATAATATCTTAGGATTTTGTGTTGTAGATATTGTTAAAAATGTATTCTGTAAAGTTTTTTGTGTTTTGTAACAGGAGAATATGCTTTTATTTCTCTTATTTAGCAGAAGAAATTGCATTACAGCACAGTGATTATTTCCATATGTATTTTTAAAGTTGCTTGGCTGGGTTAAAAATTTATTCTTTAAGTTACAAGGGCATTGTATTCAAATGAAAGGAACAATCATAATAGTATTAACTGGAAGAGAAATAACGCTTTGGTTTCCATGCAAATGAGCATAATTGAAATAGAGTTGCATTTTTTGCAAATGGATTTTGAAACTTTGGTGGAGAAACTTGGAAGATAAACATTCTCAAAGCTAAAGCAAAATGCAATCTGTGTGTGTAAATGAGATCAATTAATTTTAGCAGGCAAATAAGAAAATCAATGATTTTCAAAATCTAGTAATTTGGTAACCATTAGTTTCATTAGTCTTTCTGTTTTAAACTTAATTATTCAAATATAGAACCAGATTGAAGTATAACTTATGGAGAACTCATCCTTAAGTTAATTACATGCAAGCCTTCCCTCCTACAACTGGAAGAACTGAGGATAAAATTGTAAATAATTAGTGCAGGGCGTGGAATCCTTCAGTGGCGGCTTGTTTGGGTTCAGCTTGGGAGACCACGTGGCATAAGGGCACAACATTGACTCAGACCAGGGTTTGAATCTCAACTTTAACTCTGCCTAACTACAGGCTCTTAGGCAACTTAGCATCTGAAGAGCCTCAATTTTTTCATCTATTAAATTAGGAAACTATACCTACACTGCAGAGCAGTGCTGTGCTTAGTCGCTCAGTTGTGTCCTACTCTTTGTGACCCCATGGGCTGCAGCCCACGAGGCTCCTCTGTCCATGGGGATTCTCCAAGCAAGAATACTGGAGTGGGTTGCTATGCCCTCCTGCAAATGATCTTCCCAACCCAGGGATCGAACCCAGGACTCACGCATTACAGGTAGCTTCTTTACCAACTGAGCTACCAGGGAAGCCCAAGAATACTGGAGTGGGTTGCTATGCCTTCTTCCAGGGGATCTTCCTGACCCAGGGATCAAAACAGGGTCTCCTGCATTGCAGATGGATTTTTTACCAGCTGAGCTAGGTGGTAAAGAATAAATGGGGAAATGTGTGTGTAAGTCTTTAGCACAGCTCCAGGCACAGGGAAAATGCTTATTGCAAGCAGCATCCCATCTCCCTTCCCTCCTCCCCTCCCTCTGGCATCCCCTCCCTCATCTTAAGTTTTTGGGCTTATGTTGAGAAAATGCTGTTTCTGGAATCCCTTTTAAAGAAGAGTGTGTGGTCTGGCTGGTGTTTCCCCTTTAGTTGGTTGTCATTTAATTTGATCATGTTCTGTGGATCTCTTGCTGTATCACTTTGATCCAGAACCCAAGATGGGTTTTAGAAGCTCACACATTGGAAGTATTGAAAAAAACCAGAACAGCAGATGAAATAGGGAAGAGTTCATGCAGTTGGTTTTCTGTTTTTATTTCCTCATTGTGGTGACTGGTGCTTCTGATCCCTTGCATATCCTGCTCTTAGCAAAGGTTCTCATTACATACAGGAAAGTTCTCTCCTGCCTCCTTACTTGATGGCTCTGTGGAACAACTGGAGCATGTATTTTTGTCGACATTACCTTTGTTGCTGTTTAGTCACTAAGTCATGTCCGACTCTTTTCTGACCCCATGGACTGTAGTCCGCCAGGGTCCTCTGACCATGGGATTTCCCAAGCAAGAACACTGGAGTGGGTTGCCATTTCTTTCTCCAGGGGATCTTCCCAACCCAGGGACTGAACCCACATCTCCTGCATTGCAGGCGGATTCTTTACCACTCAGCCACCTGGGAAGCTCCTGTCGACATTACAGAGATGAGAGAATTTGAGGCTCAAAAAGACTGAGTGGACTGTGCAGTGTCACAGAACTAGAAAGAAATGGAGGTCCAAACCAAAGTTGGTCAGCTTCCAAGTTTTGAATTAAGGCTTCTTCTACCATGTGGGTGCAGCCCATGGTCCACAGGTGAACCTTGATGAAAAGTGTACATTTCACTGCAGACCCTACTTAACTGTGGGCAAGAGGCAAATGGGAATTGGTCTGATATGGATCGGAATTTCTTTCTCAAAATCTATCAGGCAGGTCAGCAAATGGAAGATCATGAAGCTGCAGAGAATCATCTGACCCAAAGGGGGAAAAATCACTGGGAGTGAGAGGAGTTAGGAATTGACATACATTTCCCTACTTTCTACAGGAGGTCTTTCCTGGGATGCCCACCCTGACCTTTGCCTGTGTGTTTCCTGACAGTGAACTCTCTAGGCTCTCTTCCTTTCCTTCCCTGGCTCCTGCAACCTCTCCTTGGCTTGTGTTTCTCCACCTCCATTCTCCTTCCATCCTCCCATCATCTGGGCTGGACCTCTCTTAGGGTCATCTTTGACTTCTCCATCTTTTTGACAGACAACTGTCCCTGTCTCTCAACAATGCTCTTCCTGCCTCCATTGCCATATGCACGTCAACATCCCCTGTTTCTCCATCCTGATTTCACTGTCCTGGTTCAGGCTGGGCTCTTACTCTAGTGTCTATAGACTTCTGCTTCCTGTCCCTGGTCTCTGCCTGCTGCAAGGCATTCAGCATATTTTGCCCCATTAGATATCCCAAGAAAAGACTCTGATCCTGGCACCCCTTTTGCAAAACTCTGAGCTGCCTCTTTTCTTATTGGTTACAGGATATTGCAATGATGCTAAGCTGTCTTTCTAAACCATTTTCTGTGGCTTCGCAAACTCTGTATCTTATTCTGCCCTCTGAGGTTACACTCATGTAGGTATCAGTCTCTTCTAGGAACTCTGAGGACAAACCTATTCATCTCTATGTCTCTAGTGTACAACACAATGCCTGGAATGGAGCTGGTGATGAGAGAATGCTTGTTGTTAAGTCAATCACCAGTAGACCTGACCTTGCCATAACTACACCTCAGAATTTTCAGAGTTTAAAATCATTTTTCATTTTTTTGTGGAGCATTTTATTTTTGGATGAAATACATAATTTATAATAAAGAAAATAAAAAGTGTGTGTGAAGATTAGTTAGTGATGATAAATTGGAAACCATGTACCAGCTACGCAGATTAAGAGACAAGACATGACCCGGAGCTTAGAAATCCTCTGTCTGCCCTTCTGAGTTCTTCTGTTTACTTTCAGCTCTGTCACCTTGAAAGGAAATAGCAATCCTGAACCTTGTGTTAATCAGGCTCTTGTTTTTCTTAGATAAGAAATGGTTTTCCTGTTTTGCTGTTTTTGAACTTTAAATGATTTGATTGATTTTGTTTGCATTAGTCTGTGGCCTCCCTTTTTCATGCAACATTATTATTTAGATTTATAGCATGAATACAGATTAATTCATGTTGGTGTATGAGGCTATGGTTCATTCATTTTTCTCCTCTGTAATATCCCATTGCATTTTGTTTACTTATCCATGCTAATGTTCTAGTATTGATTTATACTATTCTAGTATAGCATTTGAGTTATTTCCAGTTTCTTGACAGAATGAGTAATGTTTCTATAAATATTTTTACAGAAACAAATGGGCAAGAGGTTCTCCAGAGTATATAACTTGGAATGAATTTCTGAGTTGCAGTTTATATCCGTGATTAACTGATTTAGGTTAGACCAAACTCTTTTCTAAAGTGGGAGGACCAACTTCGGCTTCTATCACTCATGATGAGAATTTCCATGTCCCACTATGCCTATACTAGAAAAGTTTAAAATTAATGACATAGATTTATATATTAAGAACATAGTTAAAGGTACAGATTAAAACAAAAGTAAGTTGGAGGAAAGAAGTAATAAAGATTAGAGAAGAAATAAATAAAATAGATATCAGGAAACCCTAGAGAAAATTAATTCAGTCAAAAGTTGGTTATTTGAAAAGATGAACAAAATTGATAAACCCTGAGTAAGGCTAGTCGAGAAAAAAAGAACATGCATTATAAACATTAGGACTGAAAGAGAAGAAATCACTGCACATTTTAGGGAATACTAAAAAGAACTGTATGCCAATAAAGTGAATAACTTAGATTCTTTAGAAAATACAACTTACCAAATGAATTGAAGAAGAAACAAAATGAATAGTCATATCTATCTCCCGATCTATCTATCTCACAGGGAAAATCTTCCTACAGATACCAAAACCAAAAACATTATAAGAAAAGAATCTACACACCAGTCTTTCTCATCAACATAGCTGTAAAAATCTTCAACAAAATATCAGCAAACCACAAGCAGCCATGCGGTAAAAGGATTATACAACCAAGACCCTCATAAATATAGCCAACTGATCTTTGACAAAAGAGCAAGGGCAATACAATGGAGCCATGGTATATTTTTAATGAATGGTGCTAGAAAAGCTGGACGTCCACATATAAAAAAAGAATCTAGACACAGATCTTACACTTTTCACAAACATTAACTCAAAATGGGTCACAGACTTAAATGTAAAATGCGAAACAATCAAACTGCTAGAAGATGGCATAGAAATTTTATATGATCTAGGGTTTGGCAGTGACTTGTGTATAACACAAAAGCATGATCTGTGAAAGAATTGATAAGCTGGTCTTCATTAAAATGAAAAGTGTCTTCTCTGTGAAAGACCCCATCAACAGAATAAAAGCACAAACCACAGACGGAGAGAAAATACTTGAGAAAGACATATCTGGTAAAGGACTATTACCTATGATATACAAAGAACTCAAAACTCAACAATAAGAAAACACACAACCTGGGCCAAAGATCTTAACAAAGATCTCCCCAGAGATGACACACAGGTGGCAAATTAGCCTATGAAGAATGTTCCACATCCTATATCTAGGGAAATGCAAATGAAAGCAACCACGATCTCCCACTTCACAAAATCAAACACCGATGACACCGCAGCTGATGAGGATGTGGAGAGACAGGAACTTTCGTTTGTTGCTGGTGGGATGCAAAATGGTACAGCTATTTTGGAAGACTGGTTGGCAGTTTCTCACAAAACTAAACACATTTTTATCACACAATCCAGCAACTGTGCTCCTCAGTATTTACCAAAAGGAATTAAAAACTTATGTCAATACAAAATCAAGCACTTGGATGTTTTTAGTAATGTTTTTTATAATTGCCAAAACCTGGAAGCAACCAAGATGGCCTTCTTTGGTGAATGGGTAAACTATGGTACACTCAGACAATGGAAGATTATTCAGAGCTGAAAAGAAATGAGCTATCAAGCTATGAAAAGAACGTGAAGAGATCTTAAATGCATATTACTAAGAGAAAGAAGCCAATGTGAGAAGTTTACATATCGATACTATATGATTGACTGTATGACATTCCAGGAAAGGCAAAATCATGGAGACAGTAACAAGATCATTTGTGAATAAGGATTGAGTGCAGGGAAGCATGAGTAGGCAGAGCACAGAGGATGTTTAGGGCAGTGAGAATAATCTGTATGGTACTCCAATGGTTTATATCTGTCATTAGACCTCTGTTCAAACATAAGAATGTACAACACAGAGAGTGAACCTAATGTAAACCATGTACTTTCGGTGATTGCTTACTGTGAAATGCTTGTCAAAACTCTTCAAACTATGCACGTAAATTTGTGGAATTTGTTGTATGTAAATTATACTTTAAGAAGAGGATATTGTTTCCAATTAAAAATGGAAACAACATCTCAGGGAACACCATAATCAATAATGGTTTAATATCTAAAGATCAAAATGAGAAAAACAAACCAAACAGGGGAAAAAAAAATTGGACAAGAGACGGAGCAAGCATTTCAGAGAAAAGGAAATAGGAAATGACCCATAAACATATGCAAAGATGTTCTTTCTTGTGTGAAATCAGAGAAATGCAGATTAAAATGACAGATACCATTTCATCCCTACAAGATTGTCAGAATTTATATACTGAAGAAGGGTAGAGAAAACAGAACTTGACAGAGTGCTGGAGCAAGTGTGAGATGTGTGTGAACATGTTAGACAAATGGACATTATCTCTTTTCAGGTGAAGCGAGGCAATGCATCTGACTCAGTATTCCTCTAAGGTATAGAGACTGAATGCATTCCTGTTTGTGTGCACCAGGAGAGTTGCAAAGATGTGTTCTAAGTGGTATTGCTTGGAACAGCAAAAAGCTGGAAACATCCTAGATATTTATCAAGAGGAGAATGCATGAATAAATGGTGGTCATTCCTCTGTTGGAACACTATACTTTGGCAAAATGAATTAACCATGGCTTCATACATTAACCACAGTGAATCTTCAAAGAACTTGAAGTCGAATGATAAAAGTCAGTTTCTAAAGAACTTGAAGAGTGTGATACTATTCGTACAGAGTCCTCGAGAATACAAAACCTTACCAAGTTTAGAGAGTTATTATTTAGTTACACTTTTGTGAAAGCTACTTCCTTGTGGCTCAGATAGTAAAGAATGCCTGCAGTGCGGGAGACCTGGGTTCAATCCCTGGGTCAGGTAGATCCTCTGGAGAAGGGAATGGTTACCCATTCCAGTATTCTTGCCTGGGAAATCCCACGGACAGAGGAGCCTGGGAGGTTACAGTTCATGGGATCACAAAGAGTTGAACATGACTGAGAAAATAAAACTTGTGAAAGCAAGGCACTAATAAACTCAAAATTCAATATTATGGGGCTTCCTTGGTGGCTCAGAAGGTAAAGAATCCACCTGCAATGCAGGAGACCTGGGTTTGATTCCTGGGTTGGGAAGATCCCCTGGAGAAGGGAACGACTATCCATTCCAGTATTCTTGCCTGGAGAAATCCATGTATAGAGGAGCCAGGCAGATGGCAGTCCATGGGGTCGCAAAGAGTTGGACACGACTGAGCAACCTTCACTTTCACTTAGGGAAAGGGAGAGAGGATCTAAAGGGAATTTTAAGGATCTATTTCTTCACTTGGACCCTGCATATATTTATTTTATAATCCTGTGTACTGTGTCAATGCATTTCCTGTGTTTTTGTGTATATGATATTTTCATGAGAAATAATTTAAAAGGACTTTTTAAAAGTCTTAGAAATATATACAGAGCACTTGACCTAGTATCCTTTGTGTGGCAGTGCAAACACATCACACGTTAAAGCCTGTGCTGAGCCAAGGTGGAGCCTCAACCACAGGCTAGAGCCCTTCATTTGTGATGCAGGCAGCCACGGGGGGTTTGGGCAGCAAGTGCTGGATCCAGGCAGCTGTAGTTGTAGCCTCTGGGTGGGCCCAGCAGAGGGTGAGGCTCTGCCAGGGGAATCTAGAAACCTAGGAGGGTCATAGAGCAACAGCCCTGGTTAGCAACCTGAACCAAGCCCAGGGCCTGCCTTTCTTTTCCCGGT
This sequence comes from Bison bison bison, assembly GCF_000754665.1. Taxonomy (NCBI): domain Eukaryota; kingdom Metazoa; phylum Chordata; class Mammalia; order Artiodactyla; family Bovidae; genus Bison; species Bison bison. The sequence goes on from NW_011494879.1 coordinate 7,387,758, forward strand.
TCTGGCACCACCCAGGGCAGAGGGACCACAGAAGATGACTGCAGATGGCTTTCTGGCCAGCCTCAGCAAATGAGGGGCTTACATGGAACTGCAACTGATATTGAGAAAATGATGCTGTATTTCTTGCACCTTGGGGGTGCATGTGTGCATGCTCGCTCACTCAGTCCTGTCTGACCCCATGCACTGTAGCCCTCCAGGCTCCCCTTTCTATGGAATTTTCCAGGCAAGAGTACTGGAGTGAGTTGCCCTTTCCTACTCTAGGGACCTTGAGACCAATGGATTATTAATCCCTATCCAACACCAGGGAAGTGAATCCTCAGCAAGACAATGGTTTTGTAATAAGACATGCATGACAGTATTATTTATAATGTCAAAAGTGAGGATGTTTATATCTAAACTTAGAAATCTAAGTATATGTAATATACTTACATGAGATATATATACCTGTATATCTTATATGGGCTTCCCTGGTGGCTCAGATCGGAGAAGGCAATGGCACCTGCCTGCAGTGCTGGAGACCTGGGTTCAATCCCTGGGTCAGGAAGATCCCCTGGAGAAGGGAATGGCTACCCACTACAGTATTCTTGCCTGGAGAATTCCATGGACAGAGGAGCCTGGCATGTTACATATAGTCCATGGGGTCGCAAAGAGTCAGACATGACTGAGTGACTAACACAAGCATATACTTTATATATCATACATACTTGTACATTATAGAAAAAAACATTATCATGTATATAATATATAAATACAAAATGTATAATATACAAATATATGCTTATATATTTAATATAATATAATAAAATTATATAACTATTATACTAGAATATATATA
>NW_011494879.1:7388801-7390749 GCF_000754665.1 Bison bison bison
TATATATAAAAATTTTATAAATATAAAAATTTTTATATAAAAATGCTTACTGATGCTATATATTAAAAAAATGCTTACTGATGTTACTGGTGGTTGTGAGATTATAGGTTTTTTTTTTTACCTTGTATGGTCTGACTTTTCCACAGGGTTTACAAAAATGCATATTGCTTATTAAAAATTAAATTTAGTACCTGGTGATTGATTTCAGGAAAGATTCATAATTCATAATGAGATAGACACCTGCTTCTCTGTGCATCTGAGAGCTTCTGGTCTGCAGGGCTTTGCTGGGTGGGGACCTGCTGTGGTCTGGTCTGCGGTTTCCACTGAGGGAGGCTTGCTCCAAGGCTATGTGGTTTCTGGTCCTGGATTGTTTTCCCAGCTTTCAGAGCCCTTTCCCCAAGCTTCAGTGACTAATCTTATAAATGACTCCCCCATAGTTCTTGTCATTTAGACAGAAACAGCATAAATCAAAAGTTGTGGGTAAGAAAGAGTTTCCAAGGATCCGTATCTGAAGGCTGAGTGGTGGGAGCTCACACATGGTGAATAGCAGTGGTGACCACACATTGAAAGTGCCGTGTCGCCAGGAGGTGCCAGTCTGTGGGATGGAGGGAACCTTTGGTGAAAGACTGTCGGACTTTCTTTCCTTTTGATCTGGTGGCTGGAAAGTGAAAGTGAAGTCGCTCAGTTGTGTCCAACTCTTTGGGACCCCGTGGGCTGTAGACTGCCAGGCTTCTCCGCCCATGGGATTTTCCAGGCAAGAATACTGGAGTGGTTTGCCATTTCCTTCTCCAGGGGACCTTCCCAACCCAGGAATCGAACCTGTGTTTCCCACACTGCAGGCAGACTCTTTACCATCTGAGCCACCAGGGAAGCTGGTGGCTGGGGTCACTCTGAAGTGCAAAAGAAGAAGAGGTTGTTTTTCAGGGATGTCTTCTTCTCCCATTTCACTAGTTAGGTCTTTGTTCCCCAAGAGTGAGTCTTAGCTCATGAAAGATACATGGCCTGACTGTGGACTGACGCCATGGAGGGAAATGAAAGAGAGGGGAGAAGAGGACTGCCTGTGGGAGGGATACAGACGGGTGGGAGCAGAGCACAGAAGCAAAGCCATTGAAGATAAGAAGGCCAGAGAAAGGTCTGGTGGACAAATATGAATGGCACTGGCTGTGGGATTTCTCAATAAAGAAAACAATTCAAGGTCTCTGTGTTATTGAATACTTACTTTATACTAGGCAGTTGCTAGGGTGCTTCCTATAAGGACTTCATTTAGTCCTTTCCCCTGAGTTATTTGAGATAGGTGCTGGTGTCACCCTTAACAGCAGGATAGGTGACTTTCTACCCCTTCTCAAGGGTGGCACTTAGGTGAGATTTGAGCTCAGGTCATCTGATTCTCCCACCAAGGCACGTCCTCTGTCGTCATCCATTCCCTGTGCTCTCTACCAACAGCAAGCATCCTTCTTGCTACACGGTAGGTTTTTGCTAAAACTGCTTAACACCTGGACAGAAGCAGATGCAAATATGATTTATTTAGAGCTTCTAATTTCCAACGGGACAGACTATTTTTTCATCAGTATCTCAATCACTGGAAAAAAAAAAACCAAAATATTTTACACCAAGGATGTGAAAAGGGGAAGTGAAACTGCACAATACCACCCACCAGCAGGACCAGTGCACTTTTGGGGTTGCTGTTTCTGTTGGCCCGTGTGCGCAGCAGGGTATGTATTGAATACATACAGCTGAAATCCCACTACTGATGGAATTTTCTAATGAACTTGAATACTGACCCAATCAAAAGCCACAAGAAAAAAAAAAAAAAAAAAAGACATGACAACTGTCTTGTAAATCGAGCAAACCAATAGCAAAGTTAATACTGATGGAGAAGTTTAAGTTTAGAAGGGCCAAGAACGACACAATTCTTTATCATAAGCTAAAATCATGTCAGTAAATAAAT
>NW_011494879.1:7390849-7394620 GCF_000754665.1 Bison bison bison
TCATTTTCTAGCATGTAATTAAAATTCCATTTCCCTCTAGGTAATTTTCACCTAAATGAGATTGGAAGTGAAACTCTTGACCACATGCCACATATTTCTTTGCTGGGGGAAGAGGTGAACCCAGGTCATATGACACTGCTCACCAGCTGTGGGACCCTATTGGGTATTGGATTCCTCTGAGCCTGAATTTTCTCACTGATAGAATGAGGATTGTCATCTTTATCTCACGGGACTGTTAGGACTGTTAAGGAGAAAGCACACACACCAATGGCTGGGAACTGCAGAGACGCACCCTTGTGAGCTGGGTAAGAAAGACAGTCTCCCCCGATGGGTGGGACCTCTCTGAGCACTTGGTTTATTTGATCACGTTGGCCAACTTCCATCTAAGGCCTGAGTGGGCTGGTCTCAGGACAGCTGTCTTTTGACTTATAAAGAGATCTAGGGTTGTAATTCTGAGCAAAGATACTTGTCAAGTTTTTTGCAAAGAGGAAGCCAGCCACTTGGATAAAGATATTACGAATAGCACTAGCTCATGAGTTTGACAGCCCTGGTTTCAAATTCTTATGATCTTGAGTTAGTTACTTAACCTTTCTGAGCATCAATTTCAACATCCTTAATATGATCATTTAACCAAAATTGATTAAGCACTTGTGTGTGTATCAGCCCTGGAGACAGAGCTGTGAGCAAGACAGACAAGGTCCCCAGCTCCTTGGGGAAGATGAACAAGTAACTGTGATGCTGTGATGATGTAAAAGCCAGGACAAAGATCCTGATTTGGGGTCAATGCCAGGTCATTCAATCGCACAATATGACATACCATTATGTGACTTCCCTGGTGGCTCAGATGGTAAAAGCATCTGCCTACAATGTGGGAGACCCGGGTTTGATCCCCGGGTCAGTAAGATCCCCTGGAGAAGGAAATGGCAACCCACTCCAGTACTCTTGCCTGGAAAATCCTATGGACGGAGGAGCCTGGTAGGCTACCATCCATGGGGTCACAGAGTCGGACACGACTGAGCGACTTCACTTTTACTTTATGTGTAAATATACAGTGTCGGCTGGTAACTGATAGTGATCCAGGTGCATTACGAAGATCAGAAGAACAGCTTGACAAGCTGCAGAACTAAAACAACCCTTTCTAGATCATCTGGTCCTCTCTAGCTTTCTAATCGGATGACTGGTACAAGGCTGGTTGCCTCAGGTGCTGGAGAACTTGTTAAAAGCATACATTCCTGGGTTTCATACTCTGAGGAAGCCAATTCAATAGGGGAAATGAATCTACATTTTAAAAGCATTTTCTAGGTGATTCTAATCTGGCCTAATCCCATTCAGAAATGAAGAGACTGAGATTCAGGAAAAGTGAGTTGCCAGGCCAGGCAGCAAGTAGATCTCCTGAAGGGATTAGGAGAATGAGGTTGGGGGAGAGGGCAGACAGAGGGTGTCCTGGGGGCACAACTCTTTAGGGGTGTTCAGCATATGCACTCCATCATTTCCAGCTTCTGCATTTCTTCTAAGCCTCTTAAATGTTGGCAGCCAAGGAACTAATGGGGAACCATATCCTGCTTTTTTTTTCTTTTTTTGAGGCAGGAACCTGGACTTGGGTGGGGTGTGGGAGGCTGGGCTGCCAGAATGACTGTGGGGCTTGCTCTGCCTTGGCTAACAGAAATTGAAAAGCCAGAATGGGAAATTACTATGAGAGCTCTTCCTCTAATTCAATTCTGCACTGATATCTGGGATGTCAAATCACCGTGAAGATGGGATGACAACATGGCCATTGAGCCTGTGTCACAGTCTGTTATTTTCAAATGTGTGTGAAGATCCTTAATTGTGTTGACACCCATTAGGTCTCCCTCCCCAGGCAGCTCCACGAGCTGCTTGGACATGCTGTAATGAAGTTTCCTCATTCTGTCCTTGTGCCTGTAGTCCCAAGGTTGTAAGCGTCAGGCACTGCACAGAACTTGACTGCGATGGTCGCATTTCTGCAGTGTCCACTCAACAGGACAGGCATTCCTTTTCCCTTTTTCTGCTTCTGCTCATATTTGGCCCTGATAGTGTGAGGGGAGAATGGGCTGATTAATTTACAGTGACAAAATCTTTTGGACCCGAGCCATGATTGACTGAGAGGATACCAGCACTGTCTCCAGGATTCCTTGCATAGATTGTACAAATAACACCCATTGGACCGTGGGTAGCTTATGCAGCCGGTTCCGTCTTGCATGTTGAAGTAGTCGAGTGGTACAGGGCAAGCTGGGAAGAGTTTCAACTGCTCCTTGTCCACCAGCTTGGGAATAAAGGATTCAATGATGAAAATTATTATTATTAAATTTAATATATGCAACACAGTTATATCCTTCATTCTGATGCTTAGGCACATTAAACACAGCATCCAGTTCCATTGTGTTCATTTCTAATGGATCATCTATACATTTTCCTTACAAAAGTGAATTTGAAATTTCTATAATTACTTGAAATGAAGGTGATAGGCTAGGGTACAGATTTTCTTTTAAAGTAGGAATTTTAAAAATATATTTTCATGTTATAAACAGCCAGAATTTTGTTGATGTTTCAGTCAACTATGTATATTTATTTTTCTATAGTTGCCACACCTAATATCAATGGAGGAAAAAACAGAGATGTGATATTTAGGATATATTTTTGTGATGGGAGGGAAAAGTGATTCTGGTGATATCCATTCTCATTGTAGTGCTGTATTTATTAGCTCTTTGCTTTATGACTGTCCTGAGTGTGTAACTCAGCTTATATAGGTTCATCCTTTGATGAAGGTGTATGGTAGATAGTCTATCCAATTTACAAAGGAGGAGAATGAAGGTCAGTAGGTTAAATACCTTTCCCAAGATCAGAGGTCCAAAAAGTATCAGAATTGGTGCAAAATTCAGGCTCATCTGTCTTCAAGTTCATGTTCTTTAAGGAAAATGATAATAAAGCTATTGTGGGGATGTTTTAGTTTTCAAAATATTCTCCCTTTTCCCCAATAGTTGAAGCAAATTTTTTCCTATTTATTTTTCCTTCATACCTCATTTCCTTGATTCTAAAATACACTGTCAATTAAATAATGCCATTTTTTTTCCAGGGAAAAATAAACTTGTACTCCATTGTTGGTACATATTAAGTATTAGAAAGTCCAATTTCAAAAATACTAGATTGCTGTTGTAATATAATGCTTGTTATTTTGTTATTTATGGTGCATTTTCAGATTAAAGAAGTGTGGTAAGTGGGGCGTATGTCAAGGGTGAACGACCTTGTTTCTCGTTGTATCCAAGGGTGATGCAAAACAGTAAGGGTTTTTGCTGAGAGACCGAATCGCTCCGATTTGTGATGTAGAGCATTACTCTGGCAGTACAAGATGGCTCAGTTAGGGGATGGAGGCCAGAGAGAGGGAGGCCGAGGGAGGCCTGTTAGGATATGTCCACAGCTAGGTGGCGCTGCCCAGGTGGCACTAGTGGTAAAGAATCCGCCTGCCAGTGCAGGAGAGGCAAGAGATGCAGGTTCTATCCCTCGGTCAGGAAGATCCCCTGGAGTAGGAAGTGGCACCCCATCTGGTATCCTTGCCTGGAGAATTGCATGCAAGAGGAGCCTGGTGGGCTACAGTCCATGGGGCTGCAAAGAGTCAGACACAACTGAGCATCACACACAGCTCAGTTGAGAGGTAAGCCCTGGCCATGGTCCTGAGCTGGAGAGGAGGTGATGGATTGGCTGTGATAAGGAGGTGGACTGGGCTGGATGGGGTGATGAGTGGAGTATTCTGGTACA
>NW_011494879.1:7394720-7424090 GCF_000754665.1 Bison bison bison
TCTGGTACAGGAGAGGGAGTGTTGGGGTGATTGTTCTGTCTCTTGCTGGAAGACTGTGAATGGGGTGCCCTGGGAGGACTGATGTGGGACAGGAGAAGGAAGAGAAAGAGGAAGCCTGGGGACTTCTTCAAGGTGAAGTCAGACTTCTAGCCACACCTCTGGCCCACTGTTCATTCTGCCACCCCCAAAGGAGGAATGAGGTCTCAGGGGCCTTCAGATTCATTTAGATTTGACGAGATATGCAATAGGGAGCAAGCTTCGAGGAGCAATTTTGTGCAGGCGAACCTTGATTTGATAAGGAATAGGAGATGATCAATTGCATTTTCTTTGCTATCCCTTTCTCTCCCTAGTTCATTCTGATTTTATGATCCTGTAATTAATCAGATAATTAAACAAATGTAAATAGCCATTTCATAATGCAGCACCATGCTTTGGTGCTACCTTTATGTTGAATTCTCATTAACAGCCTGAGTTATTTCTCATTTTCATGCAAGAAAGTACAGGAACCTGGTGCTCACAGAGAGCTGCAAAAAGTAGTTTAATTTTTTACAGAGGTAGAGGGATGAAACCATACCTTAAAACTGTGTGTGTGTGTGGCAATATTCTTTTGTTAAAAACACCTTCCTGTGCTTAAGACTGACCCTTTTGCATCCATTTTATGAGTTTTTGTTAAGGATCATGGCCTGCTATTTTATTAAAATTATCTTATTCCTGGGTTTTCCTGGTGACTCAGATGGTAAAGAATCTGCCTGCAATGCAGGAGGCCTAAGTTCAATCCCTGGGTCAGGAAGATCCCCAAGGAGAAGGAAATGGCAACTCACTCCAGTATTCTTGCCTGGAGAATTCCATGGACAGAGGAGCCTGGAGGGCCACAGGTTGCAAAGAGTTATACTAACGTCATTTTCCTTTTCACCATTATTTTTCTATGGGATGAGGCAAGGGAAAGAAAAAGGGAAAACCCATCATACCCAAGGTGTTGGATCCAAAAATTTTGAAAGTAACGTTCCCCACTCTCCCATTTTGAGGTTGAAATGACTCCTTAGGGGCCAACTGTGGTGGAAGTGGAAATACACCTTAAGTGTTAAGTACCCTGGAGAGAGCTGAGACTTGGCAATTCTTGGTAGCAGCACAGCCCCCTGGAAAACACATCCACTTTAGAGCTGAAAGCTGTGGGGCTAGGTCTCAACTTTGGCTCTCACCAGCTGAGTGATCTCAGCCAGCTTCTTATTTCTTTATTGGCTTATCTGGAAATCAAAGGAGAATTTTACCTTCTTTATTGGGGGATGTGAATACAAATGAGATGCTTCCTGCAAAAGTATCTTGTAAAATGCAGAGTACTCTAAAATGTTCATTCCTTTTGCACTTGTTACATTTTTATCAAATGATTTTCTGACACTCACCTCTCACTTTAGTCTGCGTTCATTTTCCCTCCTCTGTGATCCACACCACCCCAGTGGCACCTCCAGCCTTCCTTTGCTCACTCCATCAAGTATGAGCATCCATTGGGCACCAGACACCATGTTAAACACTGCCCCCTGCACTGAACTTACCCAAACATTTTTGGAGAGATTATTTGCTTCTTGAAGGCAGGTTGTGTTTTTCTCATTCTTGAAGGAAAGGAGCAGCTATTTGTTTCTTGAAGCTAAGGAAATTGATACTCTTTCTCTTCACAAAGTACCTAACATACAGTAAATGTTTTTTTAAAAAAATTATGATTATTGTTGTTCAGTTGCTCAGTCGTGTCAGACTCTTTATGACCTCATGGACTGCAGCATGCCAGGCTTCCCTGTCCTTCACCATCTCCCGGAGCTTGCTCAAACTCATCTCCATTGAGTCAGTGATGCCATCCAACTATTTCATCCTCTGTCCTCCCCTTCTCCTCCTGCCTTCAATCTTTCCCAGCATCAGAGTGTTTTCCAACCAGTTGGCTCTTCTCATTAGGTGGCCAAAATACTGAAGCTTCAGCCTCAGCATTAGTCCTTCCAATGAATATTTAGAATTGATATCCTTTAGGATTGACTGGTTTGATCTCCTTGTAGTCCAAGGGACTGTCATGTTATTTCACATTTTTTATTAATATAAAAATTTAAAGGTTACACTCCATTTACATTTATCACACAATATTGGCTATATTCCCTGTGTTCAATATGTCCCTGTACAATACACCCAACAGTTTGTATCTCTGATTTGCCCACTCCTTTTTTGCTGCTCCCCCACCATTGGTAACCACTAGTTTGTTCTCTATATCCGTGAGTTTGCTTACTTTTTGTTACATTGTATTTGTTGTATTTTTAAGATTCCTCAATAACTGATATCATACAGTAGTTATCTTCCTCTGTCTGACTTATTTCACTTAGCATAATGCTTTTCAAGACCATCCATGTTGCTTAAAATGGCAAAATTTCACACTTTTTATGACTGAGTAATATTCCACTGTATATATGTACCAAATCTTCTTCCATTCATCTGTTGATGGATTACTTCCAGGATGCTTCCATATCTTGGCAATTGTGAATGATGCTGTGATGAACATTGGGGTGCATATATCTCTTCGAATTGGTGGTTTTGGTTTTTTTTTTGGATATCTACTCAGGAGTGGAAATGCCGGGTCATATGGTAGTTCTATTTTTGGGTTTTTGAGAAACCTCTATACTGTTTTCCACAGTGGCTGTACCAGTTTACATTCCCGCAATCAGTATACCTTTTCTCCACATCATCCTTACCAACATTTATATACAGTAAATGTTGACTGAACTGAGCCCTGTGTGTCTCATGGGCCTCCATCTGGTCTAATCACCTTATACGGCAGGAAAGCGAGAGGACAGGGAGTTAAGAATCCAAATGGTCATTCTCTTCCTAGATATGCTTATATAATTAATAATAATAACAATATTTGAATACTTCAATTTTTAATGAACAAATTCCTCAATCTTAGCAGAATTAGCATCATGACCTACTTGGACCTCTTGGCTCTCTAATCCTTGCTCATCCTCCAATTTTGTGTTTTCCCAGCTTCAGACACATGCAATTTATTTTCCTTCATCTTGAAGCTTGCCTACCTACTCTGGGGCAGTACCCTCATGGATACACCACTTGGAATAAACTTGTTTGAGAGGACTGTAGGACCTCACAGCCTGTGTCCTTACCTGTACCTGTGGTTGTTCAGGACACACTTCAAAAGAGGTAGGTTACCCAGATAGAGGCATAAAATGCCCCCTCACCAATGCAACTTCTTTATAAGCTTTAAAGTTGGTCTGCATATATATGCATGACTGAAAAATTCCCCAGACTTTGTCTACAGATACATATTGAGTCTTGGTGTGTGTCAGTCCCTGTCTACATGGAATGAAGGATAAAAAGAAGGATGTGAGACTTGAAATATGCCTTTAAGACTTGTGATCCTTTTGGAGGGATGAGACATGAATTCAAGAATGTCTATCAGGCTCTTTCCATAAAGAGATGATTGTGAGTTGATGGGAAGAACATGGACTAAGAAAGAGACCCAAGCTCTTGCCTGGGTTTATCATCAACTCTCTTGTTTAGGAAACTCAAGTCCTTTCAGATCTTAGTTCAGTTTTTATCTGATTTTGTATAGTGAGTTTTCTGATAATTTCATTTGAACAAAGATTTCTTTTTTTAAATATAAATTTATTTATTTTAATTGGAGGCTAATTCCTTTACAATATTTTATTGGTTTTGCTATACATTGACATGAATCCGCCATGAGTGTACATGTGTTCCCCATCCTGAACCCCCCTCCCACCTCCCTCCCCATCCCATGCCTCTGGGTCATCCCAGTGCACCAGCCCCGAGCACCCTGTATCATGCATCAAACCTGGACTGGCGATTCATTTCATATATGATAATATACATGTTTCAATGCCATTCTCCCAAATCATCCCACCCTCGCCATTTCTTCTTCTGCTGAAAAACAAGGTTAAAATCACTCCATTGTTAAGGTCCTTTTAGTTTGAATGACCCCTCTCTTCTAAGAGAAGTCAGAAGAGAACAGGATGCAGTCAGTGTTGTTTTGACCACGACAATGAGATGTCGTAAAGTCCTTAGGACATGGGCAAGCACTTACTAAGCGTTAACGATCAGTAGCTTTTTCCTTTCCTCTCTTTTTTCTTCCTGTTACATTTTGCTTTTTCTCCTTGTTTCTTCATGGCTAGTGTGGCAAAGCTTGTCCAGCTCTTTTGTTCTCAACTTAAAATTCAATAACTTCCACCCTTGAACTGTAGTTAGTTGCTTTAGGCAAAGACAAATAAGATTAACCGTGACACCTTAAGTTTGGTCAAGTCACATTCTTTGGCTGTCCCAGAATTTAGGACGCTTCTGTCTTTACTTGTAGCTGAAGGTTTCAGGGCAGGGCATCTTGGGATAAACTCTCTCTTGGGTATTTTGGCTTTTGTGGTGGGTGGTCCTGAGTCCCCTGCCCCACCTCCCCCCTGCAACTTCCCCACCACCACACCCTTCTCCACTCCCAGCCAGGAACAGCATCCTTATTCTGCTGTTTAAGAACTCTCTTCTGGAATGTCTGGGCTCTTTGGACTGGAGTGACTGCTCCAATTTCTCCCCATAGATGTGGCTTGCTGTTATGAGCTGGTTATTCAGCCCTTGGAATACTGAACAAATGTTTTCCATCAGTTATTGCAGTGAAATCCTGGCCATTGGGAAGGTAATAAAATCTCTGACCCAAGGAAAGAATGTTTCACACATACCTAGCAACCAGAGAGAACTCATAAAAAGTTCATTACAAAGCAGCCCTGTCCATTCTTGCGCATCTCCCCATGACCATTGCTACAAAACTTCTCTCTAGAGCACATGTCCCTACAGCTTCATAGGGACAAAAGTTCCCAAACTGTGTGATTAAAATACATTTGGGTTAAAGATTCTCTCCTCTTTTAAACTATCATTTGTCCTTCCATTTTCCTACCTCTCACTTAACCCTCTATTGAACTTTCTTCCTCCCCTTTTGTTTCCTCTTCATTCTAATCAAGTTGCAAAGAAGAAAAGTTAAAAAGAAACCAGTTAGGTCAAGCAGAGCCCAAAGCAGAAGGAGCTGAACTAGCCAGTGGACCGAGATCACGTGATATTTGAGAAGCTGTGAGTTGAATAACTCGAATATTTAAGGAGTATTTGAAGCTTTGAAATGTGATGTGCTGGACATGGTAAAAATAAACTGAGGTCAGAAATGAGGGAAGAAAAAAATCATTTATGAGGTGCATACCCCCCTTTTAAGTCTTCTCTTACAACTTGGAAGAAAACACAGCAAAGTGTACATCTTTTCCCAATTTACTGTGAAACTTAAAGGAGACTGCTTCCCCTTAGCAGGAATGATATCAAGGATGTTCATCATGTATAACATTCATCCTGAATGAGAGATAGCCTGTTGACCAGGTTTAGAAAAGTCTCTTCAAAGGAAATGCCCTGACAGAGAAATACTGTGGCGGTATTTTAAATTGATGTCCAACAGGAGGAGTTTCAGAGAGGAAGGTTTCCAGGAGGAAATAATACTTGAAAATGTCATTATAAAAATGTAATGATTAATTTTGTTTCTCCTCTACATGGCTTTCTAATTTTTGCCTTTTTTTGAGAAAATGGGTGAGTTGCTGCAGACCGCACAAGAGAAAGGGTCGCATCTGATGATGGTTCTAGAATGAGTGTATAGTTCTAGTCATTATTCAACCCAAGGTAAATATCTGGCTGTCTGTATCAAGAGTATATAACCAAGGAATATATGACAATGAGCAGAAAGGCACTGGCATCTACTCATTTAAATCTCTGTAAACATCCCTTTTCTTTAATAAAATGATGCCAAAGAAAACTCTTTAGAGCAAAAGTTTTCATTTTGGTGACTCTAATTGTCAAGTTTTTCTTTTACAGACTGTGTTCTTGGTGTATGGCCACAAGTATTTTCTGTTATGTTTATTCCAAAGGCTTTATAATTTTTGGTTTTTATATTTAAGTTAATATGTTTTAAGCTATGGTTTTTCTGGTAGTCATGTATGGATGTGAGAGTTGGACCATAAAGAAAGCTGAGTGCCAAAGAACTGATGCTTTTGAACTGTGAAGTTGGAGAATACTCTTGAGAGTCCCTTGGACTACAAGATCAAACCTGTCAATCCTAAAAGAAATCAGTCCTGAATATTCATTGGAAGAACTGATGCCGAAGCTGAAGCTCTAATACTTGGGCCACCTGATATGAAGAACTGATTCACTGGATAAGACCCTGATGCTGGGAAAGATTGAAGGCAGGAGGAGAAGGGGACAACAGAGGATGAGGTGGTTGCACGGCATTACCGACTCGATGGACATCCGGGAGTTGGTGATGGACAGGGAATCCTGGTGTGCTGCAGTCCATGGGGTCGCAAAGAGTTGGTCAGAACTCAGTGACTGAACTAATATGTTTCAGTTAACTTTTGCATAAGGCATGCATAAATTTTTTTTGCATATGGATTATCCAATTGTTCTAAAACTATCTGTTGAAAAGACTACTCTTTCTCCATTGAGTTGTTTTCATACCTCTATCTAAAATTCAATGGACATATTTATGGGTCGCTCTATCCCAAGATCTCTGTGTCTATTCCTTCACCAATATACATCACACTACTCTGATTATTATAGCTTTGTAATGTCTTAATATTAGTTAGTATAATTTTTCTAACTTAATTTTTTTTTCCCAAAATGATTTTGGCTTTTCTAGCTTCTTAGCCTTTCTGTATGAACTTTAGAATTAGCTTGTCCATATCTACCAAGAAAGTCCTGGGATTTTGATTGATGTTACATTAAGTTTATAGATCAATTGGTCATCTTTACTATATTGAGTCTTTTAATCTATGAATAGGACTTCCCTAGTAGCTCATTTGGTAAAGAATCTGCCTGCAGTGTAGGAGACCCAGGTTCAATCCTTGGGTTGGGAAGATCCCTTGGAAAAAGAAATGATAACTCACTCCAGTATTCTTGCCTGGAAAATTCCATGGACAGAGGAACCTGGTGGGCTACAGTTCATGGGATTGTAAAGAGTTGGACACGATTGTGCGACTAACTTTCACTTTCACTTTTCAATCTATGAATTCACTGTGTCTCCCCATTTTTTTTTTTTTTTTAGTTTTTTATGTCTTTCATTAGGATTTTGTAGGGATCTGTAAAGTATGACCTGTGAGCCAAATCTGGCTTATGGCTTATTTTGTAAGACTAGTGAGCTAAGAAGGGTTTTTACATTTTTGTTGTTCAGTCGCTCAGTTGTGTCTGACTTGTTGCAACCGCATGGACTGCAGTGCTCCAGGCCTCCTTGTCCTTCACCGTCTCCCCAAGTTTGCTCAAACTCATGTCCATTGAGTCAATGATGCCATCCAATAATCTCATCCTCTGTCACCCCCTTCTCCTTTTGCCCTCAATGTTTTCTAGCATCAAGGTCTTTCACAGTGAGTTGGCTCTTTGTATCAGGTGGCCAAAGTATTGGAGCTTCAGTTTCAGCATCAGTTCTTCCAATGAATATTCAGGGTTGATTTCCTTTAGGGTTGACTAGTTTGATCTTCTTGCCGTCCAAGAGATTCTCAAGAGTCTTCTCTAGCACCACAGTTCAAAGACATCAATTCTTCAGCCATCAGCCTTCTTTACAATCCAACTCTAATATCTGTACACGACTACTGGGAAAACCATACCTTTGACTATATGGACCTTTATTGGCAAAGTGATGTCTCTGCTTTTTAATATGCTGTCTATAATGGGTTATAAAACAAAAAATAAAAGCAAAGCAAGACAAGAAAAAACAAAGAGGAATATGTAGCCAACACTCTAATAGCTCTTAAAGCCTAAAATCTCTCTGGCCCTTTGTATCAAATTTTCTGGCTTCTGATGGAGATGACTTGTTAGCTTATACCTCCCCGTGCTTCATTTTGTGGGGAGCTATTGCAAATTTTTGTTTGTCTCTAGTTGTTCACTGGTAGTATGTAGAAATCTGATTGGTTTTTGTGCACTGACTTTAGCTTACATGGAACTGAAAACACATTTATTTTTTATTTAAAAATTCTTTTAAAAAGATGTTTTTGATGTGGAGCATTTTTTAGAAAAAATATTTACTTTTATTTCTTACTGCACTGGGTCTTTGTTGCTTTATGTGGGCTTTCTCTAGTTGAGTTGACTGGGGACTACTCTTTGTTGCATTATGCAGGCTTCTCATTGCAGTGACTTCTCTTGTTGCAGGCAAGTGGACTTAGTACTTGCAGTTTTCAGGCTCTGGAGCCTGGTATTTTGACACATGGGCTAAGTTCCTCTGTGGCATATGGGAGTTTAGTGGACCAGGGATTGAACTGGTGTCCCCTGCATTGCAAGGTGGATTCTTAACCACTGGGCCACCCAAAATCGTTTAGTTTTTAAATCATTCACAGTGCTAACCTTCTGTGGCTATGAAATCAATGAAATCCTTTCCCTCTACTTACTGTCTGATGGTGATGGAAGCAGTGCTGGGAGACAATGGACAGAATTCACTGTGAGTTATAGAGTGATGCAGATGGCATAGGATGTTTATGGTTGTTACGGAGCACAGACAGGGGCTTCCTAGGTGGCGCTAGTGCAGGAAACTTAAGAGATCATCTGCCAATGCGGGAGACTTAAGCGACTCAGGTTTGATTCCTGGGTCAGGAAGATCCCCTGATGGAGGGCATGGCAAGCCCCTCCAGTATTCTTGCATGGAGAATCCCAAGGACAGAAGAGCCTGCTGGGCTACAGTCCATAGGGTTGCAAAGAGTCAGACATGACTGAAGCGACTCAGCATGAATGCATGCAGAGGGAAGAATGACATTATACCATGCAGGCAAAGAAGGGAAGCTGGCCTGGGGAGGCCCATGGGTAGCTGACCTGAGTCTTGAATAAATAAGATTTAAGGAAAAGAGCAGGAAGACTTTAAAGGCAGAAATAGAAAGTCATGAAACAGCAGGTTTGTTTCTAGAACTACAGGCAACTCAGTGTTTCTGGGACCAAGTGTGTATATGTAGAAGGAATGAGAGATGCTGCCACAGGGGCCAGACATGTGGGTTGTGTGTGTCAAATTAAGACATTTCAAACTTTATGTTGAAAGCTATTGGAAGATACTAAAATTTTGTGAGCAGACAATACCAAATTCTCTGTACTGAGTATGACTTTGGCACACAATGTGTGACGTTTTGTCCCAGAAGAGTAACTGCCTCTATTTAGAGGGATGTGACCAAAAAAAAAAAAAAGTCTTTGTAGAACTTCTGCCTCTCCCAAAATAGTTACTCTCATGTGAAAAATCTAGCTGGCCATCTGGACTCAAATTGTACCTTTAGACATTTCTGCTCATCACCTCTCTATCCAACTTTTAGCAGCTTCCAATGTCCTGCCAAGGACTTTTCTGCATATTTCTCTCTTGCTCTGCTTTTCTCATTCCATCTCTGAAAAAATTCCAGTTCAAGATTCTTATGGGCATGAGTGTGCAAAGCAACAAAGCAAACATTTGACAAGAAATATACTTGGAAGTCAGTGGAGGGACTTCCGGGAAGCCTGACGCCCATTGCACTTGGGTGAGGATGACTCAGCACTCCTGGTGGATCCCAGGACAATACAGCCTGGTGATCCTCTGTAGCAAATCCTTTTCATGTAGTGTGTCATTAAGTGGCTGTATACAATGAAAACAACCTTAGAAAACATGTATAAAGTATGATTTACTAGTTAAGACTAGAGTTGATTTGCCGTTATTTAACCTTTCTAAGTTTGTTTCCTCATCCTTAAATGAGGCCAACAATGGTACCTACCTCTTTGGGTCCTTGTGGAGATAAAGTGAGAAGAGGTCTGTAAAGATCTTAGCAGGTACCTACCCAGGATAACAGCTGCCCTTAGTGCTGCTGTTCCCTGTATGGTTGTGTTAACTTCATAAGCCTATGTTTGTGCTCTTTAGAGCATTTTGGAGGAACTAAAAGTGAGTTGGGAAGGAAAATGGGAGTCATCCTTTGCTCTTCATTATCAGATATAAGGATCTGCACATTTTCCCCCTTGAGATGAACTAAAAATACATCTCGGTAGAATTTCTACTCATTGGTTCTAATTCTCCTCCTTTTGACCCCGTAGAACACATGTGGGATTTTTCTCTCCCATTGTGAGCACTTTGAACATTTTTGGAAAGTAGTTCTGCTCCTTATTACATCCTCTTTACTTAAAGAAAGACTTTGCCTTTCCCAGTGTAATGAGATTATATCAGGATTTGTTTCTAGGCTCATAGGTTCTGTCTGCTTTTAGGCTGTGACATCCATATCATTTCAGTCACTTGGTCGTGTCCAACTCTTTGTGACCCCATGGACTGCAGAATGCCAGGCTTCCCCATCCTTCACACCATCTCCTGGAGATTGCTCAAACTCATATTCATTGAGTTGGTGATACCATCCAACTATCTCATCCTCTGTTGTCCTCTTCTCCTCCCACCTTCATTCTTTCCCAGCATCAGGGTCTTGAGTCAATTCTTCACATCAGGTGGCCAAAGTATTGGAGCTTCAGCTTCAGCATCAGTCCTTCCAGTGAATATTTAGGACTGATTTCCTTTAGGACATGCAGATCAGCAGCCCCCAAATTCCTTATAGAAAGGGAGAGCCAGAGCCATAAATCAGTCTGCATAAATGTATTGAGTGTCATCATACATAAGGCAACTGGAGAAGAGAGATGTCACGTGCTTCATAACATCAAGTCCTTTGGGGTTGACAGTGGAGGGTGAATCTATGCCTGCCTGTGACAGTGGGTGGAGGTGCTCAGGGTTGGAGGGTGAGGCCAGCCCTTGGTGTTCACACCACTGGTGGGAAGATACACTTTCCCCTTGGAAAGTATTAGTCACTCAGTCATGTCCAACTCTTTGCGACCCCATGGACTGTAGTCCGCAAGGCTTTTCTGTCTATGGAATTTTCCAGGCAAGAATGCTGGAGTGGGTAGCCATTCCCTTCTCCAGGGGATCTTCCAGACTCAGGGGTTGAACTTGCATCTTCTGCATTGCAGGGAGATCCTTTTCTGTCTGAGCCACTCAACCAGTGGCTAATCCCGATTGCTAAAGCTTCAAGGCTGCCTCGAGGCTGCTGCTTACTCTTTACTCATTGTTATGAATAGAATGTTTGTCTTCCTTGAAAATTCATATGTTGAAATTTACTCCCTTCACCCCCATGAGAAGGTATTAGGAGGTGAGGCTGTAGGAGGTAATTAGGATTAGATGGGATTACCAGGACAGGGAAATCTATATGCAGGTCAAGAAGCAACAGTTAGAACTGGACATGGAAGAACAGACTGGTTCCAAATAGGAAAAGGAGTACATCAAGGATGTATATTGTCACCCTGCTTATTTAACTTATATGCAGAGTACATCATGAGAAACGCTGGACTGGAAGAAGCACAGCTGGAATCAAGATTGCTGGGAGAAATATCAATCACCTCAGATATGCAGATGACACCACCCTTCTGGCAGAAAGTGAAGAAGAACTAAAGAGCCTCTTGATGAAAGTGAAAGTGGAGAGTGAAAAAGTTGGCTTAAAGCTCAACATTCAGGAAACTAAGATCATGGCATCTGGTTCCATCCCTTCATGGCAAATAGATGGGGAAACAGTGGAAACAGTGGCTGACTTTATTTTTTGGGGCTCCAAAATCACTGCAGATGGTGATTGCAGCCAGGAAATTAAAAGACGCTTACTCCTTGGAAGGAAAGTTATGACCAACCTAGACAGCATATTCAAAAGCAGAGAATTTACTTTGTCAACAAAGGTCCGTCTAGTCAAGACAATGGTTTTTCCAGTGGTCATGTATGGATGTGAGAGTTCGACTATAAAACAGCTGAGTGCCAAAGAATCGATGCTTTTGAACTGTAGTGTTGGAGAAGACTCTTGGGAATCCCTTGGACAGCAAGGAGATCCAACCAGTCCATCCTAAAGGAAATCAGTCCTGGAGTGTTCTTTGGAAGGACTGATGTTGAAGCTGAAGCTCCCATACTTTGGCCACCTGATGCAAAGAACTGACTCATTTGAAAAGACTCTGATGCTGGGAAAGATTGAAGGCAGGAGGAGAAGGGGAACGATAGAGGATGAGATGGTTGGATGGCATCACCGACTCAATGCCCATGAGTTTGAGTAGACTCTGGGAGTTGGTGGTGGACAGGGAGGCCTGGTGTGCTGCAGTCCATGGGGTCACAAAGAGTGGCACACAACTGAGCGACTGAACTGAACCGAACTGAACCAGGGCAGGGCCCTTGTGAATGGGATTAATGCCTTTATGAGTCACAAGAGAGCTTGTGCTCTCTTCTGTCTTTCATGGGAGCAACATAAGTCAACAGTCTGGGACTCTAAAGAGGGCTCTCATGAGAACCTGACCATGCTGGCCCCGTGATCTCAGATTCCAAACTCCAGAACCGTGAGAAATGACTTTCTGTTGCTTATAAGCCACTCAGTCTATGGTCTTTGTTATAGAAACCTGAATGTACTTAGACATTTCTGCTGCTCTGGGTGGTTACAAACCCTCCCCATTTTTTTTCAGAGCACAGGTGAATGCTGGAATAAAATTAGGGAGTTACAGAGTAGCTCACAAATAGGTACCATGCCTGCTCTCTCAGCAAACAGACCCTGGCCCATCCACATGGATTTTTCCAGGCTGTTTTTGTCTGTCTGGCTGGCTCTGGATAATTGGATGTAGCAGCAACCACTGTTTCACTTCCCATCAGGAGCACCCTGCATATATCTATCTCCTCAGAGTATTGACCCAAGGAGAAACCCCAGGAGTGAGAAGAAATTCCATCCTCCCATTTTCTGCACCCCTATTTCCTGCTATATGATCTACATCATCTCAGGATGGTGGGAATTTTCTCTTCTATTAGGAGATTCTCTGTCTTTTACCCACAGGGATGTGGCCTCTTCCTATACTCTGAAAGTGAAAGTTGCTCAGTTGTGTCTGACTCTTTGCAACCCCCTGGACTATACAGTCCATGGAATTCTCCAGGCCAGAATACTGGAGTGGGTAGCCATTCCCTTCTCCAGGGCATCTTCCCAACCCAGGGATTGAACCCAGGTCTCCCGCACTGAAGGTGGATTCTTTACCAGCTGAGCCATAAGGGAAGCCCAAGAATACTGCAGTGGGTAGCCTATCCCTTCTCCAGTGGATCTTCCTGGCCCAGGAATCAAACCGGGGTCTCCTGCATTGCAGGCAGATTCTTTACCAGCTGAGCTATGAGGGAAGCCAATCTTCCTATACTCTGAGCCAGTGCAAAACACCAGAGCACAACAGCATATCTGTCTTACAAGGACTTGCAAAGGGCACCTTTAGGCTGCTTTTGGATGTATGCCTCATTTCTGTGCCAGTCTCTGTGACTATAGGACTCGGGTCCTATGGCTAGTTCAGTTTGAGTCACATGCCCAGTCTCATGGTAAAGAGATAGTATTTACTGTTTGCGGAAGGAATCAAGAAATGACCATGATCTGTGATTCACCCATTCCCCCCCTTCCTTTAATTTCCTGCTGTTTCTTTTGATATATTCCCTGATCTGGAGCCCAAGTGTATTCTGACCAGTACATAAAATCATCATCAAAATTTCTCCAACCTCTGTTATGTTCCAAATGCTATACAAAATCTACGACATTTACTATTTCTAGAAAATCTATGGATAAATATTGTAGATACAACTGAGATTGCTTTCAGAAAGCTAAGTTATAAAATCAACCCCAGGAGATCAGAACAGGGCAATGCAAAACTACTTTCAGCAGAAAAATGTTCCTTGGGTCTAAGGGATTTGAAGAAACTCAACTGAGCATGTGAGTATTTCTAAGGGAAAAAATGAGGCCATCTCAAAGGACCCCAGGAAGCAGAAGGTGTGGAGGTAAACTTCACCAGTGCCTATACAGGCACTCTCCTGGGAGAGGGGCTGTGAATATTTTGGTTTCAGTGTCCTGATGCTTCTAAACAGGCGTTTCATCTAATTCTTGTTCTGACTCCATTTTCACCAGTCAACTCGTGATTATAATGTGGCTTCCCCTCTGCTTTCCAGTAGGGGGAAAGTGTTAGTCATGCTGATGTGACCTTGAGGTTTTTATCATAATTCTAATCCTCCTTACCATTTTCAAAGTTGGTTTTCTGTTTTTTCATCACTATAGTGAGCTTGGTCCGTGTGACTCCATCTTGAGAGATGGGTGGACATTTGGTGGGCTGAAAAAAATCATGTCATTATTGTCACAAAACTGATTGCCAGATGTTAGATTATAGTAAATTTCCGAGGTACCTACATTTGCCATTCTTTCCTTTGGACACATTTTTCACATTGTATGCTTGGGCTAGGACCAGCCCTTTTCCTTTGGAAGGTTTTCCTTCTAAACCTGTCTAGATTTCAATAACCTCATTTTTCAGATATAGAAATTAAGTGATTCCTTAGAGATCACAATGTTAAGATGGTAGGTTTAGAATCCAGGTCTGTCTGATTTCAAAGCTCATGCTATTTCTCCTTGACCAGATACTTCCATCTCCTTGTTTGGACCCAGTAGTTCTCTTCTACAGCCCAACATTGCATGCTTAGTAGGGAGGTTGGTTTAGTTGCTAACTCGTGTCCGGCTCTTGCGACCCCATGGACTGTAGCCACCAGGCTCCTTTGTCCATAGGATTTTCCAGGCAAGCATAGTGGAGTGGGTTGCCATTTCCTTCTCAAGCTTAGTAGGGAGAGGGCTGTCTTGTATGTATCTGTGATGGACCCAACTCTTCATCTACAAATGAATACTTCCCTAGAGAAAAAGTCAGCTGCCATCTTTGTGAACAAATGTAAGACGGCACCACCAAACAGAAGGAAATGAGGTGCAGAGTCTCATATATAAAGACGTTTTCAGATAAGTATGTAAAGGGCTGGGCTTGGAGTACGGTAGATCCCCTGTCACTGGTGGCTCTTTTCCCTAATGGGACAGAGAAGTTGCAAGACAAAACAGTGTAAGCCAAGGATTCCCTTGGGGTGAAAACCACAGGAGCCAGTTGCTGCATAAAACGTTTGGACAATTCTTTGTAATCACCCACCTCTGGTAGATTGTCTGCCCCCTTGGGTGGGAAACCCCCTCCCAGACAGAGAGGAAGGCAGTAATCCATGGGAACCGTCTGTCAGTGCTGACGGGACTTTGGCGGGGAGGCAAGCTGGGATCCATTCCTGCTGCTGCTGCTAAGTCGCCTCAGTTGTGTCCAACTCTGTGCGACCCCATAGACAGCTGCCCACCAGGCTTCCCCATCCCTGGGATTCTCCAGGCAAAATACTGGAGTGGGTTGCCATTTCCTTCTCCAAGAATCCATTCCTACTGATCTGTAAATCCAGCTTTAAAAACTGCTCCCCATGGGAGGCCTGAGGATGTCTTAGAATACTTTGTGGGTCAATTTCTGAAAGAGGGTATGTGAAAGAGCAGGAGGAAATGTCATCTGGATCCATTTAAGAGGATATTTTTCAGGCCCCAGTTCAGATGACACCTCTGTAGGAAGGCTCTTGCCCCTGAATTGTATTTCTCTATTTATATATGTCATAGATCAACCATTTGAATCCTATTTATTTATTTACTACCCTCTCTCAACTAGGATGTAATCTTCATGAGGGTAGAGGCCTCATCTCCCTTTTGTCAGAATACTGCAAATGCCTGAAAGAGAGTCTGGTACGTGGTAGGTACTTGATAAATATTTGTTGATGGATTGAGTCAAAGAATGAAGCAATAAATAACTAAATTAATGAATGGGTCCAGAAGATGGTGAGAAACAGTAAGAAACTATGGTGAGTGGAAGGAACCCAGCATTTGGAGATAGATGGACTTGATCCCAACCTTGATCCTAAACTAGTTGGATATATGACCTTAATTTTTCTGAGTTTTATTTTGGATCTGTAAAACTCTGTTTCATAAAATTATTATAAAGATTAAGTCATAGTCCATTACCATCGGCAAAGTGTCTGGCATCGTGGCTGACATCATAAGCCATGATGCCAGTCACTTTGAGAACTCGTGTTTATTAGTGTCACTGTCTTCCTTCCAAATACATAAGCATAAGCACAACCATGCATCTACCTCGTGATAAATAAGCTTCAAATCGATATATATTTCTTGTACAAACTGCTAGGCACTTGGGACTGTTAGATAAATAAAGTCCATATTCTACCCCCAGAAAGTTCCTAGCACCCTTTGTGAGTGTGCTCAGTCACTTCAGTCATATCTGACTCTTCGTGACCCTATGGACTATACCCTGCCAGGCTCCTTTGTCCATGGGATTCTCCGGGAAAGAATACTGGAGTGGGTTGCTGTGTCCTCCTCCAGAGGATCGTCTCAACCCATGGATCGAATCTGACTCTCCTGTATCTCCTGCATTGGCAGGCGGATCCTTAACCACTGAGCCACCAGGGAAGCCCTCCAGTACCCTTTACATAGAAACAAAAAAAAGTTTGTTTGGAGTCAGGAATATGAGGTGGCATTTTCATTTCTTAATCATACAAGCACCTACTTTCTGTCTTACACAAGTATTGAATTGAATTTTATCTTTAAACCAAGCCTAAGAGATAGGTGCTATTTTAATTTTGCAGATAAAGAAATTGAGACTCAGAGAGTGAAGTAATACTTTCAAGATCACACTGTTAACGGGCCACAGACTAGCAGCTCAGTACCAGTTCTGTAAGACTTGAACTTCTGCATTCTTCTCACTATTTCACACCTGAGTGTTTCTAACAACTCTGTTGGTGACTCTAGAGGAAGTCTCTGTTCTTTTTTCACCTATTTGCATAGGCAATGTTTATTCTCTCCTTATTTGAATTGAATCTTTCTTCTTGGAGTCCTCTAAGGCTTTGGTATATGCCTGCCTTTATGTGAGCTGTTGGCTGCTACTGCTCAGTTTATTTCATTTATTATAAAGGATATGCACACATTTTATGTATTCTGCTCCGGGGCAACTTAGTGAATCATCTTGTGATTCAAAAATACCAGACCAGTGGTTTTTTTGAACCGCAGCCATCATTTGGTGTGATCACAGAAGTTTAGCCATTTGGAAATTTTGTTCTGAGAGCCATTTTGTTTCAAGGTGACAACTCACAAACTGCATGAAAAAAAAAAAGATGTATTGAGAATAAACTACACTTACATATAAGAATATTTCATAAACTACATGGTGAGTAAAAGATGCCAAACTCGAAAGATTACATGCTGTATGGTTCCATTTAGTAGAGTTTAAAAAGAGCAACACTACTTTATGGTGAGAGGAGTCTAGGTGTTGGTTACCCTGGAGTCGGGGAGGAGAAGTGGCAGCTCGATGGGGGAATGAGGAAGACTTCTTTGGCTCATCCAGCTTGGAAAAGGGAGCAAGATTCTCTCAAATAATTCTGATGATCTTTCCCTTACACTGTTCTGCCTCTTTCCAAGTAGGAGTTTACTCTGTAGAAGGCAGACTCTTCTATTTTTGAGCCATTCCAGTTGACTAAATGCCCATTACACAGAGAGCTTTCTTCTGCAACTTCCAGCCATTGGTTCTACTTATGTCTTTAATTGTCTCCTAGAAGAACAAGAGTAATAACTACTGAATTTAGATGAGACCAGTCATGTGCCAGGCACTTTACTGATTTTCTCTTTTAATTTTCATTAGCATCCTTCAAGTTAGGTACTTGAGGATCAGAAAGGTTAAAGTTAGGTCCTATTTTTTCCATTTTAATATTTAAGTAAATTAAGCATCAGAGAGGTTAATAGCTTACCTAAGGTCATACAGCAACAAGATGGTCAATTTCAAACTCAGGTCTAAGTTCAAAGTCTGTGGTTTTTCCATCACTCCACTTTACCCCCTTTCCTTTGGTACAGTCTGTTAAATGCTTGAATGCCAGTCATCATACCCCAACTGTTTTGTTTTATTCTATACGTGACCATGATATTGAGCTCACATTTACTTTGAAAAACACAGTGTAATTTGATCTTGATGATGATCAATCGTGATGTGTTGCTGGTGACAGTGATGGTAATGGTGGTGATGGTGGTGGTGGTAGTGATGGTGGTGGTGATGGTGGTGGTGGTAGTGATGGTGGTGGTGATGGTGGTGGTGATGGTGGTGGTGGTAGTGGTGATGGTGGTGGTGATGGTGGTGGTGATGGTGGTGGTGGTGGTGATGGTGGTGGTGGCGATGATGGTGGTGGTGGCGATGGTGGTGGTGATGATGGTGCTGATGATGGTGGTGGTGATGATGGTGGTGGTGGTGATGATGGTGCTGATGGTGGTGGTGGTGATGATGGTGATGGAAGTTACACAGTGGTAGCAATTCATAGTAGCTGCAAACATTTTTAGTAGAAGCTGAGAGCTATTTGTGAACAACAGGCCTATTTTCATCTTATGGGCACCTACAGGAAGATCCCCTGGAGAAGGAAATGGCAACCCACTCCAGCACTCTTGCCTGGAAAATCCCATGGACGGAGGAACCTGTTAGGCTACAGTCCATGGGGTCACAAAGAGTCGGACACAACTGAGCGACTTCACTTTTTCACTTCAATCCTGTCACTGCTCAGGTTTCTCTCTTTGCCTTGGCTGCTAGAGAACACAGAACAAAAACTGTAGCTTACCTCTTGTCCAGGATCATACAGAATGCAGTTATATGGACTGACCTTTCCCTACATTTTCTCTTTCCTTCTTGTTCATGGTTTCCCTTCTTATTTTTCTTGCTGCATCATGTCTTTTGGTGGATGCTGATTATTATTTGTGGTGTGGAATCAGGTGTGGGGGAAAAACATTGTCCAATGCAATTGTCACAACAAGTTATGGCATAGGTATTATTACTCTCATTTTATACATAAAAAATGAGTTTCAGAGAGGTAAGATGCCTTTCCAAAGTTGCACAGCTTGTATGTGGGAGACCTTGGTTTCAAAAACAAAATGATGCTACTTTAGAGCCCACCCAGGACACCCTATTTCCTCCTTGCAGGTGCCTTTTAGTCTTTTCTGTTTTTAATTGTACAGCTACTTTGTTTTTATTAATTTTCTGTTTTTGAGTTGCTCAGTCATGTCCAACTCTTTGTGACCCCATGGACTTCAGCACACCAGGGTTCCCTGTCCATTTCCATCTCCTGGAGCTTGCTCAAACTCATGTCCACTGAGTCACTGATGCTGTCTAAACATCTCATCCTCTGTCATCCGCTTCTCTTCCTGCCCTAAATCTTTCCCAGCATCAGGGTCTTTTCCAAGGAGTCAGATCTTCACATCAGGTGGCCAAAGTATGGGAGATTCAGCTTCAGCATCAGTCCTTCCAATAAATATTCAGGACTGATGTTTTTTAGGATTGGTTTGATCTCCTTGCAGTCCAAGGGACTCTCAGGAGTTTTCTCCAATACCACAGCTCAAAACATCAATTCTGCAGTGTTCAGCCTTCTTTCTGGTCCAACTCTCTCATCCATGCATGACTACTGGAAAAATCATAGTTTTGACTGTACAGACCTTTGCTGGCAAAGCAATGTTTCTGCTTTTTGATACGCTATGTAGGTTGATCATAGCTTTTCTTCCAAAGAGCAAGCGTCTTTTAATTTCATGGCTGCAGTCATCATCTGCAGTGATTTTGGAGCCCAAGAAAATGAAATCTGTCATTCGTTTCCATTGTTTCCCCATCTATTTGCCATGAAGTGATTTTTTAAATTAATTCATTAGTTTATTTTTGGCCACGCTGGGTCTTTGCTTTGTTACATGGGCTCTTTGTTGCTGCTCTAGGGCTTTTCTCTCGTTGTGGTGAGTGGGGGCTACTCTCTAGCTGTGGTATGCGGGCTTCTCATTGCAGTGGCTTCTCTTGTTGCAGAGCATGGGCTCCAGGGCTCATGGGCTTTCACAGTTGTAGCACAGCCTCAGTGGTTCTGGAGCATCGGCTTAGTTGCCCTGCAGCATATGGAATCTTCCTGGACCAGGTATCAGACCCATGTCCCCTGCTTGGCAGGTGGATTCTTAACCACTGGACCATCAGGGAAATCCAAGCCTCCCAGTCTTGAGAGTCTAGTATTCTTGTTCCACCGTCTGAGGATAGGCGGGTGCGTGGTGGTAGCAGAGGGGACCCCAGGATCTCTATCCTGAGTGCTGATCACCACTGGACCTCCTCACCATGCAACCCATTCAAACTCTACCTCCCACCTCCTCTCCTTTCACATAGGGATCCCCGGGGCTTGTGTGTCTCTTCCATCAGCCACCCCAATTCTCTGTGGGCTAAAAAAGTGTGGTAGTCACGTGGCTGCAGGTTTGGTCAGTAGCTGACCTCACCCACAGCTTTTGTTGTTGTTCAGCTGCTTTCTTTCATCTAATCCTCATAGTAACATGATGATGTAGGTCCTTTTTTGATCTCCATTTTAGAGATGGAAATACTCACAGAAGGGTTAGATAAACACCTTGCATCCATTCACTCAGCAAAGAATGAGCAAACCAGAATTTCAATGCTGATGTGCTTGCTGCAGAACCCATGATCTTCACTGCTGTGCACACAATCGTATTATTCCCCACTGACTCCTGTCCTGTGTCCCAGGATGGGGTTCAGGGACCTGAGCTGAGGACTAGGTAGCATTTACAATGACCCGTCTTACCTCTCAGCCCTCCTTCCTGAGTCTGGATAGATTGGATTCAACTCTGAGAGCCTCTTAGTGCTCCAATTATATTGTAGGTTTATACTGGTTTGGTTTCAGATTGTGAGGCAGGAGACAGGAGTCTCAAACCCATCCCATCTCTTTTCCTGCCCAGTTAACCTCTGCTCACAAGAGCTGTGCCTTTAGTGGGACGCCCAAGCCTGGAAGAACCTCCAGCTGAAGCCAGCCAAGTCTCATTCAGCCTTCAAAGGCCCACCTCAAGGAAATGCCAGATCCCAGTATCAGATCCTGGTCCAACTCATGCAAACCACACAAGTCCAGGGCGATTGAGGCCATGGAATTCTGAGTCGAGATCAAGTGGCTTAATACTAAAGGAAAACATTTCCAAAGTTTTCTTAGAGAGAAAGTAAAACAGTGATGGTATTGAATTCTCCAGCTTGCTAATTCATTCCTATTTGATCAGTTCTTGATAGGATGTCATGTCTGAGTGTCCCAGCCCACAAATTTATAGTCAAAGAAGTCAGTGTTTTTACATGGATCAAGCAGACGCCAGAGACAGACTTGGACCCGCCCAGCACCAAGTGAGGAAATTTTCCATACCAGATCCTGGGGTAGTTGATTTTGCATAGATTCTCTTATTAATCTCACAAATGCTTTGTATGGTCCAATATTTTTGGCCACACTTTATAGATTTGGGCATGAAGTTTATAGAAGAAGGAAGAGAAATAACATTTTATGGATCCTAGAAAGTGGTAAGTCCAGTGCTTTGCAATCATGCTCTCAGGTTCAAATACATCCTCTGCTTCTACTTCCAAGTGAACCCACCATCACAACAGGGCTCCTCGCTGGGCAGAAGCACTGTGTCAAGAGAGGAGGGCATTTCCTTGTGGAGATACTGGGGGTGCTATTTGACACAGTACTACTGCACTCTACATGGTACTGGAAAGTGCACAAAAGCACATCCACTTGTACGAGTGTGACAAAGCACGCTGGACATGTGAACCAACATACAGGATAGGACATAGCAACACATATTTGCATCTTTGACAGTTTGCAACTTGAAGATTCCTTCAAGTAGGGGACTTACTGTATATCCTTCAGTCTTGGTGAGGGTGCTGGAGGGGATAGCCCAATGTTCATTACCTAAGCCATTTGCAATCCTGGCTCATAAAGACCTTGCACATATAATCATCACCTTGTTTACCTTCTGTATGGAAAGAATTGAACGACCTAGGAAAGGGCAGAGCCACAAGATGAGGAGTTTGGGGTCCCCGAATGACTGGTGGAGCAGAATTCTCCAGAAAGAAATGAGAAATGAACAGACCCTCGCTGGGTTAAGCCAGAGAGATCAGGATGGATTTGTAACTTACAGCAGTTGGCTTACCTTAATACTGGTGGGAAGACGAGGAGATTGAGGGGAACCCTGGGAAGATTCGGGGTCTGCAGAGCTTCAGTGTAATCTCAGAGAGAGGGGAGACATATAACCACAGCCTTAGGAAGCAGAATGTGGATTCTTCTGCTGATCCTCCTCTGTACACAGATATCCCTGGTAAGGATCACTAAGGGCTCTGGAGAGTGGAGGAACTGAAGGCACAAGCTCCAGGGTTGGATTGCTCAGCTTTGCAACTCAGCCCCAAGCTGTCCTGGGGGCTCTGCTTTGCCCAGCACTGGCTCATCCAGGTAGGATCAAAGCCCTGGAATCTTGGTTGTTGGGGATAAACATCTGGGGGTGTGTGCATCATAGACACCCCCTAGAGATAAAGGGGGAGCTAAGCTGGCTAGAGAAAGGTGGTGTGTATGTGTGATTGTCACTGAGGCATGCAACCCCATGGACTGTAGCCCACCAGGCCCCTCTGTCCATGGGATTTTCCAGGCAAGAATACTGCGGTGGGTTGCCACTCCCTTCTCCAGAGGGTCTTCCCAACCCAGAGATGGAACCTGGGTCTCCGTATTTCAGGTCTATTCTTTACCATCTGAGCCCCCAGGGAAGCCAAATGAAAGGTTACCTAAGCTTTTTCCTTCTCAGTTTTCTGAGTCCCAGATTCCAAACACAGACAAGTAGGAGGAAGGAATCTAAATTTCTACAAAACAGCTCGGCATCCCTTGTTCCTGCAGCACTGGGTGCTTAATGCAGGCTGGTGGGAGGCGAGGCAGGACCAGGCAGACCTCAGAGGTTTCTCAGGGCCATGCTGATGGGTTCAGTCTTCACTGGGTAGGCAAAGGGGAGACAGTCAAAGCAGCAAGCAGAGCTGCTCCATGTCTCTGATGTCTCCAATGACCCAGATCCGGAAAGGTGGTGGTGGGGTGACATGTCCACAGTGGACATGATGAGGGCAGGATGTGGAGAGCAGCAAGGGAAGTGCTGATTGGCAAGTGGGATGCCGCAGGTGAGGGAGGCTCAGGGATTAGTGGCTGTTTCAAGAGTTGGGAGGAGGTGCAGAGAAGACTAAGCAGCGGTGACCCAGGGTGAGCCCAGGGTAATTAGGGTAGGAAATTAGGAAAATTCTGTAGTTTCCTCATTGCACCCTCAGGACAGAGGCTGTGCTTTTCTCAGCTCTGCACTGGCAGTGCCTGGCAGAGCACGTGTGGGCTGAATTGAATCCATTGCTTCTCTGAGCCATCTTCTCTTCGACTTCAGCAAACCAGTTCTTTTGCTCTGCCTGAGGTTCCTAGAACTGTGGCAAGGACCCGGGATGCCAGAGACTATGTGGCTTCTATCCAAGGACAGCTCTCAGTGACCTGGACAGAGGCTGTGATGTCACAAGCAAAGGACACTGTCCAGAGCTACCAGTTGCAGACCCAGACCAGGTTGAGGGTTGCCGGATTTAGCAAATAAAAATACAGTGCGCCCAGTTAAAATTTGAATTTAAGATAATAAAATAAATACATTTTTAGTATCACAATGTGTCAAAGGGCTTCCCAGGGGGCACAGTGGTAAAGAATACCCCTGCCATGCAGGACATGCAAGAGATGTAGGTTTGATCGCCGGGTTGGGAAGACCCTCTGGAGAAAGAAATGGCAACCCATTCCAGTATTCTTGCCTGGAAAATTTCATAGACAGAGGAACCTGGTGGGTATAGTCCATGGAGTCGCAAAGAACCGGACACAGCTGAGTGACAGAGCACACATGGAGATGTGTCAAATATTGCTTGGGACATACTGACTTGTTGTTTATGATTCAAAATTAGCTGGGTGTCTTATATTTTCTTGGCAAGCCTGTCCGGGTCCCTCATTAGCAAAGTCACAGAATGACTTTGCTAATGAGAGTGCCTCCTCCCAGTAGCTAGAAACATCTCTTGTGTTGTTCAGTGTCTAAGTTGTGTCCAGCTCTTTGTGACCCTGTGTACTACAGCATGACTGTCTCCTCCGTTCTCCACTATCTCTTGGAGTTTACTCAAATTCATGCTCATTGAGTCAGGGATTCTACCTAACCATCTCATCCTCTGTCGCCCCCTTCTCTTCCTGCCCTCAATCTTTCCTGGCATCAGAGTTTTTTTCAGTGAGTCACCTCTTTGCATCAGGTGGCCAGAGGATTGGAGCTTCAACTTCAGCATCAGTCCTTCCAACGAATATTCAGGGTTGATTTCCTTTAGGGTTGACTGGTTTGATCTCCTTGCTGTCCAAGGAACTCTCAAGAGTCTTCTCCAACACTATAGTTCAAAAGCATCAATTCTTTGGCACTCAGCTTTTTTATAGTCCAACTCTCACATCCATACATGACCACTGGAAAAACCATTGTCTTGACTAGACAGACCTTTGTTGGCAAAGTGATGTCTCTGCTTTTTAATACACTGTCTAGGTTTGTTGTGGCTTGCTGACTCTAAAAAGGGGAGCCTCAGACCCCACTCTGGCCAAGCCCAGGTTCCTCCCACTAACAATTCCCTCACACTTTCTTTTATTCAAAACACTCAGCCCAAGGAGGTGATGGCACATGGGGAGGCAGCTGGGTGTCATCCATCAAGGCCACTCCCGAGGCAGGCTGAAGAACTGCTGTGGTTCCAGACAGAAATGATCATTAGGGTCCTAATGAAGATTTGTGGTGCTGCTGGGAGAGGCTTCAGCCCCTTGTGGTCCCAGGAGATGGTGGGGGAGTGTCCTGAGGGGAAGCTTATGGGAAGGGAGATTCTGGGCATGGGAAGACCTGGGAAGGATGAGCAGAAAGGAGGAGGGAAGAACGTGTGAGCAGAAGGGGTGTCTGAGCTGAGGGCAGAGCTGAAAGGTGGGAAGGAGGATGCGTGCAGGAGTAGGAGGGTCTGAGGCCATCAAGAGCAGAGTCAGGGAAGAGCTGTGAAGACAGTGACAAGCTCGCAGTTAAGGGGCTGTTGGCTTCCTTAGGCTGCTGTAACATGTTAGCACAAAACAACAGAAATGTGTTCTCATATTTCTGGAGTCTAGAGTCTGAAATCATGTTCACTGAGCTGAACTGAAGTCGAAGTGTAGACAGGGCTCTGCTCTGTTTGGAGGTTCTGGGGAGAAGCCAGTCCTTATATCTTCCAGCTTCTGGTGGCCCCAGGCATTTCTTGGCTTATGGTCTCATCACTGTATTCTCTGCCTCCGTGATCAAATGGCCATCCCCACGTTGTTCTCAAAATTCCCTGTTTCTCTCTTATAATATAAGGAGTTATGTGATAGCATGGGGGACCCATTGTGATGATCCAAAGGGAGCTTTTGCTCTCATGATCCTGAGCTTAATCCCTTCCTTTGCCATATGAAGTGATGTTCTCTCTTTAGCCATAGAAAGTGTTACTTAGTGGTCCCGGGATTAGAGTGTGGACATGTTATTTTGGGAGGCACCATTCAGCCCACTCTCTAGTGTGAGGAGGGACTGAGCATCATGTCAGGGTGGGGAAGGTTTCTTCCGGGGTCAACAGGAACCCTGCCCCAGCTTTCATTCCTTCCCTGCATTTTGATGCCTCAAAGTCCAGGCAGAGGAATTCACACGCTCCATAGGAAGAGGTGTGTGCTCCTGGTAGTGAGCACTGGGCCTGGAGTCCCAGTTCTCTCTGTCTTTGACACCCCCCCACCCCGCCCCAGGTGACCTAGGGGCCTGGTCATGCCCCTCTTTGGGACTATCTCACCCACTGCAAATATGGATGTAGGATTGCGTGTTTTAGTCACTCACTCATGTTTAACTCTTTACAGTCCCATGGACTGCAGCCCATCAGGCTCCACTGCCCACAGGATTTCTCAGGCAAGAATACCAGAGTGGGTTGCATGGTCTCTAAGGCTTCCCAGGCGGTGCTGGTGATAAAGAACCCCCACCTGCTAATGCATGGGACATAAAAGACGTGGGTTCAATCCCTGGGTCAGGAAGATCCACTGGAGGGGAGCACAGCAACCCACTCTAGTATTCTTGGCTGGAGAATCCCATGGACAGAGGAATCTGGTGGTCTATAGTCCATACAGTCTTAAAGAGTTGGACATGACTGAAGTGACTTAGCATGCATGAGCCCCTTTGACCCAGAAACCAGTTGGTGATGTCCAGTGTCATTTCATGTGGGGAATCTCAGGTCCCTGGAAGTTGACCTCTGTGTGTTTCAGCTTCACTGGGGTGCAGAACCCAATGTTGGCAGTGGTCCAGGCTCAGCTTTTGGACTCACGGTTGATCTTAGCTCTACTGAGTTCTCACTGACAGCATGTCCTGACTTAGCAGTGCAGCACAAACCCAGATCAGTAGCGGGGCCGCTGGAACACAGGGAAGATGGATAAGACTGGCTGTCTGTGACCTTGGGCATGCTGCTGAACTGTCCTCATTTAAAAACAGGATATTTTAAGGGTGGTCGATGGATGAGAATTAGAAGTCAATAATTGCAGAGGGTCCACTAGAACGTTTGCTCTGCTGTGGGTCTCAGCCAGTGGTAACCCTGGCCCTGAGTAACCCCACAAAGGTGGCTCCTGTTTTGTCTTCAATAACACTCCCCCAGCCCAGAGCAACCTTCTCCCAGACACACAAGGCTCACCCCTCACTTCCTCCAGGTGTTCACGACCTTCTTAGAGAAGCCTCGCTGACACCCTGTGTAAACTCTCTACCATTACCCCACCCGCCCTGCTTTATTTTTCTCCCTGAATTTATCACAAGGTAACTTACCAGACATTTCACATGTTTTTCTGGTTATTCATACTTGCCTGTTTCCCTCTTAAAATGTTGGCTTTTAGAGACCAGGGATGGAATCCTGTTTTATTTCTCCTGGATTCTCACTGAAAACAGTGCCCGACACACAGTGTGCCTGCATGCTTAGTCATATCTGACTCTTGGAGACTCCAAGAACTGTAGCTCACCAGGTTCCTCTGTCCATGGGATTCCCCTGGCAGGAATACTGGAGTGTGTTGCCATGCCCTCCTCCAGGGGATCGTTCCGGATCCTCCAGGGATCTGCCCTGCCCTCCAGGGAATCGGACCTGCACTTCCAGCATCTCCCGCACTGCAGACCCACTGAGTCACCTGGGAAGCCCATCTCACAGTAAGCGCTCAAATATTTGTGGAATGACAGAATGAGTTAGAGAGTGAAGGGGACCCTCTTGCAGCTGCTGTGTTGAGGATGGGACATTAGGATTGGGGGATAGGAGCTGAAGGAGGAATTAAGAGATGACAAGAGTCAGGCAGGAGCTGCTGGAGGCTTGGGGCAGTGGAAACATTGGGGTGCGGGGGGTGTAGGGACAGGATATACAGCAGGATCAGATGGAGCGTGTGGCAGAAAGAGGACTTCAGGTTTTTTGAAGCATGTAGATGAGTGGAGCTTCTCTTTATTGTGCTGGGATCTCTGGGGGAAGAGCAGGTTTGTGATGCCCACATCCAGGAGCATCCAGGAGCCTTTCGAACTAGGCAGATGCAGGTGAGGATGAACTGTAACAACCTCGGAGGGCTAGGATTCTCCTTCCACTTTCAAGAGGAGTTTGCTGGGGAGTTTTCAGCCATGCTGCTGCTGCTGCTGCTAAGTCACCTCAGTTGTGTCCAACTCTGTGCGACCCCATAGACAGCAGCCCACCAGGCTTCTCTGTCCGCGGGATTCTCCAGGCAAGAATACTGGAGTAGGTTGCCATTTTCTTCTCCAATGCATGCATGCTAAGTCTCTTCAGTCATGTCCAACTCTGTGCGACCCTATGGACAGCAGCCCACGAGGCTCCTCTGTCCACAGGATTCTCTAGGCAAGAATACAGGAGTGGGTTACCATTTCCTTCTCCATTTTCAGCCATAATGTGAGTGAAAGTGAAGTCACGGAGTCGTGTCCAACTCTTTGTGACCACATGGACTGTAGCCCACCAGGTTCCTCCATCCATGGAATTTTCCAGGCAAGAGTACTGGAGTGGGTTGGCATTTCCTTCTCTAGGGGATCTTCCTGACCCAGGTATCGTACCTGGGTCTCCCGCATTGCAGGCAGATGCTTTACTGTCTGAGCCACCAGGGAAGTCCCTAACATGAGGAAATGGGTGAATTAGACCCATGTGAGGTCTTTGGACAGAGAAGGTGATGGCACCCCACTCCAGTACTCTTGTCTGGGAAATCCCATGGACAAAGGAGCCTGGTAGGCTGCAGTCCACGGGGTCGCGAAGAGGTGGATACAACTGAGTGACTTCACTTTCACTTTTCACTTTCATGCATTGGAGAAGGAAATGGCAACCCACTCCAGTGTTCTTGCCTGGAGAATCCCAGGGACTGGGGAAGCCTGGTGGGCTGCCGTCTATGGGATCACACAGAGTTGGACATGGCTGAAGTGACTTAGCAGCAGCAGCAGCAGAGGTCCTTGAAAAGGCAGTGCGCAACAGTGAAAAAGGCTAGACTTCGGAGTTAGACACATGTGGGCTCTGATCTGATTCTTGTCATTTTCTCCTTGGATTCCTTATCTCTCAAATGAAATGGTAACCCTGACCTCACAAGGTGTAGCAGGAGAGAAAGGGGCAGGGCACAACTTTTGAAAGAATGACATAGCCCAAGAATATAACATGAACTGATTAGAATCAAATGGGACCAAAATGACAGACAAAGACGAGACCTTGATCCTCAATCAGCAAATGAAATGACTCACCCAGAGGTGCCATGACAGTTCCAAGGCACTGTTAAAAGACCAAGGAGTGGGTGGTGGCCCAAATCCTGGAAATCTCTGCCCCCTTCCAAAAAAAAGTTGGAATAACCCTCCCACTCATTAGCATATCAAATTAGGCAGCCTATAAAAACTAACCATGCCACATTTCATGGCTTTCACCCTCTGTGATGGCCCATACTCTGTCTGTGGAGTGTGCTTCTCTCTGAATCTGAATAAATCCACTTCTTACTTATCACTTTGTCTCTCACTGAATTCCTTCTGTGATGAGACATCTAGAACCTGAACTTCATTAGGTCCTGAAATCAGGTAACATGGGTTTTGGCTGGGTTTGAGTCCCAGCTAATTTGGAACCAGTCTGTTGTTCCATGTCTGGTTCTAACTGTTGCTTCTTGACCTGCATACAGATTTCTCAGGAGGCAGGTAAGGTGGTCTGATATTCCCATCTCCTGAAGAATTTTCCACAGTTTGTTGTGATCTATACAGTCAAAGGCTTTGGTGTAATCAATAAACCAGGAGTAGGTGTTTTTCTGGAGAAGGCAATGGCAGCTCACTCCAATACTCTTGCCTGGAAAATCCCGTGGATGGAGGAGCCTGATAGGCTGCAGTCCATGGGGTTGCTGAGTTGGATATGACTGAGTGACTTCACTTTCACACATTGAAGAAGGAAATGGTAACCCACTCCAGTGCTCTTGCCTGGAGAATCCCAGGGACGGGGAAGCCTGGTGGGCTGCCGTCTATGGGGTCGCACAGAGTCGGACACAACTGATGGGACTTA
>NW_011494879.1:7424190-7429526 GCF_000754665.1 Bison bison bison
TGTTTTTCTGGAATTCTCTTGCATTTTTGATGATCCGAAGGATGTTGGCAATTTGATCTCTGGTTCCTCTGCCTTTTCTAAATCCAATTTGAACATCTGGAAGTTCATGGTTCACCTACTGTTGAAGCCTGGCTTGGAGAATTTTGAGCATTACTTTGCTAGCATGTGAAATGAGTGCAACTGTGTGGTAGTTTGAGCATTCTTTGGCATTGCCCATCTTTGGGATTGAAATGAAAATTGACGTTTTCCAGTCCTGTGGCCACTGCTGAGTTTTCCAAATTTGTTGGCATATTGAGTGCAGCACTTTCACAGCATCATCTTTCAGGATTTGAAATAGCTCAGCTGGAATTCCATCACCTCCACTAGCTTTATTCATAGTGATGTTTCCTGAGGCTCACTTGACTTCACATGCCAGGATGTCTGGCTCTAGGTGAGTGATCATACCCTCGTAGTTATCTGGGTCATGAAGATCTTTTTTTGTATAGTTCTTCTGTGTATTCTTGCCACCTCTTCTTAATATCTTCTGCTTCTGTTAGGTCCATACCATTTCTGTCCTTTATTGTGCCCATCTTTGCATGAAATGTTCCCCTGGTATCTCTAATTTTCTTGAAGAGATTTCTAGTCTTTCCCATACTATTTTTTTCCTCTGTTTCTTTGCATTGATCGCTGAGGAAGGCTTTCTTATCTCTCCTTGCTATTCTTAGGAACTCAGCATTCAAATGGGTATATCTTTCCTTTCCTCCTTTATATCAACGTACATCAAAGCTGTATATTGTCACCCTGCTTATTTAACTTACGTGAGGAGTACATCATGCAAAATGCCAGGCTGGATGAAGCACAGGCTGAAATCAAAATTGAAGGGAGAAATATCAATAACCTCAGATACACAGATGACATCACCCTTATGGCAGAAAATTGGAGAGGAACTGAAGAACCTCTTGATGAAAGTGAAAGAGCAGAGTGACAAAGCTGGCTTAAAATTCAACATTCAAAAAACTAAGATCAGGGCATCCAGTCCCATCACTTCATGGCAAATAGATGGGGAAACAATGGAAATAGTGACAGACTTTATTTTTGGGGGCTCCAAAATCATTGCAGATGGTGATTGAAGCCATGAAATTAAAAGATGCTTGCTCCTTGGAAGAAAAGCTATGACCAACTTAGACAGCATATTAAAAAGCAGAGACATTACTTTGCTGACAAAGGTCTGTCTATTTAAAGCTATGGTTTTTCCAGTAGTCATGTGCACATATAAGAGTTGGACTATAAAGAAAGCTGAGTGCCAAAGCATTGATGCTTTTAAACTGTGGTGTTGGAGAAGACTCTTGGGAGTCCCTTGGACTACAAAGAGATCCAACCAGTCCATTGTAAAGGAAATCAGTCCTGAAAATTCATTGAAAGGACTGATGCTGAAGCTGAAACTCCCATACTTTGGCCACCTGATGTAAATATCTGACTCCTTGGAAAAGACCTTGATTCTGAGAAAGATTGAGGGCAGGAGGAGAAGGGGATGACAGAGGATGAGATGGTTGGATGGCACCACTGGCTCAAATGACATCAGTTTGAGCAGGCTGTGGGACTTGGTGATGGACAGGGAGGCCTGGTGTGCTGCAGTCCATGGAGTTGCAAAGAGTCAGACATGACTGAGTGACTGAACTGAACTGACTGAGTGCCAACCATAGTGGATTCAAGTCCCAGACTGGATTTTGGCTGGGTTTGAGTCCAGCACGTGGGTTCAATTCCCAATCTGTGGTAAACGGTTTCAAAGGTACCGTGAAGTTCAAGTGACACATCTCTAAGACCCAAACACTGTGGCAGGCACAGAATATAGAGTCAGTAATTACTGATTTTCTCTCTGACCTCACTGT
This sequence comes from Bison bison bison, assembly GCF_000754665.1. Lineage (NCBI taxonomy): Eukaryota > Metazoa > Chordata > Mammalia > Artiodactyla > Bovidae > Bison > Bison bison. Next base: position 7,426,059 of record NW_011494879.1, read on the forward strand.
GACTTCACAGTCTCTCTACAGACAGAGTTGCGTGATGGTAGGGGGTTTTTAATGTTCTTTACTTATGCACATTTGAGAAAACATTTCAGTGCAAATATGCCCCACAGATTGTTATGAAAGGCCATTTAATATGTATCAAATAAAAATGTTAAAAGGAAGATCTATTGCTTTGCTCAGTGTCACTTGATTATATTATACAGAAAGAATTAGAATTAGTCTCTTTCTCTGCCATCACCTTTCTGTTCGATTTTCTCACACCAGGTGTTCACATTCCAGAGAGAAAACTTCCTCTCCTCAGTCTGACATTTTCCAACGTGTTGATACATACCCAATGGAGTGATTCTACAGAAGAGGGTGCCACTCACAGCTCTGACCTGAATGAAGTGGCTCCCCGAATTCTATTAATGTCCTAATGAATATACTCAAGTTAACGGTGTCAGAGTCTTGCTACGCACACCTGCAGCTGAGAGGACAGTATGGGTCTGGAGTGAGTCTGAATTTTCCTTCCACAAAAATAATTTTGGCAGATGGGGATCAATATCTTCCTCCCATATGTTTTAAATTCTCTATAAAGGATAATTGAAGACACCCATCTCAGCAGTGCTGTTCGATGTGAATGCCTTCAGCAATTCTAAAAAGGTAATTTGGAAAAGGAAGGAGACTGACACTTGGCTCATGTCTACTATGTATCAAGTCTGTGTTATGCACCTTTGCATATGTTATCTCATGTAATCTGCACAACAGCTTGGTGGGGAAGCTAATGTCGGGCTTGCTTTTGCTGCACGGGAGACTGAGGCTCAGAGAGGTTAAGTTACTTGCTTAAGATCACATAGTCATTATTAGTGCATCTGGGTTCTGAAGCCTGTGTCGTCTGACTGCAAAGCTTGCTCTCTTGAGTCTCGTCTTATACTCTGCTCACTTCATCTCTAATTTTCCACCTCTCCCACCTCCAGGCTCGTTTTCATTGAGAACTTGGGCTAAATCAGTGGAGAAACCCGAAACTCTGAGACCAGATTTGGAAAGAACCTTCATGGCCCAAACTTATACTTGGACCACCTCCATTTCATCTTCAGTTAAACTGCGTCAGTGTCCTTATTTCCTTGTGTGTAAACGGAAGCAAAGTTGGACAGAGGTGTCTGTGACCTTGGACCTGGGGAGATTTTGCCTCTATTCTAGGAAATGCGTCTCCTTCTCGGGAGGTGAGAGGGAGGTAGTTCCTGCCAGGGGAGATGGATTCTTTCCATTGCTGACTGATCATCTGGGCAGCCTCCCAGCTGAGCTCTCAGGGCGGCTCCTCCGTGCTCTGCTGCTTGGTTCCTGTTGGGGTTAGATTTGGCTCTGGGTTTCCCTCTGCCCATTAATCTTCATTTTAGTTTGTCGCTATAAAGATACATCTTGAAACATTCAAGAAGTGAAGGAGGAATTCATCCGTGTCATAGACAGCATGCTTCAAGGGTTACTATTCCATCAACCTGGCCAACTTGGACGTCAAAGCATATACCCCGGGAGGAAGTGGCCTTGGAGGTTTTCCTTGCTTTTCACCATGTCCTCAACTCCAAATTTGTCCAGAGCAGCAATAACCCATTTTATTATTGAGTCTATGACCAAGAGGACAGGAATGCCTTCTATGGCCCTGAGAGCGTCTCTGATCCCAGGGTATTCCCAACTATCACGGTCCCCAGACCATATGCCTTCAGCACTTCACTGTGTGAAGTCCTCTGCTTGGAGCCAGTGGATCTCTTCCAGACCTTGCAGACCCACTGGCAGTTCCCTTGATGTCCATGTCATTATTATGAGTCAGTCTCCTTGGTCTCAGGACTCACACTGCTTCTGCCTCTCGCACATTTGTTAAACTCATAAGTGCTGCTAATCACTAACTGTACACTGATATGACCTATATTTCTTTAGGGGGAATTCCAGATAAGGGAGAAGTTCTGACAATTGGTAACTTTGGATTGAATGAAGATGCCTTCCTTAGAAAGTGGAGCACTTTTGATGTAGAGGAATGAGAGTCTTTGGAGAGTGTGTTCCCTAATTTCAGCTTCCAGAAAAATGCCTTCATGGGGCCAGAAGCAAAGGGGATTAACACTAACTGAGTTCCTGCAGTCGAGTTCATATGTTCGTGGCCTTTGCTATCTACTTTATTTACATTGGGGCTTCCCTGGTGACTCAGAAGGTAAAGAGTCTGCCTTCAGTGCAAGGAGAGGGTTCAATTCCTGGGTTGGGAAGATTCCCTGAAGAAGGAAATGGCTACCCACTCCAGTATTCTTGCCTGGAGAATTCCATGGACAGAGGAGCCTGGTGGGCTACTGTCCATGGGGTCACAAAGAATCAGACGTGACACACTGTCTGATTTAATTTGTGGCGAGCATAGCCTTTCTTTGCAGAAAGGAAAACTCAGGCTCAAGGAAAGTAAGTGGGTGAGCATGCAGAACTTTCAAATGGGATTGTGCCTGGAAAGACTGAATGGAAGCTATCGTCAGGCTGCTGAGATGTTTCACAAGGTGATTAGTGTTGAGGCACAATTTTTATGGCTTAAGGTATAACCTTTAGCTTTCTGGTTGAATCAATTCACCAAGATTATGCACCATCTCTTGGGGCAGACTCACATTAACCAAACTTATAAAGGCTTATGTAAAACACCATGGTGTCAATGTATTAAGTAAGAATGGGAGTCACACTTCACACAACGGCCAAAATACTTGCAGTGACCCAAATGGCACCTTCTCTTCTTGTTGTCAAGTTACACTGGAGAATAAATTATAATTGGAAGGTTCCTTGATGAAAATACAGAGTATGATTAGGTAGTTATGCAATGCAAGTGTCCCATGGTCTTGGACTCTAGTGGCCTCTGGCCCCCATTTGCATAAAGGGGCTAACTTTTGGCACAGAGGTTGGACAGACTGACCCTTAGACCTGGATTCCATCTCCCCTGGTCATTACTACCCTGTGACTCTCCACTTCCAGGAATGACCGAGTGCTCCTCTGCTTAACTTGAGTTATATTAATGTCACCAGTTATTAATACCTTGGCTTATAAACCATTCTATTTTTTCCCAGTTATCTTTCAACATCCCAGCTCTGACCTGGTATTTGCAGTGCTATTACTAACTCTGCTATTTATTCTCTAATTTCCAAATTGTTGGCAACCCCTATAGCTTTCCCTTGTAGAGATCATTTCTATGCTGTAGGATTTGGGGAATGGTTAAGTGAGAGACAATATATGGTAAGAGAACCCAGAGTGAGGCAGCTGATTCTTCTGTTCTTTTCTTTCCAGAGGGTTCAGTTCAGTTCAGTTCAGTTCAGTCGCTCAGTCATGTCCGACTCTTTGGGACCCCATGAATCACAGCACGCCAGGCCTCCCTGTCCATCACCAGCTCCTGGAGTTTACCCAAACTCATGTCCATCGAGTTGGTGATGCCATCCAGCCATCTCATCCTCTGTTGTCCCCTTCTCCTCCTGCCCCCAA
>NW_011494879.1:7429626-7461541 GCF_000754665.1 Bison bison bison
GTTTACCCAAACTCATGTCCATCGAGTTGGTGATGCCATCCAGCCATCTCATCCTCTGTTGTCCCCTTCTCCTCCTGCCCCCAATCCCTCCCAGCATCAGAGTCTTTTCCAATGAGTCAACTCTTTGCATGAGGTGGCCAAAGTATTGGAGTTTCAGCTTCAGCATCAGTCCTTCCAATGAACACCCAGGACTGATCTCCAGAAGGTTAAAACTATATAAAAATGCCCTACCTAGATCACTATCTCACTGATGTCAGAAGGCAGAGTTAAATTATGATTTCTTCCTCATATCACAAACTGTGGAGCAGGGAAAAGTTTTTCCCTCACTTAAAAAGAGACTATTTACTAGCAATGATGGTCTCTCTTTCCACATATGTGACTTTGATTACATTTTATAGAATCTACATGTTGGAGACCATTTTTCTCAAACCTACTGCCTGTGGAGCTGGTCCAATGTCGTCAGAACAGAAGCAGCATCACTAGCCAAGGAGGACTTGACATTTCCTTCTGCTCATACTTAGCTTTAAGAAAGCCTTTACTGCCGTAGAACTTCAATGTCCACGGTGATACCTTGAGTTTGGGCTTCAAAGAGGGGAAAGAGCAAGAAAGATGGCACCTAACTACCCATACGAGGTGTCATGGTGTTGACCAAGGTAGACATCCAAGTTCTATGCCTTCCAGACTTTGTATTTCTCCATTTAAAGAGTGAGGCGGTAATCTCCTGATAATATCAATTAATATTATCATTAATAAACAACACTTTGAAGTGTTTCATACTTGATTATCACATTTGATCCCTGATGAGGGTTTTTTAAATTTTAATCCCATTTTATAAATTAAAAAATGGACAGCAGATGCATCATATAGCCATTCAATTAGCAGAGACATATCTCTGTTGACTCCACATTCAGGACTCTTTTCAGAATTCCATGTTTTTCCCTCATTTCTGGGTTCAAGTTCACCTCTGGCCCTTAGAATGAGTTTAGTATGAGGACTAGGAAATAAATAACATGGGTCACTGTCCAGGTTAATTTTATTTTATGTGTCAACTTGCCTAGACCACAATACTTGGGTATTTGGTTAGATGTTATTTCAGATCATCCTGTGAAAATATTTTTTAGATGAGGTTAACACTTACATCTCGGAGAAGGCAATGGCAACCCACTCCAGTACTCTTGCCTGGAAAATCCCATGGGCGGAGGAGCCTGGTAGGCTGCAGTCCATGGAGTTGCAAAGATTTGGACATGACTGAGTGACTTCTCTTTCACACATTGGAGAAGGAAATGGCAACCCATTCCAGTGTTCTTGCCTGGAGAATCCCAGGGATGGGGGAGCCTGGTGGGCTGCCATCTATGGGGTCACACAGAGTCGGACATGACTGAAGTGATTTAGCAGCAGCAGCAACACTTACATCTGGAAATGCAGGAGACCCCGGTTGAATTCCTGAGTCTGGAAGATCCTCTGCAGAAGGAATAGGCTACCCACTCTGGTATTCTTGGGTTTCCCTGGTGGCTCAGATGGTAAAGAATCTGCCTGCAATGTGGGAGACCTGGGTTGAGTCCCTGGGTTGGGAAGATCCACTTGAGGAGGGCATGGCAACCCACTTCAGTATTCTTGCCTGGAGAATTCCATGGATGGAGGATTCTGGCAGGTTACAGTCCATGGGGTCTATATTCAGATGAGATTTTGAACTTAGAGTTGGTGCTGGAATGGATTAAGAATTTAGAGGCTGTTAGGATGAGGTGAGTGTATTTTATATGTGAGAAGAACGTACATCTTGTGGGACCAGAGGATGGAGTGTTATGGGTTGGATGGTGTCTGCCCAAATTCGCAGGTTGAAGTCCTAATTGCCCAGGACCTCAGAATATGGCTGCATGGGGAGACAGGGCCTTTAAAAAGTTAACTATGGTGAAATGAGGCTCTACAGTGGGCCTTATCCAGTAAGACTAGCGTCCTTCTGAGAAGAGGAGATTAAACACGGACACATAGACTGAGGGGTGACCATGCGCAGACACAGTGAGAAGACCATCTGTCAAATCAAGAAGAGAGGCCTCGGGAGAAACCAAACCTGCCAGTATCTTGAGCTTGGACTTGAAGCCTCCAGTTCAGTTCAGTTCAGTTCAGTTCAATTGCCCAGTCATGTGTCCAACTCTTTGCTACTCCTTGGACTGCAGCATACCAGGCTTCCCTGTCCATCACCAACTCCTGGAGCTTGCTCAAACTCATGTCCATCGAGTTGGTGATGCCATCCAACCCTCTCATGCAGATGAGAAGCCTCCAGACCTGTGAGAAAACAAGTTTCTGTTGTTTAAGCCACCCAGCCTTTGGTATTTAGTTATGGCAGCCGAGCAAGCTAATAGGTTACCAACATCAATTAAATAATTTAGTGGGAAGGGGAGTTAGCCACAGCATTTTATTGGCATGAAGATGACAAATCTTGGTTATTTGATCAATTTTGTTATTTCAAACTTGGTACTGCCTAGACCCAACTTTAATTATATGTTCCTTTATCTCTGGGGTTTTTTTTTTTTCCATATAAAATCATTTTCTCTCAAGTTTATTGCCTTTATAGCCTGGGGAATATTTGCTTCTGAGGATCGTATATCAAATCTGTTTCATTTTGGAATATCTCTCTTTCTTTGTAAACAAAATTATACTCTGATTTTAAGTGCAGAACCTTTTGGAAGGAAAAGCCTGCTTTGAATTCTAATGAAGTTTTCTCTTATTACATTTCATCGCTGTTACATTATTCAAGACTTCTACTTGGAGGTTTGTTTGCAGACACTATGTGGAACCAAAGTGTCCAAAATTAGCTGTTTTCCACCAAAAGGGATTGTAGGACTAAGGAACCTTCCCTTTGGAGAAATTCTTGAAATCTTTCATTTCTCTCCGTGAACTTTTTAAAGAACCCTACCTGGTACGGGGATCTTTCCCGCCCCTTCCCAATTCTGAGTTTTAAATGCCCAAGTTCCAACATTTAAGCACAAATACATATGAAAAAAATGACCAAAAGTTATTCCTAACAGACATCTCATTTTCTGGCTGTAGTTAGCTCTGAATATGAGAAAAACGTGAAAGGCTGAAAGAGAACCCTGTCAATATTTGTCAATAGACTCAAGGATAATCTCATGACACTTTAGTTCATGAAAAACATCATTTCTCATTAATTCACTTTTTTGATTAACCAGAAAATATTTCTGGTTTCACCTTTAAAAAAATTATAAATATTAAAAAAAATATTGTGACCAAATTCACAAAATAATGAAACACTATGTTGAAGAAAATCAATTTTTGTTTTGTGATAATTAACTTTATTGGAACCACTGAAGATTATCCAGAAAAGTGTAGGAGATCAGATCAAACTGTAGGAGTTTGCATAATACTCAGAGGATATTTGTTCATATCTTCTATCTTTAAAGTAAGTGCTCTCCAAAGCTCCCCTCACCCCCCAAAACCAAATAAACAAAAACAGACCACTTCAGATCCTGATTAGTTGGATTCCAGGAGGATTTGGCCTCACAGGTATTTGGTGGGTGGTTATAGTTCTGTTGATGGGGCTTCCCAGGTGGTGCTGGTGGTAAAGAAATCTGCCTGCAATGCAAGAGATGTGGGTTCAATCCCTGGATCAGGAAGATCCCCTGGAGCAGGAAATGGCAGCCCACTCCAATATTCTTGCCTGGAAAATTTCAAAGGCAGAGGAGCCTGGTCGGCTACAGCCCATGGGGTCACAAAGAGTCAGACACAACTGAGCAACTGAGCACATTATAGTTCTATTGATGGTGTATTTGATGCGCACAATTCAGGAAAAGGAAGAATCCCAGTTCTGTCACTTTCCCATTATATGTCCTTGGCCAAGTCATTCAAATTCTGAGCCTTGATGGGAGAATAATAATATCTGCCTCACAAATTCTCATGTGCATCAAATGAGATAATGGATGTGGATTTGCTCTTTAAGCCATAACTGGGCTATGCAGATGTTAATCATTATTTTCAAACAGCATCTGCGACCTAGTTTTGATTGTGGTTTACTTTTGGAGAGAAGAGAATTATAAATGCCTCTTGGCTCATCTGGAAAAAACCTAATCCAGTGATTTTAACTACCAATGATCACGTTAAAGGCAAAGACCCTGCTACAACAGAAGACTGACTCCAAGGACTGTTCTTATTTTCTAATTTCTTATTTGCTAATTAATTATAAGTAGCATTTCCATCAGCACACTACATTTTGAAAAATCCATGTAAATAAAAATTATACCCTTCTACAGACCACCTCCTCTAGATTCTCCTGCTTTGTTCAGCTTGAAAAAGGAAAATATATCTTGGAACGTTTCCATATTCAAATATTTCCATCATTTGTAAGGAACTTGCTTTTGTCACTTGTATGTTGTTTCTAGAACAATTTTTTTTGGATAATTCTTCTGTTATGTGTATTTTCCATTTAGATGGTTTTGTATAAGGAACTTTTTTTTTTATTGTTCATTTGCCATATGGGAGAGATTAATTGTTAAAAATCCCCAGGAAATTAACCTCTGGTTCACAATATTGCATATCAGATGGAATTCTTCAGGATGACCTCATTTTTTCCATCCCAAACTGTCCATTCAGACATCTTATCAGGGAATCATTATAATGATTTTCTGGTTCAGGCAATATTTTGATAGAATTCAGAGAAAGGAACTGCACAGAAGACCCCCGCCAAGCTTGCCCACCTAGTTGACTTTGGATTTTTGTGCATAGTTAAATTCATACACCTTTTTATCTGTCATCAGTATCTCTGTCTTTATGTTTTAGATCTGACATTGGATTATTTACAAATTTTTGCTCTCACTTCATTTTTGCTGCCCTCTTATAATAGTGTTCTCCAGGTTATGAGCCCCTTTTCTTCTTGTGTTCTGGGGAAACCTCTGGTAGTCTGTCCATCCCAGTGCATAGTTCTCTGAGTTTGAGCTTCTGCGGTGTAGGAGGAAGGGTAGAGGGGGTGGGTTTCAGGACCTAATTTCTGGTTCTGCCATTAATGAAGTCCAGAGTGTTGCCAATGTCTCTAACCCTCTCTGGGCCTCCAAATAAAGTGTGTGCAGCAGCTATTCTCCAAGATTGTTTCCAAGTTTAGATTTTTCATGGTTGTCATGTACATAGTACATGGGAAGATATGGGTTTCAAAGCCCAGCAGACCTGGGCTTTATGGTGTTGGGAAAGGTGACTAAAATTCTTTAAGCCTCGTTATTCTCTGTCTGTAAAAAGGGATGTTTCTGTTCACCTCAAAAGGATAAGGATTGAACAGGTTTATGTGTACAATGGGCTTTCCAGGTGACTTGGTGGTAAAGAATCCACCAGCAATGCAAGAGATATGGGTTCGATCCCTGGGTCAGGAAGTTCCCCTGGAGGAGGAAACGGCAACCCACTCCAGTATTCTTGCCTGGGGAATTCCATGGACAGAGGAACCTGGTGGGCTACAGTCCATGGGGTTGCAAAGAGTAGGACACAACTGAGCAATTGAGCAGCAATAACAACAAATGTATACAAAACTCTGTGATACAGAAAAGAGATAGTAAATGTGGTTTCCCATCTCCTCTTCCTATCCCATTCCCACCCCTTTGGGAAAAAAAAATAGAAATAGAATAACAAGGCATATTTTGCAGTGGAAAAGGAAATCTGTCAGCTTGGTCCCTTTTATCTGGCAAACTCTTGGAGAAGGAAGAGCTGGAAGGCAGTTCGCCAAGATCTCTAGTTCACTTCTAGCTCTAGGTCTCACTGGCTCTTTAAAGGACTTTTCAAGGGACATCATTCAAGTCTTCTCTAATAAGATTTTCAGAGAAAATTGGGGATGAATAATCTGACAAAAGACACAGGGAATGTTTATGAGGAAAGATGATCTAGGAGAGGCAGCAAACACAGAAAAAAATACTGTGATTTCTAGCACATTTTAATGATTTTACAGACAATGAAGCAGACAGAATATGAGACATTGGGGCCGCTCCAGATATGTGAGGTATAGTCATTGTGCCTTGGTGGCTTTCTTCCCTACAACAGAAGTGATGTGGATACGGACTACACTCCAGAGTAACGTGGCAAATTCAGAAATGACAGCTGCTTTTGGAATGCTTGTCTCACCAAAATTCCCAGTTTTACTCTCTCCCAAATTTCCTGATTGTACAGTGCAGAATCTCAGTACTCCGCATTCTTCACCAAGGAAAGGACTGACACTATGATAGGGTTCAGTGGTGGTGGCTGAGAGCGTGAATTGAGAGCGAGGAATAAAATGTAGTAGTGGAAATGCAAATGTCTGTGTTTGAGGAAAATGAAAAATTAGTCCTTTGTAACCATGCAGCTTGGCAGGCATGGGACTCAGCAAAAAGTAGCTACTGAAATCAGTGTTTCAGTGGTTTGAGAGGACTGTGCACTTCCTAGAAACCAGCTATGGGTCATGGCTACCAGGAAAATCAATTCAAAAGGGAAATGCATTATTTGAAGTACTGTGTGTGTGTCTGTGTGTGTGTTAGTCACTTAGTTGTGTCCAACTCTGTGCTACCCCATGGACTGTAGCCCACCAGGCCCCTCTGTCCATGGAATTCTCCAGGCAAATATACTGGAGTGAGTAGCCATTCCTTTCTCCGGGGGATCCTTCCGACCTATGGATCGAACTCAGGTCTCCTGCATCTTAGGCGGATTCTTAACTATCTGAGCCACGAGGGAAGTCCATTAGAAGCATTATGACTTTTTAAAAGAAATGTTGTTTTTCTTGTGATGTGCATGGCCAAGGCTCTAAGTAGAGGGTTGTGTTCACCTGTGGGGCTACTGGTAGATAGGAAATGGGTCGTGTTAGCCCAGAGGGATCACTGGGAGTTTGCCCCTGCTGGTCACTCTGGAATTAGTTTCTCTGTATGTTGCTTGGGGAAGCTCTGCCTATCCCTCAAGACCCTTAAGAACATCTGCACACTTTGTATGTTGTGTTACAGCACATACTGTCCTTTAATCGAATAGTCATTATTGACAGTGTCTTTGTAAGCCATGGATTCCTTGGGAGGACAAACTATTTCTTACTTAACTTCCATCCCTGTTGCTTATACAAGAACATTATTATGTCCTCTATACCTGTTTGCCAAACAGTCAACGAAGAAAGGAGAAGGTTTTCAGATGCACTGAGTTATTCATCTGTTTGTTTGACAAATATTTACTGTGCTTCTGCTACACTCAGGAAGCCTTTATGTGACTGCACCAGTGGATCATGCATAGACCCTGCATGTGGGTGTTCTCAATCTCACCCAGATCTCTCAAATGAAGTGTGGCTCAAGAAGCTGGGTGCACAGGTTGTACAAAGAGCTTGGCATTATTTTCCAATGTTTGAAGAGCTGCATTAGGGAGTTTATTCAGCCTTTGCAACCTCAGGGGATAAACTTTGATTGGATTCTTTGAGAGAAAGTGTTCTAATAACAGTCCCAGGATGGAATGGTTTGTCTTGAAAAATGAGTTAAGTATTGCTCGGTATTCTAGGAAAGAATCTTCCTTCCAAGCAGGAGGTGCGGGTTTGATCCCTGGGTTGGGAAGATCACCTGGAGAAGGAAATGGCTACCCTCTCCAGTATTCTTGCCTGGAGAATCCCATAGACAGAGGAGCCTGGTGGGCTATAGTCCACAAAGTTGCAGAGAGTTGGACAGGACTTAGCAACTAAACAACAGCAAATGCCAGAGGGGCAGTGTTTGTGGCTGATGCCTGTGATTCCCAGCTGACCGGAGGGGCCAGAAAATGGAAGGCCAGGCTCTGAGGTCTCCTTTGGTCCTAAAGCTGTTTTCCCTGAAAAAATGGTTTTGCAGAATAGGTATTTGGTCCCAGGCTCTTATCTTCTCTTGCAAAAATAAAACCTAAAATAAAAGTAGAATACAAGGTCTATGTTGAGAAAAATTTCTAGGGACTGCTCAAGTAAGATCCAAGAAAATGTTTAGTCACTGGCTTGGGATACGGTCAGGGAGTCACCTCATTTATTTTTGCTTCTCGAAAGATGTAAATCTATTGGGTTTGAAATTTCATGTGCGGGCACAGAAACCTCAATAGGACACTCTCCAGCCATTACTTAGAGTCTTATTGATACATTGGCACTTGCTTTTAGCAGAGAATATGATGCTAGAATGAATTCTCCCAAAATATAGCTGTTAACCTCTGTAGGGAGAAGATGTAAGAAAGATATTACACACCAAATTGTATTCCATGAGAACAATGGATGGGAAAAGAAATCTTTAAGTATTTCTTCTCTCAGTGGTTGAGTCCTAACTGCCCGGTGCAGTAGAGAGGTCCTACTAGGAGGGGAGGGAGGCGAAGATGGCACATCCCACTGGGACCAGCTTGCTGTGTGAGCTAGAGTGAGCTGGTCACCTCTCTGGTTTTTGATGAAATGATCCTCTGGGGCCCTTCTGGCTCTTATACACCAAGATTTTTGTTTGATTCCAATCATCTTCTCAGATTTCCATGGTGGACCAGTGGTTAACACTCGGCACTTCCAATGCAGGGCACATGGGTTCAATCCCTGGGGTGGGAAGTTCTACATGCATCCTGGTGAATCCAGGAAAAAAAGAGAGAGAGAGAGAGAGATGCCAAAACATCTTCTCTGCTGACAGGTAAGCCACTGATTGAGTCACTAATGCACTTGTTTGTATATTCACAAAGAGAGATGCAATTCTTTGCTCACACCTTTGAGTTGCATCCCTGACATAACTAAATAAGAGTTTTGATGGCTATTTAAACTGGTGCTTGAAGAATGATGAAGAATTTTACATTTGCTGGAAGGTAGAAAGGTTGTTATTTACTCTTTCTCACCAACCAGATCTATGAACATTTTTTACTCCCTGGGTTGGTTTCCTGGCATTTCTTAGCACCTGGAAACACATAAAATATGTCATATTTGAAAAATTTACTGGGCATGTTTCAAAAGTTGGGTGGAAACAATGTAGGAAAAAAGATATCTTTGTTTACTTGGAAAAAAGCAGTGGAACTTGGAAAAGTGTAAGTTGTTTTGAATTTAAGGGTTTGAATGACATTTCTGTGCTAGAAATTAGCGATTCTTTTCTACTTAAATTTTTTTTTTCTTTTGGCAAAGGTTAGGCTTTTGAGCATGTAAATTTTGAATACAAAAGTAATCTCTTATTTTTGCCTCAGTTCAAATTATTGACTCTGAGAGGCCCAGCAAAGATGGAACTGGTAAAAATAGCAAAGTGCTGTTGTTTTTACATCTCAGAAAAACAGCGTCTACGACTTCTGACAAGTATTTCCTAGAAGGAGTGGGATCGTCCTGGTGCAAATTGTGATACAAACCCTATCAGGCTCACCAGTGAGCACTTGCAGGCTTTGCAATAGAAAGTGCCCTATAGAATCCTGCAGCACTTTAATACTGGGGATGCACCCACCATCTTCTGTTCATTGTGAAAGTGGCGCCCATTAATTGCATCAAATTTGGAAAATAGATTTAACATAAGGGCTGCCGTAAGTCTACAGAGCAGGGACTTTGGGAAAGACATCTATGTCAGACTGCTTTATGATTGGCTTTTGAAGGTTTTGAGATCAGACTGAGCCCTGGTAGGTAGGGAAGGGTTTGCCATTGAGTGAATGCCCAGTTTCTCATTATCTCCAGAAGATGTATATCTTAAAGCAAGAAAGGAGAACTCAAGAGATGGGCCTTACTCATGTTTTAGAAGTTTGCCTTCTTGTAGAACAAACTCCTCGAGGTCAGTGATCAGTCTCTGAGGCAGAGAGCAGCGTGATGTGATGTAGTGGCAGGTGACCTGCCATGGTCTGTGGGGTCAGAGTGCAAGTCAGGCACCTGGGATCTGGCCTTGGAAGAGATGCTCAGGTGACCCTTGACCTGAGACAGTATTAGAAACAATTCTATCCATACCATTTCCCCTCCATTGTCCTAGAATGCTCTATATCTTCTTGCATGTTGCTGTCTGGGTGGTGGTCGCAGTAGATATGGCGGCAATGATGGTAGTGGTATTGATATTGACAATAATAACAATACACTGACATAGTGCTCCTTATATTCCGGGTACTGTTCCGAATGGTGGTGGTTGAGGTTTAGTCGCTAAGTCGTGTCCGACTCTTGTGACCCCATGGACTGTAGCCTGCCAGGCTCCTCTGTCCATGGGATTCTGCAGGCAAGAACACTGGAGTGGGTTGTCATTTCCTTCTCCAAGGAATATTCCCAATCCAGGAATCGAACCCAGGTCTCCTGCATTGCAGGCAGATTCTTTACTGACTGAGCTACAAGGGAAGCCCACTGTTCTGAATACTAGATGGAAACTCATTTGGTCCTCTCAGCAACATCATGAGTTAGGTACTCATATTTTCCCAATTTTGTAGGTTAGGGAACTAAAGTCCAGAGGGGGTAAGCAACTCGCCAAGGGCCCCACAGCTAGTAGGTGTTGGAGCTGAGATTTGCCTGCAGGTTTGTAGAGACACCTGTGCCTCAGGTATTGTGTGGCAGGCCCGGGGAAGTAAGGCAGAAGCAGTTCCAGGTAGGAGAGGCCACACGTGCCTGGGAGCGTGGGCTGTCACAGAGTGAGCTAACACAGAGGCCTCCTGACTAGGATTTGGGAGAAGAGAATTTATTCCAGAGCACAGTCAAGGCAGCCTCCAGAAGCAAGTGAGGACCACTTCAGGGAGGCTAAATTCTCACTAACAAGTTGGAAGCAGGACCTTATGGTGGAGGTAACATACACAAATGCATAAAACAGAGTTTAAAAAAAAGCACTCAGTTATTACCAAAAGGTGAGTACATTGTATATTTTTGTACATATGCACGTTTGTGTGGACTTGTACGTAAAATGTGTTTTTCCTTGGTTTTATAGGTTAGAAACTTTCAAACATACAGAAAAGTTGAAATAATTGTGAGGTGGACACCCATCTAGTCACATCCAGATTTTCTCATTGTCATTTTGCTATATTTGTTGTAGCTCATGTTTCCATTAATACCTATCCACTGAGCCATTCCTCAGTCTATTATCATGTACATTCCCTAGTTAGTTGCAGACACCAGTACACTTCATTTCCAGCACTTCAGATCTGCAGTCGCTTACAACACACACACATATGCAGGCATGTGTGATGTCTTTTCATGTGACAGTTTTTAGGAGCTAAGGAATATTTGACTGGTGGGCTTTATCACAAATTATGACAGCGACATGAAGAAACGAAAACGTCCCCAGCTGTGTCTTCTACTTTCACCCACCCCAGGACCCCTGTACCCACGTGCCCTCCCCCTTTTCTGTTACCAGGGAAGAACTGCCTGGAATAGTTTTGCACCAAGTACCTGCACAATAATTATTTATTGAATAGATTAATTTAACCATGCCCATTTGGGGAACAGTCACTGTTTCCAATATTGTCTATCATCTATGCAAACACCACAAAAACATTGCTTTGCATTTATTTACTTTTTATACCTATTTATTTACTTGGCTGCCTCAGGTCTTCGTTGCGTCACATGGGATCCTTCAGTGCCGGGCAGGGAATCTCTAGTTGTGGCACGTGGGCTCAGTAGTTACAGCACATGGGCTTAATTGCTTCTCCACCCATGGGATCTTGGTTCCCTGGCCAGGGATCAAACCCAAGTCCCCTGCATTGGAAAGGGGATCTTATATCCTGGACCACCAGGGAAATCCCTTATTTGCATTTATAAATTGTTTTATAAGAATGGACTTTAAAAGAAGTGCAATTACTAAATCAAAGTTGATGAGCATTTTAAAGCCTTTCCCTCATTTTCCCAAACTGTTGTCTGGAATGCCATTGGGGAAGTAGCGCTTCTTCATGTGTTTGCATGGTTGGTTTTTACAAGCTTGGTGGCTCTTGTTAATTTAGTTCACTGTATTGTTTGAGATGATAGATAAGGACTCAGCTGAAAACAAAAGGAGAGTGCAGGCTATGTGTTGGGAGTGAATGCAGAGATTTTACTGGATTTTGAAATTCAAGTTATGGGGTTTCTTGAGTGATTTTTCTCTCACCTCCATGGAAAATCAGTTTAAAAAACATACACTACCTCTCCTACCCGTGCATTCTTGGGCTGGGCTAACATGGGATGTAGGGATGTACAGAGTCTGATCTTGAATTCCAAGGGACTGATCCAATGTCTTTGAATCCTCTATTTAACCTTTTTGAATCTTCCACTTGGCTGGGTACAGAATGCCTGCCATTCCATCTCAGCAAAGAATGAACACTATTGCACATCAAACTCCTTGCTAATGAAAGAGCATAAATATATAGAGTAAGCAGTTCAGTGGTAATGGCTAGGATGAATAAGAGTTCTGATATGATTTTGAGAAGCATTCTCAATGCCTCAGCATACAAATGAACTTTAATCACCCCGAAGATCAGAACACTTCTTAACTGTAACGATCCATTCTCAACTACCTATTAGTTGGAAGCCTGGATAATAGACATCTGAACTTCAAATATAATTTAAAATGCCCCTGTAACCGCTGAGATGTGACACCTCTTCTTTTATCAAACTTTAAAAAAAAAAAAACCTTTCCCCCAAAGCTCTTAAACCACGCAATTCAGCTGCTAACCACCGAGGCTCACCCTTCTGGATTTCCCCTGCTGTACCGTGGTTGAGGTGCTAATTAGCAGAGAAAGTGCCAGATGGCAGGCAGCCAGAAGGAAAAGCAGAGAAGTCAGAAGACCCGTGTGAACTGCCAGTGGGATAACCTGTGCAAAATGGAGATGTGCCTTTGAGGAACTCTTCACTGAAGACCCTCTTCTGTTTAAGTGCTATGACAGGTTGGTAGTGGGCTCCAGTCTCCTCCCCTGCTAAATAGGGATTCTAATCAGACCAAGTTCCCCTGCTGGCCAGGGGAGTAAATAAAATTGGATAAGGGGACTGGGGCATCCCAGGTGGATCTAGTGTTAAAGAACCTGCCCGCCAATGCAGGAGACATAAGAGACATGGGTTCGATCTCCTGGTTGGGAAGATCCCCTGGAGAAGGAAACGGCAACCTACTCCAGTATTCTTGCCTGGAGAATCCCATGGACAGAGGAGCCTGGTGGGCTATAGTACATAGTGTTGCAAAGAGTTGGACATGACTGAAGTGACTTAGCATATTCATGTATATATAAAACCACCTCTGATTGATGGATGTGTAAATAAGTGATTCATGGCCAAGAAGCTTGTCGAATGTCATAGACCAAGTAGTCTGACCTCTCTTCAAAGCTGAGTCACAGGGCAGAGTGCTTGGCATTCTGTAGACACTCAATTATGTCCGTTATTATTGGAGAGTATAAGAAAAAAACCCCCCAAATTATCCCCTTGTTATGACTGTAAACAGCATGTGTTTAAAGCTGTTGGGAGCCCTTGGGTGCTGATTTTCAACATCTAATTTACCTGCCCTATTTGAACCAATTCACATGAACATTTGTTATATAATGAGCACGTGCTTCTACTGTATATAACTTGGGTTACATAAATCTGAAGGCTGCTGACTATGAGCAGTCTTTAAAATGTAATGAGCTGAGAGGTTTGCTTTGAGCCTTGGAACAGGATGGTTTTGGTTTAATCATTCACTGAGTTTAGTGTTTTAGGAGAACCTGTTTACTGCATCCATTCAATAATCCAACTGAAGCCTGGATTCCAAGCAACTAGGGATGTGATTTCAGTCTCTAAAAAAATATCAACTTCAATAAAACAAGGTTTGAACAGAAAGTCCCTGGGAACTCTGTATCCACATTCCATCAGGACGACGTAATAGAGGTTGGATCCAGACAAACCTCTCTCTTTGGGTCCTGTGACCACTTACTCCATGGAGAGGGGACATAACATAGCAGAGACATGAGGTGAGGTGGCTCATGAGAACTCCAAATCACAGTGGGATTTTCTGTGGCCGAAAATACTTAGCCATTTGTGAGTTTCTCAGCTACAAAGAGGATCTCTGTAAAAAATGCAGGGGAACAGTTTTGGTTAATTGAGGTCAAATGTTGTATTAAAAGAAGAGCAAATTAGAGTTTAGCATCCCATAGAGAAAATTCTCTATGTGGATAAAAGCAACCTAATATTTAGTCTTGTCTATTTCATTGATCAGTTAAAATTGGAGCCATAAAATCAAGAGAGAAAGGTTCTGCAGAGCCCTTGGGTGCATTCCGCTCCATTAGCACTAAAGTACATATGGGTCATGGCCTCACTGCCCCAAGCTGAGTGTAGCAGTCATACTGTTCCTTCAAATAATTAGATGCAGATTATGGGACCTATGTTGAGTCACTCAGTTCTTCTGTAGCTCACATTATTTTTTCATCTGTAAAATGGGATAGTAATGGTACCTACTTCAAAGGGCTCTGTGTGCAGATTGAGTTCTAAATATTAATTAAATATTCAAATTTAAATAAAATAAATAAATCTCTTGGAACAGACTCAGACACATTGTAGATACTAAGGGTTTGTGATTCTTCTTCTCATCTGTATTACAGAGGCAAGAACATAGTACTAGGAATGTGTGAGGTCTTGGGAGTCTGATGGAAACCAGCCCTGCCACACACTGCTTCCCCAACCTTGGGCCAGCACACAAAGTCTCTGAGCCTCTATTTTCCTCATCTGTAAAATGGGGATGTCAATTCCTAGCACAAGTAGTGTTATGATGAAAAGGACATGATTAAATTAAACAATACATAGCAAGCAAGGTGCGCAGCACATAACTAATGCTCTCAATAAATATTTGTTAAAAGAAGTAAAAAGGATGAAAATGGGATGCCTCAACCTCCAAGAACTTTTAAAAATTGAGCATCTACTATGTCCCACACAGTCTGTATTTTAAATATTTCTTACAATTCTGAATGCATCATGCCTTCTTCAAAGATGATACATTGGAATGTGAACCCCAAAGTGCTACACTGTCTTCTCTTCCAGGCTTAACCTCTGATCATAAATTATGAATCTCAAAAATCAGACATCTGATTTTTCTTCCTTTAAGTGGCCTATGTGGCTTCTCTCTGGATCTTCTAAATTTTCTCTAATTGTTAATAGCAGTAGAATCTAGACTTGGATCCAGTACTAGAAAGAGAATGGTTATATTCAAGCCAGTGTGAGAAGCCCCTGGGGTTTCTAGGAGCTGCTCTGCCACTGAGCACTCTCAGACCTTCTCTTGCTTTGAAGCACACAGTAGCCAGAATTTACACAGCCAGTGAAAACGTTGTACGTAAATCAATTTGTAGGCCTTGGGAAAGTATATTGAGAACAATAGACCTTACTGTTTTAAAAATAAATATCTATTTTTTTCAATTTTATTTGATGAATTAATGCTCAGTTTAAGTTTGTGTGAATCAGCTTTTTCTTGTGTTAGTTTCTGTGGCAGCTCATGATGAATTTTTATGACTGTGGTGATCCCATTTCCTTCCAGCCCTTACCCCAGCCCTCACACTGTTGACTCTGGCCTCAGGCAAGCCCCTTGGCTTCTCTTATCCTGCACAGGTCACTGGAGTAGGGGACACTCAGACAAGATCATGAATGTGAACGCATTTTGAAATTCATGAGGTTATATGCTGATCATTATGATACTATCTGGATGGGTGTAGTTTATGATTTTCCCCTGGGATTCTATTCTTTACTTCTATCTATTAAGCCCTATTACAGTAGCTTCTGATGACATCTTCATAACTATCTTCATAACTTAATAACTATTGATACATTTATGTAAGCTTCTGGGAATGGACCTTGTCTAATTATCCTTTATTTCCAGCAACATTGGCACAGGCTCGGGAGAGAGACGTTTCTTAACAATTTCTTGCTGATACAGAGACTTTTAGGCAATTGTGGTGGGATGAAGATAGATTGCAAACAGCCCCCCACCCAACCCCCTGCTTAATGACCAGCCAAAAGGAATAAAAAAAATGTAAAGGTCAAGAAGAATTCAGCAGCAGCAAAGTAATCAGACTCCAAAAGGTGTAAAATGTGGTGTTTTCATGCCTTGATGGGCTTTACTGGTAAGACAGTAAAGAATCTGCCTGCAGTGTGGGAGACCCAGGTTCCATCCCTGGATTGGGAAGATCCCCTGGAAAAGGGAATGGCTACCCTTTCTAGGATTCTTGCCTGGAGAGTTCCATGGACAGAGGAGCCTGTGGGCTACAGTCCATGGAATGGCAAAGTGCTGGGCGTGACTGAGTGACTACCACACACACACACACACACACACACATCCTTTGATAGGTAGGTTTCAGGAAGGAAACAGAAGATTCTTGACACATCTTGGGATAACTCTTTCCACCCTCTGCAGGTCCCCAGAGTGTTATAGAGAAAGAAGGGGAATGTAGAAAATTGTATAACTTCCCATTAGTACTGCTAAGCGCCAAGAAAGCAGAATTAGAGGGTCTTGAATAAGATTAATCCCACCCCATGGGAGATGCTAGGAGGCTGCTCTCTGCCCGTGGTTCTGTGTTGTGGAATGGAGGAGTTTTCCGGAAGAGATCCCGCGACACCCACAAAGGTAGCAGCCTTTGTGGTGTGTGCTCGGCACCTGTGTGTTATGAGAATCCCAAGCTGAAAAACACTAAACTGGGTCGTGCCCACTGAAATTTTTTGGGGTGCACATCAGTAGCAAAGGCAGAACTGCTTTGGGGGGACTCTTCCGCTCAGTGTTCAACATAGATTCTTCTGGAATTTGTCGAGTCTTGCTTTGTGGCTTAGTAGATGATACATTTTTGAAACTATTCCATGTGTTCAGGAGAATAAGTACATTTTGCATAGTCTTCTCCTGTTTCTGCTTAGCTAAGCACTTTTCCAGTTTGGACACTACCTATCCTGATGTCTACTTTCTCCAAATCTCAGAGGTGCACACTGCTAAATACATATTGTGAGTTTCAAGCAAAAGTTTCTGTTTATTTCCTACTAGAATTCTTCTCTATGATTTTTTAACTTCAGCATAGTGACTCTTGTAAGCAGATTCTAATGATTGATACCAGAAAGCAGTTTTAGGTCATGTTGAGTATTTGGGTGTCTCCATGGCCAATTGAAGGTTTCTGAAACTTGCCAGCTGACTGACCTGCTTCTTCTCTATTAGATCTCTTTTTATCGTGATTCTTGTTGTTATTATCAGACTGGACAGCTCTCTTGTGAAAGAGGATTTTGAAAGATGAGAACTGTTTGTTCTCATTTTTCCCCCCTTGTCAAAAAGCCAAGTGCAAATCACCCCTGTCTGTTTGTGATCCCCAAGAGTTGGCATCTAAGAACAAATGATTCCTGGGGGAAGACAATACTTGGGGTTCAGGATCAGGCCTGTTGGACCAGTTATCTCTCTCAAGGAAGGAATTCTCCCTTCAGGTTCACATTCAATATCTCTCGATTTGGTCTCAGTAGAAAAGTCCTTTCTTGGTCCAAATTGCCTGGCCTTCTGTAGGACTTAAATATGATCACAAGGAGTCATCTGACATCTGTTAGATGTTTCCTTTGCTTTAAACATGTTCCATAGATCATTAAATCCTCATGACAACTGGCGAAAGTGTCTCAGAGAGACAAAGAAACATTCCCTGGTCACATGGTTAGTGGCAATGCTGAAAATCAAACCCAAGCCTGTGATCTGCTCACCCTGCCTTGTGCTCTGCCATGCTTTCAGCAGATGTCAACTCTCTTGGTGAGATTATTGGAAACTTGATGATAATGATGTTAGTAGAGCAGAAAGCATGGGATTCTGTGAATGAATTGATTTGATGAGCATAAATGAGTGCTTTCCTTACCAAATCTCAGGATGTTACACTGAGATGAAAACTCTTGGACCCAGAGGACCAGTGAAAAGGAATGCCCTACCTGGCAGGTGGGAATCTTCAAGAAGATCTTGGAAGAAATATTAGAGGCTAGAGTGGCTTTGCACGTCAGATCTCAGAGTTTCAAAGTCTAAAATGAGTTGCCTACAGGAAAAAGTTCCTGCTAATTAGTGGAGCACACAGAGTCCTTCCCAATCTTTTTGTCTTTGATCCCAACCTCTTTACCTACTCGCTCCCCAACCCTGGCCCACGTGGGACAATCTGCTGCTCACTACTTCACCATGCTCTTCCCTTTCTCCATCCCTTTGCTCATGCTGTTTCCTTCTCCTGGGACAATCCCACCCATTCCAAACCCCCAGACTTTGAAAAAGACTACTCTCCTTCAAGTCCAAGCTCAGATGTCTCAGGCAAAGCCTTCTCTTGGCACAGTTCCTCTGATACAGATTTTCAAGATAGAGATGATATTTTGTTTATTTCTCTAGTTCTAGGGCGTTGCACTGTGTATAATGCACCTCAGAGCCTGTAACAAGTGTTTGCTGTGAGTATGACTGAATGAATTCACAACACAGCAGCAAAGGCAGTGTAGGGTGGTGGAACCAGAGCCAAACCGGGGATTCCGGATTTGAGCCCTGGTCCTCAGGTGGCTACTTCTTGGCTCTGTGACCTCAGGCAAATCACTGACTGTCAAGACTTAGATTCCTGTAAAATGGGGAACTGTTAAATCTTGCTCACCAGGTTTATGGGGTATGGAAAAGATATGACGAGTGAACTGTAAACTGTGATGCAGAATTGGCAGTGGTTTGAGAAGTAAAATCCAAAATACCAATATGAACTAAAGACTGATAAATTACACTACATTAAAATTAATAAGTTCTGATCCTTAAAAGACACCATAAAAGAAGTGAAAAGACAAGCCAGGAGATGTTACATGTAGCATCAATAACTGACAAAATCCTAGTCTTAGGAGCTCCTGAAATCAATATGGAAAATCCACGCAATAAATATGGGCAATAAATATGTAGTGAGGTAGATGAAACTAGAACCTCTTATACAGAGTGGAGTAAGTCTGAAAGAGAAAAGCAAGTATCATATATTAACACATATATGTGGAATCTAGAAAAATGGTACCGATGAACCCAATAGATAATGGACCTGTGGACACAGAAGGGGAAGATAAGGGTGGGGCAAACTGAGAAAGTAGCATTGACATATACACAATACCACGTGTAAACTAGATAGCGGGAAGTTGCTAAATAACTCAGGTAGCTCAGCCTGGTGCTCTGTGATGACCTAAAGGGATCGGATGGTGGTAGGGGAGGGAGGCTCAGGAGGGAAGGGTTATATATATAATTATGACTGATTCACCTTGTTGTACGGCAGAAACCAACACAAAATTGTAAAGCAATTCTCCACCAATTAAAAAATTAAAAAATGGAAAAAAATAAGGGAAATTCAAGAAAAGAAGACTATTATAATCATTTTGAAAAGCAATTGATGATATTTTATAAATCTGAAGTTCACATACATTCAGTTCAGTTCAGTCGCTCAGTCGTGTCCGTCTCTTTCTGACCCCATAAATCGCAGCACGTCAGGCCTCCCTGTCCATCACCAACTCCTGGAGTTTAACCAAACTCATGTCCATCGAGTCAGTGATGCCATCCAGCCATCTCATCCTCTGTCATCCCCTTCTCCTCCTGCCCCCAATCCCTCCCAGCATCAGAGTCTTTTCCAATGAGTCAACTCTTCACATGAGGTGGCCAAAGTACTGGAGTTTCAGCTTTAGCATCATTCCTTCCAAAGAAAGCCCAGGGCAGATCTCCTTCAGAATGGACTGGTTGGATCTCCTTGCAGTCCAAGGGACTCTCAAGAGTCTTCTCCAACACCACAGTTCAAAAGCATCAATTCTAGGGCGCTCAGCCTTCTTCACAGTCCAACTCTCACATCCATACATGACCACAGGAAAAACCATAGCCTTGACTAGACAGACCTTTGTTGGCAAAGTAATGTCTCTGCTTTTGAATATGCTATCTAGGTTGGTCATAACTTTCCTTCCAAGGAGTAAACGTCTTTTAATTTCATAGCTGCAATCACCATCTGCAGTGATTTTGGAGCCCCCAAAAATAAAATCTGACACTGTTTTCACTGTTTCCCCATCTATTTCCCATGAAGTGATGGGACCAGATGCCATGATCTTCGTTTTCTGAATGTTGAGCTTTAAGCCAACTTTTTCACTCTCCTCTTCCACTTTCATCAAGAGGCTTTTTAGTTCCTCTTTACTTTCTTCCAAAAGGGTTAGAAAATTAGAGATACCAAGGGAAAATTTCATGCAAAGATGGGCACAGTAAAGGACAGAAATGGTATGGACCTAACAGAAACAGAAGATATTAAGAAGAGGTAGCAAGAATACACAGAAGAACTGTACAAAAAAGATCTTCATGACCCAGATAATCATGATGGTGTGATCACTCACCTAGAGCCAGACATCCTGGAATGTGAAGTCAAGTGGGCCTTAGACAGCATCCCTACCAACAAAGCTAGTGGAGGTGATGGAATTCCAGTTGAGCTACTTCAAATCCTGAAAGATGATGCTATGAAACTGCTGCACTCAATATGCCGGCAAATTTGGAAAACTCAGCAGTGGCCACAGGACTGGAAAAGGTCAGTTTTCATTCCAATCCCAAAGAAAGGCAATGTCAAAGAATGCTCACATACATTAGCACCCCAAAATTATCTCCTAAGCATACATATATATAAGAGAAAGTCTTATACATATGTACAAAGTCTATGTATCAGAATATTCATAGAACTACAGTTTTTAATATGAAGTAACCCATGAGTATATTGACAGGAGACTGGATTGATAGACTGTAATATAGTCATACAAGGGAATATTACATAACAATGAACATGAATGAACTTTAATGAGAATCTGGACAAATAATAATATCATAAATGTGAATAGAAAAAAATAAATGTGACACAGAGTATGATAACTTGGAGTAAAAAATTAAGAAAACGAAGTGATACATTGTTAATGAATACAGATAGATGCCGTATAGTAAGGAAAACAAAATTCAGGATGTTGGTTTCCTCTGGTGGGAGAGGGGAGATAGGAAAAATGATATATGGGAGGAAAACATGATAAATGCTCCTTAATTGTGTATTTTCTATTTCTTGGCTTAGGTGGAAGGATCATGGAAGTTCTTTATGTTTTTAAACAAAGAAATAAACACGAAAGATACAAGGTCATGCAAGCTCTGGGGATGTCAATCAGTGCACCATTGCCGATCAATTCAGTTCAGTGTATCTTTTCTTGAGCACACATTCACTTTTTAAAATTTTTTTATGCACATTTTAATTTATTTTTATTGCTTTTAAACTTTTTTTTTTAATGTTGGAGGATAGCCGATTAACAATGATGTGATAGTTCCAGGTAGACAGCAAAGGGACTCAGCCATACATACATGTGTCCATTCTCCCCCAGTCTCATCGAGGCTGCCCCATAGCACTGAGTAGAGCTCCCTGTGATATACAGTAGGGCCTTGTTAGTTAAGAAGGACCTACTGTATAGCACTGGACCACACATTCCTTTTGTTTAAAATATAGTGGTGAATCACACATTCGTTTTGTTTTCACTCTGTGTGTGTGCATACGTGGATATGTCCCTGGTGTTAGAAAGGGGAAGGAGAAGTGACCCTAGGTCAGTTTGTCATTGGCCACAAATATGGGAGAATGGTCACTCCAAACAACGACTGGTTTTGGGAAAGTCACTTCTTTACTGTGCCTCTGTTTACCTGTCTCTGAAAAGGGGAGTGGACACAGAGGCTCGGAACTCTTGAGTCTCTACAGCTTCTCCTTAATTTCTTTGCCACTCTGCAGGTGTCTTTCTCAGATGTCTCTTCCTGGGTTTGCCTCTCCATCCCTGCCTCTGGGCACAGGCTTGGGCGCAGCAGCCTCATGCAGGATCCTAGCTGCAAACCCAACTTGGCATCTTTTTTATTTTTTTCTGCCTTGACCGTCCGACCACATTTGTTAATCACACAATTTAGTGCCTTGTAAGCATGGCCACTGCTTCATTTCCCCACAAATTCCTGAAAATAGCAGCCAGGGAAGATTTGTTTCTAGTCATGAACCAAATATGAAGGTCTCATGATTTTGTGATTTTTTTTCTTACTGAAGAAATATGGGAGGCTTAAGCAGGCCAACCTTCCAATTAATCCTACGAACAGCTGCCTTCGAGGTGGGTGAGCCTGAATATTATTCACTTTCCTAGTCATTTATCAAGGAAGGGAAACTGTCCGCTGGCCTCCGATAGCTTTAATTCATTGGAGGCTAAAATATAGCACAGTGAGAAGGTCCTCGACTCACAGGCATGATGCAGATTGTTACCTGTGCCCAACTTTGCTCTCTAGTGGAAAGGACTTGACTGATTGGACTGTCAATGTGGGTGCACTGACCCGTACACTCAAACACACGCACACACACACACATACACACACACACACAGTGCAGGAGTCGGCATCTTCCTGCTGGTCATAGAGCTTTGGGGTACTCAGGACCACCCCCCACTCAGTGGCCCAGCCCAGTTGCCCTTGTCATCTCTTCTGTTTGTCCTTGGTCACACCTGCCTCACTTGCCTAATTCTTAGCTCCATGCAGCCGTAGGCTTTTCTAGTAAAAAATGTGCTTGGTTGGTGGCTTACCTTAGAACAGGGGAAGGAGGGCAGACTCAAAGTGGGAGGAAGCCACAGTATCAAGAGAAAACCAGCAAAACGGCCATAGTTACTAATGGATTTGGGGTCAAGAAGGGGGAGGTGAGGAGACTGAAGGGGCAGAGACATGGGTCAGGTCCTGTTTCCAGCGCTTGACACCTGTAACTTCAGTCTGCTTGATAACACAGAAGGAGGCACTATTAACACTGTGTTATCTGGTGACCCTTGCAGATGGTTGCTGTGGGTACTGCCTAGCAGGGACTTGGTTCCAAGTGGGTACTCTGTACATGTCTGCTGAAGAGATGGGTGGGTAGATGGCTAAAAGGAGGTGACCTTGCTGATCTGCATACTAGTTTAAAATTGTATCTCTGTTGCGATGTGGTGTTTTCAAGATCCTGGGAGCACTTCGCTCCCCTGTCTGAGTGGGCAAGAGATTTCTCTGGGTCCAGGTTCCCAGAATTCCACTGGGCCCTGCCTGATCAGAGTGGACCCAAAGAAGTCCTTTACCTCAGTGAGAAATAGATTCCATAGAGACAAGTTGGCGAATTATTTTCCAGAATGGTGAAGGTGATGAACTTAGATGGTGACATATTAATATTAAGGGAGCTCAAGTTAAAGTGAAGTGAAGTTGCTCAGTCGTGTCTGACTCTTTGCGACCCCATGGACTGTAGCCTACAGTCTGTCCATCCCTCTGTCCATGGGATTCTCTGGGCAAGAATACTGGAGTGGGTTGCCATTTCCTTCTCCAGGGGATCTTCCCCACCCAGGGATTGAACCCAGGTCTCCCACCTTGCAGGCAGATGCTTTACCCTCTGTGCCACCAGGGAAGCCCTAGGCAGCTCAAAATCAAGCAAAAAAAGGGAGAAATAATGCTTCAAAGGGCTGGGCAGACCCAACAGAATGGTCAGGGAGCCACTTAAGAGAGCTATGATGAGGCTGATTCACAGATTCTCTCCCTGGAAGGCAACTTTGAAATTTTTGTGCCAGTTCTCAGAGAGGGAAATAGAGAGAGGTCTTGTGTGCCTGGAACAGACACATTTAGGGTCACTTTTCTGACGGCATGGTGTCACTGGCTTCAGGACAGGCATGGTGTCCTAAGTAGAGTGTTTCTGTCCTAGGCCCTCTTCCTCAGTAATTCTAGCCCAGGCCCTCAATTCTTACACACCTCATGAGGGCTCTCAGACCTCTGGTTTCACCCCAGATCTTTCTCCTGGGCTTTTGACTCACACACTCAACTGTCTCTGAGTCTTTGTCTCAAACGTCATGTCTGAATTGAATTCCCCATCTTCCTCTGAATCTGAGTCTTCTCTAATCCCTGGAACTGTTACCAATTTCTACTCACCTAGGCTAGAATTCTGATATCATCTTGTATTAGTCAGGGCTCCCCAGAGAAAAGAACCAATTGGATGTGTATATATAAAAAGATTTATTATACAAAGGTAGCTCATGCTATTATAGACGAAGAGGTCCCAAGATCTTCAGGATCAGTCAGTTGGCAGGCTTGAGCCCCAGGAAAAGCCAATATTTCAGTTTGAGTCCAAAGGCAGGAAAAGGCCAAAATCCTAGTTTGAAAGTGATTAGGAGGTAGAATTCTGTCTTACTCAGGAGGGTCAGCCATTTTGTGCTCTTCAGACCTTCAACTGATTGGGTGAGGCCCACTCAGATTAAGGAGGGCAATCTGTTTAGCCAGCCTATGAACTAAAGTATTAATCTCATTCCAAACATCCTCTCAGAAACACCTAGAACAATGTTTGGCCATGTATCTGAGCATCCTGTGGCCCATCAAGTTGACACATCATATTAGCCTTCCATCTTTCCAAACACATGTTTTCATTATCCAGTTTAATCCATCTATTCCCTTTTTATAATATCTGCCCCAAATGTCCTTTCTTCCATTCCTGTTGAGATTGTCACAAGGTCACAAAGCACTTGCCCACAGGGACTTTCTGCCCCTCCAGCCTCATTGCCCGACTTTGTCACTGCCCTAGCATGAGACCTAAAACAGCATGAGGCCACACCCTCAACTTTCATGCTCATGGTGCCCTGTCCCTCTCTTTCCTACAAAATAACAGCCAAGCTCCCTGCAGGGCATTCACAACTCTTTTATATTCCAGTCCCAACTTATTTAAGCCTAACTTTCCATTGCATTCCCATAGGTGCTCAGAGGAAACTCAATAGACTTCTCATTTTTGTACACTCCTCTCCTCCTATTTCTTCATGGAATTTCCATATTTTTGAGAATACTCATTGCTCATTTTGTTCCTTCAGAAGCTGATGTGCAACCAGCCAGTCCTTTCTGCTTTCAGAGTCGAAAAGGCCACTCACAAACCTTTGAATTTTCACCCACTAGCCTCCTACCATAGACCCTGACATGTGGTTTCAGTCTCTTGCAATTGTGCCTGTATCCCTCACACCAGAAGACACAATTGGTATATGGGGCTCTGCATCACTGTGCAGTTTAATGCAAGTGCTTCCAGCAAAGAATGGGATTCGAGTCAGAAAGACCTGAGTTTGAATCCCACTGTATTAATTTCTAGCTGTGTGGTGTGGAGAGAACTATTCAATTTCTCTGAACAACAGTTCCTTTATTTGTACAGTGATGCTTCCAAGCTTTCTTCCAGGATTGTGACTATTAAAGAAGGCATGTGCAAAAATGCTAAAACAATACTGGCATCTAGTACACATTCAGAACTTTTATTTGATCAAAGGAAAAGTGAAATCATAACCTTTCTCTTTTAACACTTCATTTAGTCATCACATATTGAATATTCGTTTTTCATGTATGATTCCCCCGCCACCTCCCCCGCCTCCATTTTAGTTTGGTTTTCCTCAATGTACTTTTTGGAATAATTTTTTGGATGATGTGAATTATTATTAAATGTTAGTTACTGCTCTATCTCTCTTTTAATGACTGATTCCCTGGCTTGAATTTTCACTCCAGAGTGTATAAGGACCAGTGTTACACTTTTAAGCCATGGAAGTATGCAACATGTGGTAGCCAATCCCCAGTTCGCGGTGTTCCACTGTGGGTGTGGTTTCCGTAAAACAAGAGGGGTGCTGCTTTCTGGACCCTGAAGGGACAAATTCGAATCTACATCTCAGTTCTTCCAGGAGAAGCGAAGTATTGAAAATTATATTCAGCTGCAAGAGTTTTCAGCATCACATTCAGAAAGACAGAGCAGAAGTTGCTAGAGGCTATTTTCAGAGAACTTCTAATAAGTACAGAACCAAAATACAGACACGGTTGTTAACACCCTGGGAAATGCCAAATCCAAGCTGGATCTCAGCCAGCCGAGAAATGGAAAGTCCTAGATAGCTTATCTCGGAGCAAATCTGTATTATGCAGAAGGTGTGAGATGCAATTATACAGGAGAATGAGCGCGCTCCTTCTCCGCTCTGCACCCGCTCCTTGGATCCGCCATGATCGAAGTGTATTTGGCATTTTCTAAATCTGCTTTCCCCGAGCAGCTCAGTTGCCCTGGCCTCTGTTTTTTCCTATGCTTCCGGCTTTCTTCTTTTATACTCTATGCGTTCTTCCTCTTCCAGCTCATTCGTGCCCATCTATATCCCTAAGCTAACAACTTCTCAATATGTATTAAGTATTTCTAGCCTTATAATTTTTTTTCTAAACTTCAGACTCCCTCACCTTGAAGTTCCCCACAGACTGCTAAACTTACCATATCTTTCTCTACCTCTGTCCCTCAGCATTTGAGCTTAGGTTCTCTGTCTGCCAGCTTGGAGCTTTTCCTCTTTAAAACAATGTCTAACAAGTATGGAATTATTGCTGCTGCTGCTTAGTCGCTAAGTCATGTCTGACTCTTTGCAACTCCGGGGACTGTAGCCCGCCAGGCTCCTCTGTCCATAGGGTTTTCCAGGCAAGAATACTGGAGTAGGTTGCCATCTCCTCCTCCAGGGAATCTTCCTGACTTAGGGATCAAACCTGTGTCTTCTACATTCGTAGGTGGATTCTTTACCACTGCGCCACCAGAGAAGCCCCATGGCATTGAATTGAGATTAAATTATCCATTTAGAAAGTATTTTTTGGAAAGGTAACAGAAAGGCTGTGACATTGATTAAGAACTTGAATTCCAGGAGACTTGGGTTCAAACCTAAGCTCTGTTGCTCTGTGGCAGCATGGTGTCAACTGAAAAAAAAAAAAAAAGCACAACCTAAATGTTGAGTTACTTTTTATTGAGTAGATTTTCTGAGGACTTAAGCCCAGAAGACAACCTCTCAGATAGCTCTGGGGGAGGACTCTGAAGAGGTAAGGAAGGATATACAGGATAGACAGGAGTTTTTGGAACAAAAACTGGGGAGTCAGAACAGCAAAAGATTACTGTGCTGTGCATAAAGGAAAATCAGGCATCTCAAGTTAAGGGATTCAGTGCCTTTCTATGTATGGGAAAATGCGAGAGTCTGGATTCATTGAAATCATTCTTTTGATATGCACCTTGGTTATCTAGAAGGCTAATAACCAGCTTTTTCCCACCCTGAGTCCCCTCAGGGAGCACAGTTGGGGGCGGCTGTGGTGGCTGATAGCTTGCTGGCCGCAGCATCCTTTGTTTGCTGATACAGCTGGCATCATTTTTCATCCTCCAGGATTTCCATCTGTAGGAAATGGAGCTAGATAACAGCCGATAATAACAGTTAGTCATTATGTTGTGATGAGCATGGTCTGGGCTCTGTTCTAAGTGCCTTCAATATATGAACTCACTGGATTGTCATAACCACTCTGGGAGGGATGGAACCATCACTGTTCACGTTTGTTCAGAGTAGGGAACAAAGTCACTGAGCCTAAGAAAGTGAAGGAGTGGGGAATCCAGGAGATTCCACAAAGGGCGCTCCTAGCCCAGGGCCTGCCAGGGTGCATGAGTGTTTCTCACGTTTGTAATTTGAGAAAAGTGACAGGAGAGATGAGGGACACACTTGAAGTCCTCCAGCCTCAGAGGTCAGTTCAGTCTGGAAGGATGTCTTGTCCATTTTTTTTTCTCTCCTGCTCACTTTTCTGGCATAGATTTTTATTTACCAAAAGTAATGTTTAGTCATAGGGCTTCCTAGGTGGTGCAAGTGGTAAAGAATCTGCCTGCCAGTGCAGGAGATGCAAGAGACACAGGTTTGATCCCTGGGTTGGGCAGATCCCCTGGAGGAGGAAATGGCAACCCACTCCAGTATTCTTGCCTAGAGAATCCCATGGACTGAGGAGCCTGGTGGGCTACAGCCCATGGGATTGCAGAGTTTGACATGACTGAGAATACACACACACAATGTTTAGTCATAACAAATATGAGCAAACAGAAAAGAGTCATTGCCATTCAGTAGGACTGCCATTCAATAGGTGCATTGAATTTCTATCAGTGTTTACTTTTTCAATGTTTACTTTTTTCCCTCTTG
The DNA here is from genome assembly GCF_000754665.1 of Bison bison bison. Taxonomy (NCBI): domain Eukaryota; kingdom Metazoa; phylum Chordata; class Mammalia; order Artiodactyla; family Bovidae; genus Bison; species Bison bison. Next base: position 7,457,450 of record NW_011494879.1, read on the forward strand.
GGAACTGGTCATTCAGCTTTCAGAAAGACAAGGGCCTTACAGTTTTCTTGATTCCTTATGCCAGTAATTATAAGCGTGTCCAGGCTTTGACTTCTAAGTGGCAACTGTGGTCTTTAAGTTGCAGATGCTACTACTTTATTCTGCACAGGTTGGAGGAAAAGGTGGTCCAGATAATGCCTGTCATTGGTTGAGGATGACAGATGGTGGACTGGAACTCTTGTCTATGGGACTGAATTCTATTAAGTTTTATTTGGAAAATTGATATTGATGTCTTATTTTGTTCTGGGCCTATTTATATGCATCCGAAGAAGTAAAAATTCAAATAAGGAAACTTCGTTCCTGCCACAATAAAAGAAAAAAAATCAGTTTTATAGTAATCATGCTCACATTTTATAGTGTATTAAGATTTTTCAATCAATCGGGGATTCCCCTGTGGTTCTGCTGGTAAAGAGTCTGCTTGTAATGAGGGAGACCTGGATTTGTTCCCTGGGTTGGGAAGATCCCCTGGAAAAGGGAAAGGCTACCCACTCCAGTAATCTGGCCTGGAAAATTCCATGGACTGTATAATCCATGGGGTTGCAAAGAGTCGGATACGACTAGACGACTTTCAATCTATCAATCAAGATTTTTCAAGTGTTTGAGCTTTACACTTATGAAAAGAGATGTTGTTGCTCTTTTAGAGAGAAGTAGAGAGATACTCAGGATGGAGTGACTTGGCTCTGGGCTTGCTGTTAGGAAACAGCAGGGGAGAGAGTGATCTGGCTGTATGGTGCCGAGTTCATTGGTTCCCTTTCATCTCCCCGTGACAAACTTCTCTGGATTCCTGCTTTCAAACTGGGTATTCCTCCTGGATGAGGGAGTGTTTTATCTATAACTTTTTATATACAAAGGGAAGAAAAGATGTTTTTTGCTTTTTTCTTTAAGGCATTCTCTGAGTTTTTGCTCTGTATCTGTTTCTAATTTTCTCCTCCTATCCGTTTCTCACTCACTTTCTCTTCTTATCTTTTACCCCTCTTTTTTCGCATTGTTATTATCATGTTTCAAAAGCACAAAATGTTAAAATCTAGCACAGGAGTTGAAGACTATGGCTCAATTGTCTGATTTTTTAAATAAAGTTAAAAAATAACTGTAATGAGATATGATTTAAATACTATAAAATTCACCCATGTAAAATGTAAAATTCAGTGGGTTTTAGTATATTTATAGAGTCTTTAAAAATATCTATTTATTTTATTTCTTTGGCTGTGCTGGGTCTTTGTTGTGGCATGCCAGCTCTTTAGTTGTGGTGTGCGGGCTCCAGCGTGCACGGTATTCATAGATTTTCACAACCATGACCATTATCTAACTTTAGAACAATCTTATCATCCCTAAAGAAACCCATACTCATTAACAGTCATTCTCTGTTACCCCAATGTCCTCCTGCCTGTGGTCCTGGCCCTAAGCAACTCCTAATTTACTTGTTCTCTCTACGGATTTGCCTATTCTGTATATTTCAAGCAAATGGAATCATACAATATGTATTCTTTTGTGACTGGCTTCTTTTATGAAGCATGATGTTTTCAAGGTTCATCCATGTTGAAACATGAATTACTATTTCATTCTTTTTTACTGCTGAGTAATATTCCATTGTTGAAATGTTCCATTGAAATGTTCAGTTGATGTACTTTTGGCTTGTTTTCATCTTTTGGCTGTTGGGATAATGTTTCTATGAGCATGCATGTACAATTTTATGCATGGACATGGTCTTTATTTCCCTTGAGGGTATATCTAAGAATGGAGTTGCTGGATCATATGGTGACTCTGTGTCTAATATTTTGAGGAACTGCCAGTCTAGTTTTCAAAGTTTAACAATCCCATCAACAATGATTGGAAGTTCCATTTCTCCACATCCTTGCCCAAATGTGTTATTTATTTATTTATTTTTGATGTGGACCATTTTTTAAAAAGTCTTTATTGAGTTTGTTACAATACTGCTTCTGTTTTAAGTTTTGTTTTTTGGTCTGGAGGCATGGGGGATCTTAAATCCCTGACCAAGGATTGAACCTGTACCCCTGCATTGGAAGGCAGACTGGACTGCCAGGGAAGTCCCAAACATGTTACTTTTTATTTTGCTTTTCAATGCTTTTGTGGAGTGATATTTTGCCCATTTTATTTTATCCATTCTGCTAAGTCGCTTCAGTCGTGTCCGACTCTGTGCGACCCCGTAGACCGCAGCCCACCAGGCTCCCCCGTCCCTGGGATTCTCCAGGCAAGAACACTGGAGTGGGTTGCCATTTCTTTCTCCAATGCATGGAAGTGAAAAGTGAAAGAGAAGTTGCTCTGTCGTGCCTGACTCTTAGCAACCCCATGGAGTGCAGCCTACCAGGCTCCTTTGTCCGTGGGATTTTCCAGGCAAGAGTACTGGAGTGGGTTGCCATTGCCTTCTCCTTATCCATTCTAGTGGGTGTTAAGTAGTATCTTCAGGATACATTTCTTATCAATGTGTGATGTGCAAATACTCTCTCCCATTTTGTGGGTTGTATGTTCACTTTTAAGATAGTGGTCTTTGAAACATGAGTTTTAAATTTTTATCAATTCCAATTTATCTGTTTTTTTTTTTCTTTTATCAGTTGTGTTTTTGGTGTCCCTTCTTTAAAAAAAACATTGCCTTATCCAAGCATACAAAGATTTACTCTCATGTTTTCTTCTAGGATTTTGATAGTTTTAGCTATTATATTTAAGTCTATGATCCATTTTGAGTTGACTTTTTTTATAGGGGTGAGTTAGGGGTTCAACTTCACTTTTACATTTGGATATACAGATGTCCCAGTACCATTTGTTGAAAATAGTATTCTTTTCCCATTGAGTTGTTTTGGCATGTTTGTTGAGAATCACTTGACATAGTCATTCACTTCCATTTTAATAGCTGGTATTAATATTCTCATATACTGTTCTTATATTTTATTTCATTTAAGGCAACACCACTGGCCCACTATTACATACACAGAGCAAAGATAGTGTAAAAGTTGGAATGAGTTTATTTTTAAGCTTGGAGGAAGGAAAGCCTTTCTGAGTAGGATGGAAAATCCAGAAGCTGTAAAAGACAGATACAGATGACAAAGCGGAAATTTTGAATTTATCTCTGGCACATAAGACCTGAAACAAAGTAAACCCAACAAATCTAGGGAACATATCTGCAACAGACATAGCAAGTGAAAGGCTAGTTTCTAGAATCTTTAAATAGCTCATATAAATTAATAAGGTGAAGTAATAGGGGGCCAATGAAGAAGATCTACGAATAGTTCAAAGGAAAAGAAAAGTGGACATGAAGCATGTTAAAGAATTCTCAGTGCATCTCTTAGTAAAGGAAATTCAAAATAAACATTAGGAGGTACCAAGTCACTTCATTACAAAAGCAAACATGAAAACAGTTCTTGCAAAGTGCTGAGGTGACTGGGGTGATGGGTGGGGAACAGGTTTTCTTACACATTGTGAAAGTTTAGGCTGTTGCTATGTTACAGATTGTAATCTGCCAATGTTCATGAAAATACAAATTGCTCATATTTTGATCTAACAATTCCATTGCAATGAATATACTTGCAAGAGTCAACAAAACAAAACACAAGAACAAACTTGGGTATTACGATGCCCGCTTTTTAAAAGAATTTCCATTTGCATGGAATATTTTTTCCACCCCTTCACTTTCAGTCTGTATGTTTCTGAAGTGGGTCTCTTGTTCAGTTCAGTTCAGTCGTTCAGTCGTGTCCTACTCTTTGTGACCCCATGAACCACAGCACGCCAGGCCTCCCTGTCCATTACCAACTCCTGGAGTTTACCCAAACTCATGTCCATCGAGTCAGTGATGCCATCCAACCATCTCATCCTCTGTCATCCCCTTCTCCTCCTGCCCCCAATCCCTCCCAGCATCAGAGACTTTTCCAATGACTCAACTCTTCGCATGAGGTGGCCAAAGTACTGGAGTTTCAGCTTTAGCATCATTCCTTCCAAAGAAATCCCAGGGCTGATCTCCTTCAGAATGGACTGGTTGGATGTCCTTGCAATCCAAGGGACTCTCAAAAGTCTTCTCCAACACCACAGTTCAAAAGCATCAAT
>NW_011494879.1:7461641-7462106 GCF_000754665.1 Bison bison bison
AGCTTTCTAGTGTGTGAGATGAGTGCAATCGTGTGGTAGTTTGAGCATTCTTTGGCATTGCCTTTCTTTGGCATTGGAATGAAAACTGACCTTTTCCAGTCCTGTGGCCACTGCTGAGTTTTCCAAATTTGCTGGCATATTGAGTGCAGCACTTTCACAGCATCATCTTTTAAGATTTGAAATAGCTTAACTGGAATTCCATCACCTCCACTAGCTTTGTTCGTAGTGATGCTTCCTAAGGCCCACTTGACTTCACATTCCAGGATGTCTGGCTCTAGGTCAGTGATCACACCATCGTGATTATCTGGGTCATGAAGATCTTTTTGTACAGTTCTTCTGTGTATTCTTGCCACCCCTTCTTTATATCTTCTGCTTCTGTTAGGGCCATACCATTTCTGTCCTTTATTGAGCCCATTTTTGCATAAAATGTTCCCTTGGTATCTCTAGTTTTCTTGAAGAGATCTC
>NW_011494879.1:7462206-7463363 GCF_000754665.1 Bison bison bison
CCCCTTCACTTTCAGTCTGTATGTTTCTGAAGTGGGTCTCTTGTTCAGTTCAGTTCAGTCGTTCAGTCGTGTCCTACTCTTTGTGACCCCATGAACCACAGCACGCCAGGCCTCCCTGTCCATTACCAACTCCTGGAGTTTACCCAAACTCATGTCCATCGAGTCAGTGACGCCATCCAACCATCTCATCCTCTGTCATCCCCTTCTCCTCCTGCCCCCAATCCCTCCCAGCATCAGAGACTTTTCCAATGACTCAACTCTTCGCATGAGGTGGCCAAAGTACTGGAGTTTCAGCTTTAGCATCATTCCTTCCAAAGAAATCCCAGGGCTGATCTCCTTCAGAATGGACTGGTTGGATGTCCTTGCAATCCAAGGGACTCTCAAAAGTCTTCTCCAACACCACAGTTCAAAAGCATCAATACTTTGGCTCTCAGCTTTCTTCACAGTCCAACTCTCACATCCATACATGACCACAGGAAAAACCATAGCCTTGACTAGAGGGACCTTTGTTGGCAAAGTAATGTCTCTGCTTTTTAATATGCTGTCTAGGTTGTAATAACTTTCCTTCCAAGGAGCAAGCATCTTTTAGTTTAATGGCTGCAATCACCATCTGCAGTGATTTTGGAGCCCCAAAAAATAAAGTCAGCCACTGTTTCCACTGTTTCCCCATCTATTTGCCAGGAAGTGATGGGACCGGATGCCATGATCTTAGTTTTCTGAATGTTGAGCTTTAAGCCAACTTTTTCACTCTCCTCTTTCACTTTCATCAAGAGGCTTTTTAGTTCTTCATCACTTTCTGCTATAAGTGTGGTATCATCTGCGTATCTGAAGTTATTGATATTTCTCCTGGCAATCTTGATTCCAGCTTGTGCTTCCTCCAGCCCAGTGTTTCTCATGATATACTCTGCATATAAGTTAAATAAGCAGGGTGACAATATACAGCCTTGAAGAACTCCTTTTCCTATTTAGAACCAGTCTTTTGTTCCATGTCCAGTTCTAACTGCTGGTTCCTAACCTGCATACAGGTTTCTCAAGAGGCAGGTCAGGTGGTCTGGTATGCCCATCTCTTTCAGAATTTTCCACAGTTTATTGTGATCCACACAGTCAAAGGCTTTGGCATAGTCAATAAAGCAAAACAGATGTTTTCTGGAAGGCTC
>NW_011494879.1:7463463-7464069 GCF_000754665.1 Bison bison bison
TTTCTTTGCATTGATCGCTGAAGAAGGCTTTCTTACCTCTCCTTGCTATTCTTTGGAACTCTGCATTCAAATGGTTATATCTTTCCTTTTCTGCTTTGCTTTTCGCTTCTCTTCTTTTTTTTAAATTTAATTTTATTTTTAAACTTTACAATATTGTATTGGTTTTGCCAAATATTGAAATGAATCCACCACAGGTATACATGTGTTCCCCATCCTGAACCTTCCTCCCTCCTCCCTCCCCATACCATCCCTCTGGGTCATCCCAGTGCACCAGCCCCAAGCATCCAGTATTGTGCATCGAACCTGGACTGGTGACTTGTTTCATATATGATATTATACGTATTTCAGTGCCATTCTCCCAAATCATCCCATCCTCTCCCTCTCCCACAGAGTCCAAAAGACTGTTCTATACATCAGTGTCTCTTTTGCTGTCTCGTATACAGGGTTATTGTTACCATCTTTCTAAATTCGATATATATGCGTTAGTATACTGTATTGGTGTTTTTCTTTCTGGCTTACTTCACTCTGTATAATAGGCTCCAGTTTCATCCACCTCATTAGAACTGATTCAAATGTATTCTTTTTAATGGCTGAGTAATACTCCAT
>NW_011494879.1:7464169-7464571 GCF_000754665.1 Bison bison bison
TTCCAGTCCTGTGGCCACTGCTGAGTTTTCCAAATTTGCTGGCATATTGAGTGCAGCACTTTCACAGCATCATCTTTTAAGATTTGAAATAGCTTAACTGGAATTCCATCATCTCCGCTAGCTTTGTTCATAGTGATGCTTCCTAAGGCCCACTTGACTTCACATTCCAGGATGTCTGGCTCTAGGTCAGTGATCACACCATCGTGATTATCTGGGTCCTGAAGATCTTTTTGTACAGTTCTTCTGTGTATTCTTGCCACCCCTTCTTTATATCTTCTGCTTCTGTTAGGGCCATACCATTTCTGTCCTTTATTGAGCCCATTTTTGCATAAAATGTTCCCTTGGTATCTCTAGTTTTCTTGAAGAGATCTCTAGTCTTTCCCATTCTGTTGTTTTCCTCTA
>NW_011494879.1:7465130-7465886 GCF_000754665.1 Bison bison bison
TCATAGAGGATCCTGCTGTGATGTATGTCGGAGAGTGTTTTGCCTATGTTCTCCTCTAGGATTTTTATAGTTTCTGGTCTTACATTTCGATCTTTAATCTATTTGGAGTTTATTTTTGTGTATGGTGTTAGAAAGTGCTCTAGTTTCATTCTTTTATAAGTGGTTGACCAGTTTTCCCAGCACCACTTGTTAAAGAGATTGTCTTTAATCCATTGTATATCGCTTGTCTTCTTTTCACAGCTATTTGCTTTTTTGCATTTCTTTTCCATGGGAATTGTCTTGATCCCTGTCTCCTGTACAATGTCATGAACCTCATTCCATAGTTGATCAGGCACTCTGTCTACCAAATCTAGTACCTTAAATCTATTTCTCACTTCCACTGTATACTCATAAGGGATTTGATTTAGGTCATACCTGAATGGTCTAGTGGTTTGCCCCACTTTCTTCAATTTAAGTCTGAATTTGGCAATAAGGAGTGTATGATCTGAGCCACAGTCAGCTCCTGGTCTTGTTTTTGCTGACTGTATAGAGTGTCTCCATCTTTGACTGCAAAGAATACAGTCAATCTGATTTCGGTGTTGACCATCTGTGATGTCCATGTGTAGAGTCTTCTCTTGTGTTGTTGGAAGAGGGTGTTTGCTATGACCAGTGCGTTCTCTTGGCAAAACTGTATTAGCCTTTGCCCTTCTTCATTCTGTGCTCCAAGGCCAAATTTGCCTGTTACTCCAGGTGTTTCTTGACTTCCTACTTTTGCAT
>NW_011494879.1:7465986-7467585 GCF_000754665.1 Bison bison bison
ACTTCTCATGTTACAACATGGGCACTGCTGAATACACCAAGTAAGTTCATGTTATCACTTTTACCTTCACAAATGTGGTCAGCTGGGATTATTTGAGTATTGGAATTATGAGTCAATGTAATAAATCTCTGCATTAAAGAAAGTTATAGTCTTTTTCTTTAATATTCTTATAAAAAGTTTTTTTTATTGAATTAAGTTGATTTATAACATTGTATTAATTTCTGCTGTACAGAAAAGTGACTAAATTATGCACAAATATATTAATACATTCTTTTTTATATTCTTTTTTATTATTATGGCTTATCCCAGGATATTGAATATAGTTCCCTGTACTGCACAGTAGGGCCTTATTATTTATTCATTCTATATATAAGAGTTTGCATCTCTCAATCCTAACCCCAAACTCCTAATCCATCCATCTCCATCCCCACCTTCCCCTTGGCAACTACACGTGTATTCTCTATGTCTGTGAGTCTGTTTCTATTTTGTAGATATGTTCATTTGTGCCATATTTTAGATTCCACATATAAGTGATACCATATGGTATTTGTCTTTATGACTTACTTCACTTAGTACAATAATCTCTAGTTGCATTTATTATTCTTGAAATACCCACCAGCGGTACCCTAGCAACTCCCCTCTCAAGTTGCTAAAGCTGGTTAGGTGATGAAACTCCCAGAAACCAGATGCTTTCTAGAGAATGTTGTTCAGTGTTGACACTCATCTGTTTATTGTTCTTTTTTTTTATTGTAAAAATTTCATAACATTAAATTTACCATTTAACCATTTTAAGTGTACAGTTCAGTGGTCTTCAGTACATTCACATGATTGTGCAACTGTGAACATCATCCATCTCCAGAATTTTTCATCTTCCTGAACTGAAACTTTATACCCATTAAATAATAACTCCTCATTTCTCCCTTCCCTTAGCCCCTGTGAAAGTGAAAGTCACCCAGTCATGTCTGACTCTTTGCAACCCAATGGATATACAGTCCACAGAATTCCCCAGGTCAGAATGCTGGAGTGGGTAGCTGTTCCCTTTCCAGGGGATATTCCCAGCCCAGGAATTGAACTGGGGTCTCCTGCGTTGCAGGTGGATTCTTTAGCAGCTGAGCTACTGGGGAAGTTTTGGTAGCCACTATCTACTTTCTGACTCTATGAATTTGACTCTTTTTGGTACCTCATAAAAAACACCCTCTTCCAACAACACAAGAGAAGACTCTATACATGGACATCACCAGATGGTCAACACCGAAATCAGATTGATTATATTCTTTGCAGCCAAAGATGGAGAAGCTCTATACAGTCAGCAAAAACAAGACCAGGAGCTGACTGTGGCTCAGACCATGAACTCCTTATTGCCAAATTCAGACTTAAATTGAAGAAAGTAGGGAAAACCACTAGACCATTTAGGTATGACCTAAATCAAATCCCTTATGATTATACAGTGGAAGTTAGAAATAGATTTAAGGGCCTAGATCTGATAGATAGAGTGCCTGATGAACTATGGAATGAGGTTTGTGACATTATACAGGAGACAGGGATCAAGACCATCCCCATGGAAAAGAAATGCAAAAAAGCAAAATGGCTGTCTGGAGA
>NW_011494879.1:7467685-7468689 GCF_000754665.1 Bison bison bison
CGTTCTCTTGGCAAAACTGTATTAGCCTTTGCCCTTCTTCATTCTGTGCTCCAAGGCCAAATTTGCCTGTTACTCCAGGTGTTTCTTGACTTCCTACTTTTGCATTCCAGTCCCCTATAATCAAAAGACGTCTTTTTTGAGTGTTGGTTCTAAAAGGTCTTGTAGGTCTTCATAGGACTGTTCAACCTCAGCTTCTTCAGCATTACTGGTTGGGGCATAGACTTGGAGTACTGTGATATTGAATGGTTTGCCTTGGAAACGAACAGAGATCTTTCTGTCGTTTTTGAGATTGCATCCAAGTACTGCATTTCGGACTCTTGTTGACTATGATGGCTACTCCATTTCTTCTGAGGGATTCCTGCCCGCAGTAGTAGATACAATGGTCATTGGAGTTAAATTCACCCATTCCAGTCCATTTCAGTTTGCTGATTCCTAGAATGTCGACATTCACTCTTGCCGTCTCTTGTTTCACCAGTTTCAGTTTGCCTTGATTCATGGACCTAACATTCCAGGTTCCTATGCAGTATTCCTCTTTACAGCATCGGACAGACAGCATTATGTACGGGTTTTGCTTTTGTGTTTATTCAGCCAGTCTGTGTCTTTTGATTGGAATATTTAATCCATTTACATCACAGCTTAAAGGTTTTGTCAAGAATATTAAACAGTCTATAAGTAGCTACAGTACAGTCTACACAAGTAACTCTGCATCCTAACAGGGAAAAATCCCTCTGAATATTTTCGATGGGGAAAAAGTTAAATCCTAAAAAGTGTGCAGAGTATAAAACAAGTTGTATAAACATTAGCACTATAAATATAAAATCTTAGAATGTAAATATAAACATGCAAAGTGAAAATGTAAAAATATACACTCATGCATATGTGCCATCATAACACTTGTCTAAGGGCACCATCTGTTGTTGTTTAAAGGATATGTTATGACACTGTTAATAGAGATTACCTTTGGAGAGAGGGGCTGGGAAGGAAAAAGAGCTTACACTTCTCAT
>NW_011494879.1:7469683-7476706 GCF_000754665.1 Bison bison bison
GTTTTTCCTGTGGTCATATATGGATGTGAGAGTTGGACTGTGAAGAAGGCTGAGCACCGAAGAATTGATGCTTTTGAACTGTGGTGTTGGAGAAGACTCTTGAGAGTCCCTTGGACTGCAAGGAGATCCAAACAGTCCATTCTGAAGGAGATCAGCCCTGGGATTTCTTTGGAGGGAATGATGCTAAAGCTGAAACTCCAGTACTTTGGCCACCTCATGCAAAGACTCTGATGCTGGGAGGGATTGGGGGCAGGAGGAGAAGGGGACGACAGAGGATGAGATGGCTGGATGGCGTCGCTGACTCGATGGATGTGAGTCTCAGTGAACTCTGGGAGTTGGTTATAGACAGGGAGGCCTGGCGTGCTGCAATTCATGGGGTCACAAAGAGTCGGACATGACTGAGCGACTGATCTGATCTGATCTGAAAGCAAATTAGGGCTTCCCAGGTGGTGCTAGTGGTAAAGAACACGCCTGCCAATGCAGGAGATGTAAGAGATCCAGGTTCTATCCCTGGGTCAGGAAGCCTCCCTGGAGGAGGACATGGCAACCTACTCTAGTATTCTTGCCTGGAGAATCCCACGGACAGAGGAGGCTGGTAGATTACAGTCCATAGGGTCACAAAGAGTCAGACACTACTGAAGTGACTTAGCATGCATGCAGTCACATAATGAATCACAATATTTGTCCTTCTGTTTCTGGTTTATTTCATTTAACATAGTGTCCTCAAGGTTAATCCATGTTGTAGTGTGTATCAGAGTTTCCTTCATTTTTAAGGCCAAATGAGCAGCAGATATTCCATTGCATGTCTAGACCACATTTGCCTATCCATTCATCCATTGATGGGCAGGCATTTGGTTGCTTCTGTCTTTTGGCTGTTATGAATAGTGCTGCCTTGAATGTGGGTGTGCTTGAGTTTCTGTTTTCAATTTTTCTAAGTACATACCCAGAGAAGGACTCTGGATCCTATGGTAATTCTATATTTAATTTTTTGAGTAACTGCCTTATTGCTTTCACCATTTTACGTTCCCAACAGCAATGCACAAGTGTTCTAATTTCTCCACATCCTTGCTGATATTCATCTTGTGTGTCTGTTTATATATATATATATATTTTTTTTTTTTTTGATAAGAACCAACCTAGCCAGTGTGAAGTGATATCTTATTGTGGTTTTGATTTGCATTTTCACCTGTTCCTTCTTACAGCAAAAGTTTATTCTGAGCTCACAGGGGCCAAGTCCAGGGTTAAGCCTGCAGGCCTCTAGAACTGCATGCCCCACCCCTTCACCCCCAGTCAGATACATCAGAGTGTGGTGGGGGGAAAAGATGATGCAAATGCAAACTGGTGTTTTGCCCTGTTGGCATCAGTGGGCTGGTGGCAGGTGCGTGGTGCTATGAGACCTGTGGTGGTGATCAGGCTTACCACTTTTCTCTGTCATCTCTGGTACTTACTAGCGGTCCAAAGGGAGTGAGTTCCAAACACTTACCAGGAAAATTACAGAATAAAGCTTCACATTGGGAAATGTCTATTCATCTACTTATTCTTCTCCTGCAAATTGGGAAAGGACATGCACTCTTTGCCTTTATTGTTAGAACGCCCGGGTTCTTTGGAGCATTCACTGAGCCCTGAAGGCTGAAATGAAGCATGTATTTCCAGGGAAAGAAAGTGGAGGGTAAACTATTCCCTGGGAAACTGCTCCATGTGCAGCCTTGGCAGTGATAAGGTGCAGTGAAGGCAGTAATAACCCCACCACCTGGCGTTTGTAGAAGGCGTTTAACTCTTCAAAACACTGCTACATAATCAGAGGAGGTGGTGTCCGTGCTGAAAAAAGGTTATCGCTTCATTTTTGGCTCGTCTATAATTACTCTTGTGCTTCAAGCACCTGGTGGAAATTATATTTAACCGTGTATGCAAATGCTTATTGCCAGAAGGGGCTTACATTTTCCTAGTTACTTTCTATAGTTTTCTTAATTTGGGCCCTATTAGCCACTTCTTATTCATTTCTGTTGATACTATTTTCTTGGGTGGTAACATCTTCATTTATGGCTATCTTGGAGGTAGGACAGGCTTCCCAGGTGGCGCAGTGGTAAAGAACCCGCCTGCCAATGCAGGAGATATGAGAGATGTGGGTTCGATCCCTGGGTCAGGAAGATCCCCTGGAGAAGGGCGTGGCTACCCACCCCAGGATTCTTGCCTGGAAAATCCCATGGACAGAGGAGCCTGGCTGGCTACGGTCCATGGGGCTGCAAAGAGTTGGACCCAGCTGAGCGCAGCACACATGGAGATAGGACACACATTGTATGTGTGTTTGCTAATATCAAATTCTTGAAAAATTATTTATTCAAACAAAACCAACCAACAACCAACCAACCAAGCAACCCCATGGTTTGAAAGCAGAGAACTCTAGAATCCTACACTGGCATTTCTTTGAGATCTCATCAGTTGATAGCTGTTACACTTTGATGAGGTTCAGTTTTATTCCTGCTATGTTTTTTTTTTTTTTGTAATAAGCATCCTCCCAGTGCCCTGCCTCAGGATCAAGATGTGGCTCTTAGATTTGTGTTCTTTCTTTTCCTGTTTAAATGACATTCAGAGCTTCCCATCTTCCTTTGCTGTTTGTTGTTTAGTCGCTGAGTTGAGAACGACTCTTTTGTGACCCCAAGGACTTTAGCCCTCCAGGCTCCTCTGTCCACGGGATTCTCCAGGCAAGAATACTGGGGTGGGTAGCCATTCCCTTCTCCAGGGGATCTCCCCAACCCAGGGATGGAACCCACATGTCTTGCTTGGCAGGTGGGTTCTTTACCACTGAGCCGCCTAAAAGCCTCCCATCTTCCTTACACAGTTGTAAAACTGCCTATGATTTTAGAGGAAAAGGGAGTGGGTTAGGATATCTGATGGGAGAAGAGTTGTCTCCTCATTCTCTCAGGACCCAGAAGGTCCCCAGCATGGTGGAGGCTTTGGCAAATCTGACAGGTTTCTTCAGGCTTTGGAAAGAAGGCGGAACAGCTGTACTCAGGGAACTGAAGTATCCAGTTAGGGTCTCTAACAGGGATGATATCAGAAGTCCTGGAACAGGCCATGGGGTCTTTCTAATTCAAGAAATAAGAATGTATCATCTGTCACAAATAAATCAATCTATGTAACAGAAACAGAATCACAGACATAGAGAACAGACTGGTCATTGCCAAGGAGGAGGGGCTTGGGGGAAGGATGGAGTGGGAGGTTGGGGTTAGCAGATGTAAGATTTTATATATAGAATGGATAAACAACAAGGCCCTACTGTATACCACAGAGAACTATATTCAATATCCTATGATAAACCATAATAGAAAGGAATTTAAAAAAAGATTGGACTTCCTCCACAGTCCATGGTTAAAACTCTGGGCTCCCAAAGTGGGGGGTGCAAGTTTGATCCCTGATCGGGAAACTAAGCTCCCACATGCCATGCGGCATGCCCCCCCCCAAAAAAAAACAACAAAAAGCAACAACAATAAGAATTATAAAAATAATTTTAAAAAGAATATATATATATGCATAACTGAAATCAACTATATTTCAACAAAACAAAGGATTTATCGTCTCTGTCATGGGTTGAATTGTGTCCCTCTCAAAGATAAGCTGATGTCCCAAGCACTTTGCCTTTGAGTATGACCTTGTTTGGAAGTTGGTTCTTTAAGATATAATGGGTTAAGATGAAGCCATACTGGAGTAGGGTGGCCCTAATGCAATGCGACTGCTGTCCATATAAGAAGAGAAGAGACACAGATTTGGACACAGAGAGAACACCATGGCAAGATGGGGGCAGAGATTGCAGTGATGCATCTACAAACCAAGAACAACCAAGGACTTCTGGTTCACAATCAGAAGCCAGAGAGGCTTGGAGAAGATGCTCCCTCAGAGCCCCAAGGAGTAACCAATCTTGAAGGCAACTGGGTTTGGACTTCCAGCTTCTAAAATGTGAGAAAATAAACATCCATTGTTTTAATCCACCCAGGTTGTGATAAACCATTTTAGCATGGCTGCCTGAGAAGCTTCATACAACTTCCAAGATACCAACATGTCCTGGTCCTGTGGAATCCAAGGTGACTGGGACAGTGCATGCCATGACCCTTGAAGAGCTCACACCATCTTCAAGATGGGGAAACATGCATGTATGATTAGGACAGTGGGTCCCGTGGAAGACGGTGGTCTTTGGGGTCAGATGGAGCTGGCTTCCAATCCTGAGCTGGTTTCTCCATCTCGAGTTCCTGGTTTCATCATCTTCACAGGGTAGAGCACTCATACCTTTTTCCTGGAATTTCTGGTGAAGGATTTGAATGAGCTTGACCAGTGCACAGCCCCCTTAAGGTGCTCTGCTAACACTTGTTACTAACGACCTGGATGTGTTTTTGCTCCATCAGGTCATCCATTTAGAGTCCATCTCTGGTCTTTCAATTTCATCTTGATAATTTTTGTCCTTGCCTTGTCTTTATTTCAGGAACCATTCAGTTGGGTGAAACCTCACAGCATTTAGGTTTTGGCTCAATGCACTGGAACCATCTACAGGGTATTTATAGCTAAAAACGTTTGTGCACCCAAACCACATTATTTTCATCTTCTGACACTTGAACGAGCTCTGGTTTGGGTTGGATCTTCAAGCTTTCCTGTGGTGTGGAGGAGAGCAAAATTTCCAACACCCGTCACTCGTCTCCATAAATATCTTGGTCCCACCCCACTGAGTCGGTCCAAACTGCCATCTTTATCAGGTGATGCAAACAGCGCCCTGGATGATACTAGAGTGGGAAGATGCTGGGTGCAGATCCTGTGGGTCCTTCTCAGCAGATACTGGGCATGATATTTTCATAACTCACTGCTCACCTTTCTCTGGACTCACTTCAAGTGTCTTAACAGACGCTTTCTGTGGAAAAAGAAATTCATATTTGGGTCTCATACGTGTTTCATATTTGGGTCTTGGCAAGACCCAAACACGTAGAAAAATTTCCTGTTTTTTCTATACACCTGTGTGAGAATGAGCCAGGATTTATGAAGTTTGTTTTTTTGGAAAAAAAAATTATTTAATTCCCAGCCAATACCATGACCTTCATGTGCATTCCAGCAAGATCTCCAAAGGCAGTTGGATGAGTGGGCCCCCAAACCTCAGGGCTTCCTAATCGAGACCTGAAGTCAAACCCAAGTAGACGGTGGAGGAGGAAAGACTGGAAGAAACAAGAGCCGCATTTTTGTTCTTTTGTGGCCAGAAAGCCAAAACCAAAGGTGGAATTTTGTGGTTCCGGCACTTTTTTGTGCCTCCCAGTCATTTCACACAGATGGTTCTGGTTTAAGGATAAGACACTTCATCCACCAGAGGGAACGGAGCCCAGTTCCTGTGCCTGCGCTGGCGTTCTTGTGCCAAAGTATACTTTGCAGCCGGAGAAATGAGAATGAAAAGTTGATTCTAAAGCCATTGGTTGGGAGGTTAATAAAAACAAACAAAAAACACAAAACTTGGAAAGGTAAAATGACTCTGCAATGCGGAAGACTGAACATCTCTCCGAGTTATTGCTTGCTACTGAGTGGGTGTGAACTGTTTCTGCTCGTGTCTTTCTTGATCAACCCCTTTTAACCCTCGACCTTTCCCCGTTACCATCTCCTAGCACAGCTCCTTGAGGTCTCTCAGTTCTGCTTCACCCACAAAGTGTGAGGTGGTGGGATCACCAGGAGGGCTGGGTCACTCACTGTACATCATCCTGCCTTCTCTCTTTCCATGAACCAACCCCCGGGTGAGAAAGTCCACGGCTTAACAGCATCCTCCTCTGAAAAGTCTCAACCACTTTCTTTCTTTGTATTTGTGCTATGACTTGCTTGATTTATGAGCACATTTTTCATTACTTCTCCACATTCAGCTCAGCGGCCTTTCCTTCAGGAAGCCCTTTCCAGGAAGCTCAAGGCCATAGAAGCCTGTTCTTTCCAATGCGTCTGCATTATTATTAATATGTTCCTGTCATTCACTTCCAGTTTGGACTGTGAGTTTCTCCATAGGTAGAACCCCACTGCCTAGTGGTGAATTCTCAGTGCCTAGAGGTGCCTAGTACGTTAGAGGGAGGGTCAATAATTTAGGTTCTTTACAGCCTTGTAGGTTGGCCCTCTGGTTGAAAATGTTCCTCTGACAAATCCAGTTTATCCACATGACTGTGACTTTCTCCCAGGCCTGTGTCACCTGGCCTAGTTCATACTTTTGGTGAATTGAAATTGGAGAAAATGGTATATATTACATTTATTGAGTGGTTGGCAGTTTGCATTATACTTTCATGAATGTGTTGATCCTTGGCCTTATACCATCCAAGAGAGACAGGTAAGGCATGCATTCTACCCATGATGATGGATTATCACCTCCATTGCACAGACAAGAAAACTGAGTCTCAGACTTATTGATTTTTCCTCCTGGTTACAAAATTAGTAAATGGCAGCTTAAATCCAGGTCTTCTGAATCCCAGTTCACAGTTTTCTAACAACATGGTATTGTTGTTAGAAGAGCATAACAGTAATTTTGTGGGCTTTGTAAAACAAAAGAAAACCACAACCCACCATGATGATAATCATCACGAGGTCTTGAACCCTTCGGCGCAGATGCTATCTATGTTTACTGGTGGGTCATGTGCTGGAGTGCCACTGGTGTAGTGAGCAGTGCCCAGACCCCAAGCACACACGACAGGCTGCAATGGGCAAACATCGTCACGGCTCATCAAGCTCACAGATCTGCAAACACAAAACATTTACCAAGACTTGGCTCCATGAATGAGGGAGCCAAGCCCCTGGGATGCGGCCATGTGACTCCATCAATAAAACACTGAAACAGACCTTGGCAGGGTTTCAGGGTTCACATCTGGGGAGAAAGGTGTGATTCATCATTACTTTGTCCATGTTTGCAAGCGTGGGTCAGGCCTTCCTTTAGAATCCAGGCTGGACTGATTTACGCTGGCATTTCTTCTTCTTTGGGTCCTTCTAATGGTATTTCCAAGTTCCCTTTTGGCAAAGATGTAGAGGAAG
>NW_011494879.1:7476806-7526621 GCF_000754665.1 Bison bison bison
ATGTAGAGGAAGCGATGTATTTATTTATTCTTAAGCCAAATTTCTCATTCTGGCCTATAGCCAGTTAGGTGGGTTTAGATGATGTTTCTAGGCAAAATCTTCTGGGTCCTTAGGTTACCCCAGGTCTTTGGGGAAAAGGAGCTCTTGGAATTTCTGTGGATCCTTGAGGATTTAGATCAAGGAAGGCTGACTTGAGTCATTAAGCCAAGAGCAGCATGGAAAAACTCACCAAAGTCTCACTGTATGTGGTCCATGCTCACGTCTGGAGTGCTTGACTCCCTCACTTCTCTCTGAGCCCCTCTGGCTGAGTGGTCTGAGCAGAACCCCAGACTCCATGTATCCTTGTCACACTCTGGGAGCCATCACCTTAACTGAGACCCTCTTTGTGCAGTGTAGAGCGTCACTGCTGGGGCCAGACAACCTGGGACCTGCGCCTGTGTCAGTTCAGGGTGAAGTGTGAGGTTGGGTGAAGCCTTTACAAGCCTTTGTCTCAGTGTCTGTAAAGGGGCCGTGTGTAAACAGCTGGACACCCCTGGGATCAGTTTCTGCTCGTGGCTGCCTAAAGTCACATTCCTTAACTCCTCTGGGCCTCAGTGTCTTTATAAATGAAATAAGGATTGTAGTAGTTAACCCAGGGCCATCAGTTCAGTTCAGTTCAGTCACTCAGTCGTGTCTGACTCTTTGAGACCCCATGGACTGCAGTGCACCAGGGCTCCCTGTCCATCACCAACTCCCGGAGTTCACTCAGACTCATGTGCATTGAGTTGGTGATGCCATCCAACCACCTCATCCTCTGTTGTCCCCTTCTCCTCCCACCTTCTATCTTTCCCAGCATCAGGTTCTTTTCAAGTGAGTTAGTTCTTCGCATCGGGTGGCCAAAGTATGGGAGTTTCAGCTTCAACATCAGTCCTTCCAATGAATATTTAGGACTGATCTCCTTTAGGATGATCTCCAAGGGACTCTCAAGAGTCTTCTCCAACACCACAGTTCAAAAACATCAATTCTTTGCCATGCAGCCACTGCTTGCTCCAGTGCTGTGCTGGGGAAATAACTGGAGAAATAACCCAGGGCCATAATACATGGCACTTACAACACCAGGGATATAGTGTGAATTAATGGAGACTACAGATCTGAAGCACCCTGGATAGTTCTTGTCCCAGGTGGCACTAGTGGTAAAGAACCTGCCTTTGGTACAGGAGATGTGGGCTCCATCTCTGGGTTGGGAAGATCCTCTGGAGAAGGAAATGGCAACCCATTCCAGTATTCCTGCCTGGAGAATCTCATGGACAGTGGAGCCTGGTGGGCTACAGTGCATAGCATTGCACAGAGTCAGCATGACTGAGGCGACTTAGCATGCATGCAAAGGAGTTTGGATTCAGAGGATCAAATACTGTCTGTGTAAACTCAGGCCTCAGTTTCCTCATCTACTTTATCATAAAATCATTTTATCAGGTCATTGAGAACATTTCATGAGATGGGGAAAGCGGCTTTGTACACCATACAGTCAATGCTAACTGTCATTATATTTTAAATTTTACTTTCCCTTCTGAGAAATAAATAATGCATGTTTTAAACCTCTATCCACCACTTTCCTTTTTAAAGCTTTTGGGTAGATCCTGCCATCTACTCCTCTCTCATTTCAATGATTATAAGATAACTTGAGAAGCTAAAGGCCTGTAATTTCCCTAAATCAGAATTTTCTTGGGAGTCCTTTGCTCTGTAAGCTGGGCATTCCAGAAGCTCTTCCAGAAACTGCTTTGATTTTCTGCAATTGTTGCTTCAACATGAGTGCATTTCTGGCTCTACCTGTCCCTCCTTTCCTGGGGCTCAGGGAAGGACAACTCACCCTGGCTGATAGGTGACAGTTATTGGGTACCGTCCCACGTGATGTCTCGTATATGCTGATGAAACAGAGGGAAGCGTAATGCAAGATTTGAGAATAAGTCTACAGTGATGGGAACCCAAGTCTGTGAAAGGGTTGGGTCTCTACCCTTTGCCTCAGGAGCTCTTTTCTCTTCCCCCCAGGATGCTCTTATTCTCCCCGCTGGCTGCACAGTTCTTCTCTCTGCCCATCATTCTCCACCAAGCCTGTTCTCATGATGCTCTTGCTAATCATTCAAGTGTCAGCCAGTCATCATTGTCAGCGTGGCAGGTTAAGTTCTGTGGGGCTTGAAGCTTTTACATTTGAGGTCAATGTGCCTTAGCTTTCTCTGGTTGCCAGAACAAAGCACCACAGACTGGGTGCCTTAAACAACAGAAATGTATTGTCTCACAGTTCCCTACCCCACTGGCGCTCTGGTCAGGCATTAGTCATCACCTGTACCCTCGAGGAAACGTACGGTCAGCAGGGAGACCCGGGTCTTCCAGCCAAGCTCTTTTTACTACACCAAAACCATTTATTTGTATGTACCAAAGGCAGTGTCTTTGAAAAATAAATCTTCATGCTAATGGGACTCTAAGGACAAGGCAACAGACACAGAAGCCTTGGGGCCTGGGATACAAGCCATAAAACAGATCTGGATGAGAGGAGAGAGTATAGTCAGCTGCAGGAGAGCTGGAAAGTGATGGAAGCCCTGACCAGCCAGACACAAATCTGTGGGGATTTTCACCAACATTGGTCTCACTCACCTAGTGTCAATCCTAAAGGAAATCAGCCCTGCATGTTCACTAGAAGGAATGATGCTGAAGCTGAATGTGAAGAGCCATCTGATGTGAAGAGCTGACCCATTGGAAAAGACCCTGGTGCTGGGGAAGATACAGGGCAGAAAGAGGAGGCAACAGAGGATGAAATGGTCTGGATGGCATCATAGACTCAATGCACATGAGTTTGAGCAAACTCAGGGAGATAGTGAAGGTCAGGGAAGCCTGGCATTTTGCAGTCCATGGGGTAGCAGAGTTGAGCATGACATAGCGACAGAACAACAACAGCAATGTCAGAGTGGGCAGGATGGTGAAGCATCATCAGATAGTCAAACATTTCAGCAAGTTGGGTGAGTCTGGCCTGGAAATCCAACCAAGAGAAGAGTAAGGCACTTGGAGGAAAGCCAACGTGGGGAGATAGGGTGTGGATGATTCGCTTCATGTCAGCTTGATTCATGTTTAACTATACTTTGCAGTAATTACTCTAATTAGTGGTTTTGAGAGTGATGAAAGAAAAAATAATTATAAGCATTTATAGCTGGTCATTGGATTACAGATGGGACAACCGAGTAAAGTAGACGATGAAGCATAGTTGAGCTGAATTGACTCCGTGTTATAATTAAGACTCGCTGTGCTCTTGGTTAAGTTTATCTGGCAATAGTTCAGCATTTACTACAGCATGAACTCAGGAGTCAGGTGAGAGTGGTTTTGAAGGCAAGATCTTTGAAGAGATGGATCTCGGGTCCCAGTATCTCTGACAGGAGGCATGATATGGGTCTGCAATGTGGGTTGGTCAAGGGAAGGAATAAATGTATGACTGCTTCCTCCCCTGGACAAGGGACTAGTGTGTGGTTGCTGTACAGCCCTGGGCTGTAGATTCTCAGTGAATATCTGCTGCTGCTCCCAGCCTCCCCAGCCCATCCTGCCTGCTCCAGCCAGAGCTCCCCTTGGTCTCCACGACTCCAGGCTCAGTTTAAGGCTGCTCTGACCCTGGGATGCCCCTGATTTCTCTAAAGAACCCCTGTCTCTCTCCTGCACAGCTCGGTTCTCAGCTCTTTACGTCTGGCCACCGGCTCCTTTCTGATACCCTCAATCTGTTTCTCTAAGCGGTCTCATGGGAGGCCATGGGTCATGTAAGCTGCTTATTTTTCCTTTATTTCTCTTTCTTCTGAGTCTTAAAGGAAGATTACAATTGGATAGATCTGATTAGACAGTCCTGGACTGACCACTTGCTAGCTATCTGTTTTTGAGTCAATTACTTGCTCTCCTGAGGTACAGTTTCCTTGTCTGGAGAAAAAGGGACAGTAATGTCTACTTTTAGGGTTAGAGTAGTTAGACATACAATTTTAGGTGCCTAGTACAGGTTTTACTCTTGCCTGGAAAATCCCATGGATGGAGGAGCCTGGTAGGCTGCAGTCCATGGGGTCGCTAAGAGTCAGACACGACTGAGTGACTTCACTTTCACTTTTCACTTTCACTTTTCACTTTCATGCACTGGAGAAGGAAATGGCAACCCGCTCCAATGTTCTTGCCTGGAGAATCCCAGGGACGGTGGAGCCTGGTGGGCTGCTGTCTATGGGGTCGCACAGAGTTGGACACGACTGAAGTGACTTAACAGCAGCAGCAGCAGCAGCAGTATAGGTTTTAGCACATATAAGAAGCTCCACAAATTGTAGATGATGGTGATATAATAATGATGGTAATATAATAATAGTAGCAATTGTTGTTGTTGTTGTTTAATTGCTAAGTCGTGTCTGAATGCGACCCCATGGACTGTAACCCACCAGTCTCCTCTGTCCATGGGATTTTCCTGGCAAGAATACTAACTGGGTTGCATTTCCTTCTCCAGGGACTAGTAGCAATGTTGTTCATTCGCTCAGTCATGCCTGAGTCTTTGCGATCCCGTGGACTGTAACCCATCAGGCTCCTCTGTGCATGGGATTCTCCAGGCAAGAAAACTGGAGTGGGTTGCCATTTCCTTCTCCAACTGGTAGCAATAATTTATGTTTATTGAGCTCCGATTATGTCCAGGCACTTTCAAATAATGTTTCTCACCTAGTAGGTCTTACTTTGGATGAACACCACTATAAAGAATTCTGGACTTGGGCAATGATCTGATGAGAAAGATGGGGGGACATGATGAAAACCAATCATATTTGAGTGCTTACTGAGTGTCAGCCATTTTATAAAGGTATACAAGTCAATCACGGATGCCATAAAATGAGTGATAATGAGGAAATTGCCCCAAATTATATAACCAGATGGGAGCTAAGAGCCAGAATTTGATGTCAGGTTTTTCTGATCTCGAAGTTCATGACCCCTCATTTTTTGTCACTAGGACAAGTGGACCTGGAAGGATAGAGCAGGCTTTAGTGTCTGTCCCTAAACATCAGGGTCAGTAGGACAAACTGCAGCATCTGAGGAAGGTGACAGAGCTGGGCTTGACCCAGGCTGCCGTCAGCCAGCACTGGACCCGGGGAGTGAGGGCCAGTCCTAGCAGGCAGAATAGGTCGTACTGTGTTGGCCAAAAAACTCATTTGGATTTTCCCTTAAGATGTTATAATGTGACACAGGCATGTGAAAAGCTTGGAGTTCCAGTGATTTGTGCCTTGGAGAGGCTCACTCTCCACCAGGGTTCTGTAGCCTAACCAGCTCTTTACCCAAAGAACAGAGCTCCCAGGAAAATATCTGGGGAGAAGGTATAGTCTGTGGTCCAAGGGAAGAGATAAATTTCCAAGCTCCATCTCTTAGGGAAAGCAAACTGTCTTCTTCAGAATCTTCCTAGGAACTGGTCAGAGCTGAACTTACAGAGCAAAGTCCTCAGACCTCAAAGCTCATAGAGTAGAAGGTCATGTGATTCACATGGAAACTCTGTAAGATGGTAGCATCACTTAGTTCTTGGTTGACAAAAATGTAACTGACGATCTCAGAAGTGACAGAATTTATCCAAGGCTCTGTGGCTCATCAGTGCTGATCAAAGGTTTGGACCAATGTTCCTTGCTTTTTTGCTTGAGCTATTCAAAAAATGTCTATTTGACAGAATCAGGTGAATGAATTGCTGGGAGGAAAGATGAAAAGGAAGGAAACACCAAATCCTTCCTTTCCTTACTGACTTCTCCAAGAGCATTAAAACTAGAGATCTGTTTGGTCATTGATGCTAAAATATGGAATGTCTGATCTTTCACGTCCCTCCATTGGAAATGCTAGTGTTTAGGGAAGGCTGGTATTTGGAACCAGATAAATTGGTTTCAAATTTGAGTTCTAACCTCTCTAGACTCAGTTTCATCTAAAAGGGGGCTAATATAGCTTACCTTGTAGAATCATGTGGATTGGGGTCAATGTAAAGAAATCACCCAGCCCTTCTTGGTATCGATGAAATGGTAGATTTTTTTTTCTTCCAATTTTATTGAGATATAATTGACACACAGCCCTGTATATAATTAAGGTGTACAACACAATGACTTGATTTACATATATCACAAAATTATTAACTCAATAACTTTAGTTAACAACCATCATCTCATATAGTTACCAAAGAAATAATTTTTTCCATTGTGACAAAAATTTTTAGGGTTTACTGTCTTAGCAACATATAAATATACCATGAGTGAGTGAGTGAGTGAGTAAGTGAAGTCACTCATTTGTGTCCGACTCTTCGTGACTCCATGGACTGTAGCCTACCAGACTTCTCCATCCATGGGATTTTCCAGGCAAGAGTACTGGAGTGGGTTGCCATTTCCTTCTCCAAGAGGTCTTCCTGACCCAGGGATTGAATCCAGGTCTCCCGCATTGTAGGCAGATGCTTTACCATCTGAGCCACCAGGCAACTCCCCATCCAGTGATGTTAACTAGAATCTTCATGTTGTACATTACAACCTCCATACTCACTTATCTTATACTGGAAGCTTGTACCACTTTGACTACCTTTATCCAAATCACCACCCTCTCCTCTACCCCTGGAAACCCCAAATCCAATCCCTTAGAGCTCTATCATCTAGGTCACATTTACTGAGGACTCAGAGGGAGAGAGAGATGAAGAGGGACTAGGGGGGTGAAAAGGAGCAGAACAGGAAGGAGACAAGAAAATCTGTTTTCTCTTCTCATTTGTAGGCATGAAGAGATGAGCACCCCAGGGGGTTTCCGCTGCTCCTGGCTTGGCAGCCCTGCCGACCTGGCCTGCAGGGGATGTGGGAATGGGCCCAGTACAGCGAAACAAAAGAAGTCGCTTTCCTTTGGACTGTCATTAAAGCCTGGATGGGTGTGCTCTGCATGTACAAAGTATGTTTTTAGTTGAGATCTTCAATCAGCATCTCTTACAAATGGAGAAGCAGCCTCCAGCCTCCTGCTAAGCTTGCTCAATCCTTGGCAGGGAGAGGATTCATGGGTTTGAGTGGACTTGGAAAAGGTTATTCCAGTGCTGGCCTGACTTACAGTGAATACAGCTATAGTTTTAGCCAGGAATCTTTCAGGGTCAGTAGACCTACTTTCTCCAGGAAGAGGCTCTTCCCAGGCCCATTGTCAGCATCCATCACAGTTGAGCCAAGAGAAGAAGCATGAGCATCATAATTGGCCATGTACCTTCTCTACCCAGAATTCATTCAGGCATTTGATAGACATTTATTAAGCATCTAATGTGTATTTTCTTGGGCTTCAAAATCACTGCAGATGGTGACTGTAGCCATGACATTAAAAGATGCTTGCTCCTTGGAAGAAAAGCTATGACCACTCTAGACAGCATATTAAAAAGCAGAGACATTACTTTGCCAACAAAGATCCATCTAATCATAGCTATGGTTTTCCCAGTAGTCATATATGGATGTGAGGGTTGGACTGTAAAGAAAGCTGAGTGCCAAAGAATTGATGCGTTTGAATTTTGGTGTTGGAGAAGACTCTTGAGAGTCCCTTGGACTGCAAGGAGACCAAACCAGTTCATCCTAAAGGAAATCAGTCCTGAATATTCATTGGAAGGACTGATGTTGAAGCTGAAACTCCAATACTTTGACCACCTGATGAGAAGAGCTGACTCATTGGAAAAAACCCTGATGCTGGGAAAGATTGAAGGCAGGAGGAGAAGGGGATGACACAGGATGAGATGTTTAGATGGCATCACTGACTTGATGGACATGAGTTTGAGCAAGCTCTGGGAGTTGGTGATGGATGGGGAAGCCTGGTCTGCTGCAGTCCATGGGGTCACTAAGAGTCGGACTCGACTGAGTGACTGAACTGAACTGAATGTGTCCCAGGTCCTGAGGTAAGGGGTGAAGGTTCAAATGCAGTGTTAATAATTATCATGATATAGTTGCCATTTTTTGAGGACCACTGTGTATCAGGAACGTGCCAGACAGTAAGATTATGAAGTGAGGAACGACAACAGTGATAATAATTCCTGCTTGTGTTTACACCTCATATAATGTAGAGAGGATGACCTTCCAGTCAGGAATTGAATGCATTTTCTATCTCTTCCCTGGTGGCTCAAAGGTAAAAATCTGCCTGTCAATGCAGGAGACACAGGTTTGATCTCTGGGTTGGGAAGATTCCCTGGAGAAGGAAATGGCAACAACTCCGGTATTCCTGCCTGGGAAATCCCATGGATAGAAAAGCCTGGTGGGCTATAGTCCATGGGGTCACCAAAGAGTTGGACATGACTTAATGATTAACAGCAACGACAACAACAAGCAACAGCAACAACCTTTATTTGCTTGTCACTTTTCCAGGAAAAAATCATTAAGATAAATATTTATTTCAAAAGATAAGTACTCCTCAACTGCTATAAATCTACCATCTCTCTCTGGGGACGTCCTCCAGCCGAGAGCTTGTTGACTGAAAGTCAGGGCTCCCCATGCCAATCCCGGCCTCTGCCATGTGTCCACGAGGCAGAGGCAGATGGTTTTCTGGTCAGGTGGAACTGAGATATATTTTCTCAACACAGTCTGGCAGACAAGCCCGTCTCCCTCAATGCATATCGCATCTCCTAAAGAAACCATGCATATTGCATGAGCCTCCAAATGTAGAAACAGATACTCAGAAAATACAAGTCTCAAAATAAAACCGAAACATTTCAAAACAACAGCAGTTGCAATGCCACCAAATGATTTAGTTTTTTTTTTTTTTTTTCATCAAGCATCAAGATCTTGAAAAAAAAAAAAATTCCCACAGTCCCCAAGCAGAACCTGAACATCTCAGATGCCATGGTGAGGGTTTGAGATGAGTTCTTAGTTTAAGTGTGGAAAGCAGTAGACTAACAGACTCAGGTAGCAGTTTAGCTGAGCACAAGGTCGTTTCCTGATCTGGAAGTCAGTGAAGACGGGGGCAGAATTGAATAGTAGTTTTTCAGAATCAAGTTCCTAGAACTCACTGCTGAGTGATGTGAGGTCTCAGTGCCTGGAGTTCTGGCCCAGGTCCGGTCGTTCTCATTCTCGCTTCCTCGGGTGCGTACAGGTGTCTTGCTCCCTGTTTGCCCCAGGTGCCTAGCCCGTGCCCAAGCTCTGGGCTCCTTGAGCATCGCTGGATGCCTCTCCCAGCTTCCATCCCCAGGTTGTTCTGATTCCACTTCTCCTCTGCCACTTTAGAACATGTATTAGTATGCAAGTGAGGCTCACAATATGTCAGGGGTAACCTTTAATATGCTCTAATTTATGAAAAAAGTAACATTTTCAAACTTGGTGCTTCCACTATTATTAGTGCTGTGGACATCTGCTGATCTGGGATTTCTGGCACCCTTTCCTTCTTCTTATGGAAACCGCTGCCTCTTTTCTCTTGGAGGGTTGACCGTCCTTTCTTCTTTCCTTGGGGTTGGAGGACTTGCAATCACAGTGGTGGTCACAGTGGGGATGGACTGATTTGAGAAATATGTATTAATAATTGGAGTCAGCGGGACGAAGTAATTTGACATGAGGGGTGAGGACAGGACAGGGAGTCTTGGCTTGGGTAATGTCAGGAGATGTTGTCACTGCTAATGGAGCCAGAGAATATAGCATGAGAATTGGATCATGGCTGGGACACTGAATCTGAGGTGTCTGTGGCCCTTCTGGGGGAGAAATTGGCTGCAGGCACCAAGCATGTCTCTCTGGCTCCGAGCTCTGCCCACCCAGGTGCGTTTGCTTTATCTGCTTCCCCATCCTGCTGCACCTTCCTGGGAGGTTGGCCTAATGCCCCAGGGAGAGCACTGATCACTTCTCCTTCATGTGTTCTCTGCATCCCAGGCAGATTTAGGCAGTTTCTGGAACACTATAACTCACTGCTCTGTCTGCTACCTTTTTCTCCCCTGGATCCTGTGCTCAAAGAGGGTTCAAGGTATGGGTCTCATCTCTGCCACCGCCCCCCGCCATAGGATACAGGATGTCCAGGTATAGGGCTGGCTGTCAGAGGGGCCGCCTGCTCTGTGTTCAAGGGAGAGTGTGAAGCACCCGTTTCCCAGTGATTAGCCAGCCATGTGGAGGAGTTTCCTGGGGGAGTGCTGGGCTTGGACTGAGCTGTCCTCACACTAGCCTCTGGACCATTAATGCCTTGCAGCCGGTTCTGCAGCCTGTGGTCACAGAGTGGATCAACGCCACCTGGCTTTTCTTCTAGAGGTCCTGACACCTTGGCTTATGGTCACAGGGTGGCAACCAGTGAAGCCAACACCCACAGGACACTGGTGGGGCTGGTGTCCCCCACCTTGGCCACTCTGGCTTGTTAGTGTCAACAAAGACCACATTTGAACTAGCTTTGCTTGAGTTTAAGAAGCCAGAAAATGTATGATGTGGGTATAAAGGCTCTACATGGTCTAGTTTTTGGAGGGTTTCCTGTATACCAGGTAATTGATACTCATTATCTAGAATGCTCATAATAGTCATGCAAAGTTAAGTACCAGATCCTCTTTTTACACACGTGGAAACCAAACTAAATAAAGTTGAATCACTTGCTAAGGACACATAGCCAGGAAGTGGGAGGGCCTGGGCTCTACACATCTTCCTCCCAGGTCACCTCCTCAGCTGCCTGGGCCTGGTTATCTTAGTGATGTGCTGGAATATGTGTTATCTGTCTGCTTGGGAGCATGTTCTGTTTTGGATCAGGTCACCTCCTTCTGTGGGAAGCTGAGTTTTCTCCTCTTATTCCCTAAAATGTACCCTTGTTTCCTTCTAATCCAAAGACAGGAGCTTCTTCCAGCTTCTGGTCGACCTGCCCAGAAGTTCTCACCTGATCCTCGCACTGCGGTCCTGTGGAATGGAGAAAGGCTTCAGAACAGGCCAAACTGGATTTTTGTTTTGCATCAGACATTTGCTAGTTGTGTGACTTCAGCCAAGTTACATAATCACTGCAAACCTCAATTTCATCTGTAAAACCTGGGACAATATGGTACCTTAGTTCAATGAATTCTTCTGAGGATTAGATGACATTTTTGTTGTTCAGTCACTCAGTCATGTCCGACTCTTTGTGACACCATGGATTGTAGCATACCAGGCTTCTCTGTCCTTCACCATCTTACAGAGTTTGCTCAAATTCATGTCCATTGAGTAGGTGATGCCATCCAACCATCTCACCCTCTGTCATCCCCTTCTCCTCCTGCTTTCAATCTTTCCCAGCATCAGGGTCTTTTCCAATGAGTCAGCTCTTCACATCAGGTGGCCAAAGTATTGGAGCTTCAGCTTCAGCATTGGTCCTTCCAGTGAATATTCAGGGTTGATTTCCTTTAGGATTGACTGGTTGGATCTCCTTGCAGTCCAAAGGACTCAGAAGTCTTCTCCAGCTCCACAGTTTGAAGGCATCAATTCTTTGTCACTCAGCCTTTTTTATTGCCCAGCTCTCACGTCTGTACATGACTATTCAAAAAACCATAGCTTTAACTATACGGACCTTTGTAGACAAAGTAAGATCTCTGCTTTTTAATATGCTGTCTAGGTTGGTCATAGCTTTTCTTCCAAGGAGCAGGTGTCTTTTAATTATTGGCCACAGTCACCGTCCACAGTGATTTTGGAGCCCAAGAAAATAAAGTCTGTCACTGTTTCCATTGTTTCCCCATCTATTTGCCATGAAGTGATGGGACCAGATGCCATGACCTTAGGTTTTTGAATGTTGAGTTTTAAGTCAGCTTTTTCACTCTCCTCTTTTACCTTCATCAAGAGACTCTTTAGTTCCTCTTCACTTTCTGCCTTTAGAGTGGTGCCATTTGCATATCTGAGGTTACTGATATTTCTCCCGGCAATCTTGATTCCAGTTTGTGCTTCATTCAGCCCAGAATTTCTCATGATGTACTCTGCATAGAAGTTAAATAAGCAGGGTGACAATATACAGCCTTGACATATTCCTTTCCCAATTTGGAAACAGTCCATTGTTCCATGTCTGATTCTAACTGTTGCTTCTTGACCTGCATACAGATTTCTCAGGAGGCAGGTCAGGTGGTCTAGTATTCCCATTTCTTTAAGAATTTTCCACAGTTTTTGTGATCCACACAGTCAAAGGCTTTGCTGTAGTCAATAAAGCAGAAGTGATGTTTTTCTGGAACTCTCTTGCTTTTTCGATGATCCAGTGGATGTTGGCAATTTGATTTCTGGTTCCTCTGCGTTTTCTAAATCCAGGTTGAACATCTGGAAGTTCTCGGTTCACATACCATTGAAGCCTAGCTTGAAGGATTTTGAGCATTACTTTGCTAGCATGTGAAATGAGTGCAATTGTGTGATAGTTTTCTAGTGCTTTCCAATAACTCACATGGATGTTGCAGGTTAAATACAAAGATTAACAGAGATAAAGTATACCAATATTTCATTCAAAAAATATTGACTGAGCACTTACTATGTACCAAGAACTTTTCTAGGTGCTGAAAATATAGCAGGAAAAATATAGTTGTCCTCAACGATGTTACATTGTACTGGGGGAAGACAGGAAATAAAATGATATATAGTGTCAAGTGATGATAAATGTAGTGGGTGAAAATAAAGTAAAGTAAAGAAGATAGAGATGTTGGGGGTCTCGAAGGTTTTTTTCTATTTTACACAGGCTGGACTGGGGATATGGATGGTTGAGGTAATACTTGTGCAGTTGCCAGATAGGCGTGTGGAAGAAAGCCTTGCATACACCTGCTTTAAGTGGGTCCAGCCATAGGGAGGAGCCTGTGCACCCACCACGTGGCTGGGATGGGGTGTTTTGTTCAAGAAAAAGCAAAGGGGCCCAAGGGGCATCAGTGGGGTGACTGGGAAAAAAATATTGGAGGTAGAGAGGCAGGAGGTGGGTGGAGGGTAGAATATGTAGGAGTTTGTAGGCCTTTTAAGAACACTGGCTTCTTCTCTGTGTGATTTGGGAAGCCATTTAAGAGTTTGGAGCAAAGAATTTACATTACATAATATGATTAATGTTTCAGTAGGATCATTTTGTCTACTGAGTAGGGAGGAGTATGTGGATGGTGGCCATGGGTTGTGGTAAGGGAACACGAGTGGCACTGGGGATACCAAACAGGTTTTCCTTACAGCAGAAATAATGAAATTAGTGAGAAAGATATGATTTTGTGTGTACTCTGAAGTCAAAACTGGCAGGATTTGCTGATGTGCTGAATGTGAGACATAAGAGAAATAGAGGAGTCTCTCTCACATTTTTGGCATAAGCAATTGGAAGGATGGAGTTGCATTTATTGGAGTGAGAAGACTCGGGGGGAGAAAGTTTGCAGGGCTGTGGAGATCAGGGCGTCAGAGCTGAAGGTTGGGTTTGAGCTACCTATTAGGTATCCAGTGAAATTGTTGGGTAGATTAGTTTAATATCTTTTGTCACAATGTCTATCCAACGTCCTGTAATATGAAAAGGACTTTAGTGAGAGCACTATATACTCTGTTCTAAGCAACTGTGAGAGTCAGAGCTGGTTCTGCAGGAAATGAATTTTCCTGCTGCTCCCATTGGCTGCCTTTGCTTTTTAGCTTCAGTGGGGTGGTCCCCAGGCCTGCAGATGCTGATGACTGCTCTGGCTTTGTAGCCTGAAGTACACCTCCCTCCACACACATGTGCTGGTGCAGACATAAATTATCTTTGCAAACAAACAGGATGATTTCAAGAGTCAGTCTAATGAGCGGTGAATATGCACTGATTACTGTATTTGCGAAGAACCTCATTTTTTCCTCCCAACATTGCACTAAAGATTGGGCCAGTGCTTCCTTGTGGGCTTACAAATGTAAGTAATCAATGTGTTTGTGTAAATATTTAAAGATGTCCACATCATGTTTATGAATCAATGGGCTATCATAATTGCTTTTGTGTGATCTGATACACACAAACATAAACAGGACCCACCGTATCTTAGAAGGCTTCCTCATGGAATTTAGAAAACATGGTGATTAAAGAAACGTTTAACCACATCAAAAAATCTTGTAGGAAGAATTATGATGGAGAATTCATGCTTGGATACATTCATTTGTATAATTTTCTTTTTTTTTTGGTAACATTGTCTTCGTGATGTAGTTTGTTTGTTTTATTGTGGTAAGAACACAACAGTGAGATCTCCCCTCTTTAACAAATTTCTCAGCGTACATTAGCATACGGCTTACTACAGATGCGATGCAGTGCAGCCGATCTTGAAAACTTATATTTGTCTTGCATAATAGCAACTTTACAATTGTTAGATAGAAACTCCTCATTTTCCCTTCCAGGCATTTAGGTGCTTAAGTCTATTTCTAGATCTTCCTGACTTGCTGATTCTCCAAGAGGCGCTAAATGATTTGCTTACAACCTCACAATCATGCACAGAACAGATGTTTCTTGATGTATAGCTAGGTGATCAGATGGAGTCACCTACAGACACCTTGCTTTGGCTTCTGACTGTCCTGGGTTCAAATCAGAGCTTCTCTGTTGGTTAGTTGTTTGGCTTCGGGCAGATGAACTAGTCTCTGAGTTTCAGTTTCTTTATCTCTGTAGTGGGGAATAATGTTTACCTGGCAGGGCTATTGTGAGAATTGAATGATACAACATGTGTTGAGCACCCAAAAGTTTCTGGCAGATAGTAGGTGCTCAATGAAAGGTCATTTCCTCCCATCCCCTCTTCTCTACCTGGAAGCTTGTTCTAGCTCAGGTGTGAAAGAGAAGCAAAAGAGCATTCCCTAAGATATTTCTGGCTTACAGTAGTTTGGAAAGATAAGTAATTTATGGGACCAAGAGAGAGAGGAGGGGGGCACCATGGTGACATTTCTGGCATATGCCCAGTGTTTTCTAAAACTTGGGCCAATTAATATTCTTTTAACCTGGAATGCTTTTTCTTGCCTGTCCCTTTAAGTAGTCCCTGTCCTCCACCAAGCTTTTCTTGCAGGACTTTCCCAGCCAACGTTGCATGTGAGCGTGGGCTCCTCTGAACTTCCTTGCATCTCTGTCAAACATCACCTCTGTCCTTGTTTCCTTTTGTAGCTGTTGAAGTCTTGGCTGATAGTGTTCGCTGAAGTCTAAGTCAGAGCCAAGGCAACACCATTTCATCATTGCTTATTGGGCATCTGGGGGACCTGGCAAGGGATCATATATGGCAAGTCATGTGGGTTTCAGGACAGAAGACCTGGGTTTTGAGTCCCGCTTTATTGCTTGCTGTGTGAGGTTAGTCCCATAGACTTTCCTAGAAAAAACAGTTATAGTAGTTCTATTGGCCATTATTTTTTTAAATAAATGTCCTTAAATCCTATTCAAAAAGGGTGCAGTATAAACAAAATGAATGGAATGGTTTCTACTCCACCTTCATTAAGAGACTGTTGGGCAGCCATGGAAGATCATGGCTCAGAGAATATTTGGTAAACAGTAAATGTGGTACTCTCGCTATGTTGAGTTCTTAGGCTCTCATTAAATATCTCCTGGGTCAATACTTAATTGATTGATTAAGCATTGAAAAAGCTTTTATCAGCCTGGGGAGAAGTATCACAGCTTTATAACATACTTTGGGGCAGGGCAGAAGCATCTCTCATGGGAAGGAGACAATCAAGGGAAGGTGGCAGGTGGACACACAGTAGGTCTAAGCAAATGTATGTTGAATATGGCTGATTAGGTAAACAGAGTGCTGGGGACAGTATGTCATAATATAGAAAATTGTTGAGAGATCAAAAGGAGATGTAAGTGTTGATTAGACTCCTTCCCCTAACTGACTTTCCTTGTTCCCTTTCCATGTATCCTTTTTTTTTTTTGGTAAAGTACTTTGTTTGGATAACACAGCACTGTTTAGTCACTTGGTTGTGTCCGACTCTTTTAAGACTCCGTGGACTGTAGCCTGCCAGGCTCCTCTGTCCACAGGATTTCCCAGCAAGAATACTGGACTGGGTTGCTATTTCCTTCTCCAGGGGACCCTCCTGACTCAGGGATCAGACCAGAGTCTCCTGCATAGACAGGCAGATTCTTTACCACTAAGTCACAAGGAAGTCGTAAAGCACTTTACACCTACTTACTTGTTCATATCTCTGTTGGTATTTATTTATCTGATTAGTTAGTTCATTTAACGTCTCTCTCTACTTGCTAGATGATATGCTTTCAGAAGCAGTGATTTTTGACTGTTTTCCTGACTCCCATAGCCACAGTATGTAGAATAATGCCTGGTAGAGGGCAGGTGCTCCATACATGCTTGTAGAATGAGTAATGATGGAATTTGTTGTCTTCTGTAGGCTAGGAAGATTTTCAGGCCACCTTTTTTCTCCTATGATTCACTGCATTGATCTTCTGGCTTCCTATTCACCTCCGTCTTGGATTATCTTGTCTTGTAAATATACTTGCTACTTGCTTGTTTGTCATTTGTTCCCTCCCAATTGAGCTGGAGTAGTGATCTGAGTATAGACAGCTTGGGACTGAATTCTGGCACCATCACTGACTTACTGTATGGCTGGACAATTTACCTATCTGTTCAGAGCCTGTTTCCTTGGCTGTAACATGAGGATAAGAGCAGGTCTTCCTCCCAAAGTAGTTACAAGGGTTGAATTTGTTAATGTACCTAGAATATAATGCCAGGCACATAGTATGTGCTCAGTGCAGGGCTTTTAATATTACAGTGGCAGTAACAAGAAGGCAGGGGCACTGTGTTTCTCACTTATTCTGCTGTCCCTGGTATCAACGACAGAGTTCAGTTCAGTTCAGTTCAGTTGCTCAGTCGTGTCCGACTCTTTGCAACCCCATGAACCACAGCACGCCAGGCCTCCCTGTCCATCATCAACTGCCAAAGTCTACCCAAGCCCACATCCATTGAGTTGGTGATGGCATCCAACCATCTCATTCTCTGTTATCCCCTTCTCCTCCTGCCCTCGATCTTTCCCAGCATCAGGGTCTTTTCAAATGAGTCAGCTCTTCACATCAGGTGGCCAAATATTGGAGTTTCACCTTCAACATCAGTCCTTCCAATGAACACTCCAGGACTGATTTCCTTTAGGATGAACTGGTTGGATACCCTTGCAGTCCAAGGGACTCGCAAGAGTCTTCTCCAACACCACAGTTCAAAAACATCAATTCTTCGGTGTTCAGCTTTCTTTATAGTCCAGCTCTCACATCCATACATGCATAGCCTTGACTAGATGGACCTTTGTTGACAAAGTAATGTCTCTGCTTTTTAATATGCTGTCTAGGTTGGTTATAGCTTTCCTTCCAAGGAGCAAGCGTCTTTTAGTTTCATGGCTGCAGTCGCCATCTGTAGTGATTTTGAAGCCCCCCAAAATAGTCAGCCACTGTTTCCACTGTTTCCCCATCTATTTGCCATGAAGTGATGGGACCAGATGCCATGATCTTAGTTTTCTGAATGTTGAACTTTAAGCCAACTTTTTCACTCTCTTCTATCACTTTCATCAAGAGGCTCTTTAGTTCTTCTTCACTTTCTGCCAGAAGGGTGGTGTCATCTGCATATCTGAGGTGATTGATATTTCTCCCGGCAATCTTGATTCCAGCTTGTGCTTCCTCCAGCCCAGCATTTCTTATGATGTACTCTGCATATAAGTTAAATAAGCAGGGTAATAATATACAGCCTTGATGTGCTCCTTTTCCTATTTAGAACCAGTCTGTTGTTCCATGTCCAGTTCTAACTCCAGTTGCTTCCTGACCTGCATACAGGTTTCTCAAGAGGCAGGTCAGGTGGTCTGGGATTCCCATCTCTTTAAGAATTTTCCACAGTTTATTGTGATCCACACAGTCAAAGGCTTTGGCATAGTCAATAAAGCAGAAATAGATGTTTTTCTGGAACTCTCTTCCTTTCTCCATGATCCAGTAGATATTGGCAATTTGATCTCTGCTTCCTCTGCCTTTTCTAAAACCAGCTTGAACATCTGGAAGTTCATTGTTTACGTATTGCTGAAGCCTGGCTTGGAGAATTTTGAGCATTACTTTATTAGCGTGTGAGATGAGTGCAATTGTGTGGTAGTTAAGCATTCATTGGCATTACCTTTCTTTGGGATTGGAATGAAACCTGACCTTTTCCAGCCCTGTGGCCACTGCTGAGTTTCCCAAATTTGCTGACATATCGAGTGCAGCACTTTCAAAGCATCATATTTCAGAATTTGAAATAACTCAACTGGAATTCCATCATTTCCACTAGCTTTGTTTGTAGTGATGCTTCCTAAAGCCCACGGCTGCACCGGCGACACAGGAGTGGTGGGTGTGATGGCGCAGGAGTGGCAGAGAGTAGCTACCCCACGTCCAAGGTCAGGAGCAGCAGCTGTGCTTTGCTGGAGCAGCCATGAAGAGATATCTCACGTCCAAGGTAAGAGAAACCCAAATAAGATGGTAGGTGCTGAGAGAGGGCATCAGAGGGCAGACAGACTGAAACCACAATCACTGACAACTAGCCAATCTGATCACATGGACCACAGCCTTGTCTAACTCAATGAAATTAAGCGATGCTGTGTCGGGCCAACCAAGACAGATGGGTCATGGTGGACAGGTCTGACAGAAGGTGGTCAGCTGGAGAAGGGAACAGCAAACTACTTCAGTATTATTGCCTTGAGAACCCCATGAACAGTATGAAAAGGCAAAAAGATAGGACACTGGAAGATGAACTCCCCAGGTCGGTAGGTGCCCAATATGCTACTGGAGATCAGTGGAGAAATAACTCCAGAAAGAATGAAGGGATAGAGCCAAAGCAAAAACAACACCCAGTTGTGGACGTGACTGGTAATAGAAGCAAGGTCCGATGTTGTAAAGAGCAATATTGCATAGGAACCTGGAATGTCAGGTCCATGAATCAAGGCAAATTGAAAGTGGTCAAACAGGAGATGGCAAGAGTGAACGTCGACATTCTAGGAATCAGCGAACAGAGTTGCTACTCACTAAATGCTGATGGATGAGTGAATAAATATGTCAAAACAAGTAGTTGTAATGTAGACATCTGTCTTAACAATATCCTACGATAGGGAATTTTACTGAACAAACATTTTTGAGGGTGTCTGCTATATGCCAGGCACTGTGGAGAAAAGTGAGGATTCCATTTATTTATTATTACCTAGGTGCATACATCTCAAACGGATTTCACGGCCTCAGAATGCCAAGGGTTTGTGGACTCCAGGGAGAAACAGTGATCTGGACTGGTTTTGGTGTGGTGGCCCTTTGATGATCCCCTGGACAAGTGTTCATTGGACACCACTAGGCCCCAGGTCCTGGTGGGGTTGCAAGGAAGCAGTGATGGGAAAGTCAACTCTTGCAGCAGAGAGCTCATGGCATGTTTTTGACATGAAAGTGACAACCAGGACGCTCTGGGGTGTGTCTGTGGTTAAGAAAAGGAACGGGGCTTGGGGAGCACAGAGGTGGCACCTAAATGAGAGTGGAGGGTGCAGAGGGTAAGATACAGCTTCCAGTATTGCTGTCAGGAACTTCAGATACAGACCATTCGGACTAACCTCAGCAAGGTTAGAATGCTGCTCTGAATCAGTTAAAAGGAACTAATTACAGAATATTTTCCCCTGAAGGTAGTTGTATTCTCTTCTGAAAACACACCATCATCACACTCCTCATAAAGGATTGTGATTGTCTACTTACCTGTTTTATTACCCACTACACTGAGCTCAGTGATATTTGTTGAACCAAAATAAATCAAACTCCCAAGTGTATTCATTTCATAGGGTTGCTGTAACAAAGTACGAGAAGCAGAGTGGCTTACAAAAACCTAGTTTTTTGTCCCTCATTTTTGAAGGCTAGAAGTCCAAAGCCTAGGTTTGGCAGGGCTGGCCTCCACCTGAGACTCTGGAATCCTTGCCTCCTCCTAGGTCTGGATACTTTGCCAGCGATCTTTGACATTCTTTAGCTTGTAGGTGTATGACTCAGTCTTCTGTCTTCATGTGGTCTTCTCCCTGTGTCTTCAGCCATCCTCCCTGTGTACATGTCTGTCTCAATGTCCAACTTGCTCATTATTATATGGACCCTGGTCATTTGGATTAGGAACCACCCATAGTGAGCTCATCTTAACTCGATTAAATCAGCAAAGACCCTATAGCCAAACAAGGTCACATTCTGAAGTATGAGAGGTAGGGAGTTTAACATCTATATGTTAAGGGACACAATTCAACTCTTAACACTGGGGTACTTAAGGATTTACAGGATGAGCAAGAAGTTTAGCATTTCTGGGGGCTGCAGTGGACATGCATGAGGCTGGGGGCTTCTTGGGATCCTCCCCTGAACAGGGAAGGCTATGGGAAGACAGTCTGTAACCAGAAAGTCAGACCCAGCTCTGGAGACTCTGCGGCAGACACTCAGCCCAACTCTGCCAGAACGTGGCTTTATGGCTTCCAAGTCCAGCCCAGTACTTCACAGATTCTGACATCTGTCCAAGGGCTGGAGTCTGTTCCTGCCTTCCGGGCTCCACTCTGTACCTGAAACCCGAGGTTGACATTTTCTCACTTTAAGACTTGGCACTAGAGAAAGTGAAGTCACTCAGTCGTGTCTGACTGTGCAACCCCATGGACTGTAGCCTATCAGGCTCCTCCATCCATGGAATTTTCCAGGCAGGAGTACTGGAGTGGGTTGCCATTTCCTTCTCCAGGGTATCTTCCTCACCCAAGGATTGAACCCAGGTCTCCCGCATTGCAGGCAGACGCTTTGCCGTCTGAGCTACCAGGGAAGCCCAAAGTTGCTCGGTTGTGTCTGACTCTTTGGAAGCCCTTTTAGGGATCCGGATCAGTTCAAATCAAATGTGAGTTCACTGTGCCTCTGTGGGCTTCTGCTAGCAGTTGATGTAATAATATGGCTTCTGTTGGTCAAGAACCTAATGGATACCTTGCCTCTGCTCCTCTGATGGCCCTACTGTGGGGACTGCCCTGGGGTAGGGAGGAGAGCATCACCTTGGTAGAGAAGAAGCATGGAACCCAGAGAGTTTACACTGACGTGCACACTGCCACACAGCTTGTTGGTGGAGTCTGACTCCACAGTCTGAATGTTTATCTGCCGTAATCCCCTCAGTGGGAGGGTTTGGGGGCAGCTCCAGGAGGGATTTGACCCTGCTTCCTGGCCTTATCTGAATAAACCATCCTCTTAAATGCCCACTGGCTTCTCTTGAATCTTTCTATTTTCTTGATCCTCGAACTAGAGGGCACAGGTATGTGAGATGGATAGCCCAGGTCATGGAACACTCATTCTTCTGTTCTAGCTGGTGGGCTCTCTAGGTCTGACTGTCAGCTGCCAGTGCAGGGGCACTGGGAGGCTCATGTTATCCAGAAAGTTCTCTGGCCTTCAAGGCTGTGGGGGAATACATCACTTTCCAGTCACTAGAAGATTGGGCTTCCAGAAGCCATCTGCCCTGCCCCTAGACTTCAGTGCCTCCTATGAGGTCCCTACCATCAGTAGTGTTCTGAAGGCTCCCAGTGTCGTGCAACTAAAGGTAAACCAGAGCAGCACGCTGGACAGGCATGTGTTCTGCAGAAAGAACTCATTGGTGGGCGAGGTCTGAGGTGGAGTCACTTTGGGGTCTCTGGTTCCTGTCTCCCAGACTCCCACCACGGACCCTGAGAGGCATGAGGGTTTGGAGGGCAGGACCACGCTGGCTGTTTTTGTCAGCCAAGCCGCAGCAGGGGACCACACGGTCTCGGGGCCAACCTTGGCCAACCACAAGGCCCGGCTCTCAGGAGGGGCTGTGGGGCCAGCAGGGCTGGGGTTTCCGCTTTCTCACAGGAAGCCTCCATCGTTCTCCTGGGGCCCACTGGGGGCCTGGCTGAGAAGGGGTGACTCAGCTTCCTCTGGGCCTCCGCAGAGAAACAGGACCCCTGTCAACGCAGGGGTCCTCTCGCCTGTGTGTTCCCATCCACTTCCTGCTCTAGAAAACCTCCAGTCATGGTTCAAGTCTCTGTTTAGAGGAAGACTTGTTGAAAAAAACCAGTTTGTGCTTCACATTGCTACACCATTTGTCACTTTATAGAAAATTTTCTCACATATTGGTTCCTCCACTGTTCACAGCAACTCTGAGATTATAGGGAAGCGATTGTTATCACTGCCACTCCCATGAAGAAAGTGAGACTCAGGCAGTGAAGGCGGTTGGCTGAGGCCACTTGGCTTATTGGTGGAGGGCTGGAACTCAAGCCCAGGATTCTAGAAGACTCTTTTGGGACCTTATAATACTTTCTTGGGTGGCCCTCAGCATTTAGCCCTTATCATATTCTTCCCAGTTGATACTAGTGGTAAAGAACCTGTCTGCCAGTGCAGGAGACATAAGAGACATGGGTTCAATTCCCTGAGTTAGGAAGATTCTCTGGAGGAGGAAAAATGACAACCCACTCCAGTATTCTTGTCTAGAGAATCCCATGAACAGAGGATCCTGGTGGACTATAGTCCATGGGATCACAAAGAGTCGGACACGACTGAAGTGATTTAACGTGCTCACGCATGTGCTTGCTATGTGTAAAATGTTTGTAGATTGAATGACTGATTGTAATTTTTAACCATCGTGATACAGATCCTTAGAGCTCTATGCAAGCTACCATGGGGAGGGGAAGGACATAGACTTTGGAGAGACAATTCAGGTTTAAGTTCACTAAGACCCACATTAGCTACGTGATTTTAGGTAAGGCTCAAGTTCCCTAAGTAGTAGTTTTCTCTGAACAGAGGATAATAATGGTGATTTTGGGGGGCAGTTATAGCATCTAAATGAGATAATGAGGCTCAAGGGATGGCATAGTGTTTACCTCACAGAAGGTGTGTAGCTGTGCAAGAGTCTTTCCATTGTTCTCATAGTTGTGCTTAGCTTCAGATACTCATCAGAGCTAAACAAACCCTGCAGATATGTTCTTTGTATATGGAACAATTCCTTTGCTCAGTAATCTTTGAAAAATTAAGGACACACACGTACAAAGGAAATAAAGTCTGGCCCTGGCTCATTTAGTCACTATAATCAGGAAATGAGCTCGGGTGCCATCAGTGTGAATTTCCCAGTTCACTCCTCTGAGTTCTGGGTACCAAGATTAGTCATCATTTCATGTGATTTATTTCAGATAAACACCATTTCCAGCCCTGTAAACAGAGTAGAACAACCCACTGCATTGCAGATTCTCTGTCTGTGTTTCTCTCTCCTCACTGGATGGTCTGACTTTCATTGTCCCTTGCTCTTGCCTACCTGCAAGGGGTCACAGAGACACTCATCAAGGTGAGGAAGTGGCACCAAATCTGAAATTTCAGACACTTATATTTCAAGAAAATGCATAAGCAGTCAGGATGCTATTTCTTTAAAAGTGCCCTTTATTTCACCAATTAGATATTTTCTGAGTTAGCAATTTTTTCTTTGAAGTCAAATGTATGAACCTAGTGCTGTTAATATCTTAGATTTCAAATTCCTTATAGCCAAGAACCATGTTATGATCATCACCATATACCCAGGCCCAGGGTCACCCTGCATTCTCAACGAATAGTTCTTGATGAGCAAGGGTCCTGCATTCATTCATTCACTTTATAGAAATAGACTGTGAACATTGCTGAGTCCTGAGTTGCCATCCAGGTGGGTAAGATCGTTTACCACCTTAAGGAGCCCAAGGCAGGCATGTTATCCAAGCAGAACAATCTTAAAGATGAGTGTGACTCCCCACGGAGAGGAGGGATGAGTCTGGAGATGAGGAGGTCAGGCAGAGGGGATCAAGAAGGATGCAAAGCTGCTCAAGAGGACAGCTGTGAATGAATCAAGTGAGTCTCCTCATTGGGAGCCAATCATGTGATTTTAGGTATGAATCTGCCACCTTGAACAGCCCCAAACTGAATGAAGGAGGAGAAATTGCCACCATGGAGAGGGTGGCAGATAATGATGGCCTCAGGCAATCAAGACAGGTCTCTAGGGCTTCCCTGGTGGTTCAGAGAGTAAAGAGTCTGCAATGTGGGAGACTTGGGTTCGATCCCTCGGTCAGGAAGATCCCTTGGAGAAGGAAACGGCAACCCACTCCAGTATTCTTGCCTGGAAAATCCCATGGATGGAGGGATTTTTAAGACAAGTCACTTAGGACAAATATAATCCTGTGTTCACATCCAGGACCGTGGCTGATGTCATTGGTATCTGCAGAGAACCAGGGACCACTGTGGTCCTGTCTGCTGATGGAAACTTTCAATGTGATGGAGCCTCTGCAGGATGGAGCATGAAGGGCATGATCACTTCTGGAGAGATGTTTGACCCTTTCCAGGGCTTCCTTCATTATTGTTTCTTGATAAAGATGACTTACTTTTTAAAAATATTTACTTATTTATTTGGCTGCATCGGGTCTCAGTTGGGGCATGTGGCATACTCGTTACATCACATGGAATCTTTCCTTGCAACACATGGACTCTCTAGTTGTGGCTCGCCGGCTTTGGTTGCTTCGTGGCATGTGGGATATTAGTTGCCTGACCAGGGATCAAATGTGTCCCCTATATTGCAAGGCAGACTCTTAACCACTGTGCCACTAGCAAAGTCCCAGTAGGATTTAAATAAATCAAGATGATTGTGTGTTTTTTTTTTTCTTTCCACAATTACACTGTGATGGGAAGTGGGATAGTGCATTTTACATCATAGCCATGATCTACATCGTTGTTTACTCTTGTTCAGTTAGTATATTTTGTTGAGCACCTCTCTTTTGTGCTGGTCCCGAGTAGGGCTTGGGATTCAGAGGTGGGCAAAAGGATGTCCCTTCAATTTAAGGATCTCCCAGTAGTGGAAAAAAAATGACTCATAGGTAATGACAATGTCTTGTGATGAGTACAGAAGGGGAGACAGACAAAAGAGGGTAGAGGGAGGCTGATTAATTATGCTCTTAGCAGTGAGGGAAGCCTCACAGAAGCCTCACAGAAGAAGTAAGGGATGATTAGGAGTTTCCTGGTGGTGAAGAAGAAAGTAACATTTTTAGGTAGTGAAAATGACATGAATAATTGCACAAGGGCAGTAAATTCATGGTTTGGAAAATAATGAATTAGTGTAGCTAGAATTGAGTTGCCAACTCAAATATAAGCAGCCCAGTTAGATGTGAATTTTAGGTAGACAGTGAATTTTTTTTTAGCAGGCGCATGTCCCAAATATTGCATGAGGCATGCTTACATGGAAAACATTATTTGTTGTTTTTTCCAAAATTCAAATTTTCTGGAAATTCTTCATTTTTATTTGCTAAGTCTGGTGACTCTAGAGTACAACACAGATGAGACCACATTATAGAGGTCTTTGAAAGTTTTGACTTCAGTCTTGTGGGGTGGTCTTGGAAAGTTCTTAAACTGAGTTGTGCTATAATCAGACTTCTGATATTCCTCTGGCTTCATGAAGGATGCTCTAGAAAGGGGGAAACTGGAAGTAAGAACACTGATTTAAATGGAGAGAAAGGGGGTTTTGGAACCAGAGTAACAACCAAGAACTTCTCAGGCAACAGACTCCAGAGAGATTTTGGAGATGGAAGCCATGGACTTGCTGAGAAAGCCTGAGTATTTGTGCTGGCAATCTTTATTTGTCACAGCCTCTGTATGTTTGTCTTTGAAAGCTTATGACCTTAAGGACATTCACTCTCAATAGTCTTCGGACTGGAGATTCTCTGGAGGCTGGAATTCTGTGCCATTAGCCATTAGCCATTAGAACATGGTTCAGCTCTTCATTTCTTTAAAATGCACACTCAGGCTAAACTCTGAGCCAGTTAATCACAACTTGATTAAGAGGCCAAGTCCATGGGCACAGGTGGAAATATTTAGTGCCATAACTTTAGAAGGGTCTATAAAAAAAGAATGTCTTCCATACTTCCTTAGGAGAGATTTATTTTTCAAAAGAAAGTGTATATTTTGGAAGTGGAAGGCCATTGTTTGTTTCTGAGACTGAATATACCTCTAAAGTTATAGAATGTGCTTGGATTCTCTAGACTGGGTGCCGAGAATCACAGAATTGTGTTAGAAGAAAGTGTTTGGTTAGGTTAGTTTCCTCCCATTACAGCTGGGGAAGCTGTAGGCCAGAGGAGAGATGTGATCAACTCAGGGTGGCAGAACTTGGGCCAGGGGAGAGGACTCATGACTCCCAGCTAAAAGGCAACAGGAATTCTTTAAACATTTAGAGTTTGGAAACATAGTGCCATTCTTTTCCTCTGTAACAACCAAATTGCAAAGGATTTCTCCTTGAGATTTTTCAATTTGAATGAAAGTATGAACACAAACCTTTTTAAAAGGGATTTCATGAAATTGTGTCACTTGGGAATTACCACATTTTATTCGTATTGACAGCCCTTTTGAAATAGATTGACCCAGCTTAATTCCTGAAGGTTTTCAAAGTTTTTGGAACTTGGAAAAAGAAAAGTTTATGTAAATAGGAAATAATAGTTATTTGCTAAATGCATTCTCAGCTGCAAGATTCTGACATTTTGGCAAAGGCAAGTTTTCCTTTCAATAGATCAACTTTCAGAGCCGAGTTGTGCTTAAAAAGAATAAAACAAAAAGTATTGTATTTACATTTCAAGGACGAAATGTCTTTCCTCCTTAGAAATCTGAGGAATTATGTCTGGACCACTGCCTGGCCTGCTTTTGCTTCATCAATTCCAAGGAGACCTTCACTATTACAATGTCCCAAGGTAACTCCTCTTTCAGGGTTGAGAGATTTGCTCCCTATAAAAAGACTTACCAGAACCCTCCCTTCTTTCCTCAACAATGAGAAACCACAACCAAATGGGTCCTGAGTTATCTACTCTACGTTCAGTCCTAAGAGGTGATTTGATTTTGTTTCTAATATCTTGATCACTGGATATCTTTTCTTTCATATCTTATATGTGGTCCCTTCCAGCTCCTTCTGAGATAGGGAGGGTAGGGAGAAGCAAGAGCAGTGATTCTGGAGTCAGGGGTGCCCCTGGGGCCACCTTATTCACCCACATACTTCTGAGTCACACACTTTGTCCTTCACGGGGATTTGGCACAAACTCTCTTCCCTGTTAATGTTGATGAAAAGTGTTATAAAACCATAAATGCTAATCACCAAGTGAGGAATATAGGGATAGGACCCTCAGATGGATGTTAGGGGTGGTATACAGCGTACACGCTAAATAAGATGGTCCATGATACATCAGGCCTCTGCCAAATCCACCCCCTACACCTGTCCTGCCAGTTCCCCATGCAGTACAATGGCTCAAGCATTAAAGAATCTGCCTGCACTGCAGGAGACACAGGAGACGAGTTCAATCCCTGGGTCCAGAAGCCTCCCTGGAGGAGAAATGGCAACCCATGCCAGTAGTTTTGCCTGGAATATCCTGTGGACAGAGGAGCTTGGTGGTTTACAGTCCACAGGGTCACAAAGAGCTGGACATGACTGAGCACACACATGCTATGTGATGCACTGTCTTGAGTATCTTCCATACACGAGGCATGGGGCATGGCAATGAACAAAACAGGCAAGTAGTAATCAATATTTCTCCTACTGTCTATGGATACCCAAGGGGTCCAAATTCTTGTTACTATGTGAATTCTATGAGAATTTAGCAAATTCCTCTTTTCATTTGAAGATCATCTAAAAATGAACATAAAAAATAATCTTGATTGATTGAAAAGGTTGCCTTAAAATAGTCCTACGACAGGTTCATGGTGTCTATATTCACACTTGTGTCATTGAGCACATCAGAGCCAGTGATCATTAAAGTGACAGTAAGCTTTCAGCGACTACAGTGGAAGTGAGAAATAGATTTAAGGGACTAGATCTGATAGACAGAGCTCCTGATGAACTATGCGTGGAAGTTTGTGACATTGTACAGGAGACAGGAATCAAGACCAACTCCAAGAAAAAGAACTACAAAAAAGCAAAATGGCTATCTGAGGAGGCCTTACAAAGAAAAGAAGGGAATCAAAAAGCAAAGGAGAAAAGGAAAGATATATCCATTTGAATGCAGA
Organism: Bison bison bison; assembly: GCF_000754665.1. NCBI lineage: Eukaryota > Metazoa > Chordata > Mammalia > Artiodactyla > Bovidae > Bison > Bison bison. The sequence continues at coordinate 7,504,671 of NW_011494879.1, forward strand.
GTTCCAAAGAATAGCAAGGAGAGATAAGAAAGCCTTCCTCAGTCATCAATGCAAAGAAATAGAGGAAAACAATAGAATGGGAAAGACTAGAGATCTCGTCAAGAAAATTAGAGATACCAAGGGAACATTTCATGCAAAGATGGGCTCAAAGGACAGAAATGATATGCATCTAACAGAAGCAGAAGATATTAAGAAGAGGTGGCAAGAAGACACAGAAGAACTGTACAAAAAAGACCTTTATGACCCAGATAATCACAATGGTGTGATCACTCACCTAGAGCCAGACATCCTGGAATATGAAGTCAAGTAGGCCTTAGGAAGCATCACTACGAACAAAGCTAGTGGAGGTGATGGCATTCCAGTTGAGCTATTCCAAATCCTGAAAGATGACACTGTGAAAGTGTTGCACTCAATATGCCAGCAAATTTGGAAAACTCAGCAGTGGCCACAGGACTGGAAAAGGTCCGTTTTCATTCCACTCTCTAAGAAAGGCAATGCCAAAGAATGCTCAAACTACTGCACAATTGCACTCGTCTCACAAGCTAGTAAAGTCATGCTCAAAATTTTCCAAGTCAGGCTTCAGCAATACGTGAACCGTGAACTTCCAGATATTCAAGCTGGTTTTAGAAAAGGCAGAGGAACCAGAGATCAAATTGCCAACATCCACTGGATCATTGAAAAAGCAAGAGAGTTGCAGAAAAACATCTATTTCTGCTTTATTGACTACAAAGGCCAAAGCCTTTGACTGTGTGGATCACAATAAACTGTGGAAAATTCTGAAAGAGATGGGAATCCCAGACCACCTGACCTGCCTCTTGAGAAACCTATATGCAGGTCAGGAAGTAGCAGTTAGAACTGGACATGGAACAACAGACTGGTTCCAAATAGGAAAAGGAGTACATCAAGGCTGTGTATTGTCACCCTGATTATTTAACTTCTATGCAGAGTACATCATGAGAAATGCTGGGCTGGAGGAAGCACAAGCTGGAATCAAGATTGCCGGGAGAAATATCAATCACCTCAGATATGCAGATGATACCACCCTTCTGGCAGAAAGTGAAGAAGAACTAGAGCCTCTTGATGAAAGTGATAGAGGAGAGTGAAAAAGTTGGCTTAAAGTTTAACATTCAGAAGACTAAGATCATGGCATCTGGTCCCATCACTTCATGGCAAATAGATGGGGAACCAGTGGAAACAGTGGCTGACTATTTTTTTTGAGCTCCAAAATCACTGCAGATGGTGACTGCAGCCATGAAATTAAAAGACATTTACTCCTTGGAAGGAAAGTTATGACCAACCTAGATAGCATATTCAAAAGCAGAGACATTACTTTGTCAACACAGGTCCGTCTAGTCAAGGCTATGGTTTTTCCTGTGGTCATGTATGGATGTGAGAGTTGGACTGTGAAGAATTGATGCTTTTGAACTGTGGTGTTGGAGAAGACTCTTGAGAGTCCCATGGACTGCAAGGGGATCCAACCAGTCCATTCTGAAGGAGATCAGCCCTTGGATTTCTTTGGAAGGAATGATGCTAAAGCTGAAACTCCAGTACTTTGGCCACCTCATGGGAAGAGTTGAGTCATTGGAAAAGACTCTGATGCTGGGAGGGATTGGGGGCAGAAGGAGAAGGGGACGACAGAGGATGAGATGGCTGGATGGCATCACTGACTTGATGGACGTGAGTCTGGGTGAACTCTGGGTGTTGGTGATGGACAGGGAGGCCTGGCGTGCTGAGGTTCATGGGGTTGCAAAAAGTTGGACACGACTGAGTGGCTGAACTGAATTAAACTGAAGCTTTCAGTGCATGGTGCGTCATTCAAGCTGAAAATCAGTGGACATGTCCTTGAGCTCTGACAGCGTTCTTTCCTCTAAATGGGTTTCACATTTTTCTCAAGTTTAAGAAGCACAGTCCACTTCTGGCACCAGAATGGTTGTAGTTGCCTGCAGCCATCATTCTCTTCCAAAACTTGGATCACACAGGTCTTATGGGAGACAAGAAAATGGTCCCCCAAAGATGTACACTCTCCAATACTTGTGAATATATAATATTACATATAGTTTAAATAGTTAAAAAAATTTTTTTTGATGTGGACCATTTTAAAAATCTTTTTTGAATTTGTTACAATATTGGTTTGGGTTTTTTTTTTTTTAATATGTTTTGGTTTTTTGGCCCCTATTAGCTCCCCGAGCAGGGATTAGACCTGTACGCCCTGCATTGGAAGATGGAGTCTTAACTATGGACCTCCAGGGAAGACTCTGGAACCTGATTCTTTTGTCTCACACAGCCATGCAGCTTCAGAAGATGAAGGATCATGAGGGTTAAGTCAGAAGCGCCTTTGGAGTTCTGTGCTCACATTCATGTGGGGGTCGGGGGTCGGGTGTTACCTCGAATGTTCTGTATCAAAGGTGCAAAGAAGTTAATTGAGGGACCCAAGGTCCTGTATTTAATATACATCTGAACTGATTTCTGTGAGAGAAGCAGCACTGACCTTGGCCATTTTGGCTAATAGCATCTTTTCTGGAACTGTGACTCGAATAAATGTGGGAGCTCTCTGCCTTTACTTCTAATTCTGATTTTACAAAGAAGGCCCTGCTAGGAAATTATATTGGGGTTGGAAATGAAGAATGGGTTTTGAAAGAGAGAAAGAAACAAGATTTCAGGGTCATGGGTGTCAGCCACCAGGGTGCCTGAGGGCCTGGGCTGGTGGGCAAGGGTCCCCGAGGGATGGAGTTAAATGGCCTGTAAGTCTCTTGAAAATCCCTTAGCTTTTCCTGCAACACCCAGAGGAGAGGACTCTGGGTTGTAAGCTATTTTGTTCTGAAACTTCCTTTTTATTTTTCTAACTTTTGTAGAAATAAAATAACTTTGACAGGGCAGCCATTTGTGAAAATACAAGTCAATGAAATGGAATTTATAAACTTTAAGTGAAGCCAGTGTTTGGATTGTCTTGTTTCAATTAAGTTGCTGTGCTTTTTACCTTTTAAGAACGAGGATTCTGTTGTGTTCTGTACTTAAATGCATTGTGCCGAGGTTAACTTTTGAATAAGCAGAAGATGGAAGGAAAGGGGAAGATACCAGAAGTAAAAGGGGAGAGGAGGGGAATGGAGCAATGCAATGGAATAAGCACACTGTTCAAATCAGAGAGGCCTGAATTCAAATCCTGGTTCTGGGCTGGCTAGCTGTGTGACATTGGGTAATATACTTAACTTCTCTGAGCCTCAGCTTCCTAATCAATATAATAAATATAGTTAATATATTTAATTATATAAAATATATAATTTATATATAAATATATAATTAATATATAAGTATAATTACAAATTTGGCTTTGAGGGTTGATTAAATGGAATATCGTATGTAATTTTCCCTGGTGCAAAGGAAAATACTGAATGAATAAATAATAACTCAGTAAATACTGAATGAATAAATAATAACTATTTCTGACTGTCTATGGATCACTTCTTGATTTTCAAGGTACTTTGAAAAGCTATAGTTACCTAGGGGGGTGTCATTTCGTTGTGACCTCTTAAACCTAATTTTCCGAGCAGTTAACTTCATCGCTGTTAGTTTTGCTGGCTCTTCTCTCAGGAGTGGAGAGCGAGCCTTCCTTCCTCCCTACTTTCTTCTTTCCCTCCTTCCTCTTTCCTTTCTTCCCTCATTCACAGAGGATATGAAAAATGGATATTAAAATTTTATTATATTCCAGGCACTAGGTTAGGAGGAAAGCCTATGCGATCAGGCTTGGTCTTGGCCCCTGGGAAGGTCACAGTCTTGGGGAAGGACACAGAGCAGGGAGCCATGGACTCTGAGTCACAGGGGGGGAGTGGAGAGGAGTGGGCTTCCCCCGAAAGGATGGCATTTTCCTGAAAATCTGAAGGAATTACTCGGAGTGTCGTGGCAGGGCCACTCCAGCAAGAGGCAGAGGTGAGTGCCGAGGGACAGAGACCATCCTGTAGGCAGAGCGATTTTTCCAGCCGAGGGAAATCTGAGTGTGAGTTCCAGTTGTGGTTGTGTCACACATTATTATTGGTGAGGCCTTGTGTGCATCTCTTAGCATCTCTGAGCCATGGTTAATCACGTCAGCACAGGGTTGAGTGTGGACATGGATGGACCAGGAGTTACGTGCCTTTTGATGGATTTGCCTTAGTTCCTCCTTTATGAGCAGCGGCATGCATATCACTATTGCTCTCACATCTCAGAACTCCAGCTTTGTAAATTCTGAAAGTTTGATAACTCATCTTTTTAAGTTTCTTGAGGCTTTTTTTTTTTTTTTTTTTTGTGGTTCAGTCAGGTAAAAAAATCTGCCTGCAGTGCAGGATACCTGGGTTTGATCCCTGGGTCAGGAAGTTACCCCGGAGAAGGAAATGGCAACCCACTCCAGTATTCTTGCCTGCAGAATCCCATGGAGAAAGGAGCCTGGCAGGCTACAGTCCATAGGTTTGCAAGAGTTGGACATGACCAAGAGACTAAACCATCAGGCAATGGATTTACAATGTTGTGTTAATTTCTGTTGTACAGCAAAGTGATTCAGCTATACACACACAATATAGACATTTATATACATTTACATTAATAATAATTAATATTATTTTCCTTTATGATTTATCATAGGATACTGAATATAGTTCCTTGTGCTATAAGAGTAAGACCTTGATATTTCTCCATTCTATATATACTGGTGTGTGTCTGCTAACCCCAAACTCCCACTGAGGCGTAATTTATATTTAGAAAGTTTCTGCCTTATTAAGTGTACAGTTCTATGACTTTTGAAAGAAAACACATCCAATATTGTAACCACTACCATGGCCAGGATAGAGGCCATTTTCATCACTCCAAAATGCTCCCACATGCCTTCTTTGTAGTCAATACCTTCCTACCACCTGCGGCCCCTACCAACCATTGATCTGTTTTTCTATGTCGATAGTTTTGCTTTTTCCAGAATATCACATAAGTGAAATTATACTAGTGGGTAGTAGCTTGAGTCTGCTACATCTCACATAGTATACTGTGTTTGAGATAGTTTGGTAGTGTTGCCCTTATTAATAGTTTCTTTCTGTTCCCTTGTGTGGATGGGCCACTGCTGATGACATTCAAGTTGTTCTCAGTTTGTGAAGACCACGTAGAAGTTGCTATTTGCATGCAGGTTTTGTGGGAGGTGTTTATTTTCATTTCTCTTGGGCAATTTCCTAGATGTAGGATTGGTGCGTCTTATGGCAAGTCCGTGCTTAAGTTTATAAGAAACTGTCAAAGTGGTTTTTTAAAATGCTTGTCATTTCAATGACTCAGTGTTTTGAAAATGAAACTTTGATTTTGAGACAGTTGTAGATTTCCACGCAGTTGTAAGAAATAATACAAAGAGATCCTGAAAGCCTGTATATCCTGTACCCAGTTTTCCCTAGTGGTAACGTTTCACAGAACCATGGTAAAGTGTCACAGCCTGGATACTGAGGTTGTCACAGTCAGGATGCAGGACGCTGCGCCAAAACCAGGGGTCTTTAGGTGGCCCTTTCCAGCCCCTCCCATCCTCCCAAACCAGCCTCTCCTTCGCTTCTGGCATCTAGTGATCAGTTGTCCATTCCTGTAATTTTGTCATTTCAAGAACGCTGTGTGAATGAAATCACACATTTTGTAACCTTTTGGGATTGGAATTTTTCACTCAGCACAATTTGCTGGAGAGTCATCAGGTTGTTCCTTGCAGCGGTAGTTGTTCCATTCTATTTTTCTGAGTGGTTTTCCACGATATGGACAAACCTGTGTATTTAACCAGTCTCCATTGAAGGACATCCACATCGTGTGTTGTTTTTAGTTTTAGCCTATTACAAACAGAGTTGCTGTAAGTACTCGTGGATAGGCTTTTGTGTGAATACAAGTTTTCATTCTCTGGGATGAATATCCAGGGACAACTGATGGATCGTTGGTAATCGCATGTTTAGTTTTATAGGAAACTTCATATCATCTTCCAGCCTGGCTGAACCATCCCTGGGTTGGGAAGATCCCCTGGAGAAGGGAATGGCTGCCCACTCCATTATTCTGGCCTGGAGACTCCCATGGGCAGAGGAGCCTGGGTGGGCTATAGTCCATGGGATCACAAATAGTCTTTATATTTTAAATATAAACAACCATCTTTATATTTCCATCAGCAATGTGTGAAAGAGTCTGGTGATCCATGTCCTTGGCAGTTTTTTAATTTCTTCAGCTGCTCATGGAGATTTACTTTCCCAGAAGCTAACAGCAATATGCCCTTGGATTTGTCATTTCTGTAATGTAAAACTATTGTTTCTGTTAATCTCTTCTTTGTGTAGCTGAGTGAGGTGTTTTCTGATGTCAGATCAAACAGGGATAAAAGTGGACGTTCCCTGCAAACTGGCTGTTTTGATTTGACCCCTGAGCTGTATGAGGCGTATGATTTCCGTTTCCACTATCCTGCTGGGATGTTCAGCACCAAGTCACATGTTCATTGTCAGGATCTCCCATTATCCTTTCATTGCTTGTTCATGTCCTTTTTATAATGCTGTAAATATTTAGCTATAAATAATTCATCTCACTCACTGTATGAGTATCCAGAGTAATGCTCCTCTAACTGCCCACTCCTCCTCAGTTCAGTTCAGTTCAGTTCAGTCGTGTCCACCTCTTTGTGACCCTGTGAACCGCAGCATGCCAGGCCTCCCTGTCCATCACCAACTCCCGGAGTTCACTCAGACTCATGTCCATCGAGTTGGTGATGCCATCCAGCCATCTCATCCTCTGTCGTCCCCTTCTCCTCCTGCCCCCAATCCCTCCCAGCATCAGAGTCTTTTCCAATGAGTCAACTCTTGGCATGAGGTGGCCAAAGTACTGGAGTTTCAGCTTTAGCATCATTCCTTCCAAAGAAATCCCAGGGCTGATCTCCTTCAGAATGGACTGGTTGGATCTCCTTGCAGTCCCAGGGACTCTCGAGAGTCTTCTCCAACACCACAGTTCAAAAGCATCAATTCTTCGGCACTCAGCTTTCTTTATAGTCCAACTCTCACATCCATACATGACTACTGGAAAAACCATAGCCTTGACTAGATGGACCTTTGTTGGCAAAGTAATGTATCTGCTTTTTAATTTGCTGTCTAGGTTGATCATAATTTTCCTTCCAAGGAGTAAGCATGTTTTAGTTTCATGGCTGCAGTCACCATCTGCAGTGATTTTGGAGCCCCCCAAAAATGAAGTCAGCCACTGTTTGCACTGTTTCCCCATATATTTGCCATGAAGTGATGGGACCTAAAGATGCCTTGAAAGTATTTATTAATTCATCAAAGTCCATCTAGTCAAAGCAATGGTTTTTCCAGCAGTCATGTGTGGATGTGAGAGTTGAACCATAAAGAAAGCTGAGCACTGAAGAATTGATGCTTTTGAACTGTAAAGCTGGGACTTGAGAGTCCCTTGGACAACAAGGAGAGCAAACCAGTCAATCCTGAAGGGAATCAGTCTTGAATATTCATTGGAAGGACTGATGCTGAAGCTGAAACTCCAATACTTTGGCCACCTGTTGTGAAGAACTGACTTATTGGAAAAGACCCTGATGCTGGGAAAGATCGAAGGCAGGAGAAGAAGAGGACGACAGAGGATGAGATGGTTGGATGGCATCACCAACTTGATGAACATGAGTTTGAGCAAGCTCTGGGAGTTGGTAATGGACAGGAAAGCCTGGTGTGCTGCAGTCCATGGGGTCGAAAAGTGTTGGACACGACTGAGTGAATGAATTGAATTCATTAGATATGTAAAGAACAATTTGCATGGATTTTATGTGGGCTTGGCCTCAAGCAATCCTCAAGAGTCCAGAAGAAAAAGTTAAGCTGTGAATCTGAATAATTGTGAAACCAGGCAAAATATGCTGATTAATTTAAAAGAACTCAGATGCTCAAGGAGTTCAGAGATGAGAGAAATTGTGACTACAGTAGAGATAAAGAAGGCTTGTTTTAATAGCTTTATGACTTAAAAAAAAAAACCGAACTTTTTATTTTGTTTTGGGGTATAGTCAGTTAACAAAGTTGTGATAGTTTCAGGTAAACAACGAAGGGGACTCAGCCATACACACATATCCATTCACTCCCAAACTCCCCTTCCATCCAGGCTGCCACATAGCATTGAGCAGAGTTCCATGTGCTACATAGTAATGCCTTACTGGTTATCCATTTTAAATGTAGCAGTGTGTACCCATCCATTTAAATAGTTCTATGACTTTTTAAAAGTTAGTATCTTCAGTATCAACTGTTCATATTAAAATTCTTTTAGGAGTTAGATGGGGTTGTATAAACTCCTGTTACTTCTAAGGGAGGCACCATGGGGAAAGAAGTCTGGGGGATACTTGGGGAAGTCTAGAGATGAGGTTCTGCGTGCAGTAATGGCAGAGCTGAGTGGGTAACCAGGAGGGAAGACAGCTGGGGAAGGGCCTTCCCTGTCTCAGGAAAAACCAACCAGAGGCAAGAGCGAGGAGGACTGGGATACTGAGAGATAGAGAGACATAGCTTGTCCATATGAGATGACTCTGAAGGACCCAGCAGCATTCTTAGAAATTTCAAGAGTTTGAAATAGGGAGGGGTTTACGGTTTTGAGGCATCACAATTGGAGTGGTGAACAGCCTGCTCTTCTGGGGTCCCGAAACCCAAGGAGACCTAGACAGATGGGGTGCCTGACTGCAGAGTCTCTGCTCATTCTTAGGTCCACAGTCCTGCCAGGAACAGTGAAGGAAACACACTGATGACCTCAGAGGAGCCCAAAGGGCACCGCTGGAGTCTGATGTCTGATCCAATCATTGGCTTTGCTATTTTTTTTTTTAAATAGCAAACCCCCTCAACCAAACAAATGCAGAAGTGAAAGAAAGGACTTGTGGAACAAAGAGGGTCACAGCTCTGGTAGAAACAAAATTACTCTCATGACAAAGTTGTTGGTCTGGCCCCAGATTCATGACCCAGACCTTGGTGAATAGTCATAATAAAAGCTACTGGTCTAATCAGTTTGGGAGAAAAGGGTTGTGACCACACAAAGAAAGCAAAGGGAACTTATTGGGCTCATGGAACTGCTGTGCATCTTGATTGTGACGGTAAGGGTTACACAAATCTGCACGTGTGTGTGTAGTGTGTGTGTGTGTTAGTTGCTCAGTCATGTCTGAATCTTTGTGACCCCGTGGACTGTAGCCCACACAGGCTCCTCTGTCCTTGGAATTCTCCAGGCCAGAATCCCAGAGTGGGTAGCCATTCCCTTCTCCAGGGGATCTTCCCAACCCAGGGATTGAACCCAGGTCTCCTGCATGGCAGGTGGATTCTTTACTGTCTGAGCCACCAGGGAATCCATAGGTATTAAAATTCATGGAACTGTAAAAAATGCTACTAGTCTAATTAGGTGCCTTTCCTGGGTTTATAGAAAGCACAGTAACTCTGTGAGGCAGGTATTATCCATTTTTCCCAAATAAGGATGCAGACTTAAGGCTCTTGAGGAGAGAGCCCAAGTCATACAAACAAGAAATGAGAGCAGAGGTGAGCTGCAGGGCACGGGTGGAGGTGCCAGAGCCAGCTGCGTGTGTGCGTGCTGCTCTGTTTCAGTTCCTGGATTTGACCCCAGTATATTTTATTCTGAAAAGCAAACAAACAAAACCCAAAAACAAGCTCATCCAATTCTAGAAGTCATCGAATCATAGAATTCAAAGATGAGCAGGACGTGTTGGGGCTTCGTTGTTGTTACTCATTTAGAATATGCCTGGTCCATGGGGCTTAAGGGACTCTTCCAAAGTCCCATCTTCAGAAAATACTACTGTCAGTCCTGACTCTGTCTTCCGAAGTTAAACCCGAAAGGCATTATGGGGTTTTTCTCTCTTCATGGCAAAAATTGAAAGACATGTAAGAAGAGACACACACAGTAGCTGTAATCAGCGAGTATCCTTTTCCCTTCGCTCTCTCTCCTCTTCATCTGTTTAGTTTAAAAATTCCTACAATTGGTTACAAATTCTCACATCACCTCTGCCTTCTTATCAGCTTTGTGCAGTTGGGAGATAAAGACCCACATTATCTTCAAATCAAGCAGGCAGTTGCTATGATGAATCTTTCCTTCCTAATTTAAGCTGAAACCACAAAGTGGGCCCCACGTTATAACCAGTGATGGGAAAGGGGAAAACCAGAGGGGAAAAGGGCCGTGTCGCTGGGCTGATTAACTCTACAGGAGAGCCTCCAACTCACCCAGGCCCGCCCCTTCTGACCTACTTTCTCCGGCCATCGAAAAAAGAGAGAGGCTACACAGAGATGTTTCAAAGCGAGGTCGGATAGCATCTTGTCTGTTCCCACCAGATAAGCATTCCCAAGCCTGCCTTCGTCACTCACTGCTTCGGAGGCCAAGGTGCTGCCGTAATCAATTGAAACAGTAGCCTACTATTAGTGCTGCCTCCGTCCCCAGCATAGTGCAGGGTTTCTTGGTCTGGATTGAAAGGCTGACATTCTTGGTAATGAATAGGACATTTTAAATCACTAGTCTATGTCCCATAGGCATTCTGCCCAGGGACAATTGATGAGGGCAAGAAGAATGATAATAAGGGAACCCAAGACTTCATTCCTACCAGAATGCTGCTGGTGGTTATGGAGAAAACAATCTGACGTGTGTTCTTATTAATCCTCTGCCTGTGCATCTGGGACTAGGATGGAGATGCTAAAATTCTAGCCAGGCTTCTCTGGTTCCCTTTGGAAACTGCTGGATCTAATCTTTAGCAGTAACAGAGCACCCGTTTCTTTGTTTATTTTTCCGAGTAAATACTAATTCATATAAATGAATCATTGAACTAGGTCTGTTAGACTATCTCTTATTTTCCTAATGATTCCCATTTTCTGGACACCCAACAGCACGTTTCTGAAGATGTTAATCTAGGTTTTTTCACCTGTACTGGATGCTGGGTCCTTCTCCTTGTCATTCTCCTCATGGTTCTTACTCTGTTTTGCTTCTCTTTCTTTGACTTATTTTTATTTACTTGTTTATTTTTGATTGCTCTGGGTCTTCATTGCTGCATGCAGGTTTTCGCTAGTTGCAGTAAGCAAGGGGGCTCCTCCCTGTGAGTTCTCATTGTGGGCTCTAGTACACAGGCTTCAGCAGTTGTGGCTTGTGGGCTTAATTGCTCTGTGGCATGTGGGATCTTCCCGGATCAGGGATCAAACCCGTGTCCCCTGCATTGGCAGGTGGATTCTTAACCACTGGACTACCAGAGAAGTCCATTGCTTCTCTGTCTTTGAAACTTGATTTCCTTCTTCGCTTGATCAATTCCTAGCAATCTTTCAAAATGTACCACATTTAAAAAGTTTTTTTTTACTCCAACTTCAAGATTATTTTTGAAATGGGAAAATTTATTTCCAACTCAAAGGAGGTGCCAAAGTTTCCATTCTTTGGTGACATAAAAGGCCTGAACCTATTTTTTTTAATTGATGGATAATACATATGCAGTAAACTACTTAGCAATTATCTAAGTAGAGCTTGATAATATTTTATATATATCTGTGTAACAAACATGCAGATTAAAGTAAGTATTTCTAGGACACATGAAGATTCTTTTCTATTCCCTACTCCTGATATCAGCACATTTTTGACTTCTGTGACCATCAATTAGATTGTCCTACTCTTGAACTTCATGTAAGTTCAGTATGCAGTTTTTTTGCAGTTTTTGTTGTTGTTGTTGCTCAAGGTAATACTTTTTAGATTCAGCCATATTATTGTGGGCATCAGTGGGTGATTTTTTTATTGGTATATAGTTGTTCATTTTTTGACTATACCACAATTTATGTATCTATTCTTCTCCTGGTAATTATTTGCTCCCAGCTTTTGAGAATTATGAATAAATCTCCTATAAATAATCTCATTCATATTTTTTTCTGGATAAATGTACTTACTTCTCTTGGGGATAAAACTGTACATGAGACTGGTGATTTACAGGGTAGGTCTTTGTTTTTAGGTTTAATGGATACAACCAAATAGTTATATAATGTGTTTGTACCAATTTAATTTCCTAATATTTGAGATTTCCAGCTGCACTACATCCTTACAAACACTTTGCATTATAGAATTTTTAATAATTTAATTTGAATTTTTTTTCATTTTAAAAAGAATTTAAAAAACTTCAATTTTATTTTCTTAGGTGAGTATTGATATCTTTTCATTTGTCTATGAGAAACTTGAGCATCCAATTTTGTAAAGTGTCTGTTCAAATCTCACGATTTTTAAAAAAAAAATAGAATTGTTTGACTTTTTCTTATTGGGCATATCATTTGAACAGACACTTCCCAAAAGAAATTTTGCAGAGCCAATAAACCCTTGAAAACACAGTCTTTTCTTTAATCAGCCTCAAAAATCAAATAAGATAAGATCTGTCTTGGGCAGGTTTTTGCCACAGATTGGCATTGGCCTTGTTCTCTGTTTACTAGTATTCCTGTTGATAGTCTTTCTGCACTAGAGCTACAACTGGAGAGCAGGGGGCCCTAAGTGGGTCTCAACCCAATTCCCCGATTCTAGAAAACTCTCACCTGGCTCTCCTCTGCTCTTCAAAGATGACAACTTCCTTTAAATCTGCTTGTGGTTTTCCTGGTATTTGGAACTACTGTAAATTATGATGTAAACCTGCCATTTTTAGGAGGCAGGGTTCTGCTTCTCTCCACTCCTATTTTAGGGTTTGTTTGTTTTTTTATATGAAGGCTTCCCAGGTAAAGAAGCCCTAGTGGTAAAGAACCCACCTGCCAATTCAGGAGACATAAGAAACACGGGTTCAACCCCAGGGTTGGGACGATTCCCTGAATAAGGAAATGGCAACCCATTCTAATAGTCTTGCCTGGAAAATCCCATGGACAGAGGAGCCTGGCGGGCTACAGATCATAGAACTGCAAAGATTCGGACATGACTAACTGACTAAAGCACATAGGCAGAAAAAAATTATTATTTTAACATTGACACCAGCGTTCCTTTGTTTGAAAGACATACTATGATAGGTGGTTGGTGTAGAAGGGGTGGCATGTTGTCAAGAACTAAAATTTAAGGAGCCTGCACGAGACCAAGAGGAGAGTTGCTCGGCTCTGAAGAGTTGGGAAGAGGATCAGAAGAGATGTGAGAACTACTGAGTTCTTTGGGGTTTTTCAAAAGCACTTTAAAGTGATGATATCCATGAGCGCATTTAAAAGTGCTGATGTGGTAGATCGTATTACTGTTCATCTATTTTCAGTGCCACTTTCTGTGGGAGGATTATATAGCTCCAGGCTCTCAGAACTTGGACTTGGCCACGGGAGTTACACTGGTCAATAAATCATGAGCGAAACTCTTGTGCGTCACTTTCCAAGCAAAAGCTTTAAGAGTCAGTGAGTGATTCCCTCTTCCGTGATGACTGGCTGTGTTCCAGATTGCAAGTACTCTGCCAGCCTCTGTCCACAAGAAGAAAATGGGAACATAGCCAGAGCCAGTGATGAACTTGTAAGGTGACTAGACAGTAAAATTTTATTACTGGAAGCCACTATGATTTGGGGGTCATTTGTTAATTTAGTCTTACCCAATTGATTCAGTTCTATTCTGTTTTGTAAGTTCTCCTTTATTGTCTATGTCCTCAACTAAGCAAATCTCTAGCAAATTCTGCTCTGCTCACAAGTATTTTGGGCTTCTCTGGTGGCTCAGTTGGTAAAAGAATGGCCTGTAATGCAGGAGACTCAGGTTTGATCCCTGGGTGGGGAAGATCCCCTGCAGAAGGAAAAGGCAACCCACTCATGTTCTTGCCTGGAAAATCCCAGAGATGGAGGAGTCTGGTATGCTACATACAGTCCATGGGGTTGCAAAGAGTTGGACACCACCACCAGAAGAATTTTGCATGGGAAATTTTTGTAGTTGAATCAAAGAGGGAGGTGCCCTTTGGGTTTGGGTTGATGCATTGCAGGGAGAAACACAGGCTGAGCCAGAAGAAAAAGAACGATCTAGAGAATGCTAGCACCCTTGGGATGCGCAAAAATGGTAGGCAGTGCTTTGGCATTCCTGGGCCATGGAGGGGGAGGTTGAATCAATTCTAACCAGATATTCAAAAAAGAGAGGACTCCCATCTGACATCTGGGTTATCTTTGGAGACAGCATTGACCCGTACTACTCTGTGCAATCTCCATGTCTTGTTGTTTTTCATTTTCTAGACTCAGCTTGCAGTACAGATGGTGATGGCTTTGACTGAAGGAAAGGATTATCTCCCAGTGGGTTAAGATGAAAGATGGCTGTCTGTGGTGACTATAAGCTTGGGTCTTGGATCAATGGATGATGTTGGGGATTTATGAAATGGCCTCATACCTTGTAGACCACAATATTTTACTTTAGAAAAATGGGGCTTTATCTTTTGCTGAGCTTTGGCTGATGCTGATGCTGGGAAAGATTGAAGGCAGGAGGAGAAGGGGATGACAGAGGGTAAGATGGTTGGATGGCTTCACCAACTCAATGGACATGAGTTTGAGCAAGCTCTGGGAGCTGGTGATGGATAGGGAAGCCTGGTGTGCTGCAGTCCATGGGGTCACAAAGAGTTGGACACAACTGAACTACTAAACTGAACTGAGCTTTGGCTGTGTTTTTTTCCTCCTAACATCAGTTCTAGTGTGTGCTCACTTGTTTGGTTGTGTCCAGCTTTTTTTTTTTATGCAGTGGACTATTGCCCACCAGGCTCTTCTGTCAATGGAATTCTCCTGTCAAGAATACTGGAGTGGGTTGCTATTTCCTCCTCCAGGGGATCATTCTGACTCAGGGATTGAACCCATGTCTCTTGTGTCTTCTGCACTGGCAGGTGGATTCTTTACCATTGGGCCACGTGGGAAGTCCAACATCAGTTCTAACCAGAAGGAAATTCCAATCAATTTGTGGCAGTCAGTTGTCTGTCAGGCTGATGCCCTGGTAAGTTCTGAGTTTTCACCTCTTTCTATGTCTACATAGGCATTTTTTGGGGGGTGGGATTGGATAAAAACTCCTACCCAGGAGTCATTTAAGCCATGTTTCTGCGAAAAAAATTTTCTTCTGTTCTAGAAAATTGTGGGAGAAGTGATGGATGCCTTTCACCTCCATTTGAAACCCATGTCCCTAAATCTCGATGGGTGGACGAGCTTCCTGGTAGAGGACTAGCCTTCACCGCAAGTGAATCTTCTTTAGTTTAGTGGAATAAAGCGATACTTTTAGGTGGCAACCTTTGGCAGGTTTCTGTTGGTCTGATGGAAGAAACAATGATGCTTTTTCAGACTGCACAATTTGGCTTTTCATTTTTTTAGGGTGTAGGTGTTAGGGGAAGCACACTGACTAAAACCGCCCACCCTGGCCAGGAACCGTAGTAACCATTTGCATGAGTTGTTTTACGACAGGAGGTCCTGGTAAGGAACACGGAACTAATAAGCCACCACCAACCGGAAGAGTTCGGGAAAGGTCAAAAGGAGACACCACATGTCCGACCACCTCCCAGAATCCTTCTCTCTGGCATCTATCTTGACTGAACAAGGCGTGCACCACCAGGAAAGACTCTGAGGCAGAATGATTGGCTAAAGACAAACTGGAAACTAATCCCATCACCATAAAACCCAAGACAGGGAGCCACATGTCAGAGCAGTTCTTCTGGGTTCCCTTACCCTACTGCTCTCCACCCGGGTACCATTTCCCAGTAAAATCTCTTGCTTTGTCAGCATTTGTGTCTCCTCAGACAATTCATTTCTGAGTGTTAGACAGGAGCCCAGTTTCGGGCCCTGGAAGGGGTCCCTCTTCCTGCAACACAGGGGTTAATGTCCTGAGGGAACACAGTAGCGGCACAGGAGAGGGTCTCTCAGCCGCTGTTGACAGTTGCCAAGAGGAGTTACCATCAAAAAAGATACTTTTATTTTCCCTCCCCCTACTGATTGTTATTGTGGGCTTCCCTGTTTATTATTCCATTCTTTTATGGATGTAAGGTTTTAAAAACCATTCAACTTCCGAACAGTTGAACGGCTTCTCCTCTGCCCTTCCCATCCCAAGTGTGTTCCCTGAAGATTTAAGTCTGGCTTCTTGGTCTGCAGTTACTATTCTGTAACTTTTGTTTCATGCCCTCCAGAGGAAGCCCTGTCTTTTGGCTCTCTAATCAGCTCTGACAGCTCTGGGTGCCGCGACCCTGGTAATTAGTCAAACCGGGAAGGCAAGTGGCATTTATTCCATTCACCTTTGGAAACTTGCATCTGGGGTCTCCTGCAGAGAAATCTAGGTTGGGATTCAAAGTCAGTGATTGCTTCTCTGATTCCCCCTACTCTCTGCCCCACAGGATCACTGATTAGGAAATGGCTGTTCCCCCAAGACCATTTCCATTTCTATGGCAGGCTTTGAATAGAACTCACACATTTTAGAAATGCAAATGGATTTAATTTGAGCAGAGTGAGTGACAGAGGAAGCTAGAGTCTTACTTTTTACCAGTTGCTTCCTGCCACAATCTTTCAGGCAGATGTTCTGGACAAAAGGAAATAGCCAAGTTCACATCACGATGATAAGGGTCACAGTGTTGGCTTTGCTTATGCTATGCTATGTGCTAAGTTGCTTCAGTTGTGTCTGACTCTTTTTGTCTCCAGGGACGATAGCCTGCCAGGCTCTTCTGTCCATGGGATTCTCTCCAAGAATTCTGGAGTGAGTTGTCATGCCCTCCTCCAGGGGTTCTTCCTGACCCAGGGATGGAACTCAAGTCTCTTACAAGTCTTCTGCATTGTCAGGCAGGTTCTTTACCACTAGTGCGACCATGCTTCCGCCCCATTAAAAATTCCTCCTAGTGGAGCAGGAGAAGGGAACATGCCTGACAGACTGCTGAGGGTGGGGTCATTTAGCATAAACGATGAGCATAAAATTGTTAGGGGAAGCACACTGATTGAAACCGCCCACCCTGGCCAGGCACCATAGTAACCATTTGCATGAGCTGTTTTATGACAGGAGATCCTGATAAAGAATACGGAACTAATAAGCCACCACCAACCGGAAGAGTTCGGGAAAGGTCGAAAGGAGACGGTGCGTGTCTCCCAGAATCCCTCCCTCTAGCATCCATCTTGGCTGAGCGATGCGTGCACCACCAGGAAAGACTCTGAATTAGAATGATTGGCCAAAGACCACCTGGAAACTAATCCCATCACCATAAAACCCGAGACTGCGAGCCACGCGGCAGAGCAGTTCACCTGGGTTCCCTTACCCTACTGCTCTCCACCTGAGTACCCTTTCCCAATAAAATCTCTTGCTTTGTCAGCACATGTGTCTCCTCAGACAATTCATTTCCGAGTGTTAGACAAGAGCCCAGTTTTGGGCCCTGGAAGGGGTCCCCCTTCCTGCAACAAAATCTTTGAAGAAAGCCAACATAAGAAAAACCTGAATGAACTTCTTGGCAACTCTCATGTATCATTTTATTTTATTCAACTCCTTGTCTGAAGAAATAAGTCAGGAAGGGCCAGCAAAGGTTTTGTCTTGGATGCTACCAGGATGAACATTCTGCCTCTGTTTCCTCTAAGCATGTGTCTCTTGGCTCAAGGAGGGAGGCCTTGTGTTGCTTTTCTGTCAGAGGGCTTCATGATGCAGATTCCAGCAGCAAGGAAGAACTGTCAGGGGGAGGTGAGGCCTTCTCTGTGCCTGCCAGAACACTCCAACCAGGGAGCGCTTATCCTTTCCACATACAAGGCCTCCCAAACACTGCGTTTCCTAGAAACACCTGGACCCTCAAAGGCACATAGTAGAGGTTCAGATAACACTATATATGCTCCAGGGTGTTGTTGTTGGGTCGGTCAGTCATGTCCAACTCTTTGAGACCCCACGGACTATAGTCCACCAGGTTCCTCTATCCATGGGATTTCCCAGGCAAGAATACTGGATTGGGCTGCCATTTCCTACTCCACGGGATCTTTCCAACACAGGGATCAAACTCCCGTCTCCTGCACTGGCAGGTGGATTCTTTGCCGCTGAGCCACCAGGGAAGAACATGCTTTAGCTATCAAGATGTATTTTCTGAAAACCTTGACTCTGAAGGTTGGTAGGTTATTATACTATGATCTCAAGTCTCATTATCACTCTGTAATCTTTATACACAGTATTAACTGACACTATTAACATAACATGAAAGTCATCAGCTTAGCATATATTGTGATAAAGACTCTCCTTGACCAAACTCTAGACAGGCTTCTCTGACCACTTTTGGGACTAGGCTTTCTCCATGTGCCTTGTCCTCAAGAGCCCAGTGGTGACAAGAATCCCTGCTGAATCAGTTTAGCCAGAACCCCCACCCTTGGTACTGATCAAATTCCTCTTCCCCTACCGCCCGCCCAGGGTATATCTAATCTGCCCGCCCTGCCTTCAGCAAGAGTCCAGCTTGCTCGGTCCCCCAAGGAAGAATCCCCCTTCTTTATAAATTTCCCGGACTGGTGCCCCAAATCTACTCCTTGGCTATAAATCCCTACTTTCCCTTTCTGTTCTTGGACTTGAGCCTAGTTCCATAGGAAGGTCTCTTTTCTCCTATTGCAATAGTTCTTGAATAAAATCTGTTTTTATTACATTAACTACTGTCCTGCTCTGGTTTTCATGAAGAGTGTGGGATTAACATATACACACTCCTATGGATAAAATAGATGAACAATGAGGACCTATAGTATAGCACAGGAATGTCTTTTAATAACCTATAGTGGAAAGGAATCTGAAAAAGAATAGATGTATCTATATCTATCTGTATGGAGAAGGCAATGGCACCCCACTCCAGTGTTCTTGCCTGGAGAATCCCAGGGACGGGGGAGCCTGGTGGGCTGCCGTCTATGGGGTCACACAGAGTCGGACATGACTAAAGCGACTTAGCAGCAGCATATCTATCTGTACGTGTGTGTAACTGAATCACTTTGCTTTACACCTGAAAGTGAAACAATGTAAGTTAGCTATGAAGTGAAGTGAAGTGAAGTGAAAGTCACTCAGTCTTGTCTGACTCTTTGCGACCCCATGGACTATACAGTCCGTGGAATTCTCCAGGCCAGAATACTGGAGTGGGTAGCCTTTCCCTTCTCCAGGGGATCTTCCAAACCTAGGGATCCAACCCAGGTCTCCTGCATTGCAGGCGAATTCTTTACCAGCTGAGCGACCTGGGAAGCCCAAGAATACTGGAGTGGGTAGCCGATCCCTTCTGCAGGGGATCTTCCTGACCCAGGAATTAAACTGGGGTCTTCTGCATTGCAGGCGGATTCTTTACCAACTGAGCTATCAGGGACTTCAGGAAAAAATAAATGGTAATACAAAAAAGAAAACTAAAAACAAACAAAACTATTGTCATGTTATTAATGATAGCTAACTTCCGTATGACATATAACAGTTTTAAGGCATCTCCACAGCCTCATCTAACTTGAGCCACACACTGTGGGTTGTAGAAGAGGATGCCTGTCTATACATGCACGTCGCCTTCTCTGTAGACATTCATCAGGTGAGGTGTGTAGAGGAGACATCAAACTAGGTTTATCTTTAGATCTTTTATTATGTCAACCTGGACTCAAACAATAAGACTAAAAAAAAATCTCTTAAATATAGGGACCAGAGTGGCCTCTGGAGATTTTGAGGGAAATAATGACAAAGATAAAAAAGGTTAACATCTTTGCAAGTGCTTTGCAGTTTACAAAACCCTTTAGGAACACACCCTCGTGCGGAATTCTGTGAAGCAACCACATTCCATTGTTTTAAAATGAGGAAACTGAGTCCCAGCAATGTAATAACATGGGCATGACCTTGAAGTTCACGTGTAGCTTAGTCCTGTGGCTTTAGGAATTGTGCTCTATTCAACCACATTCCTCTCAAAATAAGATCCATTGCCTTGGATCATAATGGAAGGACAAAACCAGTTTTAATAGATTTTGAAAAATGAGAAACTAACACTGAAGCAAAATTGTAGTTGTCTGAACTGGGCACAGTTTTATGTGGAAATTTCTACTCTCTGGTTACCCTCCCTCCACTTCCTCCAGCCTCACACTGACGCTGGCTTTTCTTTAATGTTTTTATTTTCTCTTCTGTGGACTCTGTGGGAGAGGGAGAGGGTGGGATGATTTGGGAGAATGGCATTGAAACATGTATAATATCATATATGAAATGAATCGCCAGTCCAGGTTTGATGCATGATACAGGATGCTTGGGGCTGGTGCACTGGGTGACCCAGAGGGATGGAATGGGGAGGGAAGGATGGGGAACATGTGTATACCCGAGGTGGATTCATGTTGATGTATGGCAAAACCAATACAATATTGTAATTAGCCTCCAATTAAAATAAATAAATATTAAATTTTTTTTTTAAATGATCAGCCTGTCCCTGGCGACTTCTGTCACACTTCCAGACACACAAGCCTTTCTGATTCCAGAGTTTAATGTTTACATACATTGTCACATTGGGTTTTAGAATCCAGTTTGATTTTATCTCTATAATATCATGAGACAAATTTATTAAGAAATAAATGTAAGTTTTCTAACCTCTATAGCTGTGTGTGTTTCAAACTAAACATCAGAGCCAGTCATAGTATGTGAGGCACGCTTGTTCCTAAACATCTGGACACACTGTTACCATGGACACAGAATATCCTCATATTTGCAGACACATTTTATAAAATATGGACAGGACTATAATCAGTATGTGCTCAGTTGATTCAGTTATGTTCAAATCTTTGCAACCCCATGGATTGTAGCCCACCAGGCTCCTCTATCCATGGGATTTCCCAGGCAAGAATACTGGAGTCGGTTGCCATTTCCTCCTCTAGGGGATCTTCCCTGCCCAGAGATCTAACCTGTCTCCTGCATTGCAGGTGGATTTTTTTACCAACTGAGCCACCCCAAATATGGAGTAACACATTGAAGTTATTTTTTCCCAAACAGAAATCTCTTTACTACTTATCTTATTATTGACACGTATCTAATAATTATTAAGAAATTAAACACTACCAAAATGTATAAAAAATTAATTGAAAGCTCTTTATGATCCACTTCCATGAGAGGACTATTCATCATAGTTTGGCAAACATACTTTTAGCTTTTAGGTTTTCTGATGTGTATAAACACATGTATGCAAATATTATGTTATTTGCAATAGAATTGGAATTAATACACACTAGCTTGTGATTTAATTTTTAAAATTAGCAAGATTTCAGGAATATCTCTCACCTTTATCTATATATCTATGTATCCATACACTTTACATTCCTCTATATTTATATTTATATCCCTTTGATCCTTAGGTTGGGAAGATCCCCTGGAGTAGGAAATGGCAACCCACTCCAGTATTCTTGTCTGGAGAATTTTATGGACAGAAGAACCTTGTGGGCTCTAGACCATGGAGTTGCAAAGAGTGAGACACGACTGAGTGACTAACACTTTGACCTACTTTTCTTTCAGATCCATATATGTGGGCTTTGCTGGTGGCTTAGTGGTAAACAGTCTGTTTGCCAATGCAGGAGATACGGGTTTGATCCCTGGATCAAGAAGATCCCCTGGAGAATGATCTCTAATATTCTTGCCTGGGAAATACTATGGATAGAGGAGCCTGGTGGTCTATAGTCAAGAGTAGTAGCAAAGAGTAGGACACGGCTGAGCAACTAAACAGCAACAGCATCCATATATGTATCTGTATCTCTGTCAGACCTTTTAGTATATATGGAAAGTGAAAGTTGCTCAGTTGTGTCCCACTCTTTGTGACTCCATGGACTGTAGCCTGCCAGGCTCTTCTGTCCATGGAACTCTCTAGGCCAGGATACTGGAGTGGGTAGCTGTTTTCTTTCCAGGGGATCTTCCCAATCCAGGGATTGGACCCAGGTCTCCCACACTGCAGGTGGATTCTTTACCATTTGAGCAACCATGGAAACCCAAGAATACTGGAGTGGGTAGTCTATCCCTTCTTCAGTGGATCTTCCCAACCCAGGAATCGAACCAGGGTCTCCTGCATTGCAGCTGGATTCTTTCCCAGCTGAGCTA
>NW_011494879.1:7526823-7527184 GCF_000754665.1 Bison bison bison
CTGAGCTATCAGGGAAGCCACTTTAGTGTATACATAATATTACATTGCCTAGATATACTCCAACATATTTAGCTAATCTCACATTGACAGCTTGGATTTTCTTAATGTTTCACTACTAAAAATAATGATGCAATGAAGATACTTTATATATCAGTTCAGTTCAGTTCAGTTCAGTCACTCAGTCGTGTCCGACTCTTTGCGACCCCATGAATCACAGCACACCAGGCCTCCCTGTCCATCACCAACTCCTGGAGTTCACTCAAACTCATGTCCATCGAGTCGATGATGCCATCCAGCCATCTCATCCTCTGTTGTCCCCTTCTTCTCCTGCCCCCAATCCCTCCCAACATCAGGGTCTTTT
>NW_011494879.1:7527284-7538812 GCF_000754665.1 Bison bison bison
ACACCCAGGACTGATCTCCTTTAGGATGGACTGGTTGGATCTCCTTGCAGTCCAGGGGACTCTCAAGAGTCTTCTCCAACACTGCAGTTCAAAAGCATCAATTCTTCAGTGCTCAGCTTTCTTCACAGGCCAACTCTCACATCCATACATGACCACTGGAAAAACCATAGCCTTGACTAGAGGGACCTTTGTTGGCAAAGTAATGTCTCTGCTTTTGAATATGCTATCTAGGTTGGTCATAACTTTCCTTCCAAGGAGTAAACGTCTTTTAATTTCATGGCTGCAGTCACCATCTGCAGTGATTTTGTAGCCCAAAAGAAAGTCTGACACTGTTTCCACTGTTTCCCCATCTATTTCCCATGAAGTGATGGGACCAGATGCCATGATCTTCGTTTTCTGAATGTTGAGCTTTAAGCCAACTTTTTCACTCTCCTCTTTCACCTTCATCAAGAGGCTTTTTAGTTCCTCTTCACTTTCTGCCAAAAGGGTGATGTCATCTGCATATCTGAGGTTATTGATATTTCTCCCGGCAATCTTGATTCCAGCTTGTGCTTCTTCCAGCCCAGTGTTTCTCATGATGTACTCTGCATGTAAGTTAAATACATTGGAACAATTATTTACTTCCTTAAGGAAAAATTCCTCTAATTAGAATAGCTAGGGCATTTCCAATTTTGACACACATTGCACAGTTGTCCTCTAGAAAAGCTTGGTTCATATACAACCCCTGTCAACAGAGTACTTGAGTTCCCTTCCTTACACCCACCCCTGATGGTGCTGAGTATCATCAATCTTTGAAAGTTTTTGTTGCAGATTTTTCAGTTTAATGTGATTCTACTCAAGCTCTAACATGTTTCCCTTCAGAAGCTAATACAATACAAATGTAAAAAATTTAATTCAGCTGTGGTGATAAATCTAAATATAATGTCAATTAGATCTATACAGAGTGAGTCCAAGGTGGTCAACAATGAATCTTAAAAAGCTGTTAGAAACATGCACAGATGAGAGGTTTTGAAAACTCTTTCACTTGGTTGAACAGTAGGAAAATCAAAAAGACTCCCACCAACACGCAACGTGTGGTGTTCAACTTGACTTTACACAGCAAACAGGAAGGCTCTATTAGAACAGCAATTAGCACAAGAAAAGAAGACATATTCTTCATCTGGCCCTAATCATGGCACAGGTGTACACCTCCTCATCTGTCTGTCTGTCCTTCCATTGTGGTACTACTTGTCCTACATCTACCCATCCCGTTGCTCTGCCTTTATTGAATCAGCTCTCAGCGTGGCTGTCTGCACCAGGCATTCTCAGAACCTCGTGTCTTTCCACTCTGTAGCAGCTCTGCAAGATGCATGCCTGTGTCTGACTTCATCCTGTAAACAAGATCTGACCTCAGGAAGGCCAGGTGACCATCGTGGCCCCAGGGCCCACATCCTGTTATCTTCATATCACAGTCAAACCAAAGATGCTTATCTTTCCACCCTCACCTATCAATCCCAGGGAAAGAAGTGGCAAGCCCTGCTTGGGATGCCTCCATCCTAGAATAATTCTCTATGGACAAAGGGTGGAGTATTTTCATAAGCTAACCTGGGTCCTGTGCCCAGCCTTGGTCTGAGAAGGACATGCACTGACTAATATGATTAACAGGAAAAAAAAAAAAAAAAGAGGCTGGTAATCAGATTAGACAAAACTAGAGCTACCAGTTTTTTCTCTGAGAGGGACGTGGTGATAAAATCGTGGATGCCTCCAACTCCCATGTGTGGTACAGGGACCGGACTAGAGGAGCACTCGGAAAGGCGTGTAACATATGCGGAAAGATAAGAGAAGAATCAGAGGCAGAAGGAAAAAGCACGACGTGTGTTTGGAAAATAATGAGTCATTTTATCAGGCTGGAAGATGTGACTTGTGATGGAACACAGTGGACTCTGAGACAGAGAAAGTCAAACTAGACTTCTACTGAATAGAAGAAGAAATTGTAGCTCTTAGAATTTATACTATTAGCACAGCTTCTCTAGTCTTTAAAACATTTCTAGGATCTGAATCAATGGTTTTTTGAATCCAACAAAAATGAGAGTCTAAGTAACTTGCTCAAGTGCAAAACTTAAAGGACAATTACAGGACAAGTTCTAACATCAAAGGAGAAGGAAATGGCCACCAACTCCAGTATTCTTGCTTGGGAAATCCCATGGACAGAGGAGCCTGGCGGGCTACAGTCCATGGGGTCGCAAAGAGTCAGACTCCACTGAGTGACTTTCATTCACTTCTTAGCTTCAAAGTCAGGTCTATGTGACTCCTTTCTCAGGGCTAGAATGCCTTTCATATTGCAACACAAGCTGATTTCTGTGAATCATTTCCCATTAAAGATATTTTGAGTAATGATATTAATCAAAAAGAAATGAGAATATTCTTTTTTTTAAACCATTGGCTAACATAGTTCATTTTTAGATACTAGAATTATAACACTCATTTTATAGAAAAAAATTAAGTGTAATACCCAAGAAATGGCACTTATTGGAATAGCTGAAACAATAACTAATATCCTTAATCATGGAAGATTGAATCTCTAACTTTGAATATTAAAAAGCTTGGTTTGATACCTGACATTCATTTAATGGCATTTTGTCTTTGATACTATATGATTTGCAGATATTATATAACTAATCCTTAAAAGGAGACTTTAAGCTGGTATCACTTCCTCCAATTAACTGGTGAACAAAAGTTAGACTCATAGAGTTTAAGTAATTTGCCTGCAATCATAAAGCTGGTGGTAAATGGCAAAATAAATATTAAGACAAAATTCTGAACTCTCTCTCTGTGTGGAAGGGAGGGAGCTGGTTGTGGTATCTGGCAGTCCAGCCCCCTTGAAGTTCTCTGATTCTCCCCATCATACATGCGATCCCTCTGTGTTCATTTAATAAAAAGCCCAGGACAAAAGTCACAGGAAAGGCTTAGTGTTGCCAGAGGCAGGAGCAGTCTATTGAGGCTTATGTAGGTATAAGTTAGGATGGTTGAATTGCTGTTGTTTTCTTTGACCAGAAAATTGTTACTATCCGATCATGACATTGGTTGGCATTGAAATAACCACAATGGAAAGTAAAAGTGTTGGTTGCTAACTTTTGCCCAACTCTTGTGACCCCATGGACTGTAGCCCACCAGGCTCCTCCATCCATGGGATTTCCCAGCAAGAATACTGCAGTGAGTTGCCATTTCCTTATCCAGGGAAGCTTCCCAACCCAAGGGTCAAACTTGAATCTCCTGCATTGGTAGGTAGATTCTTTACCACTGTGCCACCAGGGAAGTCCATGGAAGATAAAATAGACCAGCTTAAAAGAAAATCACATAGCAGGTAAAGAAGATGGATTTAAATAGAGCAGATGATGTGTGTGTGTGTGTGTGTGTAAACACTTTCTGTTCTCAGGTTCACTTGTTGGAGACAAAAAGATTGACAACATGGAAGGGAAAAAAATCCCCTTTGCAATAGAAATTGTTTACTTCTCTTTCTAATTCTCCCATTCCCTGTTTATTTCCTTCCTTCACCCCTGTTGAAATAATTTTATTTTCCAAACTAACATCTTTGGGTACTCTTGCAAATAATTGGGCTTATCTAGGAGAGTGGCAGCATTGTCTGAACTCTTACAGTTTCATAGTTGAGGAGGATAGAGTTTTTCTTCTCATCTATCATTCACGGTTTGCTGCTGTGAGTTCACAAGGCCAAGAGCTTTCAAAAAGTGGAAGATAATAAGGTAGAAATAAGCATAAAATGAATGCTATCGTTCTGAAAGAGGATTCCAGTGCCCTGCTGCCCATGGGCATGGGCATAGTCATTCTTCTGGCAGAAAATGAATCAATCATTTTGCTTTGAAAATTCTGTATTACCTAGTGAGGGGGTTGAGCATGTGGCAGCCAACATGTTTGCTTTTCTGAGCTGTGGGAGACCCTTACACTGGCAAAGAGAAGAAAATCATCTAAAGAATGTGACTGGTTGGAAAATCTCAAAGACCTTGGCATGGCAGATCTGGTTCATGAAACCAATCACACTCACTCTCTTCTCTCCAGAAGTTGATTTCAAAGCAAATGAAGGGCCGGTAAAGACTATGTGTGGAAAATGACACATTGTTAAATGCAAGGAGCAGGTTAATCGCACAAGATAACTTTTAACCCTTTGAGAGAGCTGCTGGGCTTACCAGTTTAGTGTCCATGTTCCTTGTGCTCTGAGCATCTGGAGTGGGATCCCCTCCCCGTTCCAAACTACAGAGTCTGGTTACCCTGATGCAGTACATCAATGGCCAGTGTGATCTGTACTCTAGACCTGGATTCCACTGTCCTTGCCTCCTATCTGTCTTTACCTTTAATCTGACTGTCCTTGACTTCTTAGATTTATCTCATTTGAATTTCGGAGAAGGCGATGGCACCCCACTCCAGTACTCTTGCCTGGAAAATCCCACGGATGGAGGAGCCTGGTAGGCTGCAGTCCATGGGGTCTCGAAGAGTTGGACACGACTGAGCGACTTCACTTTCATTTTTCACTTTCATGTATTGGAGAAGGAAATGGCAACCCATTCCAGTGTTTTTGCCTGGAGAATCCCAGGGACGGGGGAGCCTAGTAGGCTGCGTCTGTGGGGTCACACAGAGTCAGACACGACCGAAGCGACTTAGCAGTAGCAGCAGCAGCAGCAGGAGCAGCATTTGAATTTGATGACCTAGATTCCAAACTGAACCACTTGTTTTCTCAACTTGCTCTATGCTCAGACTAGGGTCTAATTCCTAAAGTGGTAGCAGAATTTATGTTCACTTTGAGTTAAAAGTAAACAGAGCTTAATGTGGTGAAAACAAAAGTAGTGAAATAGGCATTGTGTCTGATAAATTTGCTTTTTGCTTTATTATTTCTTTTAAAAATATTTATTTATTAAAGTACAGTCAATTTATAATGTATTAGTTTCAGGTGTACAGTTCAGTGATTCTTATATATATATATATATATTCTCTTCCAGTTTCATTTTCTTTTTAGATTATGACAAAATATTGAGTATAGTTCCCTGTGCTATACTATAAATCCTGTTTGGTTATCTATTCTATATATAATAACGTGTATATGTTAATTCCCAACTCCTAATATATTCCTCTTCCTCTTTGTAACCATTAGTTTGTTTTCTATGTCTGTGGGGCTATTTCTGTTCTGCAAATAAGTCGATTTGTACTTTTTTTAAGATTCAAATAAGCAATATCATATGATATTTGTCTTTATCTGATTTATTTAGCATGTACTCTCTAGGTCCATCCATGTTGCAGCGGATGGTAATATTTCATTCTTTTTTATGGCTGAGTAATATTCCACTGTATATGTATGTATATATCTCTGTGTGTGTGTATGGTATCTTCTTTAAATTAAAATTCATTTTAGTAAAAGAACTTCGAAAATGGACAAATTACTTTAAGATAGATTTTTAAAATTCAGTGTGGAGTGCCAAGAAATTACCAGGATTTGAAGTTGTGATTCTCAGCATCTACTTTTGAAGATTTTTCATTTAGATGAAAAGTGGAAATGTCATGCAATTTTTAGAAAAGTGAAGGCTAGCATAATTGTCTGGAGGCAAATTAGAAATAAAAAAGAAAAAGTGAAAAGTAAGAATAAGTTCTACAACAATATAAAAAATATATGGAATTAATGAAAGGTTAATACTTTCAAGAAATAGATTGAAATGCTTAAAGATTAATAAAAAATTTGTATCCTGGCCCTTTGTGTACACAAATCATTATATGAAAAAGATTTTGCCTTAGAGAGCATCATTTTGGTTAATTTATTTTTGACAAAGTTACTCTTTAATTGTCATCAACTCTCAGAAAAACGTGTTTGTCTTAACAGAGAATTCAATCTAATAATAATCACGAACAACACCGTCACCCTCCAATGGGTTATTAGATCAGTGTAGACCCTAGTGTTATAAAGATCCTGGGAGACCACAGAACTAGTTCCCAGAGAAAGTTTCACAGTTACTCAGAGCTCTGTTCCTTTTCTGCAAAGTGGGAAAAATTACATGAGATGACATATTTGAAAATTATTTGTAATGTAAAGCTTCTGACAAATGGAAAGGAATATTGCAATACATTATTATTATTATTTTAAGTCCAGGAAGCATATTATATCAACTGATAACAGAAGCATAGATTTGCATACAGTCCTGAAAATAATCTCAGTAGGATTTCTAAACTCTGCAGTTCAGAATCTTGTTCTAGTTAGTTATGTGTTTGTGGGCACTAGTTCAGTAGAGACCTTCTATGTATCTTTGGCTAAAACATTTCATTAACTGGACTCTTCAACACATTTTTTGATTCATTCATTGATTCATCCATTTATTGTTTTGTTTCACATTTAGTAGACACCTATATGGGCCAGATACTGGGGTAGGTGCTGGGCATTTAGGCATAAACGGAATGATCCGTGTCCTTAAGGAGCTCACATTTATTAGGGTGACATGAAGAAACAATGAACTCTGACGCACTGCAGCAGTGCTGTGTCAATAGCCAGCCTCCTGGATGAGAGCAGCAGCGTTTAACTCAGCTGCAAAGATCAGAGAAAGACTCTTGGAGGAGATGGCAACTAGACATCTGAACTAGCTCTCAAAGAATAAAAAAGCACTAGCTCAGGAAAGAAGGGGTTGAGGAGAGGAACATGTGGTTTTTCTAACAAGCAAGCAAGGTCTCTAGTTAGTTGAACTGAATTGAGTCAGCTTTAAGTGAAGTGAAGTCGCTCAGTCGTGTCCAACTCTTTGTGACCCCATGGACGGTAGCCTACCAGGCTCCTCAGAACATGGAAATTTTCCAGGCAAGAGTACTGGAGTGGGTTGCCATTTCCTTCTCCAGGGGATCTTCCCAACCCAGGGATCGAACCTGGGTCTCCCGCACAGCAGGCAGACGCTTTACTGTCTGAGCCACCAGGGAAGTACTAGCTTTAAGGTAAATGTATTTTTTTTTTTAGTGGTTACAAGGTGGGGAAGCATAGAAAAGAGCTCTTCAGGTAATCAATTCTCTTTCATGCTGCCCAGTTAATAATTGCATTCATTCTCAGAGCAACTCATATTACCACTTCAGACCCACTGCTCCAAAACGCATAAATGAAAAATGATCAGTACTTCCTTCCTTACTGTGAATATTTTAAGTTACAACATTAATGTACTTATTTCTCTTTTATTAGGGCCGAAATGAGCATTGAAAATAATGGGTTTGCTTTATTGATTTCAGAGAAACGACAGAGATGTAGAAATAGTGAGCTGAAAAAACCAACCAAATAAACTCTTGCCTCCTGTAGAATGCTGTGTTTTAACCTGAAATAGTTCATGGGATCCTGATGTTGTGTTTGCTTATATTAAAAAGAGAAAAACCACATGACAGCTCTTATTGGACTGGAATCATGTTGAAACTGGCTCTTGAAGTGTGTTTGGAAAATATCATCTATGGAAGAGTAGCACACAGGGCTACAGCAGCATTAGGAAGAGCACTGGAGCTGAAACAATGGTCCTAAGACTTCAAGGTTGCAAAAATGAAGGCAAAAGGGAGGGAATCAGGGCAAATATTTACTGAGTACTTATGATATCTCTGCAGCTTCATGGGGGAGCTGTTATCTACATTTCACAGATGAGAAACCCAAGGCTCAAAGATGTGGGAGAACTTGCCCTGGGTCACAGAGTTCGCAATGATCAGGGCTGGAATCCACTCTCAGATTTGCCAGACTCCTGGTCCCAGGCAGTTTTTGTTATGCCGTTTCACTGTATTTAAAAGGAGACAGAGGAGAATAGAAACAAGTATTTTGAGAAGGAAAGGAGAATAGGCATTTCTACTGAAGAGCCATGATCATTTGAGTTAAATGCTAGGTGTGTGTGCTTGCTTAGTCGTGTTCGACTCTTTGCAGCCCCATGGACTGTAGCCTTCTAGGCTTCTCTGTCCGTGGGATTTTCCCAACAAGGACATTGGAGTGGGTTGCCATTTTCTCCTCCAACTGAATGCTATAGCATACAATTGAGCAGTATTTCTTAAATAAAGAACATTATTTAAACCTAAAATCTCTAATTTGTGAAACAGAAATAGTAATACCTGTCTCAT
Source organism: Bison bison bison (assembly GCF_000754665.1). Classification (NCBI taxonomy): domain Eukaryota; kingdom Metazoa; phylum Chordata; class Mammalia; order Artiodactyla; family Bovidae; genus Bison; species Bison bison. Next base: position 7,535,379 of record NW_011494879.1, read on the forward strand.
GGAATGGTTGTGAGGATAAAATTTTTGAAAAATGTGAAAAAGAACTTTTCAACTATAAAGGTCATTAGCATCCTAGTTGTTGTTATGAAGTTCACGTTGGTGCTGGGAATAAAGCTTTGTGACTGCAGATTCTACTCCAAGTTAGGCATTAAACTTAGTTTAGGGATTCCTGTAATATACAATGTTTTATGCAATTATTAAAATTTCTACTGGTCTATTAGGCCCAAAGTGCCTTTTAATTATCTTAGCTTTAGGGAAAAAAGAGACACATTAAGAAATGAAAGCCTCCTAACAGCTTGTTGTTGCACTATTTGTTCACAACTGCTAGCAAATGTATTTTGCCGAATGCTTCAAATCCAGTTTTTAAAGACTGAGCTGCAGCTAGTAATCATTTCATAAATATTAATGGGGAACATGCAAGTGGAAAGTTAAATTAAAATGCTACCAAATGGCTAGCATGGAGCAGAAAATGAGCAGAAATTTTAATCAGCGGAATACATGGTTGTATAACTTTTATCCTCCCATTAGAGTACAAAACAGAAGTTGATTTTTCTTCCACTTACAATCAATTCATGTTGAAGAGAAAATGCAAATCAACTCAATTAGTGAGAGATTCTAGAAATAGCTATTCTTTAAGGTAAGTCTGCTTTCTCTGATCTTGACTGACTGCAAATGGCTGGACACATAGAGTTCATGACTGGCTATAGTCTTCTCATTGGGTTGCTTGGCAAGACTTCACAAAATTTTGGGAAAGGAATCAATAAGCAATATTTTACATTCATCCATCTGCAATGCAGGAGACCCCAGTTTGATTCCTGGGTCAAGAAGACATGCTGGAGAAGGGATTGGCTACCCACTCCAGTATTCTTGGGCTTCCCTTGTGGCTCAGCTGGTAAAGAATCCACTTGCGAAGTGGGATACCTGGGTTTGATCCCTGGGTTGGGAAGATCCCCTGGAGATAGGAACGGCTACCACTCCAGTATTCTTGCCTGGAAAACTCCATGGACTGTATAGTCCATGGGGTCACAAAGAGTCAGACACAACTGAGTGACTTTCACTTTCGTTTACATTCCTTCGCCATCAGTTTATCATTTTTAACTTCTGGAGCTATTATGAATCTACATATTAACTAGCCTGTTGAAAATATGATTGATTTAGAGATCTCAAACTGGAAGAAAGGGAGGGAAAAGAGTTCAGATTAATTGAGCCCAGTGTTGCTAAAGCATCTAATTTTAGATCATTTTTAGTATCAGCATTAGACATCCTTATCTCATATTATATTCATTCATCTATCCATCCATCCACCCATCTAGCAAATGTTCACTGAGTATGTACTGTGGATCAAGTACTTGTGTTAGGTATTGGAAATGAACAGTTGAATAAGATATAGTCATGCAGCTTCTTCTCCTAGAGTCTAATACTGCAGGAATACCATAGCTTCATTATGAGATTGAAGGAATTATTGAAAGTAAAGCACTTAGAGCAGTTCTTGACACAATATTGACATATGATAAACACTATCTGATGATGGGGGTAGGGCAATAGTAGGGGATAAAGATGGACAAATTGAAAGGAATTTGAAAATGACAAACTCTATATGTCGTGAGTATTTTTCTAATGAGAGAAGAGTAGTTGAAGAACAGAAAGCAGGTGAATGAGGTGATCATCCATGAGTTCCATAAAGACCATTGTGACTGCTGTTTGGAGGATGGATTTAAGATGGCAGGGGCCAGAGGGCTCAACACCAATTATAAAGCAATTTCATTAGATGAGCAGAAAGAAGACAGTAGGCTGAATAAGGGGAGCAGCATGCAGCATGGAGGACGGAGGGGATATTTGAGATTTTTAGGAAGGGGAAATTGGTGCTATTGGTAATTCATTGGAAATAAAAGGCGGTGGGGGTGAATTGTAGAGTCTCAGATGATGTCCTGGTTTCTAGCATAGGTGGCTGGTAGATGATTGAGCCTTTAATGAGAAAAGTGAAAGTAAAAAAGGAACACTTTTGGTGGAGTGGTTTTGAATTCACAGCTTTCTGAAGAGCTATATCACTAAACAGAGAATGTACTTAGCTGTGTTCAAACTCCACCTGATCAACAGTTTAATTCTTGGATAAGGCACTGTACCATTCTGGACTTCCATTTCCAAACTCATAAAATGGGGCAAATACCATCTCAATCCAAAGGGTTGTTGAGAAAGTGAACAAAGATAATGCATATGGAAGGCCCTTACTTGGGATGACAGGACTTAGTATGTAAAACTAATGAGTGGTTTGCTCAGCCTGGGAAACTTGCCCGAGAGGAAAACAGCTGTTCACACACTTGTTCATTCATGTTCTCCCTTATTCATTTATTTATTTATTTATTTATTTGGCAAGAATTTATTGAGGACTTTCTGTGTGCAGGTAATGTGTCAGGTGCTTTGACAGGGAGGAGTTACTTTGGCAAACAAGAATTTTTTGGTGTGCCGACTGTGTCTCTGGGCTAAAACCACGGTGAGTTTAGTTTGATTGTGTCTGTATTCCTGCTCAATAGCATAAGAATGCAACAGAGGTGTCCCTTAGGGTTTCAAAAGATCCAACCTCTACCCTTTATGTTACTCTCATGACAACAAGACAGCCCACAGGATGGTTGCCAGTGAGTTAATTATTTTTTCATTTCCAATTAAATTAATTGGTGGATAAAGTGTTATTAACAACAACAATAAAAATAATAGCTAAAAATCTACCAGATGTTTTCTAGTAAATTGTATGTAACTGTCTCAATTCTGTGAGATGGGTTTTTTTCTCCCTAGTTTACAGCTGAGGACATTGGGACCAAGATGTACTTTGTATTCTTCCAACAAGATCAAGCATTTTCCTTGAAAAAAACAATGTGAATAATTTTCAGTACAATGAAAATACAGTTACTTGGGCAAACCTTTGCCCAAAACAAACAACACAGCATTGCAAAGCAACTATGCTCCAATAAAAATTGGAAAAGAAATCAGGATGAAAGAGAGTGGGAAAAGCCTATGTATAGGATGGGATACCACACAGTGAAATAATAGCTGCATTATGGGGGTACTAGAAGGAAAAGAGGGAAGGAAAGAAACAGAAAAGTTGTTTAAAGTAATAATCTCCCAGAGGTAGGGGAGATATAGCCAGCCAGATATATGAAGTTTCAGTTCAGTTCAGTTCAGTCACTCAGTCGTGTTCGACTCTTTGCGACCCCATGAATCCCAGCACGCCAGGCCTCCCTGTCCATCAGCAACTCCCGGAGTTCACTGAGACTCACATCCATCGAGTCAGTGATGCCATCCAGCCATCTTATCCTCTGTCATCCCCTTCTCCTCCTGCCCCCAATCCCTCCCAGCATCAGAGTCTTCTCCAATGAGTCAACTCTTTGCATGAGGTGGCCAAAGTACTGGAGTTTCAGCTTTAGCATCATTCCTTCCAA
>NW_011494879.1:7538912-7540055 GCF_000754665.1 Bison bison bison
AAGAAATCCCAGGGCTGATCTCCTTCAGAATGGACTGGTTGGATCTCCTTGCAGTCCAAGGGACTCTCAGGAGTCTTCTCCAACACCACAGTTCAAAAGCATCAATTCTTCGGTGCTCAGCCATCTTCACAGTCCAACTCTCACATCCATACATGACCACAGGAAAAACCATAGCCTTGTCTGGATGGACCTCTGTTGGCAAAGTAATGTCTCTGCTTTTCAACATGCTATCTAGGTTGGTCATAACTTTCCTTCCAAGGAGTAAGCGTCTTTTAATTTCATGGCTGCAGTCACCATCTGTAGTGATTTTGGAGCCCCCCAAAATGAAGTCTGACACTGTTTCCACTCTTTCCCCATCTATTCCCCATGAAGTGATGGGACCAGATGCCACGATCTTTGTTTTCTGAATGTTGAGATTTAAGCCAAATTTTTCACTCTCCTCTTTCACCTTCATCAAGAGGCTTTTGAGTTCCTCTTTACTTTCTGCCATAAGGGTGGTGACATCTGCATATCTGAGGTTATTGATATTTCTCCCGGCAATCTTGATTCCAACTTGTGCTTCTTTCAGCCCAGCATTTCTCATGATGTACTCTGCATAGAAGTTAAATAAGCAGGGTGACAATATACAGCCTTGACGAACTCCTTTTCCTATTTGGAACCAGTCTGTTGTTCCATGTCCAGTTCTAACTGTTGCTTCCTGACCTGAATACAAATTTCTCAAGAGGCAGATCAGGTGGTCTGGTATTCCCATCTCTTTCAGAATTTTCCACAGTTTATTGTGATCCACACAGTCAAAGGCTTTGGCATAGTCAATAAAGCAGAAATAGATGTTTTTCTGGAACTCTCTTGCTTTTTCGATGATCCAGCGGATGTTGGCAATTTGATCTCTGGTTCCTCTGCCTTTTCTAAAACCAGCTTGAACACCGGGAAGTTCACGGTTCATGTATTGCTGAAGCCTGGCTTGGAGAATTTTGAGCATTACTTTACTAGCGTGTGAGATGAGTGCAATTGTGCAGTAGTCTGAGCATTCTTTGGCATTGCCTTTCTTTGGGATTGGAATGAAAACTGACCTTTTCCAGTCCTGTGGCCACTGCTGAGTTTTCCAAATTTGCTGGCATATTGAGTGTGGCACTTTCACAGCAT
>NW_011494879.1:7540155-7549783 GCF_000754665.1 Bison bison bison
CTGCTGAGTTTTCCAAATTTGCTGGCATATTGAGTGTGGCACTTTCACAGCATCATCTTTCAGGATTTGAAATAGCTCAACTGGAATTCCATCACCTCCACTAGCTTTGTTTGTAGTGATGCTTTCTAAGGCCCACTTGACTTCACATTCCAGGATGTCTGGCTCCAGGTGAGTGATCACACCATCGTGATTATCTGGGTCGTGAAGATCTTTTTTTGTACAGTTCTTCTGTGTATTCTTGCCACCTCTTCTTAATATCTTCTGCTTCTGTTAGGTCCATACCATTTATGTCCTATATCGAGCCCATCTTTGCATGAAATGTCCTTGGTATCTTTAATTTTCTTGAAGAGATCTCTAGTCTTTTCCATTCTGTTGTTTTCCTCTATTTCTTTGCATTGATCACTGAGGAAGGCTTTCTTATCTCTTCTTGCTATTCTTTGGAACTCTGCATTCAGATGCTTATATCTTTCCTTTTCTCCTTTGCTTTTCACTTCTCTTCTCTTCACAGCTATTTGTAAGGCCTCCCCAGACAGCCATTTTGCTTTTTTGCATTTTTTTTCCATGGGGATGGTCTTGATCCCTGTCTCCTGTACAATGTCATGAACCTCATTCCATAGTTCATCAGGCACTCTATCTGTCAGATCTAGTCCCTTAAATCTATTTCTCACTTCCACTGTATAATCATAAGGGATTTGATTTAGGTCATACCTGAATGGTCTAGTGGTTTTCCCTACTTTCTTCAATTTCAGTGTGAATTTGGCAATAAGGAGTTCATGATCTGAGCCAAAGTCAGATCCTGGTCTTGTTTTGGTTAACTGTATAGAGCTTCTCCATCTTTGGCTGCAAAGAATAGAATCAATCTGATTTCGGTGTTGACCATCTGGTGATGTCCATGTGTAGAGTCTTGCCCTGTGTTGTTGGAAGAGGGTGTTTGCTATGACCAGTGCATTTTCTTGGCAAAACTCTATTAGTCTTTGCCCTGCTTCATTCCATATTCCAAGGCCAAATTTGCCTGTTACTCCAAGTGTTTCTTGACTTCCTACTTTTGCATTCCAGTCCCCTATAATGAAAAGGACATCTTTTTTGGGTGTTAGTTCTAAAAGGTCTTGTAGGTCTTCATAGAACCGTTCAACTTCAGCTTCTTCAGCATTGCTGGTTGGGGCATAGACTTGGATTACTGTTATATTGAATGGTTTGCTTTGGAAATGTACAGAGATCATTCTGTCGTTTTTGAGATTGCATCCAAGTGCTGCATTTCAGACTCTTTTGTTGACCATGATGGCTACTCCATTTCTTCTGAGGGACTCCTGCCCTCAGTAGTTGATATAATGGTCATCTGAGTTAAATTCATCCATTCCAGTCCATTTTAGTTTGCTGATTCCTAGAATGTTGACGTTCACTCTTGCCATCTCTTGTTTGACCACTTCCAATTTGCCTTCATTCATGGACCTGACATTCCAGGTTCCTATGCAATATTGCTCTTTACAGCATCGGACCTTGCTTCTATCACCAGTCACATCCACAACTGGGTATTGTTTTTGCTTTGGCTCCATCCCTTCATTCTTTCTGGAGTTATTTCTCCACTGATCTCCAGTAGCATATTGGGCACGTACTGACCTGGGGAGTTCATCTTTCAGTATCCTATCATTTTGCCTTTTCATACTGTTCATTGAGTTCTCAAGGCAAGAATACTGAAGTGGTTTGCCATTCCCTTCTCCTGTGGACCACATTCTGTCAGACCTGTCCACCATGACCCGCCCGTCTTGGGTGGCCCCACGGGCTTGGCTTAGTTTCATTGTGTTAAACAAGGCTGTGGTCCTAGTGTTATTAGATTGACTAGTTTTCTTTGAGTATGGTTTCAGTGTGTCTGCCCTCTGATGCCCTCTTGCAACACCTACAGTATTACTTGGGTTTCTCTTACCTTGAACGTGGGGTATCTCTTCACGGCTGCTCCAGTAAAGCGCAGCCCCTGCTCCTTACCTTGGATGAGGAGTATCTCCTCACCACCACCCCTTCTGACCTTGAATGTGGAATAGCCCCTGTAGGCCCTCCTGCCCCTGCGTAGCCACCGCTCCTTGGAGGTGGGATTGCTCCTCCCGGCTGCCGCCCCTGGCCTCGGACCTGGGGTAGCTCCTCTCGGCTGCCGCCCCTAACTTCGGACGTGAGGTACCTCCTCCCGGTCGCCGCCCCTGACCTCGGACTTGGGGTAGCTCCTCTTGGCTACCTCCTCTCGGGCATGGGGTCCTCCCGGCTTCAAGGTCCCCAAACAGAGATCTCTGAGACTCGTTATGATAGGGATAATCAAGCTCTCAAAAGACAAAGAAAAAATTTTGAAAGCAGCATGAGAAAAAAGACTCATCACATACAAGGTAATCCTGGTAAGATTATCAGCAAGTTTCTTACCAGAAACCCTGTAGACCAGAGGAGAGAGGGATTTATATTTAAAGAGCTAAAAACCAACCAACCAACCACAGAAAAGCAAACTGCCAACCAAGAATGCTTTCCTCAGAGCCCTTTAAAATTCCTATTTTATGTGTGCTATTTGTTTCTAGCACAGCGCTTTGTCAAGCGTATTGGACTCTCTGTTATAGTTTGTTCATCACTTTCCAAAAGAGGAGTGATGAGAACTCTATTGGGTCATGATAGTCAATGACCAAAACTTACTTGATTTTCAAGAACCTGATGTATTTACACCTGCAAAATCAAAAGGAAATCATCAACAGCTTCCCCTGGTGAGACAGAATAGATTGGTAACCACAGAAACCATGTCTAACCCTTGTACCAAGGCCAGAAGTTTGGAAAGCATGGTCATTGTGTCCTGAAAAAGGAATCAGAAAGGCAAAGCCCTGGAATTCAGCTGCCATGGTCAGTGGGAAGGGCTTCCCAGGTGGCGCTAGTGGTAAAGAACCTGTTAATGCAGGAGACATAAGATATGTGGATTCCCTCCCTGGGTTGGGAAGATGCCCTTGAGGAAGAGCATGGCAAACCCACTCCAGTATTCTTGCCTGGAGAATCCCCTGGACAGAGGAGCCTGGAGGGCTATAGTCCACAGGGTGACAAAGAGTTGGTCACGACCGAAGCGACTTAGCACACACGCCATTAGTGTGTCACCCTGCACCCCCCCGCCCCACCCCTGCCCCAGATCTGTGAGACCTCTCTCTGGTCCTGATATAAATCCAGAATTTTGCTTACATTAGTGTCAGTAGGTTTCTATCTCCCGCAATGGACACAGTCTTTGACTAATATATACTCTTAGTCATTGTTCTTTTACTGTAAACATTATTAAAATCGAGTTAACAGGTACAGATGCTCACAACTCTTCAAGTGATCACCAAGCTCCTGCCATGTTAGAGCATGGGATACTCAAAAGTGTGAGGCATGGATCCTGCTCTCAACCTATCATGAAAATTAATATCAGTAATAGCAATGTTTGTTAATTGCTTCTTTATTTTTTTTATTGTTTTTGGCTGTTATGGAGGCATTGCTTTATAGTGTCATAATAACAACCCTCTGGGGTAGATTTTATTAACCACTTTTGTTAGGGGAAGCACACTGACTGGAACTGCCCATCCTGGCCAGGCACCATAGTAACCATTTGCATGAGTTGTTTTATGACAGGAGGTCCTGGTAAGGAACACGGGACTAAAAAGCCACCACCAACCGGAAGAGTTTGGGAAAGGTCTAAAGGAGAAACCACATATTCGACCACCTTCCAGAATCCTCTCTGGCATCCATCTTGGCTGAACAAGGCATGCCCCACCGGGAAGGACTCTGTGTCAGAATGATTGGCTAAAGACAACCTGGAAACTAATCCCATCACCATAAAACCTGAGACTGGGAGCCATGTGGCAGAGCAGTTCTTGTGCATTCCCTTACCCTACTGCTCTCTATCCGGGGACCCTGTGCCAGTAAAATCTCTTGCTTTGTCAGCATTTGTATATCCTTGGACAATTAATTTCTGAGTGGTTAGACAAGAGCCCCCTTCCTGCAACAGTTTTACAGATGAGAAAATGATGGTTTTAATGAATTTAGCCAACATATACTCTAATAAGTGTCACAGCTAGTAGAGTAGCGGGTAGGGGGTGAGTCTGTCTGATTCTGCTTCCTCTGTTTGTATAATTCCAACTTGGAAAAGAGTCAGTAAGACTGGAATGGAAAACTGTGCCTCAGACGGCTTGCCACATGGAACCAGCCCAAGAGACCTAACCTAACTTTCTTTTCTTCATTTCCTCAACTGACAACACCCTCAGAATCAGCTCTTCCTACCCTCCAGCTCTGTGAATTATCTTCCTTAAAGTCAAGGAGTCTTGAGCGGCTGTGCATCTGTACATTGAATTTTAACACTCCAATGACCGGTGGCTGGACATCATCTTCTATGCCAGATACAAGCCCTTGGTGTGTGATGAATGCCTGAAAGCTATAATTCAGTCTGAAAACCCAACACTTCCTCACATCAGGAGATGCTTGGATCAAACTGCATTTAGGGCTGATGAATGAAATGTGTTATTAAAGATAATTCTTCCCAAAGCAGTGGTAATTATCTAGGCATTAACATTCCTAATTTAATTCAGCCCTGATTAAATCTTTTTTTTTTTTTTTCAGAAGGAGGAAATTGAAAGTGTGAACACAAGATGGGAGGAAAAGGTTCTAAGGAATGTGGTTATCCGTTGGAAAGACACTTTCTATAGCTTATACATGTTGTTGTTGTTTAGTTGCTAAGTTGTACTCAACTCTCTGTGACCCCGTGGACCGTAGCCTGCCAGGCTTCCTTGTCCATGGGATTTTCCAGGCAAGAATACTGGAGTTGGTTGTCATTTCCTTCTCCAAAGTGATCTTTCCAAGGCAGGAATTGAACTCACAACTCCTGCATTGGCGGGAAGATTCTTTATCACCAAGCCACCAGGAAAGCTCATATAGTTTATACATAGGTCTGAGTTATGCACACTTCCTAGTGCAAGCTGACTGATACCTGGAGAACGGCTCCATCTTACATAGTTGTAACTCTAACACTCTTTCAAGAGGGTGATTTAAAGGATGGCAATGCTGATTTTAATATCATGTGACTTTACCCCTTGGCTCTCTGTGCTGTGCTTATTGTTACCAGGTACATTGTTTCTTCCCTTTGCTCTTTGAAATCATCTGGTTACCTGTCTTTCTCCCTCACTAGTCAGAGCCCCTCAAGGACAGGACAGGGACGATGATGTAAGTACCTTTATATTCTTTTATTGTTTGTTTGGTCACTAAGTCAAGTCTGACTCTTTGTGACCCCATGGACTGCAGCACGTCAGGTTTCCCTGTCCTTCACCATCTCCCAGAGTTTGCTCAAATTCATCTCCATTGAGTTGGTGATGATATCTAACCATCTCATCCTCTGCCACCCTCTTCTCTCTTATATCCTTTGCATCTAGCATAATGCTTGGCACAGAATAGACACCCAATATCTGTTTGACAAAATGACTAAAGGGTTGATCAGTCTGGATAGCATCAATTTTCATTTACTAGCATCCCTATCTTAATCCTTTATGCTCCAAAATAATTCATTCATTTCCTGGCCTGAGAGCAAAATGCTTTAGCAAAGCACTTGGGGTTGGGTGGAACAGAGATTAACGAAAAAAAAAAAAAAAAAGATGAACTGACTGAGAATAATAAAATGCAAACTTATATCTCCTGAATTTCAGAATGAAAGGTGGAGTTCCAGATCCCATTTCCCATATGAAATTCTTGGCTTGCTTTTGCTAACAGTCAAGCTAAAAAAGGGAACTTTTCACAAAAGAGGTATTTTTCTTCTTGGCCTGGAAAATCAATTTCGATGTTAATCTCACTCCTTGGAATGTCTGCCCCCCCCCCCAACCCTTTCCACCTAGCAAAATACTCTTCATCATTCACAGCATGGCTCAAATGTCCTCTCTTCAAATAATAATAATCATAGCAAATATCTGAAGAGTATTAACTGTGGGATGGGCTGTGCCGAGGGTTGTGCAGAAATTATGTCACTTGCTGTTCACAAATCTCTATCCAATCAGGACTATTATTTATCACAAATGTACAGATGAGGACACTAAAGCCTACAGAGGTGATGTAATTGCCTGAGTTCAAACATTAAGTGGTTCATAGGTTTGAAGAAAGGAGGGTTGACACAGCTGAGCTTTAACTGAGAAGACTTGCTGACCTCCTCTGAGGCCTCCTGTGATAGTCTCCAGACAGAGCCAGCCCTTTTCTTTATTAAGACTCAGCATCCCGCCCTGGCCAGTTCTCAGGGGACCACCATAGCCTCTTAACTCTTCCCCACAGCTCCAAGCTCCGCACTTGCAATAACACCTCATGCCAATGCCAAGTCAGTCAGTCTTCTAGAAACAATCTTTACTTCTGCCACCCCTTTGCACTTTGAATACCCCAGTCTTTAGCCACTGCCCCTGTAGCTTCTTCTGGTACATTCTGCCTCGTCTCACTCGAGCCAGCTACTTATGGTTTTTTCTTCCTTCGACATGGTTCTACATGTAGAAAGAAATACACTGTTTTGTGTTCTCCTTGCCTTGCGCAGCATCAAGTCTGGAACACATATAAATGTCAGTGTTGTGTTAAAAACAGTGCTAAGAGTTTTTTTTTTATTTTTATTAATTCTTTTGTTGTTGTTGTTCAATCAATCGTGTCTGACTATTTGTGACCCATGGTGGGGGGTAGCACGCCAGGCTTCCCTGTCCTTCACCATCTCCCAGAGCTTGCTCAAACTCTTGTCCATTAAGTCTGTGATGCCACCCAAACATCTCGTCCTCTGTTGTCCCCTTCTCCTCCTGCCTTCAATCTTTTCCAGCATCAGAGTCTTTTCCAATGAGTCTTTGGAAGTTGTTATTCCAATAGATGGTGTTTATGTATTCCACTGAGCTTCCCAGGTGGCTGAGTGGTAATGAATCTGCCTGTCAATGCAGGAGACGTGGGATAGATCCCTAGGTTGGGATGATCCCCCAAAGAAATGGCAACCCACTCTACTATTCTTACCTGGAGAATCACATGATCAGAGGAGCCTGGTGAGCTAGAGGTCCATGGTGTTGCCAATGAGTTGGACATGACTGAGCAACTAAACGACACCACAATATGCATTCCACCACAGCCCTGATATGACACTGTAGGGAATCAGAGCTCACAATAGCAGGTAAAGGTAATCCCTCTGCCCAACTCTCCCATTTCTAACAAATGATGCTTGTCAATCCACAAAGATGTCACAGGTTAGTCTTCCTTTTCTTCAGTCATGTTTCTTCTTAAAAGAATCTCTTGACATATGATCAGAGAATTGATTTCTTTGAAGTTCTCAAAGTAAGCTCACGGGCATAGAAATCACATCTGACCAAAATACTCCAGAACATTGGACTGTGGGACTTGGAAAGATAGACCAAGAGGAGGAATCCTTTTGGGTTTCTGGTTGGCTATTCCACTGAGAATGAATGTCAGTCATCCTCGAAATTAATGTAAATTCTCGCCCTATTGAGAAGTAAGTAGATAAAATGGTCGTCTTTTCCTCCATAAGGATCAACTTGAGTCTTACAAGGTTGCTTGTGCATATGTTTTCCCTCTATTTCAGATATACTATATGAGCTGACCTTCTTTTTCTGTATGTACTATTGTCATAGAAGACAGTACAGGAGAACCATGAAATAATGGCCAGGAAAACTGATGCTACTTGCCAGCCATGTGACTTTGAGTAATACATAAACTCCCCATGCCGTGTGGTTTTCATCAGAAAAGTGGGGTTAGTAATAAGAATAATTATTTTATTGGATTGTCATAAAGATTAAATGGTTTAATGCATGTGATGTCTAACTGTAACTACTGATACCCAGTAGCCATTATTTCCGTTTAGTGGAGATAGCATTGAACTGAGAGAAAGGAGACTCAAATCTTATCTCCGGTAACAAGCCCAACGGCCTTGGGTTGACCGCTTCATCTTGCTGAACGTAAAGAGCCCTCCATGACCTGTCATTCATGTCAGGCTCCTTTCTACATCACACTTGGTTTTCCATCCATTCAAGCTGTTTATGGTCAATCACTGTTACTCCCGGACACAAGTCTAGCCTTCCTCCCATTTCCACCATATTTGTACTATGTGGGCACACGTGTTCATTCGTGCATGTGCTTGCGTGTGCACACATGTACACACACACACGCACACACACACATGGTGCTCCCCATCCCCTGTGTCTTTGCTCCCCATCTCTTTGTCTTGCTATCCCCTGGATAACTCCTCTGCTTGGAAGGCACATCTCAGAGGGGTTTGCTGACACCTGAACCTGACTCTAAGCCTTTCTCTCACTTCACACACAACCCAACCTTGTCATGGCTTGTTTTAATGTCTGAATCTTTCACAAATGTGGAGCTACATAGTGAAAAATTCTGTCTTATGAGAGCATCTGATGTCTGGCACATCCTGAGCCCACAGTAGAGTTTCATAAATGGTTCCTGAAACATTACCTTAGTGGTGAATGTGATGTTGCTCAGTCGTGTCCGACTCTTTGCGACTCCATGGACTGTAGAGCCTGCTAGGCTCCTCTGTCTGTGGGATTTTCCAGGCAAGAGTACTGGAGTGGGCTGCCATTTCCTTCTCCAGGGGATCTTCCTGACCCAGGATGGAACCCGGTCTCCTGCATTGCAGACAGACGCTTTACCATCTGAGCCACCAGGGAAGCCCCTTAGTGGTGGCCTCCCTCAAAAAAAAAAAAAAATAATGGGAAGAAATTGGTGTTCTTGAGCTGGGGTGTGGGAGTGGTGATGCAGTTATGAAAATAACCTACTTGGCTTTTAATTCTGTACATTCCTTCCAGCGGCCCTTGAGAAACACAGGACTAGGTTCTTTAAAAATAGTTTTAATTAGATATTTTTTTTATAAATTGAAGCATAGTTGATTTACAATGTTGTGTTAGTTTCAGATGTACTGCACAGTTATTCAGTTATATATATATAAACATAGAAATATATGTACACACACACATATATATGGAAAAGAATCTGGAAAAGAATATATATGTATACATATGTAATATATATAATACACATATATACATGTATTATATACACATAATATATATACACATATTATTTTATTTATGTATTTTATATATTTATAGATAAATAAAATTTTATATATTTTATTTATATATTTCATATATTTAATATATACACATATATTTTATATATATGTTTGTGTGTGTATTTTCTTTTTCGGATTCTTTTCCCAGATAGCTTATTACAATATATCTAGTATAGTTCCCTTTGTATACAATGGGTCCTTGTTGGTTATCTATTTTATATATAGTAGTGTGTATATGTTAATCCCAAACTCCTAATTTATTCCTCCCCACCCCTCTCCCATTTGGTAACTTTTACTTTGTTTTCTATGTCTGTGGTCCTATTTCTGTTTTGTAAGTTTATTTGTATCTTTCTTTTTTAGATTCCACATATAGGTGATATCTGCCGGGAGCCGGCATATTGCATATTGAGTGCATATTGCATATTGAGTGCGTATTGCATATTGAGTGCGTATTGCATATTGCATATTGAGTGCAGCACTTTCCACAGCATCATCTTTCAGGATCTGGAATAGCTCAACTGGAATTCTATCACTGCCGGGAGCCAGCGT